>NC_140960.1:98349984-98949984 GCF_014529385.1 Adiantum capillus-veneris | reverse complement strand
GATATTTGTGGTCGTAAGGGTATCAAATGATGTCTATTTTTTGTGTGCAAGTAGTCATTAGAATTGTGGTGACATAAGCTACGCATGGGTACTCATAGATTTAAGTTTCGGGCACTTACAAAATTTTGCTCTGTCTTCATTCGCATTTTTTGTAGATGGGTTTGGAGTGAGGATTTTGAGTGTAGAGGCTTTGGGGCATGTGTATCCTAGGGGATGGTGTTCCTTGAGTTTCGTATGATTCTGTTATGATTTGGTGAGTTTCCTTTCGTTTGTGTCTATGTAGGTTGGGTGGTGTAGTTGAGAGTAGTGAGATTCCTGATTTTGGTTAAGTTGGCCTTCCAGAGTGTTGTATGTATGGGATGGTCTCAGCCTGACAAGCTATAGAGATTGCCTCCGTGCGCCTATCGTGTCATATGTGTCCTTGATTTACATTATGTTGATCTAGGTAGTGTTGCATGCACTTTATAGGTGGTGTGATTCGCTCCCGCAACAATAGCCAACAACTAGGTAGAGACTCCACAAAAAAAAAAAAAAAAACCAATATTAATGTCTATGAAGAAAGGTAAATATTTTAGCAACCATCATAAACACCTATATAGCAATTCTGATAGAATCTTATTGATTCTTTTATGTTGTCGTTGTACTTATAAATTGTCACTTGTTATAACATGATTTTCATGACCTTTTTCCACTAAGAACGCAACATGAAATTTTTCAATCCTTTGCTCATTTTAGAAATCTTGTCATCATCATAGTCGATGTTGGTTAATGCTTTTGTTTAGGACAAGTGGTTACCTATTAAATACTTGTTTAATTTGCTTACCACCTATACTTTGGTTTATTACATGCATACCATCAAGACTAAGCACACTTGCAGAGAACCAATCCGGTAAGTCCTCTCCTCGCTCTACTTTCTTTCATTTTGTAGAAACAATGTGTTCATAAGGAACCAATCAGAAGGTGCATTGTATACATCTAACAATAGGATTTATATAATACACTATCCTAGTGTTTATTTTACTTTCATATCTCCACATGATCCACCACCTCTTACAACATCTTCTTATACAAAAATCCCCTAGTTCAGTGTACTCACTTGATAAACACCATTGATAAATGCCATACATTTTAGAATACACAACTCTTTTACTTGTCTACATTGTGTTATAAACTACACAATTAATTATTTCTAATGTCATTGCTTGTACTTACATCGGTTGAAATCTTACTGAGATGATTTTTTATACAACCCACTCATATAAGCTCAATTGATTTGGAATGATCATCAACATTTGGTACATACTTCAGCATTCCATCCTAATACAATTTGGTACCAGGTAAATGTTTTGTAATTTTCATGTCTCGTCTAGTCCATTGGTCACTCGCACACA
Source organism: Adiantum capillus-veneris (assembly GCF_014529385.1). Classification (NCBI taxonomy): domain Eukaryota; kingdom Viridiplantae; phylum Streptophyta; class Polypodiopsida; order Polypodiales; family Pteridaceae; genus Adiantum; species Adiantum capillus-veneris. The sequence continues at coordinate 98,948,593 of NC_140960.1, read as the reverse complement.
AATTCATCAATTTAGGTAGTGCATAAATGCTCACCTGGTGTAGATTTGCTGATCTAGTCAACACCAGTTATACGTGCACATCCGCTGCCGGTTTAGGCAACACAAGTAAAATTTTTCCGATTTAATCAGCATGTCTCATTGGTGTAGATTCACCGATTGAGGCAACACTGATAAAAAAATCATGCTGTAGTGGCTAGCCACCACTATTCCTAGTATGCTTTTGTTACCCGGGTATATAAAATGAAAGATATTTTGGATTTGGACTTATATAGTCAAATTGACATTGGATTTGGACTTGGTATATAACGATTTTCTGTTGTGACAACGTTTATGAAATTGGAATCAAAATTTCTAAAGATTGATTTTTGAATGATGAGTGTGGTTAATGATATTCCGATTCCTTAGGATATTACATATACTACTTATTCAAGTGTATGGGACACTAGAATATGTAGTATGTGGATGATGGCATGCATAAGCATTGTTGTTTATTTAAATTTTTAAAAATATATGATACTTTTGATACAGAATACTGGCCATTGTTTTTGGCAAGTATGGTTTGCAGATTCTTATCTTTGCAGTTGAGGACAGTTGCTTGCTAACGGAGGGGTATATAATGAATATTTATATTTTGTTATTTACTACAACTCACATGTGGAAAAGCTTGATGAAGTTATGGACTATGCAAAAGGATATACATTTTATTATTCAAGTTCTCTTTATGAGCTATAAATATTATTATGTCCGGCCGAGCAATTTGTACTCACTTTGAGCATTCAAGAAATCTATAAATAAATACGTGCAAGAGGAAAATGCTCACTCTTGCACGGGGGGAGATTGCACCCAGTGCCTGTGTCTTTTTTTCTCTCCTCTCCTCTCTTCTCTCTCTCCATGCTAGTGTAGCACTCCGCTCTAGGAGATGCACCTGCACATGCTGTCTTGCTCTTTGTCTCTCTCTATTCATGCTTGTTACCATATACATGTGGTAGTGATGTGTGTGAACACACTAGGACCGCCGGGGCATTTTTTCCCTCTTTAGGAGGTTTTTTCCCCCGTGCATTGTATATACGCCCATCACTCTAGGGCTAACTATCTTTACATTGCACACTAAGTAACACACTCTCTATTGTGTGCCTTGAGCTTCCTTCGTCTTCTCCAAGCTGTGTGTGTTTCTCTGCGACCCTAATTCCAACAATTGGTATCAGAGCAGGTCACGTCCTCCCGGGCTTAGTCGCCAGCTGCTCCAGCACACGCCTGTTCACTTTCTCCGATTTCAGTGAGCTTTGGCGAGCGTTCGCAGGTCAACGAATATTTTGGGATAGCTCAAAGAGCTAGGTCTGCTCAGAATTTTGATTTGGGCTCATTTCGGCCTCCGTTTCCACTACGGGCAGTACTGCACAAGCTATTTCGTCATTTTGTGCAGATTTTCTGTCAGTGCTGTTTTCTGCATAACAGGTGCCTTATAGTCTTCTACGGTTTGTGCTATATAGCACAAGTTGTTCCCGCTCCATTTCTCCTATTTTCGGGCAGTTTTCACATCAGGTGCAGCATTTACCATGGCTGACAACAACAACACAGATGTGTTCAAGATGTTTGCTGCTGAGGACAGGTTGGATGGGGACAACTACCCTATGTGGGCTTATATGATGCAACATGTTCTTGTGTCAAAAGGTGTCTGGAACATTGTGCAGGGCATTGATGTACGTCCTGGTTCTGAAGATGTAGGCGATATTGAGGATGTTGCAGGTCTTGCTGCAAGGATTGCAGCTGTTAGAGTTGTTTTGCCTACGGCAGAACAAGCTCGTTGGGATGTTAAGGATGCGCAGGCTCATGCATTAATTGCGTTGTCTATGAAGCGCACCATTATTCCTCACATCCGTTCAGCAAAATCTGCAAAACAGGCTTGGGATATTCTAGCAGGTCTTTATGCAAGCCGCAATGAGGCTAAAATTGCTTTGTTGCGTAAAGAGCTAGAGTCGAAGATTATGCATGAGGATGATGATATGGACACTTTCCTTGCTAGTGTCAAGGATATCAATGAGCAACTCATTTCTGCAGGTGAAGTCATTTCGGACAGTTCCCTTGTGCAGACTGTTCTTGATGCCTTACCAGATTCCTACCAGACTTTTGCTAGTACTTGGAGACTGATGACCCAAGGAAATCCTGAAGTCGTCAAGTTTGATGCATTATGCACATTGCTGTTGCAAGAGTCACTTTCTAGAAAAAACAAGACTAGGCAGCGTGCAGTTGAACAGGCTTTTATTGCTTCTCAAAGAAAGGGTGGTAACAGTAATGCAGCCACTTCTTATGGTTCTGCTGCGAGTGGCAAAAATTCTGTTCCTAATGCTTCTGCTGGCAGCACTTCGTCTGGCAATTCTGGTGATAAGGGCAAAAAGAAGATGCGTTGCCATTATTGTAAAGCCAATGATCACTTGATCAAGTCGTGTCCTAAGTTGAAGGCCAAAGAGGCTAAGAAGAAAGAGGATGGTTCCACTACAAATGCTGGATCCACTACAAATGCAGCCATTGTTGAGTCTTCTGTGAAAGGAGATTGTGATGCTGATGTTGATGCAGAATGGGCTTTTAGCACAGAGTGCACTTACAATCCTGCTGTCCATGATGCATGCTTGTCAGTTGCTGCAGATTCACATGTGTGGTATTTCGACAGTGGTGCTACAAAGCACATTACCTCACATCGTGAATTGTTTACCTCTCTCGAGTCTGTCCCTCATCGGAATTCAGTCACTTGTGCCAACAACGCCTCTTATCCAGCTCAGGGAGTTGGAAAGATTGTGCTCACTGCTGCTAATGGCAGTTCCTTCACACTTGTTGATGCACTTTATGTACCTAGGATCAAGAAGAATCTCTTGTCTGTATCCGCACTTGCTAGACTAGGACTTGTAGTCAAATTTGTGGATGACAGATGTACAGTTCATGATCTCAGTTTTGGTGATGAAATTGTTGCATCTGGGCTTTTGTGCCGTGGGCTGTATAAGCTCACTTTGTATGACAAGTGTGGACAAAATTTTGCAAATGCTGTTGCAGATTCAAGGGCTATTTCAGATGCAAAACTTTGGCATGCACGTTTTGGTCATCTGAATTTTGCCAGTTTGCTGCGTTTGCAGAAATCTGATATGGTTGCTTCTTTGCCGCCTCTTGAAGCACCTGTCAAACATGTTTGTGAAGGCTGTATTCTGGGTAAAATGCAGCGTTCTAAGTTTCCAAAGGATGGTTCAGTTAGGGCCACATGCAGGTTGCAGCTTGTGCATAGTGATGTTTGTGGGCCCATGCAAACTCCGTCCTTGGGCAATTACCTGTACTTCATGACTTTCATTGATGATTACTCCAGGCATGCATGGGTATTTCCACTTAAAGCGAAGTCCGAAGTTTTTATGTGCTTCAAACAATTTTTGGCTATGGCTGAAAATGTCTCAAAATGTACTATGGGCACCCTCCATTCCGATCGAGGGGGGGAGTATATGTCTCATGAATTTAATGCATTTCTGGCTAGTCGTGGGATAAAACACCAATGTACAGTGCCTTATACACCTCAGCAAAATGGTGTTGCTGAGAGGAAAAACAGGTCACTAGCGGAAATGGCACGATGTATGGTCAAAAGTCAAGCTTTGCCGCATTCTTTTTGGCTTGAGGCCATCATGTGTGCCACTTATGTACTTAACAGGTGTCCTACGAAAGCTTTGCAGTCTATTACTCCATATGAAGCATGGCATGATAGAAAACCTTCTATTGAGCACATGCGTGTTTTTGGTTGTTTGGCATATGCTTTGGTGCCACAAGTGCAGCGCAAAAAATTGGATGATAAGGCTGTCAAATGTATTTTTGTTGGTTATAGTGCTGAAAGCAAAGGTTACAGGTTGTATCATCCGCAAACAAAACGTATTCTGGTTTCACGGGATGTAGTGTTTGTGGAAGACTCTGTTCAGCCCTTGCTGTCATGTACTAGAGATAGTAATGTAAGCTCACAGGACATTTATGACACTTTGTTGCCTCTTTTCAGTGGTGGAAATACGAATGTAAGTTCCAATGAGGCAAATGTACAGCCTATGGGGGTTTCTGAAAATGTTTTAGAACAGCCTATTACTGATGCAGATGTACATGATGTACTTGATGAGGAAAGGGCTGAAAATGAGCAGGCTAGAGGTATGCCAAAATGGCTGGTGCACACTTTGCGTGACAGTAAATTGGATGCACCTTTATCTAGTCGTACTCGTTCAGGCTCTCGCCATGCATCTTATGCATCAGATTGTTATGCTTTGGCTGTGTCTAGTTTACATGATGTTGAGGAGCCTCTGTCTTTTGATGAACCACAGAATTCAGAAAATTGGATTGCTGCCATGAAATCAGAATATGATGCACTTATGGAGAATGACACATGGACTTTATGTGATTTGCCTCCTGGCAAAAAGGCCATTGGTACGAAGTGGGTTTACAAGTTGAAACGCAAGCCGGATGGTGAGATAGATCGCCATAAGGCTCGACTTGTTGCAAAGGGTTATGCACAACAAAAAGGCATAGATTATGAAGAGACTTTTGCTCCCACTTGTCGTATGACTACTGTGCGTTTTCTATGTGCATTGGCAGCTCATTTTGGTTGGGATGTACATCAATCAGACATTGTTACTGCTTTCTTGAATGGTGACATATTTGAGGAAGTTTATGTAACGCAGCCTCGCGGTTTTGTCATAAAAGGACAAGAGGACAAAGTGTGCAAATGTAAGAAGGCTTTGTATGGGTTGAAGCAATCTCCTCGTGCTTGGTATGAGAAAGCTGACACTCATTTGGTTAAACGAGGCTTTCGTAACAGTCCAACAGAAAGCACATTGTATGTAAAGTGTGAGGATGATGTATTTCTCATTGTGGTTCTTTATGTTGATGATTTGCTGATCACTGGACCAAATGAGAGACATATTGCTGAATTTAAGGCTGATTTGAATGCTACTTTCAAGATGAAAGATTTGGGGCTGTTGCATCATTACTTGGGTATACAGTTTAAGCAGTGTGATGGTGGTATTGCCTTGTGTCAGAAAAGTTACATAGAGACATTGCTATGTAAGTTTGGACTTGAGGATTGCAAACCTATTGCCACTCCCATGGAAACAGGTTTGAAGTTGAGTCTACATGATGTTGGCGATCCTACTCATGTCACTCTTTACCAAACTGCTGTTGGCTGCCTCATTTATGTATGCAACACGAGGCCAGATATTCAGTTTGCAGTCTCGCAGGTCAGCAGATTTATGCATAGCCCAGAGTCTAAGCATTGGCAGGCTGTCAAGAGGATTTTCCGCTACCTTAGTGGCACTTTACATCTTGGCTTGTTTTATCCCAAGGGAGGATCATTGCCGCCAGACTTACATGCTTTTTCGGACTCAGATTGGGCTGGTTGTTTTGACACGCGAGTGTCCACAAGTGGTTTTTGTTTCATGCTTGGCAGTTCATGTATATCATGGTTGAGCAAGAAGCAACCTACTGTGGCCACTTCGAGTTGTGAGGCTGAGTACAGGGCAGTCTTCACAGCTACGGTTGAGTGTGTATGGCTCAGACACCTTATGGCTGACTTGGGTGTTGAACAGGACACTGCCAACACTATCTACACTGACAGTCAGAGCGCATTGGCAGTTGCGAGGAACCCAGTTTTTCATGCTCGCACAAAGCACATTGAGGTGCATTACCACTATGTCAGGGAGAGGCTCTCAGCAGGAGAGATCAGCTTGGCTTATGTGCCAACACAGGACAACCTTGCAAATCTTTTCACAAAGGCATTGTCTCGTGAGAAGCTTGAAGCTTTCCGCAAAGCTTTGGGCTTACTCCCCTTTGTGGACTGATCCTGTCCTCAGGGCATGGCACTTCCCTTTACTCACGTGCCAGCTCTCGTTCACCGCATCACTCCAGGGGGGATTTGTTACCATATACATGTGGTAGTGATGTGTGTGAACACACTAGGACCGCCGGGGCATTTTTTCTCTCTTTAGGAGGTTTTTTCCCCCGTGCATTGTATATACGCCCATCACTCTAGGGCTAACTATCTTTACATTGCACACTAAGTAACACACTCTCTATTGTGTGCCTTGAGCTTCCTTCGTCTTCTCCAAGCTGTGTGTGTTTCTCTACAACCCTAATTCCAACAATGCTCGATTATACGCTCGTGGGTTTCAATCTATAAGTTTATGCCGTGAAGTATGTTGTTTTTGGTATTTTGCAGGGCCACCTTGCCTTCCATTTGTAGCAGTGATATGCACGATGAGACAGACAGTTTGATTGGTAGGTAAGAAATAAATGTGTCGCTTGGAATGTAATAATAACTAATATCTAATTCTCCTAAATGAGTTTCTCATGTTAAACTGATCATTTAATATGGGGAAGTACCAGGGGAGAAAAAGCTAGATTATTAGTAAAGCTAGCAGACTGGTCACAGTAGGGGGCCCACAGTAGGGATCCAAAGGGGTACCATCTGCACAAGAGCAATGTGTAATGTGCAATGAATGGGCTCCAAAGACCTTAGGGTTCAGCCCATTAAGACTTCCAAAAGGTTAAGTTCAAAATTTCAAAGTGTAAAATCCAATGGTCAATTGTAAATGGATTTGGATGCTTTGTGTGGGTGCAAAAGGCCAATAAGTTAGAGGACAAAAGCAAAAACGTTTTGGGAAGATGAAAAAGCTTAATAAGTGACTAGACACACACACACACACACACACACACTATACACCTAAGCTTACCCTTTTCACAAAGTAAAGAGACCCCCAATTCTTGCCTGAATCCTATTGGATGGTCACAGAGGTGGACCAATGAGAAGTTAGCTAGTGTAAACTAAAATTTTATTTTTATAAATTCTCAAAAAAATAACCAATAAGAAATAGTCTCCCTAAAAGACTATTGGACAGTCAAAAGGCGCAATGATAATTAAGCAGTTCCTAAAATTGCTTAATTCCTATTGGCCAAAGGACTAAAAGGTCCAATAGCAAAGAAGATAATTAAATTAATTATTTGGCATTTAAAAAATGGAAAAAAGGATGGACACTTGTCACAAGGCTCTTGACTGGGCCTCTCAAAGGCTATTGGCAAAATTATTTACGGGCCAATAGGAAGCCAGCAAGAGTAAAACTCATACTCAAATACTATTGGCTAGGCTTTTCAAGGGCCAATAGAAATGCATCATGAGTAATTGGCAAGGGGGGTCAACCAAGAGGAGAGAGGGGATTGTTTTGAAGGGCATTATTCCACACACACTCACACAACTCATGTGTAGAGCAAGAAAATCCTTCTCCAAGCTTTAATGGAAAGCTCATCTTCTTCTCCAAGTCTGAGAATGGAGGTCTACACCAACAACTCTTGGATATGGAATACAAATCCAACCAAGAGCTAAGCTTCAATGCCATGCTTCTCTCCTTTATTATCGAATTACTAAGCTAAGCAAAGCACAAGACTAATTAAGTGAGGAAACACTTCTTTCTCGTAAGAATACTCCTTCTTCCTCTAGATCTACTCTCATACCCCGCTAGCTCTCACCATCTTCGAAGGTGTGTGAGGTCTTGGGTCTGAGACCAACGAGTAATTGATGTTATGTGTTATCATGTGTAAGTTTGGTGCATGAAGCTTCCATCTTCATAGCACCGACGAGTTTTTACCAAGGAACACAAAGAATTGTATTGTACAAAGTCTCTCTCTTAATGGGAGAAGTTATAATACAAATGCCTAATGGAGGGGTGATCGGTCCATGTAAATCCGATCCTCAATAGTTGTCAATTGTTCTATTTCTCTCCCTCTTTCAAGTATTGTTATGCCAAACTAATTAGGTGTTATGCTAATGTTGTTATCTCCAACCAAGCACTCTTCTATGCTCATTAGGAATTTGCTCTTAATGAAATTCTCACTATGTTAAGTTATTTTCCGCTATTTACAAGCTTTATAGACCAGTAATTGTTACATTGGTATCAGAGCTATTGGTTTCTGTTTTCTTGCTCAAGAAGAGAGGTCCTCAAGCTTGCTACAAACGGTTGGTATTATTAATTGCATGAGGGTAAGGAGAACAGGGATTTATTATCCTTAAGGTGTGCCTGCTTCGTGCAGTTAACGGGGTATCACCGTCGAGAGCTATGGTCTTAATAATGGAGTCCGAAGGGGCTTGCCTACGGCTTAACCATTATTGAGCTATTAGAAGCTTGACAGGAACCGATACCGAGTGGGCTATGATATACCCTCTCTTCTATTCCTTGCAATTAATGATATTCCGAGCCACGGGTATAGATGCTTGAGTGCTTATCTTTGAAAGTAAAGAGGAGTAGCAACTAGGGCTTGAAGTGCCAAAGTACAAGTAAAAATTTACACCTAAAACTTAGTTATAATGGCTGAAAATAGTAGAGAAAGTGAAATTAATGTTGATGGCTTTGATTTTACTAATGGTCAAGCTACTAATGATGCCCCTATTCTTGTGAACTATCTTGTTACTAGGCTTCAACAAGACATGGGCAACCCATCCCTCCAAGGTGAAGTACAATAGCAATTACGCATCCATGGGATTCTCCAATCTCCTCACCTAGAAGAGGGAGTTCCTATGAAATCTCCTAGTGAGATTTCTAAAAGAGGCCTCTCTACGGTGAGAGAAGAGGAGGACCCATACGAAGGACCCAAAAGCTTACAAGTTGATGGGGCAACTCCCTCACCAAGGAGAGCCCAAATCTAAACAGTAGAGCCCCCACCGAAAGAACGAGAAAGAAGTGAATCTCCCGCCACCTCGGCGGAGATGGCACCACGAAGAAGGTGGGCAAAACGCTCTCCAACACCCCCTAAACGGAGAAGACCATCGGATAGTCCTTCTCACCGTAATTCAAAGAAGGAAGAAAGGAAGTATGAGAAGAAAAAGGCGAGAAAGAGGTCACCCTCTTCTCCATCTTCATCCTCCTCCTCCTCTTCTGAAGGAAGTGATGGTGCGGCTCCCAAAGAATTCAAAAGGAGAGGCCATAGGAAATCCTATGCCGCTTGGAAGAGGTCATCCAAGCTCAAATAGTTCAAAGAGGTCATCCAAGCTCAAACAGTTCAAAGAGGGAGGAAAGAGTATCTCTTTTCTTACCTACGATGGCACCTTTGGTGCTACGGACAAAGTCTTGGCCTTTATTCAACAATTTGATGCGGCATTTGGAGATGAGGGCTTCACGGAGTCCTCTAAGATACGTCATGTAGCCATGCATCTCCAAAAGTCTTCCAGGCAATGGTGGTCTAGCCTACGAGCAAACGGTGAAGCTCCACGAACATGGAAAGCTTTAAGAGCTTCCATTATGAAGCAGTTTTTGGCTAGCGATGCCAAAGACAAAGTGCTCACCGAATGGCGAAGCTTGAAGCTCTCTCCCTACGAATCTATTCACAAATACGTAGACAAGTTTTGGGATTTACATCTCAAAGCCACTGTCTACAAAAAAGATAGATTTTGGAGAGCAAAAACAACAATTTTGTGCGGGTTTATCTGAAGATATGGCGGAGTATGTCAACTCCCAAAGGCCTCGCACTATTTCAATGGTCATGCACCATACTATGGTGGCTTCACGAATCCACTTCCAACAAGGGGCTAAGAATAATCTTAAGCCCATGGAAAGCAAAGACCGTAATGAGCCTAAGGGGAAGGACCATGTCCAAAAGTTTTCCAAGGGCAACTTCAACAACAACAAAGCTAAGGAGAAGGGAGTCTACAAAGGCAAAAATAAACTCTCTCTTGAAGAGCTAGAGCGTTATCGCAAGGATAACCGTTGTTTCAAATGTGGGGAGCAAGGGCATGCTTATTGTGCTTGCCCACAGAAGAACACACGCAATGAATCTCCTAGAGCTTCCATAATTGAAGTTAAAGAAGAAGATGCTCATCACAAAGGATCTCCTCTATGCCATGCTTGGGGGAAGGTGAGAGAACATGATGCTTTCATTCTCTTCGACAATGGCTCTACTCACAATTTCATATCCACGGAGTTGGCCACTAAGCTAGGCATCCAAGCCTTTGAGATGGGAAATCCCCTACCAGTCGATAATGCTTTCAAGGTAGAAGAACTCCCACTTACTCCCTTGATTGGGAAATTGAGGCTTCATGTCCAAAGTTATGTGGACAAAGAGGATTTCTTCATCTCTCCCCTTAAGCATGAGGATGTAATCCTAGGGGCACCATGGTTTGATCGCATGGCGGCCAACATCAAGTTTCCTGAAAGGCAAATTTATTTTAAATACAGGGACAAAGACATGTACATATATGCTAATGAGACAGATAACACTATACCTCTTGTACATAAGCAAGCTTTTGATAAGTCAATAAAGAGCTCTATTTTCGTGTACATGATATTTGTAAAGACTCTCAAAATGAACCTAATGTTCTGTCAAATAAAAATAAAGGGAATAAAAAAGAATTAGGGTTATCTAATTTCCTTAATGAATTCCAAGATGTTTTTATTGACGACATTCCTAATGAATTGCCTCCAAAACGAGGGGATGATGACCATGCAATCGAGCTTCTTCCAGGAAGCTCACCGCCTAATAAACCTCCTTATCGAGTTTCTCAAGCTCAACAAGAGGAAATTATGCGGCAAGTGCATGAGTTGGTTGAGAAAGAAATGGTTAGGCCTAGTTCATCTCCATTTTGTTCACCAGTTTTATTAGTGCAAAAGAAAGATGGTACATATCGTATGTGTGTCGACTATAGAGCACTAAATAGGATCACTATCAAAAATAGGTTTCTCGTTCCGTAGGTAGAAGACCTATTTGATAAGCTACAAGGATTGACCTAATTCAGTAGGATTGACCTAAAAAGTGGCTATCACCAAATAAGGATTGTTGATCAAGACATTGTAAAGACCACATTTCGCACTACGTTTGGCCTCTGCGAATTCATTGTCATGCCTTTTGGCTTGACCAATGCACCAGCTACATTCAACCGCATGATGGAGAAGCTCTTTAGGCCTCACTGCAATTACACCGGAGTGTTCTTTGATGATATAATCATCTACTCCAATTCCTTGGACGAACACAAATAGCACATCCAGGTAATTTTTCAAGTTTTGCGAGAGAATAAGCTTTATATAAATCAAAAGAAAAGTGAATTTTTCTTACAAGAGATTCAGTATTTAGGTCATATTATCTCTAAAGATGGCATCCAAATGGATCCATCAAAGTTAGAAGTAATAAAAGCATGGTCTAACACAAAGAATCTGCATGAATTAAGAAGCTTTATAGGTATGTGTGCATACTATAGACGCTTCATAGAAAAATTCTCACTCATAGCAGGACCACTGCATGACCTAACAAAAAAGAACGTTAAGTATGCATGGACTACCAAGGAGAACACTGCTTTTGAAAAGCTTAAAGAGAATCTTATCTCTCAACCTGTGCTTACACTACCGGATCTCTCAAAGACATTTGAGGTCCAATGCAATGCTTGTGGTGATTGTCTTGGAGCCGTGCTGCTCCAAGAAGGGCACGCCATAGCATATGAAAGTCGAAGGCTCAACCCAGTTGAGCAAGCTCTAGGCATATATGAAAAGGAACTCCTCGCAGTTCTACATGCCTTAGACGCGTGGAAGCACTACTTATTGGGGACTCCTTTCATTCTACGGACGGATCACCAAAGCCTCAAGTACTTCATGACGCAGACCAAGCTCTCCGACAAACAAATGAGGTGGGCAAATTTCCTTTCGTAATTTCATTTTCATATTGCTCACATTGCTGGCAAGCATAATCTAGTAGCTGATGCACTCTCAAGACGACCGAGAGTGAATGCGGTTTCCATAGCAACTCACAATGATCTATCTTCTATGATAGATGAGTACGCTATCGATTCCGATTTTAAAGATGTGATGTCAGCCCTTGCACTAGGGAAGAACGAGGAACCATTTACCTTACAAGATGAAAATGGAATTGGATGCTTTGTGTGTGTGCAAAAGGCCAATAAGCTAGAGGACAAAAGCAAAAACGTTTTGAGAAGATGACAAAGCTTAATAAGTGACTACACACACACACACACACACACACACACTATACACCTAAGCTTACCCTTTCCACAAAGTAAAGAGGACACATGTCAAGCATGCAAAGAACCCCCCAATTCTTGCCTGAATCCTATTGGATGGGCACAGAGGTGGACCAATGAGAAGTTAGCTAGTGTAAACTAAAATTTTATTTTTATAAATTCTCAAAAAAATAACCAATAAGAAATAGTCTCCCTAAAAGACTATTGGACAGTCAAAAGGTCCAATGATAATTAAGCAGTTCCTAAAATTGCTTAATTCCTATTGGCCAAAGGACTAAAAGGTCCAATAGAAAAGAAGATAATTAAATTAATTATTTGGCATTTACAAAATGGAAAAAAGGATGGACACTTGTCACAAGGCTCTTGACTGGGCCTCTCAAAGGCTATTGGCCAAATTATTTACGGGCCAATAGGAAGCCAGCAAGAGTAAAACTCATACTCAAATACTATTGGCTAGGCTTTTCAAGGTCCAATAGGAATGCATCATGAGTAATTGGCAAGGGGGGTCAACCAAGAGGAGAGAGGGGGCTGTTTTGAAGGGCATTATTCCACACACACTCACACAACTCATGTGTAGAGCAAGAAAATCATCTCCTTCTCCAAGATTTAATGGAAAGCTCATCTTCTTCTCCAAGTTTGAGAATGGAGGCCTACACCAACAACTCTTGGATATGGAATGCAAATCCAACCAAGAGCTAAGCTTCAATGCCATGCTTCTCTCCTTTATTATCTAATTACTAAGCTAAGCAAAGCTACAAGAGTAATTAAGTGAGGAAACACTTCTTTCTCGTAAGAATACTCCTTCTTCTTCTAGATCTACTCTCATACCCCACTAGCTCTCACCATCTTCGAAGGTGTGTGAGGTCTTGGGTCTGAGACCAACGAGTAATTGATGTTATGTGTTATCATGTGTAAGTTTGGTGCATGAAGGTTCCATCTTCATAGCACCGCCGAGTTTTTACCAAGGAACACAAAGAATTGTATTGTACAAAGTCTCTCTTAATGGGAGAAGTTATAATACAAATGCCTAATGGAGGGGGGACCGGTCCATGTAAATCCGGTCCTCAATAGTTGTCAATTGTTCTATTTCTCTCCCTCTTTCAAGTATTGTTATGCCAAACTAATTAGGTGTTATGCTAATGTTGTTATCTCCAACCAAGCACTCTTGTATGCTCATTAGGAATTTTCTCTTAATGAAATGCTCACTATGTTAAGTTATTTTCCGCTATTTACAAGCTTTATAGACCAGTAATTGTTACATGGAAGCTACCAATATGTAGAATATGTTTGCTTTATACAAGTGAGAATGTTCATAAGTTTGTTATTGAGATATCAAGCATCCACAAAGCAGATCTACATACATGGCGAAACCACAAGCATGTAATCGAGCATGAATAGAGAGAGACAAAGAGCGAGATAGAGCGAGAGAGCACGTGCAGGTGCACCTCCTAGAGTGGAGTGCTACACCAGCATAGTGAGAGAGAAGAGAGGAGACGAGAGAAGAAAAGACACAGGCACTGGGTGCAATCTCCCCCCATGCAAGAGTAAGAATTTTCCTCTTTCACATATTTATTTATAGATTTCTTGAACGATCAAAGTGAGTACATAAAGAGAACTTGAATAATAAAATATATAATGTATATCTTTTTCATAGCCCATAACTTGGTTAGGCTATTCCGCCTGTGAGCTGCACAATAAATAACAAAATATCAATATTCATTACAATCACTAGCTGCATAAATATTACATATTGAGATATAAGTTGCTATGGTATATCGGTCCAATTGTATTTCTTCTAAGGTGAACATCTTAGTGTCAAATGTCAAATTTATCTTTTGAACAAGCATTTAGTAGAAACTGCCAAATTAAAGGATGATCAGATGATGGTATCTTTTTCACCATAGCTTTATAAAAAAACCTTGCTCGTAGAAAACCATGCGAGAATTCTTCTTGGCATAATGCATTGCCATGTTTTTTCATTGTGTTTTATCAAAATACAGTTGGCCCTTGTCCAATAGATCAGAGTGACTATATGCATTAACAAAAGTGATGGAAATTTGGAGCATGTAGCCCCTTTGGTGCATTCATAAAAAAAGGCCAAGTGTTTTTTCTGTTAGCCCATGCTCAACAATACTACTCCAGACTTGATATTGAGCTTTTTTAGTTTTGACGAGGGAAAGGGCGACTAATACTTGCATGGTGCTAAGCTTAAGCACACACGATCAAATTGGAAACCAAAAAAGTTTAGCCAACTTACAACAAGTGCAATTTTCCTTGCCAAAATATTATTAGTGCATGATCTTTATGTTGTGTTGACCAACACCATCAACAAACAAAGTGTTGGAAATAGGGTTGCAGGGAAACACACATAGCTTGGAGAAGATGAATAATCTCAAGGCACACAACAGAGTATATTGCTTAATGCACAATGGAAAGATCAATTATCCCTAGAGTGATGGGCGCATATAAAATGCACGAGGGGAAAAACATCCTAGTGAGTGAAAAAATGCCCCGGCGGTCCTAAGTGCGTTCACACACATCACTACCACATATATATGGTAACAAATCCCCCTTGGGAGTGATGCGGTGAAAGAGAGCTAGCACCTAGTGTATAGGGAAGTGCCATGCCCTAAGGAAATGATCAATCCACAAAGGAAAGTAAGCCCAAAGATTTGTGGAAAGCGTCCAAATTCTCACGAGGCAATGCCTTTGTGAATAGATCTGCAAGATTGTCCTATGTCGGCACATAAGCCATGCCAATCTCTTTTGTTGAGAGCCTCTCTTTGACATAGTGATAAATAACCTCAATGTGCTTTGTGTGATCATGAAAAAATGGACTCCTCACAGCTGCCAATGCACTCTGAGTGTCACTATAGATGATCTTGACAGTGTCATGTCCAACACCCAAATCAACCCTAAGGCGTCTTAGCCATACATTGTAGCTGTGAAGATTGCCATGTACTTAGCCTCACAACTAGAAGTGGCCACAGTATGTTGCTTCTTGATCAACCATGATATGCATGAACTATCAAGCATGAAACAAAAATCACTTGTGGACACTCGCATGTCATAAAATCCAGCCCAATCCGAGTTTGTAAAAATATATATATATATCCTCTAAGAGGGAGATGCTACGAGGAAGAAGAAAGCACAAAGGAAGAGATCACTAAAGGCAGAAAATTTAAACCCTAGTTCAAAGACCAACATAGGGACCAATGATGACCCATGTATATGAACGATCCTGAAGATGATTCCAATTCAATAAAAACCATGGAGACTAAAACTATGACCATAAGGGAAAAAACCAATGAGGATCACCACGAGAGGAAATCAAGCAAAGACACGATTAGGAGAGAACATAAGGAAACCACTCCCATACCACCGATGATGCAACAAGTGTCTTCAAGGCTAACCAAATCGGGCAAGAATCTCCAAGAGAAGCAACAAGGACCAAAACCGAAGGAAACCATGAAGAAAATCGAGACTTACCCAAACCCTGTAAAAGAGATTGAGTGAGTCAAGAAATTAAGGAATTTGGTAAAGGACACCCAAAGAGGGCTTGAGCCAGAACCTAGGTGGATTAGGATTGCGGATACAGTGTTCCACACAACCCTCAAGTAGATCCCAACCCGTTGGCCATACCTAGTATCATTTGGGAAGAAAGTGAGTTCAAAACATCGGAAAGTGGGCATACTCCTTTCTTAATTGAAAGAATATCTAGTGAGGGAATACATGACCCCATCAAAGAAATGGAGATCCCATCTTCACCAAACTTAGGTCATGGACTAGAATCTCAAAAAGTGCCCTTGAATATTTCCAAATTAACTGATTTCATGTCTTCTGAAGTCAGACCAGTATCATGTCTAAATTGTACCGAGATTTAGAGCTATTCCTAGCTCTTGAAGCATTCCTCAATGGAGAACTGAAATTCTACCTACCATAATTTTCATAGATGAATAGGCCCGACGAAATCGTAATTGAGGAGCGTTTGGACGCACAACCCAAACTAGATGAAAGCTCACTTGTTGAAATACCTATTAACAAGTTGGGGCAATACTTTGAAGGCGATGAATCTAATGCAACCCTACCAATTACTACTAAAGGATTAACTGTGAAGGGAATCCTTGATGGTGGTGCGAGAGTCAACGTTGTAACAAAAAATTGTTTGGAATCTATGGGAAGACCTCATCTAGAAGTCACAAACGTAGTGGGAAAAGTGGCCAATAGATCTATCATTATGCCTATTGGAATGCTGAAAGATCTCAAGATCAAGGTCCTTGGACACAAGATAAGGCATACCTTCATCGTTATGGATTTTTCTCCAAGCATCCTATGTCATTTGAGACGATCTTAGGCGTTCTTCATGAGGGAAGAAAACATGGTGCATGACTGGTTCAAAAAACACGTTTACTTACAGTTCCAAGACTTTGTCATTCAAGTTGATCTTGTAAGTGATCAAGCACATCCTTTAGGAACGGGTTTATAATTGACAATCGATCGGACACCACAATTCACGCATCTCCATTGAAGTATTGTTACACATGTAAAAAGGACACGGATATTGGAGAAGGGTCTACTTACATGGATGTCCTACATGGAATGGCTGAGTCAAACAACATTGATTGAGTACACCTCGCAGTAACCATAGACACTTGGGGAAATAGGGAAACAACTTGGGTAACACCTGTGAGGGACAAAATACCATAGGTTGCACCAATGAATATGTTAAGTTCAATGTATATACCTTCTGAGCATACAAAGAGTGAAGACCTAAATGACATCCAAGCTACTAGTGCCTCGGAAGATTGTGACCAATGTGACTCAGAGACTGAATCACTCATAAAAATTGATTCTAAGCTTAAAAGGAATCTGACTCGCATATTAGCTTAAATCATAAAACAAACCCCTCAAGGCCATGCACCACATCCTATAACGATGTATCTTGGAGTGAAAAGGACACAAATAAGGACAAGTCCAGTGATTCAACGTGAGAAGCAACCCAAAATTGAAAACTAGACAAGAGGAGTAAGAGATATAAGAGGCGACAATATCGAGTGAATGTACGTGCTGGGATAAAAGAAAAGAGATCCACTGCAAAATGGATCGGTTATGTGGGGGCATGTGATGCTCATCGAAAGTTGGTAGACAATTGAGGTGAATATCTCCAGAGTGTTATGTAGTGCAATCCACGACACCTTGCCCTTGCACAATTAGAGATTACAGAGAAGCCAAAAATGAGTCGTTTTGTAAGAAGACATCAAAACCAAGAGTTAGTTTAACAACAAAAGGAAGTGAAAATTCAAGCAAAGCCCTTAGCACAATAAGAACCCATAGACTTACATCCTATGCCTGAACATTTTAAATCTTATACCACAGGGGAGCAAAAAGTTATGTATGACAAAGCCCAATGAATGCCTAACGATGAAAGTAGTGGATTCTATGATGGTCCGATGGTAGTTAAGGAGATATAATTAGTAGAACCAGGTGAGGAGTCTAAGCCAGTTATTTTTGCTCAAGACCTTACTGAGACTGCAGAGGTTGTACTTAAAGAGCTTCTCAAATAATTCAAGGATATATTTGCTTGGACATATCATGATATGAAGAGCATCCTACCTTTTATGGTGCAACATACAATTTTCATGATTAGCATTGCTAAACCAGTCAAGAAATGACCCTACCCAATGATATGCAAAGATTGTTCAAGAAGAGATTGAAAAACTTATCCAATGTGGAGTCATATACCCTATGGAGCACTTAGAATGGATTTCTCCGATAGTCATTGTGCCAAAAAAGAATGGGAAACTCAAAGTATGTGTGGACCTCAAGAAGGTTATGCAACCACTAGGAGAGATCATTATCCCTGTGCCATATTTGGAACATGTGCTTGAAAGAGTTGCAGGTTAAGGAAGCTTATATCTTCTTAAATGGGTACTCAAGTTATAATCAAATTACGATTTCACTAGAGGACCAAGCCAAAACTGCTTTTATAATACAATTATGAGTGTTTGCAATTTGTGTTATGGCCTCTGGCTTGACAAATTCCCCTGCTACATTCCAACGATTAATAAAAATTGCATTCAAGGAATATTTAAGGGAGTTTTGTGAATCTTTCCTAGAGGACCTTTGTGTTTATTCCTGTTGGAAGAAGTATCCATCATGTTTACAAAAAGTGTTTGAAAGGTACAGATTGTATCACATTTCATTTAACCCTTTCAAATGTCAATTATGGGTTAAACATGAAGTCATTTAGGGCATATAGTATCCAAGAATGAGATTTCCATAGACGAGAGTAAAATTAAAGCCATTGCCAATTTTCCACCATCTACAAACTATAAGGGAGTTCAAAGATATCAATTGTTTATTTTAAACTTCATTGAGATAGCTCGTCCATTGTACAAACTTCTTATCAAGTTTCACTAGACCGAGGAGTGTGACCATGCTTATGAGTTATTAAAAAAGGCCCTGACAAATGTAATTTTCCATGTGCATATTGATGAATCAAACTTTGTTATTAGGTGTGTTCTAACTCAACCAAGATAATATAAATTAGACTACACTATTAGCTTTGCAAGTCGCCAATTAAATGATGCCAAGATGAACTACACCACTATGATTTATATTGTAAAGAAAATTTAATATTACCTTCGTGCTACCAAGTTTGTACTTTACGTCGATCATCAAGCGTTGTTGTATCTAGTAAGCAAACCATGTTCCATGGGAAGAAGTATGTGATGGTTATTGATTCTTCTCGAGTTTGGTTTCACTGTTGTTGTGAGGCCTGACAAAAAACATGTTTTGGTAGATCATTTGTCTTGCATACCCAATGGTGAAGCCCCTTCTAGCATTGACGATGAATTGCACGACACTTTCCTATTTATAGTCGAGACAATGCATGAATGGAGTAAAAATATTGTGAACTTTTTAGTTAATGGTTTTCCCCCTAAAGAGCTTCAAAAGGATTTAGCTCAAAAGTTAACCAAGGGATGCAAACCTTGTTGCTTGATTTCCGGAACTCTCTATAAGTGAGGAAAAGATGACATCCTTAGGCGTCAGTGCCCGCGAGGATGAATATTTGTACATTTTGCAAGAAGCACACATGGATGTAGCTGGTGGTCACTTTTCAAGAGAATTAATTGCTAGAAGGGTATTACAACCAAGCTATTGGTGGCCACTTTATTTAAGGATGCATCACTCTTTACAAAAGGATGTGATGAATGCCAACGTTATGCAAAACTACAAAGAAAAGATAAGATACCTCTACATCCTATTAAGGTACCCAAACAATTTGAGAAGTGGGGCCTAGACTTTGTAGGTCCAATAGTCCAGCAGCCCGTAATATTTAATCTCGGTATATCATCATTGCCACTGACTATGTGACAAAATGGGTTGAAGATAAAGATACATGCAAGGCCGACACAGGAACAAAAACTAAGTTTTCTCTTTGAGAACATTGTTACACGATTTGGATGTCTCTTTGAGATTGTGAGTGACAGTGGTACTCATTTTATAAATAAAGTGATAAAAGACTCACATAAGATTTCATGATATCCCATCATAATTCTACACCTTACTATTTATCCACAAGCGAATGGCCAAGCTAAGAGCCAACAAGACTCTAATTTCTATCTTGACTAAGATGATAGAGGCTCATCGTACAGATTGGGACTTTAAGCTTACATTAGCTCTATAGGCTTATTGTACTGCTTATAAAGTGGCTATTGATTGCACACCATTTCAAATGGTGTATGGTCAAGAAGCAATAATGCCATAGAATTTCGTCATTCCTAGTCTTCGAGTAGCTTCTCAAGAAGGTTAGGATGGTAACCCATTAGTTGGGCGTTTATATATCTTTGAAAGGCTACAAGAAGCGAGGCAGTT
This sequence comes from Adiantum capillus-veneris, assembly GCF_014529385.1. Taxonomy (NCBI): domain Eukaryota; kingdom Viridiplantae; phylum Streptophyta; class Polypodiopsida; order Polypodiales; family Pteridaceae; genus Adiantum; species Adiantum capillus-veneris. The sequence goes on along the minus strand of NC_140960.1, from coordinate 98,928,702 downwards.
GGCTGTGCAGAATGCCCTTGTGGAGAAGGATAGGAGAAAGAAGTGGTTTGATCGCCATTCAAAGACCAAGTACATCAAAGTAGGTGATAAAAGTTCTTATGTACGGAGTGCATAACGAAAAGAAAAAGTTGAAATACACTAGCAAAGAGCCATATATAGTATGCAAAATTATCCCACAAGGTACCCTTCATGTGTTGATGGGACAAAGGATACATCTCAATGGGTCCCCAAGGCATTGTTATCGAACCCTCTTACACTTCAAGTTCATTTACAAAAGAAAACTCAAAAGAATACGCCCACTCAGATTAAGAAATACAAGGTTACGTTGCGTTGGGTTCTTAACAAATATTAGAAGCCCAGGGCTACTATGACAAAAATGATCAAATCCAAGTACCTAAACATAAATTATGTTCTTCCCTGTCACCTACAGATCCATGAGTCAAACCTTGTAACTCCAAAGTCTATTGAAGACCGTGGGAAGAAAAAGATCACTGAATACTACACACCAGCTAGTTTGGGCTCTAAAGTAAGACCAATCTATTTTGTCTAGTTCAAGAAGGAGGGAGTCACATGAAGCTTCTAGCTCCTTATGTAATGCATCCATATATGTAAAACCTTTTACATCCATAGATGTAAAATCTTCTACACAATCTCCACCTACCATTGTGATTCCCCACAAAGCTACAAGAGAATCTACACCTTCCATTGTTAAATTATTTCCTGATGAACCACGTCAAGTTCGTTCATGGGAAAATATCTTGCCACCCTTGCAACTCGATGAGGCACCTAAGGTAATAGAAAACGATTGGTTAAAATCCTCACCTATTATCAACTAGAATAATTGGTTTCAAGGGGTGACGACATCTTTTTAGAAGGTATGATTTACCCAAGGAAGGAGGAAATGCAACTTATCATGTATCTTCTTGTGAACTCCCACTCATCCTTCCTTCCCTAACCTTTTAACCTCCAAATCTTAAGGAATGTATACATATATGCTTATACTTAGACTAGCCAAAAAAGTAAAGAAAGAGAGGAAAAAAAGTAAAAGAACAAGAGCCACCTATAACAAGAACGTGACATCAAAAATCCCCAAAATTCACAATATCACATCATGCACACCAACGCTCTAGAATTACTCGAACCTAATTAAAATCTATTTATGTTCACATATAAGAATAGTTCACCATAGTCATCCACTTCTACACTTAATGAGAGGTACTCTTTTTAGTTTTCTCAAGTGTTTCGCATGATCTACCATGTGCTTACCTCTATGGGATTTGGTAGCTAAACTAGCATGTGATGAAAATTTTGAGGAATAAGAATGGGTGATACATCTATTGATTACGAGTGATCCCTACTTGATAAAGAACGTCTCTCCAATTGCACAAGCTTATTCTTTTAAGAAAGATGAATATCCACGTCTAGTGAACCTATGTACATGGGATGATGAGGAAGATTTATCAGATGAACCCATGGTCTCACTGAGGATGACTTTATTTATCTTGAAGATGATGAGGATAGAGATTTAACCTTAGGACTGTCGATCAATCCGTACAATATCCTCTTTCCTTGATCTTGCAGTGTGGTGCAGATAGATAGGTTAGGATTCTATATTTTATTTTAATATTGTTCAATAAATGGTTAATGTCTTCTTCCATTGATGAGCCTTTTGGAGGTATGTGGTATAGTTTTCTAATGGGTATAAAAAGACTTTAGTGGCTTAATTCCTCTTGACCTTTAGTTTAAGTATTGAAAAAGAAGTTTAACTATTGTGATGAGTTTGGGAAAGGTAACAGCATCAAGATGACCCCCCAAAAATACACAATTGAAAATTGACGAAAGGCAAAACTACTCAAAAAAGAAAACAAAAAGAGCCCAAAAAGTCAATTTAAGCCCTATGCGGCAACAAAGTCTATAGCAAAAACACTGGGGGGAATCAACCAAAGGAAATCAATTCGGCCGATGATTTCATGTGTGATTTCATTTATCATATCTTAACTTGAGGTTTTTTAGGTATAGCCTTTAATCAACCCTGAGACATGAGATATTTTCCTCTCGTAATTAAACAACTTAACTGAATATGGAGAATTAAAAGAATTGACTATAGGATTAACAATTGACATTTATTGACTTACTGATAGTGAAACTAGTAAAGCTAGAGTCCTTGATTTGTTGGCCTCTACAAGTGCTAGTGAGTTTAATACGATTTTAATGTATATTGCTTAAACACACGTGTTTAAAATTTTGTCACCGATTACTCTTACACTTACTCATTGCATATAACTTTTAATTTATCATATTCCTACGACAATGCAATAATTGTGTTATTCTCTTGATGATTTTGCAAGAATCGAGTGCAATTGGGGAGTCACGATATTGCAGAGAACATGGTCATGTCCTTCAACCTGAACATCTTGATTGTGACTACATCCATGGACCACTACTCTCAACAAGATATTCACTATTGCTTACAATCCTTCATAGGTGCTCTAGTTGCCACACTCATAGCTTTCGAGGACAAAACCTGTATCAAGAAGAGGGACATGTTAACCCATGATGCCATTATTATTATTTTTTCATATTTTTAGTCATGGACAGAGCTTATTGGTCTCGTAGATTTATGGTGAAGGATTGGTGATCGCCGATGAGAGACACACCAAACTTATTTAGCGTCGACTGACCAAATATGGGCATCCATATGTGAAAGAGACGGACCCACGGTAGATAAGGATTGTAAACAAAGTTTTTTCTCATTCGGAACGTGCTCTTGCCTTATCCTCTTGGAATGTCTATCTGTGAGCATGAGAGAGAGAGAGAGAGAGAGAGAGAGAGAGGGCGTCGATTAACAACAAGTACTACAACGACGAGGAAGACGAGCAACAGTAGCGGCAATCTCAAATACTAAAGTGGGCATGCTTACTTGGAGATTGGACTTATAAAATAACATTTGGGTTTGGTCACATCTTTGCTGCAATCGAGGACAATGTATAGATACGTTTATATTTGAAAGGTCCATTTGTCAAAGTTGTCCTCTTAAGTGCTCTTTTGTAGCCATAGCAATTCTTCCAATGCATAAAGACATGGATCATTTTGACAACACAAATTGTCATGGGCTGGTGGTTTCCCGTCAGGAAAGCGTTCTGATTATATGCTTTGCAATTTTCATAGATACTGTTACCTCTTATCAATAATCTTGGAGTTTGTAATGCAACACATTTGAAAACATGATTGGTGGGACAAGCACAGGTTTTCCATTGTACATTTCAGTCCTTGTGGGCTTTTCTTGGGGCCAAGTTTTCCTTCCATGGGCAATCCCATTGACATAGTAAAGCGGGCGGTCCGCTAAGAGCACGAAAGAAAGATTTATATAAACGTCTTTTAGAGGCCGAAATCGGCGTATGGGATAAATCAATGTACAATTGTGAGATCTCCTCCAGTATCCAATGAACAGAACAACAGAAAGCTGAAAACTGAAACTGAGAGCTAAAGCATTATGTCTAACTACCTAGCTCCATCCCATGCCAAACTCAGCGTGCTGGATATCATGCATGAGTGATTAAGGAGTGAAAAGTCCATGGAGAGTAGCGGCAGGGTCTGATTCGACCTGCTCTATCTCCTCCTCTTTGGCCTGCTGGTGCCGTACCCGAATCTCTCCAATCTCCCTCTGATGTACTCTCGTGGCTCTGTATCGTACTCTCGTGGCTCTGTATCGGAGTGCCCTCTCGATGGTAGTGCAACACTAGCTCGCTAAAAGAAGTTGATCTGAGACTGTCGTCCTCCACACGAGAGAAATGAAATGACATGAAATGTAATATTAACGTCTTCAAAAGGCCAAAATGACCTATGAGACCAAAAGGTTATATGTGGAATCTAATACCAGGTCTGGGTACAAAAAGTACAAAGAACTGGAAAGAAAATAGTGGGTAGGGGGGATGGGGTGAAAGCTGATACAAGGGGAATACAAAGGGTGAGTTGATACAATGGAGCTCTCTGACAATCGAGGCATCATATACATATACATCAGTATCCAAAAGGCTATAGAGATTCAATGTCCTCCAAGGTAGGCACTCTGTCGGGACGGCTCCTATGTCGTGCCAGTATGGTATGGATCCTCTGTCTCAGTTTGCGTCGATGTCGAGAGGGCCCCCTCATCCGTGGGCGACGGGACCGCCACAACTCTATTGCCCGATCAAGCAGTATGCCTCTGGTGCCTCTGATGTTGTTATGCTGTTGGGGCTGCTCGGACTCCTCTGTCTATGACTGAAAGGAATCTGTAATCTTCCGCTGTTGCTGGATCTCTCTCATTGTGCCCCTCTTCAAGAGGTCCTCTCTGTGTTTGCGAATCTCCAATAAGTATAATCCAAGGCATCTCTGATCCTGGTATCTCATGACTCTAGAAAGTGGTCCAAAACCCTCTCTGAATAGACAGTGAAAGCGGTCTCGTATCTCATAGTATACTGGGCAGCGACATATGTAATGTAGCTCTGTCTCTGGCTCTATCTGGCACACCTGACAAATCCTGGACTCAGTGGGTACTCCTCTAAAATCTGCCTGTCTCTATCTCTAGCTGATGTGAGGATATGCGTATCTGACCAATAGCACATCGTATTCCGTGGGATAGATGAGTGTCCATGTATCCTGGTCTAATCACAAAACCATCCTCCGTGAGTTGGAGAAGATGCTCTCTATAGAAAGTCATCTTCGTACCTAGCTCATGTGTACATGTCCTCTTCGTATCCAGCTGAATCAATTCATGTCTGATGAACCTGGTAATCTCTGCCCTAGTGAGGGAGATGGAGGATGCATCCAAAGAATACTGAAATGGGGGTAGCCGATCGATACTAAGGCCATGTAACTGAAACCAAGATGCCATCTCTACATACCAACATGATCTATCCCCCTACAACGAAAGCTGTCGCGAGACTCTAGTGCTAATCGAGCATATCTGTCTCTAGGGAGGGTCCAAGTGCTATGCACAAATGAAACTGATCGAGTGAGTGCCTCTACTACCAATGGAGGTGCAGCGAGCTCCATCCTAACAATGTCATGTGGTACTGAGGCCTTGGTCCTAATTATCCGAGAAATCATAGACACCAAGGGCTTCTCCATACATCTCCATCCATCAGTACTCCCAGATCTGCTATGATAATCAACTGAGGGGCGCCATATCTCCACTCCGTACAGCATGGCCGAAGTGACCAAAGTGTTAAAGAGCCAAAGCTTTGTCCGAGGTTCCTAGAACTAAACCTGCGAACATATCCTCTCAAGTCTCCCCAATGCTGCATAGGCTTTGGTTAATCGCATATCTGTTGCACGCCTCAGGGAAAATACAGGACCACTGAAAACCGCCCCAAGATAAGTGTATGTACTTGCATACTCCACAGTCTCTTGACCATATGTAGAAGTGGGGGCGGACCTTACCCACTGCACCGTGGTGTTAAACACCATTACCTCGGTCTTACCAAGGTTCACAAACAATCCACTGTCCCGTGCAAATCCATGCAATGCATCCAAATGACGTTGCATCCCCTCTCGAGAATCGGAGATCAGCACAATATCATCAGCATATAATATAATAGCAACGGAATCCATGTCCATGCAAGCTGGGCACCTCTATCACCCTCTGTATGTACATAATCTGAAAACTCATCTACATATATCCCAGAGAGAGTCGGAGATAGGCGACAACCCTGCTTCACCCCAATGGTGGAGTGAACCATGTCGGACATGCCTTGAGTAGTGCGTACCTGTCCTACCATGGTCATGTATAAAGCTAAGATCCCCCAGATCAACTCTGTGGGCACCCCCATGTCCTGCAATCTGCATATGAGTCTGGCTCGTGGCACTGTATTAAAGGCCTTGCGGAAATCCACAAAGCTACAATATATTCTCCTGCCATGGTGTCTACCCTCCTCAATAATGGCTCTGAGTGTCAAAATCTGGTCAAGAGTGGAGAAACCTCTCCTAAACCCTGCCTGTCCTGCTGCCCGTATGCCCTCTCTCTCTGCCCATCTACGCAGCTCATGCTCAAGAATTGATGCATATAGCCTAGCCAGAGTGTGACCAACCATGATGGTTCGGTAATGTAATTCCCGGGAAGCATAGGATCTCCCGACTTGAAGATAGGCACAATAGTGGACATACTCAAGTCTTAGGGAAACCCTCATACATGGCTCTATTAAACATCATAGCAAGATGCCCTGCAAGCATACCTCTGGCATGGATAAAGTGCTCTGCTACCAGACCATCATGATCTTGTGCTCGTCCTCTCTTCATCTTATCAATGGCTTTCCTTACCCTCTCAGCAGTAAAGTACATGTTTCTGGGCATGCCTCTGGAGGTCAGGCAAGGTGGCTGCCCCGGTGCTGTGTAGAGAGATGTAGCATATTCCCCCCATGTCTCTGTGGAAGTGATGGCTGGCGGTGGAGAGTGCTCATTGAAAAGCCTCCATGCTTCACTAGAGTCCTGACTCATAAACAACTGGTATAGATCATACTCTAATTGAGATAGGTACGCCCTCTTCTTTCGTCGCACTAGGCGGAGGAAGATAATCCGTGACCATCTATGTGTAGTAGTACCCATGAGCACCTCTCTCTGTAATCTGATCCTCATCTCTCAACACTCATCATACCAATTGTTCTGAGGCATGCTCCCAGATCGTCTGCGTGTAGGCTGGCTGTGGGGATATGCCTCTGAGGCTGCATCATGTAGCGTCTCTGTCAGAATCTGGGTGAGCTTATCTAGTGGTCGTCCTGGCTCCTGAGTGCATAGCTGCTTGTATATCTCGTCAGTGTACACGTGATCCGTCTCCCTCATGAAGGTATACTGAGTATGGCCTCTCCCATTGGAGCTGTGCTAAACTGGAACAATAGAGTGAAAGACAAGATAGCATGATCGACTGCTATCCCAACCGGCCTAGTTTCCACCACGAAATCCTGAAAGGAAGGAATGAGTCCTGGCGGAGCCATAACATAATCCATTGTACTAGCGCCATGCCGGTGTGGAAAGCATGTAAAACCACCAACTAATCTTTGTAGGCCATTCAAAATGGCCAATCCATGTGGAGTCCCCATATCATTCAAGTATCTGCCATACTCAATGTGCTCCTCATCCTATGGTAATCTAGACAGGCCCATTTCTGTAATATCAAGCTCCCGCATCAACTCCTCTGAGGTATCATAGAATACTGTCTGGTGATGGGCAGCCCTAGCATTGAAATCCCCCAAGATAATAATGTCGCCATCTTTGGAAAACTCCCATATATCATCATCTAAAATAGAGAAGGGGGACTATCCTCTAGGTGATGCATAAACTAACGTACTAGGAGGGAAATAGCAAATAGCGATGTAGAGATATTTGCCTGTCTCTGCCTTCAGTCTCACCCACATGTACCTAGCATGCTCCTCCCTATGAGCTATATGTATCAGAGACTGTAGCTCTTCCCTGAATAAGACTGCCACTCCTCCTGAACCTCTTCCTCTGCGCTCTGATCGAGTCTCCTGTCTGCAAGTTGTCTCCCATCTGTATCCGCTCACATGGGGCATGGACTGCCCCGGGGCCTGATGCGTCTCAAAGTAGAAAATGATGTCTCTCCCTATGAAACTATCCTCAAAGGCCCCTACATCAAGGCGCAAAGATCCATTACAATTCCATGTAGCCACTTTGAGTGTGGTCCCATAGGTCTCGCACCGTCATGCGGAACGCTTCTCCAGAATAACCATTCGTCCATCCTTGTAGAAGGCCACTTTCCCCTTCTCTCGAGCTGTCATTATCTCGGGCATAACTTCTTTCATATAAGCAAGTTGTGTGAGTGTGAGGTCATCTCCAAGGAATATGCCCGTTTTCTTTAGTGTAGGACGCTTCTTCAAGAAGTCCTTTGCCTCCATGGATGGGAAGCGCATGATTAGAGCTCTTTCTTTGCAAGTCTCCCCATTTCCTTGTGTCTTCTTCCCTACCCTCCATGCCTTTGTATGAGTAGCCTCACTACCCATCGTGCGGAGAAGTTCTTTGACTTCCCCTTCCACATCATCTCGGTCTTTTAGACCGGTTATTCGTATGTGCAAAGCTCTAGTCTTCCTTCGCTGCTCTTCTTCTAAAGTCATGTGATGATTGTAGGAGTGGGGATAGATGTGGATTCTTTCCTTGTCCCTTTCTTAGCGACTTCTATCCATTTCTCGGCCTCATCCGCCTTCTTCTGTGTCTTCGTGATTACATCCACCCACGAAGACGTCTTTGCCCCATTCTCTTTCTCTTCCTCTTTGATCATGCGTACTTGTCCTTGATGACCTTGATTTCCTCTATCACCGAGGGCTGAAATTCACCTTCCTCTAGTCCATTGCTTGCTCTATCAGCAAGTTCTCGCTTGAGGGCTGAGACCTCTTCTTTGAGTGCTTGTGAATCCGCCTTAAGTGCTTGTATCTCTATGTGCAGGTCCTCTTTCTCCTTCTTCCATTGCGTGCCTTCGTTGAGGAACATTTGAAGAAGGTTTGCCTTCTCCTTCCACCATCCTTCAATCTCTACTTTCCACTCCTTCATCTCCCTTTCCACTTGTGTTATCCGCTTGTTTGTAAGCATGAAGGTTGCCTTCGTACGGGACTTGCAAATTGGTGAAGCGGTCATGACCTCCATCCTAACGGCCCCTGATTTCTATTTCTGCAAGCCCCAAATCTACGCGAGTACCCTTTCCTTTGCGAGCGAGCTCAACACATTCGTACAGCGAGCTTCAGCCAACAGCCCTAATGCTACCATCAGACGCAGAGAGAGAACCCTAATTTCTGCTTCAGCACCTCAGCGCAAACCCTTCAAATTGTCTCAGCCCACCAGCGTGAACATTTAATTCGGCACCAAATGACTCACGTGAAACTTCGCCAAGGCACATTCGCATGCATGCATTCACATAAACCTTAATTCCCGCTTTCTCCCCCTTGTGCGCAGCCCTTACCTGCCCCAAAAAACTTTGTGCGAAACCCTAATCCGAAGCACTGTTCACGCTGCAGCAACTCTGTCCGCCAATTTTCTGCTCACCCAACATTCGCACGTGCTCAGCCTTCATTATTCAGAGGCCCTGCAACAAGCGCGCGCCAGCCTGCCTTACTCACACTTCTCTTCAGTTCGTGCCAGCCTGCTGCAAGGCTGCTGTCCACCTCTGTTCAAAAGAGAGAGAGAGAGACTCAGACTCTGCGCATCCCTGCACGAAAACCCTAGGCGCAGACCCTGTCGTGCGCTAGGGTTCGTTGCTATCTGCAGGGACCCCTTCAGCCTCGCGCTCCTTTGCCACGCCCTATTGTGCAGTGTGACCCTGCTTTGAGTTCTCTGTCACGCCGTTTTCTGCAGCGCCAGCCCTCTTGAGCTCTGAGCTGCAGCGCCCCTAAGCTGCGGCGCTGCCCTGTTGAACCTGTACGCGGCCTGTGCGGTGCTGTTTCGCCGCCTGTTTTCGCTCGCCAACTACCCCGCTACAGAGAGAGAGAGAGAGAGAAATGAAATGAAATGAAATGTTATATTAACGTCTTCAAAAGGCCAAAATGACCTATGAGACCAATCAGTTACAAAATAGTGAATCTAATACCATGTCTGGGTACAAAAGAACTAGAAGTGGAACAAAATACTACTACTACTACTACAATCTAAAACTACGTGGGTGTAGCAGCTGATACAATAGGTACCCGGTAAACTGGATGTAACAGTGTGAGAAACAAAGATGGAAGAAATGGTGAGGATCCATCCTCATCTGCACTCTGGATGTCGAGAGAGTATGGCTCGAATCTTCTGTTGTAGTCTCCGTCGATGCTGTGTAGCTCCTCTCCTCAGTCGCGGTCGTCTGTATCTCTGTAGCTCCAATGCTCGGTCGATGAGAGTGCCAGTAGTGGTCGAATGAGTGTGGGACGAGCTCTGCAGTGGTGGCTGCTCCTCTGGCTGTCCCATATCTAGTGAAAAGAAATCTGTAATGTGTCTCTGGGACTGCCTCTCTCTAGCTCTCCCCAGTAAAGTGTCTCTATACCTGTGTCTAGAGCGAGAGAGAGAGAGAGAGAGAGAGAGAGAGAGAGAGAGAGAGAGAGAGAGAGAGAGAGAGAGAGAGAGAGAGAGAGAGAGAGAACATTGCAGAGCTTTAAGAAAAAATTAGGTCTTTATTTCAATAACACAGATTATATATAATAAAGAATTTCTTGATTCTCCAACACAAATAGCACGAGTTACATCACAGAGCTGAAATGAACTCTTATTCTAAGGTGATCCACTTTTTGTCAATATTGTCTCTGATTGTCAAAAACACATGATGAACAGTCTTATGTACAAAGCGCAAACTAAGCTCAACCAAGAGTCTGCAATGGGCACAGATCAAAGTTGCACAGCATACAATTAGTTGCGACCGATCAATTCAATATCTTGCCCTTGAGCCACCAACTGCTGCTGCAATGAGGGATAGGGTTGCCTGCAAAGATTTCAACACAGAGTACTCAAGGCTTCAAAGAGCTGAGGGTTAGACAAAACTTCAAACCACCCAAGATACACCAGTTCAAAATGAGGATCATCAGGAGTAAAAAAGCTATGTGCAATCTTTCAAGATGAATTCAAGTTGTCCTCATTATAGCGTCTAATTTTAGCTCCTCTCTCGTGAAAACTAAACCCAAGTTTTGATCCTAATATGAAAGCTGATTATCCAACACTTGCATACCATGATCAAGGAGGAGATTGCACAAAGCTAGGGGACACAAACAGAGGACCTTCTCTCTTGAGTCTTTACCAAAGCTTGGAGGGCAGTGAGGGGCTCCCACTCGTTCTAGATGAAATGTCATGAGCATGCACATAGAACATCGCAACGCAATCATGCCAAGGGTGCTACCGGTGAGAAACTAGTGGAAAAGCCAGGATAAGGGGAATTGGTATGCTTTCCTCAAGGGGAACACGCTGTTATGTGGTCATTAGAGGCTGGCAGCATTGCTGAATCCTTCAGTTGCCTCCCCCCCCCCCCCCCCCCCCCCCCCCCCCCCCCCCCCCCCCCCCCGGCGCACACGCACAAAAAAAAAACCGGTGATACAAGCTCCTACCACACACATACCACAATCTATTTTCACACGATCTGCTGGAATATCTTTGCTTGATTGCCTTTTGCTTACGGATCCTATGACACCTATAGATGCTATTACTATAAGTTGGCATCCCTACTTAACTTTATCATTCGAGCAGAGCTAGTTGCCCCTCCAATGGACATTGAGGCGCTTACCAGATTAGTCTCCTTTGTGCACAACTTGTGGGATACTACTAGAGACAGATATGCTAGACTGGCCCTTGAGTCTTCCAAACAGTTAGCTCTTCAAGGGGACACTTCATGCTGGTATGCACAGATGACATCATGGTTTCAGATGCATGGCTTCACCATGGACAGGCTGCCCCCTTTCCAAAACTCTCTTCAGACACCCTCGATGTCTCTTACACGGGTGAAGATTACTAGACTCATTCGTCAGGACCAGATCCAGTTGGATACCAGGAGGACGTGGATAGAGCCGCCACAGGAGTTGGGCACGAAGATGGCTTTCTATAGAGAGCATCTTCTCCACCTCACAGGAGATGGGTTTGTGATTCGACCCAGCTACATGGATACACATATGTCTCATGGTTTGCGGTGTGCCATTGGTCAGATACGCACATCCTCACATCAGCTGGAGATTGAGACTAGTAGATTCAGAGGGATACCACCAGACAAAAGGATATGCCACTTATGCCAGCTAGAGCCAGAGACAGAGCTACATTACATATGTCATTGCACAGTGTACTATGAGATTCGGGGCCGTTTCCACTACTTATTTAGAGAGGGTTTCGGTCCTTTCTCTAGGGTCATGAGTTATGAGGATCAGAGATTTCTTGGGCTATATCTACTTGAGTTACACAGATATAGAGACACTTTACTGGGGAGAGCCAGAGAGAGACAGTCCCAGAGACAGATTACAGATTTCTTTTCACTAGATATGGGACAACCGGAGGAGCAGCCATTACTGCAGAGCTCGGCCCACACTCATTCGACCACTACCGGCACTCTCATCGACCGAGCACTGGAGCTACGGAGATCCAGACGGCCACGATTGAGGAGAGGGGCTACACAACATTGACGGAGACTACAGCAGAGGATTCGAGCCATACTCTCTCGACATCCAGAGTGCAGATAAGGATGGATTCTAGTAGTAGTAGTATTTTTGTTCTAGTCTTTTTGTACCCAGACATGGTATCAGATTCACAATTTTGTAACAGTTTGGTCTCATAGTTCATTTTGGCCTTTTGAAGACGTTAATAAAACATTTCATCTCTCTCTCTCTCTCTCTCTCTCTCTCTCTCTCTCTCTCTCTCTCTCTCTCTCTCTCTCTCTCTCTCTCTCTCTCTCTCTCTCTCTCTCTCTCTCTCTCTCTCTCTCTCTCTCTTCTCTCTCTCTCTCTCTCTCTCTCTCTCTCTCTCTCTCTCTCTCTCTCTCTCTCTCTCTCTCTCTCTCTCTCTCTCTCTCTCTGGTGCCGAGGGCAAGGGCGAGCAGCCTGAGGCGAGGGCGAGGGCGAGCAACCTGAGGAACGAGCAACTGGACGAGGGCGAGGGCGAGGGCGAGCAGCTTGAGGCGAGGGTGTGGACGAGGGCGAGCAGCTTGAGGCGAGCAGCTGGACCAGGGTGAGCAGCCTGACGAGGGCGACCAGCCTGAGGAGGGCGAGCATTATGTGGCGAGCAGGCTGACGAGGACGAGATGTCTGAGGGGAGGAGACTGAGGCGAAGGCGAGCAGGCTGAGTCAAACCCTCTCGCACTGCCTTGCTGGACGAAGGACGAGCTCGTCGCGCTGCCAACTTGCTGGTCGAAGGACGAGGGACGAGCTCTCTCTCTGCTGGACGAGGACGAGGGACGAGGGCGAGCTGCTGGTCGAAGGCAGGGGGAGCTGCTCGACCTGGTCGAGGGCGAACAAGTGGACCTGGTCGAGCTGCTGGTCCTGTGTCAAGAGGGCGAGCAGCTTGCCAAGGGCGAGGACAAGGGCCCTAACCTCTGAAGGACGAGGGCGAGCTGTGCCAAGGGCGAAAGCTAGCTGCCTACCAAGGGAGAGGGCTAGAGGAGCCAAGAGCGACCAGATGAGACCAGTGCCAAGGCGAGGACGAGAGCAGTCAAGTCAACCAGGACGAGGGCTAGGACTTGGTGACGAGGGCAAGGCCAACCAGGGCGGAGGCCAGACCTCAGCTGGTGAGGGCCTTGACTCAGTGCTCGCTTTGTTCTTCTCTCTCGGATGGACCAACCAGTCGAGGATGGTGAAGCAAGTGGCTTCACCACGCCACAAAAAATGAAAGCGACATTCAAGCGGAGGAACAAAGATAGCATACTCTCGCCAAGCTCATTGCGGGCAGGGAAAACCGTCAGAATCCAAGATGATTTAATGATGGAGAGGGTTCAAGTGATGATTAAATCTGAGCTCAGCTTTATGGGAGATGACATCAGGAAAGAGATGTACGCAAACGCAGAGAGTTATAAGAATTCTATGTATGCAGATATGAGGAAAGAATTCGATAAAGCGATGCTAGATAAGCATGATGAGATGTATCTATCTGTGAAAGGGGAGATGCAGGCTCTAATGCGGGTAGAAGTGAATGTAATGGAATGTATTATGCAGAAAAAGTTGGATGAGGCAATTGCAAGCTTTGAATCTTGGAAAACCAATGTGGAAAAGTGCATGAAGGAAAAAGATGCAGTGATTGAAGAACTTAAAGGGGAACTTGCAGCGTGCAAAATTATGCCCAAAACGGAAGGGGGAAATCAGCCCTTGATGTTAAAGGAGCTCGAAGATAATAAGGAGCAGGTGAAAACTCTGCGCGAAGGGGAAGAACTAAACTCGAAAGAGGCTTCCTCATGGGCGGAGCGCCTTTCTAAAACACAGGATAAAGTTGACGCAGCAGAAAAATGGATTGAAGGTGCAAAGAAAGGAAACGCCCAGATGCCAGAACCGCACAGACTTCTATCATCATCAATATGACCATTGAGGACGAACAGAAGAGGAGGACTACAGCCCTCCATGTGCGTATTACTGGTATCAAAGACACCCAAAATGTAGAAGACGAAGTGAAGGAACCAGCGCATGCGCATCCCGGAACCTATGCACACAGGTGCTTGGAGAGTAGGAAAGAAGGGAGTGGATGAGAAGGGAAACGTCAAAGAGAAAGAACTTATTTTGCGTTTCCCGACTTTGGAAACAAGGAAGGAATTCCTGAAGAAGAGACCAGCACTTAAGAAAACTGGAATATTTATGGGGGATGACCTTACCTTAGCACAAATAGCACATATGCAAGAGTTGATGCTAGAGATCAAGGCAGCAAAAGAGAAGGGAAAAATTGCCTTTTACAGAGGAGGGAAAGTAGTGGTTTTGGAAAAACGCACATCATGACGGTGCGAGACATATGGGACCACACTCCGGATGGAGGCATGGAATTGTAATGGATCATATAGGCTGGATGTGGGTGCCTTTGAAGATAGCTTCAGAGATAGAGACATTGTCTTTTACTCGGAGACACATCAAAAATCTGGACAGTTGATGCCAAGTGTGACTGGCTATTTATGGGAGACAGCTTGTCGGACAGACGCCAGATCCCAGCATGGAAGTCGAGGTTCAGGAGGGGTAGCAGTCTTATTCAAGGAAGAGTTGCAACCGCTATTACAGATTGTCCGGAGAGATGACCAGGCGAGATACATGTGGGTGAGACTGAGAACTGAGACAGGCAGATTCTTATACATTGCTATGTGTTACTTTCCCCCTAGCACATCAGTCTATACCTCACCTAGAGGGCAATCCCCTTTCTCTATACTTGATGATGACATATGGGAGTTCTCTAGAGATGGAGATATCATTCTCTTGGGATACTTTAATGCCAGGACGGCCAACTCCCAAACGGTATTTTATGATACCTCGGAGGAGATGCTTAGAGAGATGGATATATCGGAGATGGGACTTGACAGACACTCACAGGATAAAGAGCACACAGAGTATGGGAGATATCTCATGGAGATGACAACTACGCATGGTCTGGCCATACTTAATGGTCTAGAGATTTTTCCTTCGTCTGGGGGATTCACATGCTTTCCACACAGACATGGGGCCAGTACAATGGACTATGTCATGACTTCACCGAGCTTCATCTCTCATATTCAAGATCTCAGTGTGGGCCCTAGGCCTGTTGGAGTAGCAGTGGACCATGCTCTCTTGACTTTTTCAGTCTCTTTCCAATATAGTGTCTCTCAGACACCACGGAGGATTGCACACACACGGTATACTTTTACACCAGAGACGGATTCAGTTTATGTGGAAGAGATTTACAGACGGATGGGGGCAGCCGAGCCTGTATATACAGTGGAGGAGATCACCACTTCATTGACGGAGATCTTGCATGGGTAGGCAGCAGAGGCATACCCACACACTCAACCAGATCAGAGAAGACGTTCTGGGAACATGCCTCAGAATAGTTGGTATGATGAGGAGTGCAGAGAGATGAGACTTCAGATTCAGAGCGAGCTTATACTTGGAGTCATTACATATAGACAGCCTCGGATTGCCCTTCGGCATTTAGTGTGACGGAAGAAGCGGGCCTTCTTAGCCCAGATGGAACGTGATTTGTATCAGCTCTTTTTGAGCCGAGATTCAGGTGAGGCCTGGCGTCTCTTCCATGAGCACTCACCTCCTCCAGTGATTACCTCTCCCGAGATTTGGGGTCAATATGCAGTATCATTATATACAGTACTTCGGCAACCACCATTACCAGACCCTCTAGAGCTATGTCCAGCCACTAGTACCTTCTTTACCACTGAGATGGTGAAGAACGCCATTGACAGGATGAGGACTAGGAGAGCATATGATCATGATGGTTTGGTGGCAGAGCACTTGATACATGCTAGAGATTTACTGTAAGAGGTTCTTGCATGGTTGTTTAACCGTGTCATGTGTGAGGGACTACCCGAGTCCTGGAGATTATCTACTATTGTACCTCTTTTCAAGGCAGGGGACCCCACGGTACCAGGGAACTACCGTACTATTATGATAGGGCACACATTGGCACGGTTGTATGCATCCATTCTTGAACAGCAACTAAGTAAATGGGCAGAAAATGAGAGCATACGAGCAGCAGAACAGGCTGGGTTCAGGAGGGGTTTCTCCACTTTGGACCATATTCTTACAATCAGAGCCATTATTGAGGAGGGTCGGGCACATGGGAGACGGATGTATTGTTGCTTTGTGGACTTCCGCAAGGCATTTGACACAGTGCCGAGGGCCAGATTGATGCACAGGCTACTGAAGTTGGGAGTACCCACAACGATCATATGGGGGATCATGGCTTTATACGGCTCAGTGACTGGCCAGGTAAGCACTCCTGAGGGGATTTCTGACATAGTTCATTCCACTATTGGAGTGAAACAGGGGTGTCCTTTGTCCCCTACACTTTTTGGTATGTATGTAGATGAGGTCTCTGACTACATTGACAGAGAGGCTGACAGAGGTGCTCAGCTGGCAGGGACATGGATCCCTTTATTATTATATGCTGATGATATTGTGTTAATGTCAGAGTCGCCAGAGGGCATGCAAAGACATTTGGATGCATTGCACAACTTTGCAGAGGATAGTGGACTATCTGTGAACCTTGGTAAAACCAAGGTCATGGTGTTTAACACCACACCACAGTGGGTCAAGAGATCGGCACCTACACTCGTATATGGCCAAGACATTGTGGAGTACACAGATGAATATACATATCTGGGGGTGGTATTCACGGGACCGAGGTTTACCCTGAGGAGAGCAGCAGAGACTAGACTATCCAAAGCCTATGCGGCATTAGGAGGGCTAGAGAGGATGTGTTCGCAAGTTCAGTTTCAAGAACCACGAACAAAACTATGGCTCTTTGATACTTTGGTTGCTTCAGCTATGCTTTATGGGGTCCAAGTTTGGGGACTATCTGTGAATCATGACAGTTGGAGGAACATGGAGAGACCCTTGGTATTTATGATATCCCGGATGATTAGAGCCAAGGCTTTTGTACCACATGCGATTATTCGAGCGGAGGTAGCCGCCCCTCCTATAGAGATTGAGGCTCTTACCAGATCAGTGTCCTTTATGCACAGTCTATGGGATACACATAGAGGCAGATATACTAGACTGGCTCTTGAGTCCTCTAGACAGTTAGCGATGCAAGGAGATGCATCATGTTGGTATGCACAGATGACCTCATGGTTTCAGAGACATGGTTTCAGCATGGATAGATTGCCTCCCTTTCAGTATTCCCTGGACGCACCCTCCTTGCCAGTCACATGGACGGAGATCACTAGACTCATTCGTCAGGATCTTATACAGTTGGACACCAGGAGGACATGGGTAGAGCCGATACAGGAGTTGGGCACGAAGATGGCTTTCTACAAAGAGCACCTTCTCCAACTTTCAGGGGATAGGTTTGTGACTCGTCCGAACTACATGGACACTCGTTTATCTCATGGTCTATGATGTGCTATTGGTCAGATTCGCACATCCTCACACCAGCTGGAGGTTGAGACGGGTAGATTCAGAGGGATACCACCAGAGTCTAGGATATGTCAACTATGCGGTAGAGAGCCAGAGACAGAGCTACACTACATATGCCATTGCACTGTGTATTATGAGATACGAGGGCGCTTCCAGTGCTTATTCAGGGAGGGTTTTGGACCCCTAGATAGAGTCATGAGATATCAGGACCAGAGATGCCTTGGCTTATATCTACTTGAGCTACACCGACATAGAGACAGTCTGTTGGGGAGACATGGAGTACGACAGTCACAGAGACAGATCACAGATTTCTTTGGATCGAGGGAGCCAAGAGACCAACCACCAGCAAAGGGTTGTACCCGCATTCATACCAGACGCACCCTCATTGACAGGGCGATTGAGCTCGGGAGATCGAGACGACCACGACCGAGACACAGGAGCACACTACATCGACGAAGACTCCAGCAGAGGATCAGAGGCATTCTAGCACGACACCCACATTGTCATTGAGGGCCTATTCTACATTTTCACATTTCACATTTCACACTTCATTTCAGTTTTCATTTTTATTCTTACTTTCAGTACTTTTTGTACTTGTACTTCAGACATTGTATTAGATTCACCACTTTGTATCTGATGGTCTCATAGGTTATTTTGGCCTTTTGAAGACGTTAATATATCATTTCATTTCTCTCTCTCTCTCTCTCTCTCTCTCTCTCTCTCTCTCTCTCTCTCTCTCTCTCTCTCTCTCTCTCTCTCTCTCTCTCTCTCTCATTTCATTTCATTTCTCTCTCAAGAATGAATAGCTAGAAAAATTCCTTACCGCTATAGTGCACAACACAAGACCAATGCGCTCTCTATAATCCTGTCTAGTACATACAAAAAGAAATGCTCCAATAAACCAAGGAACCGTAGCTAGGAACCATCCAACGATGAACCTGTAAAATACAACAAGCATCAAAGTTTTATATCTGGAAATCCCTCACTTAAAACAAGAGATAACGTCCAATCACCTTCGATCAAGATTCGATTCGTGAATGTCTACCATCAAAATATTACTTTATTGGCATTAGATATAAGTGATATAGACAAAGGAATGTAGCTATCTCATAAATAAGCCTGGTGGGTTCTGATTCTCCTTCACTAAACTAGCTGCAGGCTACGCACAAAACACTCCTGAGGCACTCATACTGACAGGCATATTTTAGACAAGCAGGGATGACAAAAACAACTTCTTTCCCAGTTGAACTAAATGTCAAGTGTACAAGAAAAGCACAAATTTAGTCATGCATACAGAAACCATAGGTGATAGGCAAAAAAGCAAGAACACTTGATGAGCATATTCATTGTTGACTGAATAAAAATTTGCACGGAATGAGCCTGCACGCACTTTTTTCGTGAGACTATGTAACTGGTGGGAAATCTCGAAAGCAGGGAAAACCCACAAAGAAGATATGTGAAACAGTGGCTAGTGGCGGCACTAAGAGAGCCAAAAAAGACCTCAAAGGGACGGATGTTGTCAAAGGAGAAATGTAGCCAGAAGAAAAGCTATGCAAGGGGGAAGAAACGGGGGGGGGGGGGGGGGGGGGGGGGGGGGGGGGGGTGTCAATGAATTTCTCTTTTTTAAGCTATTCACATCATATTACTAGAACATAACATGATTTCTAAATCTCATATGGTCCCTAGAGTCCAACAGTAAAGCCATAAAAGGAAGACACAAACCAAAAGAGAATTTGGAGGCACTCCAAACATCCAAAAGTACTTCCCAGAGGTGATGGAAGAGAAGTGGCCAAACACTAAGAAATACAAGGTAAATCTCTAGAGCATCGACAATACCATAACAAATGGGAGAGTGCCTCTACTAAAGCCACATATCAAATACAATGAGCAGACAAGCAACGAGAGGCTAGGAAGGCTGAAGCACCCCCCATGTAATGTGCCAACAGGATGCACCACATAATCACCCTTTTTTATATGCGCAACATTGATTCTTCAGAATCCATGTGAGGCAGTTATGCAATCAACCAGTGGATTTAGCCAGGTTCCAAATCTGATTGTGATGCTCAGCTATGGATTTTTTGGGATAGCTGATGATAAATTTCGAGTGCTCAGCTGAGCTGGCACTCGAAGTCCTCATGCCATGCTGGCATCTTTGGGGAGTCGAGCCCAAGTAGTAGCTTGCGGTGTACCCTTGTCGGCACGGCTGGCAGTGTCCATTAAGTAACTGCCTTCGTCGTCCTCCAGAACCCACGGAAAAGTTGCCAAGCCAGTTTATATGGAGAGAGAGAGAGAGAGAGAGAGAGAGAGAGTCTAAGACTGCAGGCCTCAAAAAAAAACTTGAAAACCCTCCATTCAAAAAATTTAGAAGGTTTTTACATTTTTTGTAGGTTTACTTCCCCTTAAAATAGTATTTAGAGGAAAATTTCAAAATGTGTAGGTGGGATTTTACTAAAGCTAGGTATTTTTGAGGAGAAAGAGAGATTCCAGAGAGAAATTTGCAAAGAGATTGAAAATGTGAAATCGGCATGTCCACATAGCCTGATGTCACAATAACAATATAGTCATGACAAATCATTGAACCCTTGTTGATCAAACCATTCTTGTGCAGCTCGAATTACGTTCAGGATCATCAAGTTCACAATCATTAAAACCTACATGTAAGTGCTACTTATGGAAGAACAAACACAAAACACACACTACCTTGACAATGGAGAAAATGGGAGTGGGTTGCAAGACCCAAGGAACATGGTGATATTGGGATTCTCAATCAAGAAGTGCATGCGGAGGCCCAATGTGCCAAGTTTGTGGTTTTGTTAGCAATTCAAAGCCAGGCTTGGGCCATTATGGCTTGGGATATGATGATCATAAAGGAGCTTCATTCTCACGGTGGTTCATGAAAGAGGTAAAAGCTCATGAAAAATTATTGTCTCCGAGCTGGAGATTTTTGAACATAGGAGGGTGCACAAGGGAGGTGATACGAAAGTGCAACAAAGTGGCATCCACTCTGGAATGGGGAGAGATTGTTAGGTATTTCAAGTACTCCATTTCGCATTGGTCACCATGGCTCTCCAAGTTAGGAGGAGGAACCTTGAACTTCTTATGGAGAGAAGTTGCTAGAAAGCCCAATAACGAAGGGGTTAGTAAGCTGCCACACCTCTGGGACATAAACGACTTTTGCTGGAAGGAAGTTGACCAATTGGTGGAGCAGGATAGTCTAACATCAAACGAAAGGCTCTTAGCCAGTAGAGTGTTAGAAGTCTTGAGCAAATCTCTAGTGCCTACCGTAGGGGCAGCCCTTGATTGGCTATTGTATAAGGCAGAATGGTTTGCTTCGCTAATCAAACTGTGGGTGTGAATTGGTCAGAAGAGGAGTGACGGAAGTGTACAAACAACATATGGGGGGCAAAGTGGCCAAGTTCAATGAAGATTTTTAAATGGGGAGCTCTCCCAACGAGGAATAAGATTCAAGCAAGAGGGATCGGCAAGACACTTGTTCTGGGTGTAAAGTGGCTTTTAGGATCCCTTGCACTTATTTAAAGGCTGTCCCTCCAAAGACCCCGGAAAGGTCTATAAATGGGTACAGAGAACGTGGAAGGTGATATTCGGCAGGTCGTCGGAGGGAGAAAATTCCAAAACCAAGCGACTCGGAGGAGGGTGATGTTGGTGGGATAGAACGCGACTCAGGCCGGGCCCACAACTTAGAAGTTGACATGACTTCACCCGGTCTCGTGTTGGATGGCCCTTTCAAACAATGCCAAAAGTGATTCTCCTACTGTCTTTCATGGAGAGGACATTGCTCCTTCTCCATCTCTCATTGCTAATATGCAGGACAAGGTTGAAAGGATTCGGGATAAGGAGATTCTCTCAATCTCTTTTTCTCCACAGCATGACACGCAGGATTTGTATGATTATGAGAAGCATGATGATTTGAAGGATAATGATTTGCATGATGATTTGGATGACAATGACAAGCATGATGATTTGCATGATCAAGATGTGATTTCTACAAGCATGATGAGTTGCATGAAGATGATGTGATTGTTCACAAGGATGATGTGTTAGTGGATGCTTTTTCTAGCAAAGCTAACCTCGTTGTAGATTCGATCAATCACGAAGAACCGATCTTGGCTTTCAAGTCGAGGTCCAAAGAACCCTCACACGACAAGTCGATCCCTCAGGAAGAAGCGATCTTGGCTCTCGAGCCTAGGTCCAACGAACCCTCACAGGAAGTATTATGTGTTCGCATGATTGATAAGCACGCATTGTTCGAGTGTTTCATTCGTGATCGTTTCCTGTATTTCAATCAACATCGTTATGTGATCCTTTTCCTAGGCATGACATATTGTATGTTGAGCACGTTTCTCTCATGGATGAGCACGAATGTATGCGGATTTTTCATGAAAAGCTGAAAAGCATGTATGTCAGGAAGTCACAGTCCATGTCTCTTCCTTGGCATGACACAGTTTCCGAACGAGCACATGAAAGTATGAGCACCAAGCATGGGCATTTCCGTTGTGAAATGCCACAGTTGATTGATTTGGATCACCAAGAAAAGATTCGATCTCATTGTTTGCGTATGTTTGGTGAACGGGTTGTCACTCCGTCTCTATGTTCATCTACATTGCATACACAGTCTTTAGAGAAGACAATATTTTTTTCCTTCACTTTACATGGAATGGGTATGTTCATGGTTTTGTGTTGGTATGGTTTCAGGAATTTTCAGCCATGGAGATTCTTGAAGACGAAAGAAGCAGGACTCTAGACGAAGTTGAAGCAAGGAAGGAGCCACAAAAGACTTTGTGTCGCTTTCGGCGCGGCCCAAAGAAGCAACCGTTGCAGACCTTTAGGAAGTTCAAGTACCGCACGACCACACAACAGAGTGGGCCAGCGACGAGTCCCTTCCAGGATTCTGGATGCTATTGGCCATCTCCCTCGACGCCATACAGTTCGGTACCAGTAACTCACTTTGAAAAGGAGGGGATGTCACGTGACACATCCCAACCCTATGTGTCCGTGGACAAGCTACACCACAGCAGGGTTCAGTCAGTTCAGTCGAGTCTAGATTAGCAGTGGTCTGGCACTTTTGTGAGTCTATTCGTAGACCGTGCATGCCAGTCACTGAGTGTAGATGCATATCCTCTGGTTGCACACAGCATGATCATCAGTATTCCCTTCAGAATCCATCAGATGTAGTCAGGGGAATTTTCCAGTGCATTTAGCCTATTTTCCCTATTTTTAGTATTTTTCACTTATTATTTTTAAGTGACTTTCCAACAAAAGTAGGTAGGGCAATTTTGCTAAGTTAATATATAAGCAAACCCAAGTTAGCACTTTCTGGCAGAAGAGGCAGCAGGAGCTTCCCGCTCAACAGGCAACTTCTCAGCAGTATCCCCCTAGCACCCCCAATGTTTTTGGATCCCCATCCTCGCCAGGCAATTTCCAGATCCTTGGCGTTTCCTCATTTGCAGACCATCGTCATCACTGTCGTCGTCATCGGCATAGTCCAAGTTGCATCAGTCCATTGCATACGCATTGTACCACTTTGTGCAATCAATAAGTAGACCACTCTCGCCGACGAGAGTGGGGCCTTCGGAGGAGGGTTTTACAACGTCTCTATTGTCGTATCTCTCTTCTCTCTCTATCTCTCAGTCTCATTCACTTGCACGCACAGTGTCCATTCACTTTGTTCGTGATCATAGCACTTTCCATTAAGAACGGAAGGCTCTCCCTTCCATAAGAACTAAAAGGAACCCTTGAGCACAGTTCGGAGCACTCATCTTGAGCAAAGCGCAAACAATCATTCCGCTGCACCTAACATAGAGGATCTTGAGTTCTGGAAGGAGCTCAAGAGTCTAGACACACAGATAAAACCGGTGGTTCATTTGCTTCGAGTTCTCGATGGCATGGACCCTTGCATTGGCAAGGTTTATGAGGCTATGGACCGCATGATCGAGCAGTTGTTATGAGCGCGTATAGAGCTAAAAGAGAGCAAGAGGAGGTACTCACAATGTACAAGAACTTGGACTTGATGATAAGCTTAATATTGATTATAAAACTTAATACTTTATTAAGAGAGCTACATACAAGACTTGGATTACATGACTTGAGTACAAGACAAGGCTTGATTGCAAGGACAAGACTTGAACATAAGAACTAGAAGAGGGATTTCCTCATAGGAGCCTCACAACTGGTGTTGGCAAGACTAAGGGGCTTGTGGCCCAAGACCACTATTTATACTAGTGCTTGAGGAGGTTAGGACTTTCTAGGTTCTTCTTGAGGAGGTTAGAATCTTCTAGAACCTTCTGGATCCTTCTTCAACTTTCTAGAGCTTTCCAGAAACTTCTAGATTCTTCTGGAATCTTCTCCAAGCTTCTAGAAACTTCTTGATCCCTCTAGTTCTTCTAGAACCTTCTAGATCCTTCTTCAACTTTCTAGAGCTTCCCAGAAACTTCTAGATTCTTCCGGAATCTTCTCCATGCTTCTAGAAACTTCTAGAATCTCCTTGATACTTTTAGAACTTCTAGAATCTTCTAGATCCTTCTAGATTCTTCTAGAGCCTTCTAGCGATGATGTAGGCGATGATGCAGGCAGCGACTGACTCTCAATCATCCATGACAGCAAGTTGAGCCGAAAGCAGAGCGATATGAGGAGATATATGCGCTTTGCAGCTCGAGGTGAAATTCATATGCCTCTCCTTTACACGGGGCAACCTACATGGTGGATCCAGAGCTCCAAGAAGCAGGACAAGAGACAGATAGAGAAGTCATGAACCAGTTTATTGAGATTTTAAACAAGATGGTCCTAGACAAAGATGGGTGATGCATTGTCAGAGATCAGTTGAGACAGTACAGAGAGATGCAGGGATCATTTGGTAGTTTAGATGCTCAAATTGATCGCAAGAAGATAGGCTCAGTGCTATGGTGGGAGGACTATGGCTATGATGGCCCTGAGCTTCAGAGATTGGCAATCCGTATTCTCAGCCACTCAATTAGTACCTCATGCTTGGAGCAATTGTGGAGTATCTTTAGCCACATTGCTTCCAAGAAGAGGAATCGGCTTGGAGTGGAGAAGGCAAATGATCTTGTCTTTGTCAGCGCAAATTTGAAAATGCTTTGCAAGAGTGCATGTAAACAGACAGATCCTTTTACACAGTGGGAGATGGAGCAAGAGGCTCCTCAGGCAAGTGGAGATACAGAGGCATTGACACCAGGTACTTCATCCATGGCTGAGGTCGAGCCGAGCCTAGAGCTCGATGATGAGGAATGGGAGGAAGTGCATGACGTACAACCGACTACTACGAATTGGAAGGCTTCTCAAGCTAGAGGCTCTTGAGTCTTGAGACTCGAGAGTCGAGACTTTAGGACTTCCATAATCCATTATCCTTACCTTTTTGTATTGCAGCTTGCCCTCTTTGTAGCATCTTTATGCCATATGGTATTTGTCACCTTTGGTCTTTTTGTATTGTCATTTGCCCCCCTTATAGTCTCATTATGCCATATGGTATATGTCTGATGTCACCTTTGGTTTTTTTGTAGCGCCTTGGTGGGCCTTGTTAGCCAAAATTAAGCCAAAAGTGTATTTTGCTCAATGTTATGGCTCAACTTTCAAGCCTTATCTCTGACTTCTACTCTTGCAATTATTTGAGAGCTCTAATCTGTAATTGCATGTGTTATTGTGTATGGGCATTGTGTATGTACCATGACCGCAGCGCCACATATCACAATCAAGTCATAATAAAGATTGAATGGTCTTCAAATTGTGTTTTTTGTGGGTATTAGAGTCAAAGGACTCTAGTACTACTTGTATTCAAACACATAACGCTAAAAATTGCATTGTTTGGGCGTTTTTTAAGCCTCCCATTCTGCACCGTTCCCATTCCACACCAGTTCCCGTTCCCTGTTCCGCAGGGAGGCTTGTCGCCGTTCCCGTTCCGCGTTCCAGGTAACTATGCTTTAGTGAAGTCCATGATGGAGATGATGCTACAGCTGGAGGCTCTGCAGGCTGAAGCCGACAAGGAATACAGAGCTCAACATATAGCGGCTGAAGAAAAGAGGGCAACTATGGAGCTACAGCATGAGGCGCTGCAAGACCTCAAAGAGCAATTTACTAAAGGAGGCCGGCAAGTCATCACGTAGACTAGATCGAGACGACGACTCCAATAATCGCGTCACTGAAAAGTTGACTTTCAGTAAGTATGATGGTAGGATGGATGCATCTGTGATTTATTCTTGGATGCATCAATTTAACGCTTATTTTTCTACTAACAAGAAAAACAGTAACTGTAAAGTTTTGACTGCTGCAATGTATTTGTCGGGTGATGCCATTAATTGATATTAGGCCTGGCAAGAGACACACATCGCGGGTGGGCATGCCACGGATGGCGAGCCACTATCTTTCAGTTGGGTCGACTTCCATGATAAGCTCAAGGCTCGTTTTATGCCATCACAGTACTACGAGGAGCACAAGCGGCATTCGTCTATGCTACTCCAGTTTCCCAGAGCATCCAGGCTCCAGCTAAGTATGCAGAGTTGTTTACGAAGTTTAAACATCTCTTTTTGCAGGATGATCTTCCACCTCGTCTCCCACCCGAGCGACCGGAGGACCATCGCATCGAGCTAATGGAGGGAGCACAGCCTGTCAGTAAGACTCCCTATCGATTGAACAAGACACAGGAGGAAGAGTTAGAGCAACAACTCACAGAGTTGGTGGCTAGAGGATTCATACACCCTAGTGTAAGTCCTTTTGCTGCTCCTATTTTGTTTGTTCGCAAGAAGGATGGTTCGTCTCGTTTGTGTGTTGATTACAGGGCATTAAACAAGATGACCGTCAAAAACAAGTTTCCGATGCCTCACATTGAGTATATCCTCGATAGGCTCAATGGGGCAAAGGTTTTCAACAAGGTTGATCTCAAAAGTGGATACCATCAGGTACGCGTATTCAAAGGCGACATTTTCAAGACCGCTTTTCGCACCGAGCGAGGGCAATGGGAGTATATTGTTATGCCTTTTGGATTGACAGGTGCCGTGGGTACATTCAATCGTCTCATGGTAGGTCGTTTCGGCGATATGGTCAGTGTATGTGTGTTCATCTTTTTAGATGATATTCTCTTTTTTTTCTGCATCGTGGGAACAACAAGAAAGAGATGTTGAAAGGGTACTAACTCGTTTGGATAAGTGTCAGTTGTACATTGCAGCTAAGAAGTCTGAATTTTTTCTTACTGAACTCACTTATTTGGGTTATATTATTTCTGCAGAAGACGTCAAGCTAGATTCCGCGAAGGTGGAACAGGTTCGTAATTGGGATTTGCCCAAAACTGCATATGATGTGCGTTCTTTTCTTGGTTTATGTCAAGCATATAGTTCGCACATAGAGAATTTTGCACGCATTGCTGCACCTATGACTGATGTTTTGAAAGGGGTAAAGACTCGCCGTCAGCGCGTAGACTTACCCGAGGCAGCCATTGAGGCTTTCGCAGCTCTCAAGGTTGCGGTGACAGCAGCACCGTGTCTTATCCTTGCCTCTTGGGATGCTCCCTTTGAGGTATGGACAGATGCGAGCAATGTCGCCATAGGCGATGTGCTTCAACAGCATGGTGACCCTGTAGCTTTTCTTAGCCGGAAGCTCAATAGTGCGGAAAAGAATTATTCAGTTTATGATAAAGAACTTTTGTCTGTCATTCACTCTCTTAAGCATTGGAAGCATTTTGTTAGGTGCAGCGGAATGAATGTTTGAACTTTGCTCAAGATGAGTGCTCCGAACTGTGCTCAAGGTTCCTTTTGTTCTTATGGAAGGGAGAGCCTTCCGTTCTTAATGAGAGAATGCTATGATCACAAACAAAGTGAATGGACACTGTGCGTGCAAGTGTATTAGACTGAGAGATAGGGAGAGAAGAGAGATACGACACCAGAGACGTAAAACCCTCCTCCGAAGGCCCCACTCGTCGGCGAGAGTGGTCTACTTATGATTGTACAATCTGGTACAAACGGTATGCATGAGACTGATGCAAGTGTAGACTATGTCGACGACGACGACGGGGATGACGAGACCGACACTAGGACTGAAATCTGCAATCTTGTATCTGCTGTCCAAAAACGCTATGGACTGAAATCTACGACTAGTCCAAAAATGTTGATTTGGGGGCTGTTTCTGTGGGTCTTTGACGCTGAAAAGCTGCAGGTCTAGGGCTGAAAACTGAGGTTCTTCAAGGCTGAAAACTGCTGGTCTTTCCGGGCTGAATCTGCTACTCTTTCTACTGCTGAAAATCGCCAGGCTGAAGACTGCGAAAGCTGAAATCTGCAAACGCTAGGAAAATCCAAAAACGCTAGGGAAAGCTCTGCAAAAACGCTATCTGATGGAGTCTGTGGCGATGGTATCTGGATGCAAAAACGCCAGGCTGATGCACTCCAGAAACGCTAGGTTGCTGAAGCTCCTTCAAAAACGCTAGGCTTAGGCTGTTGAAGAAAACGCTAGGGATGGTTCTTCTTGCTTGGAGAGGGAAACCGCCAAGGGGTCTTGTTGAGAAGTTGCCTGCTAAGCTTGGCTCCTGTTGCCTCTTCTGCCAAATAGTGCTAGCTCTAGTTTGCTTATATACAAACTTACTCAATTTGCCCTACCTACTTTCCAACAAAAGTCACTTTAAAATAATAAGTGAAAAATATCAAAAATAGGTAAAATACGCTAAATGCACTGGAAAATTTCCCTGAAGGATTCTGATGGGAATTCTTATGATCATGTTGTGTGCAACCAGAGGATATGCATCTACACTAAGTGACTGGGCATGCACGGTCTACGAATAGACTCACAAAAGTGCCAGATCACTTCCTATTCTATACTGACTTGATGGACTGAACCCTGGTCATGTTGTAGCTTGTCCACAGACACATAGGGTCGGATGTGTCACGTGACACATTTTCTTTATGGTAGAGATTTTATAGTGCGCACAGATCATCAAGTCCTCAGTGGCTCCAATATATGCCTAGTGCACATTGGAGTGATCGCCAAGCACGGTGGTCACAATTTTTTGAGCAATTTGGAGGTTTGATTGAGTATGTGCCTGGAAAAGCTAACCCTGTTTTGCAGATGCATTGAGTCGCAAAGGACAGATTTTGGCTCTTGAGTCAAGAACCACATTTTCTATTCAGGGTGAGTCTTTTGACAGCATGAAGAATCAGTATGCAAATTCCGAGTTTGGTAAGCATTGGTTGCAGGCTCTTGCTTCCCAAGAGCCAAGCAACTATCTCATTCGTGATGGATTGTTGTTTTTTCGTCAACGTTTATATGTGTTGCCCTCTCTCAAGCCAACCATATTGCATGATGCACATGATTCTCTCATGGGTGGGCACAGGGGAATGAACACCACTTTGGAAAAAATTGAAAGATTCTTTTATTGGCCTAAAATGCGAAAAGATGTGTTTCGTTATGTCACACAGTGCACTATATGTCAAAAAGTAAAAGCTCCTCGGGGTAAGCAACAAGGCCTCTTGCTTCTGCTGCCTATTCTCGATGGACCTTTTCAGGATATTTCCATGGATTTTGTGACTAACCTACCACCAAGTTTGCATTCAAGGAACACTCAATGTTTGACAATTGTTGATCGTTTCAGCAAGTTTTGCACGTTGATTCCTTGTAAAGCCACAGTTACTGCACAAGATGTAGCACGATTGTTCATTAAGCATTGGTGCCCCCTCTGTGGTTTGCCAAAATCAATTGTTTCAGATAGGGATGTTAAGTTCATGTCCAATTTTTGGCGCACACTCTTTGAAAATTTTGGCACTAAGTTGAATTTTTCATCGGCTTTTCATCCACAGTGAGATGGTCAAACAGATCAATTGGCTTTTGATGTTTTAAAGTCATATGTGCACGACCAGCAGTCTCAATGGGAGCTCTATCTTCCAATGGTACAGCCTATTTTGAATGACTCTTTTTCTTCTGCTGTCGGTCGAACTCCGTATGAGGCAGCTTTTGGCCATCCGTTCCAGTCACTTTTGACTCGCTCGATCGGTCAAATGCCTAATGCCAATGCTGAAAGTCAATCATTAGATGAGATTTCTGAGAGTGTGAAGCTTCGGCTAAGCAAGGCTCGGGAATCTTATTCACGGCATGCTAATAAGCATCGTCAGGATAGTTCGATCAAGGAAGGAGATTGGGTGTATTCAAAAATCATGAAGCAACGTCTTAAGCAAGTTGGAAAGAAGTGTCCAAAGTTGTCTTTTCGTATGTATGGTCCATTTCCAATCATTAAAAAGATAAATGCGGTTTCAATGAAATTGTAGTTGCCTAACTCATGGTCAATGCACAACGTTTTCCATGTTTCTTGGTTGAAAGTGTTTCAGGGAACACCTCCAAAGGACATTTCGGAAGAAGAAGAACCGAAGATCATCGATGAAGTTGAAGTCATGGAGCCAGAGCAAGTGTTGTTGCATCGGTTTCGACATGGTTCGAAGAAGCAAGTGAGACAATACTTTTTGAAGTTCAAGGATCGAGGAACCCACGAAGCGGTGTGGGTAGACGAAGAGTTTTTCAAGGATTATCCAGAGTTGTTGGCAGACTACAAGGAAGCCATGCAGCTCGGTACCAGTACCTCACTTTAAAAAGGAGGGGATGTCACGTGACACATCCAACTCTATGTGTCCGTGGACAAGCTACAGCATAACAAGGTTCCGTCAATCCAGTCAGTCTAAATTAGAAGTGATCTGACACTTTTGTGAGTCTATTCGTAGACCGTGCATGCCCAATCACTTAGTATAGATGCATATTCTCTAGTTGCACACAACATGATCATAAGCATTCCATCAAAATCCATTAGAATCAGTTAGGGGATTTTTCCAATGCATTTAGCCTATTTTACATATTTTTGACATTTTTCACTTATTAATTTAAGTGACTTTCCAACAAAAGTAGGTAGGGCAATTTGGGTAAGAAAACATATAAGCAAACCAAAGTTAGCACTAAATGGCAGATGAGCCAGGAGAACAGCAGGATGATTGGCGACAAGTCCTCCCCTCTCTCAGCAAGAACCACCAAGCACCCTTGCCTTGGCGTTTTTCCCATCCCTCAGCCTAGCGTTTTTGTTGCATCATTGCCAGTCCTTACCCTTGGCGTTTTCAGGATTTACCACACAGTTCTCCCCCCTTGCAGCCAGCATTTTCATCATCGCTATCAAGCTGCAGAATCCAGCGTTTTCAGCATCAGATCAGGCTGCGTTTTCAGCCTTGAGTCGCATCAGGTCAGGCAGCGTTTTCAGCCCTAAACACAGTAGCAAATCAGCATTTTCATCAGGGCATTTTCAGCGTTTTTCAGCAGGCCCAAAACAGCCCCGAAATCATCACTTCATTCGTAGCAAATTTCAACAGTTAGCGTTTTTAGACAGCAGTTAGAATCATTCCATTTTCAGCCCTATTGTCATCATCGCCATCCCGGTTGTCGTCGTCGTCATAGCCTAGATCTGCATCAGTTTTATGCATCATCATTGTACCCGTTTGTGCAATCAATCGTAGACCACTCTCGCCAACGAGAGTGGGGCCTTCGGAGGAGGGTTTTACGTCTCTGGTGTCGTATCTCTCTTCTCTCTATCTCTCAGTCTCATACACTTGCACGCACAGTGTCTACTCACTTTGTTCGTGATCATAGCACTCTCCATTAAGAACGGAAGGCTCTCCCTCCCATAAGAACTAAAAGGAACCTTGAGCAAATTATGGACCACTCATCTTGAGAAAGTACAACATTCATTCCGCTGCATCTTACAAAAAGCATTAAAAGTCTCACTCTTGCTTTTTAACAAATGCACCCATCCTTTCCTAGTACAGTCATCAATGAATGTAACAAAATACAATGCACCACCAAAAGACTTAACAAGCATAGTGCATACATCGGAGTGAATAACATCAAGTGGATTAGCTTTGCGAGAGACACCAGAGTAATAAGAAGATTTCTTTTGCTTTCCATAAAGACAATCGTTACAAAAATCCAAGTTTTTGCCTTTTACATCAACCCTCTTCAGAAGAGAGGAAAGCATATCAATACCCTTTTGGCTCATATGGCCAAGTCTCTTATGCCACAATTCCGTGTGTGAAGCAACTTCAGCAACAGCAAGGAACTTGCCAAGCAAAGCTTTGCATCGAAGATAGTACAAAGTACCTCTTTTAGACCCTTTTGCAACAAGCATAGAGCCCTTAAGCAGCTTCCATGAACCCCCAGCAAAGATGGTAGTATAACCATGTACATCTAACTGGCCAACAGATAGCAAACTTTTCTTAATGCCTGGCACAAACCTGACATCATTCAACACAAGCTCTTGACCATTGTTAAGAGCCAAACGCATAGTACCCATTCCCTCAATATTGCAAGCAAAATTATCACCAAGGTAAACCTTGCCATAATTGCCTGCAGTATATGTAGCAAAACACTCCAAAGATGGAGTCACATGGAATGAAGCACCAGAATCCACTATCCATGACTGGGATAGGCCATCATTAGCATTGAGCAATGCATCAATGATATCTTTCTTCGAGATAAAGATGTCTTCTGCATTAGCTATCCCCAAATTTGAGGGGCATGAAGCCGCAACCAAGATTTCCTCAACGTCTGACAACTCCTCAATGACCACACTAGAGGATACATCTGCATTCTCAGCATCCTTGGAGGAATCACCTGCTGATTTTTCCCCTTTCTTCTCATCTTTCTTCTTCTTATCTTGCGTTTCCTTCTTCCTTTCCTGCTCTTTCTTTAAATACCTGCAATCGGGTTTCTTGTGACCCTTTTTGCCACATTGATAACAAGTGACATCCTTATCCTTTGTCTTGCTCTTACTTCTATTTTGAGTCCTATTGGCTGCATCACGCTTTTGATTTCTACCTCTTGCATTGTAGACAGAACTACCACCTTCCCCACTAAACTTGCGTCTAATCTCTTCATTGAGAATAGACCCTCTCACACCGTCATACATGAGGGTGGGACTGTTGCTCAAAGAGACAACCAAGGTTTCCCAAGTATCTGGCAATGTCATAAGCAAGAAAATAGCTTTCGGCTTATCATCAAATTGATGGAGCCCACTATCCTGCAACTAACTCAACACACCTGTAAAAACACTCAAATGCTCAGAAGCTGACTTCGAGTCATCAACCTGCATATTCACCAACTTTCGCATCAAATGCACCTGGTTCACAGACGTGGTGTCTTCATAATTGGACTTTAGCTTTTGCCATATTGCATAAGCAGAGTCCAAACGCTTGATGTCCGTCAAAATGTCATCATTGATAGCCATTTTGATGTAGGCCATAGCCTTCTTATTCAACCTGGCCCACTCTTTGTCAAAGAAACCTAGCGGCTTATTCTCTTCCAATGCCTCTTCACAATCCTTTAAGAAAAGGATACCTTGCATGCGTTCTTGCCAGAGGTCGAAGCCTTGACCATCGAACCGTTTGATTTCCGTCAAACTTTTATGTCAGATGCAGAAGAGGAAGAAGCCATTTTAATTCAACCACAAGTGTGTATACAAGAGAGATGCAATAGGCTGAAAATTTCAGTAAATAGGAGTTGTTGGGCTCCGGTTGATTCGGAGCTCCCGGGGTGACGGTGGGACGGTGACCACCCGATCTCGGCTAGCCGTGGCACGGGCCGCGGGGACGCGCGATGGACCCGGTTGGAGACGACGGACGATGGGACATAGTCCTGACCTATATTTTCTCCTCACCACACCGTCTAGGAACTACGGACGCGTATGGGGGTTTGAGAGCGCCCGGTAACAGGAGTGTCCCCCTCCACTTCATAACGTGGAGGTAATCGGGGGAGTCCGCCACGCACGGGGACTCCATGACCCAGTTTCGGGGCCGTCGGCTCGTAGTCGGCGGGTCTCTTCGGCAAGCGTCGGCAAGGCGTCTCATGCAGACAGGTGATCCGTTTTGGACGTTCAAGTACTCCACGCGGAGGTCTTGACTTCCTCTACAAGCTCATCTATGCACATTCACGAACACGCGCCCGAGGCGCTCCTCGTTCGCAGACGAAGGCTGCGGCAGATTCATAGTCGGTTCATTTCGGCGAGCGTCGGCTTGGCGCTACGCGTGGACAGTATGTCCGATTTGGACGTTTAGGTGCTCCACGCGGAGACCTCGACTTCCTCTTCGAGACCAGCTATGCACACTCATGAACGCGCGCCCGTGGCGCTCCTCGTTCTCAACCGACGGGCTGCTGGCAGGTTCAGCCCACCCCGACCCGAGGCGGTCCAGGGCCTATTTCGGCAATTTTCCAAGATAGCCCAAAGTGGCCTTAGAGAGTTCCAAAGGGACCTCCCAGATATGCGCTCAAGGCCCGAATAGCCTCGTTCGCTCAACTTGAACATAAAGACGCTTCCGCACTCAACTAAACTTCAACTCCGCGCGGTGCCACCAAGGCTCCCGCGCGCGCCAAGCTAAACGTGATCCCAGGTCGTTTTCTGGACGAGCCCATCAATGAGCCACCAAAGGGACTAAAGTCAGTGGATGCGAGCCTCCCAGCATGTGAGCTCTAAGTTGCGGGCCCTTGGCCTCTTGGTGAAGGTGTTCATCTTGAGTGTCCTGGGAGTCCCCGTAACAAAGGCAAAGACAAGCCGGGAGGGAAAGGCCGCGCTAAATCAGCGTGAGGTCGAGAGTACCTCTTGAGGAGAATTCAATCAGCAAGTGAAGGCAAGAAGACCGGATCCTAGCCCCAGTCATCAGCGGGTGAGCCAAGCAAGGCAACAACTCAATCAGACGCAAACAGCAACCAACAAACAGATCATCAAAAGCAGGACCGAGTGCCTGTGGACTATCAGGCTACAACTAGAGCCTCAAAGCAGCGAATTGAACTTCAAAAGCGGGACAAGTGCCTGCGGAATATCAGGCTACCGTAAGAGCCCCAAACAACACACAAAGACAAGATCTTCACAAGCAGGACATGTGCCTACAGACTATCAGGCTATGTAAGAGCCCATTAGCATCAGGAAAACCTGTGGACCCGATTTCGACTCGGGTGGACCGTGCACCAACCAACCAGCGAAGCCGGGTACCCGCAGTGGGCAGACCGAGCACCAACCCGAACAGCAAAGCCGGGGACCCAACTCGACTTGGGTGGACCGAGCACAACCAAACCTTTGAAGCCGGATGACCCTGAAGTGGTGGACCGAGCACCACAACGAAGCTGGAGGCCTGCATTCAGGCGGGCCATGCATCTTTTTCCTTAGCACTGCTCATACACACAAGCCAACATCAGCCCAATTAGAGTGGGCACATCTTCAGCAGAAGAAGGCAATCAAGGCTATGTCCACCCCAACGGTGGCATAGACCCTTAAGCAAAGACGCCTACATCCGGGCTCAGACAGGAACCCATCCAAGGTAAAGACAGCGAATACGCCTACATCAAGCTCACCAGGAGCCATAGAGGCACCATGAAGAGTACACCTACATTCGGCTCAGACAAGAGCCTCAACAGGTAAACAAGCAACCAAGCCCAACATTCGGCTCAGGATGGAGCCTCGAAGGGCACACACAAAAAGGAACGTGGTGCGACCACATCGGGCTCAAGAGGAAGAGCCCCACCATCAACCCTTTTTTCTTTCAACCGAGCTTCAACCCTTTATCCAGATCGCAGCGGATCTAAACAAGGGAAACACGAAGACCCAAGATGAGTGATTCTCAGGTTTGTTTTCGTCGGCCAACGAAGACAGGTTTGTTAAGAACAAGTCAAAGTTCTTCCAGAACTACACAGATATATGTTAGCACTCAGGCTCAATCAAGTGACAAGCTTCAAGCAGATAACAAGGAACAGAAGCGGATCGGCCAATCTTCTTCTCTACGAGTTACCTACTTCAAGTCTTGCCCTCAAGTTTGCAAGACTCACATCCGAACTTTCAGGTTCAAACGAGTCCTGAAGTATGCCTAAGCTTCAAGGTATCAATGGGATTGTCCCTCCGGCAGTCTCAGGAAAACCTTGGTTTGTATGCCAAGGAAGTTATCAGCTAGGCTTCATTTTTTTTGGTCAAGGGACGGACCGGTGCTCAATAAGCCTAAAAGGTACCTTCTACAACGTACCTTACTTCATCGAGCAGGTAAGCTCACCTTCGTCGCCATTCAGGAAGGACTCAGCACGAAGTCAGACAAATCAGCTTCCCAGAAGCAGTGGGGATCAATGCGACTTGGTTCTCACACAAAAAGACGAAAGCTGCATCGTCACTGCAGCTACAGGTAAAACATCCGGAACAGACAGGTTCCTCGGCATGGATCACACAGCCACTTGATCTATGCCCCCAATGTACATACATCTATCATTCAAGCCCCAACAAAAGTGCCAAGCGGACTTGGTACCCACAGCTTTTTCTGCATTCAGCAAGCACGACTGTTTGAGATAGACACTGCCTCATCGGTAAGACCGCTCATGCAGCCCATTTTGGATTTCGTAGATGCACGTAGCTCTACACCCTCCAAAGCATTAACCAAGGAAATTCCAGCCCTAACAATGCTACTCTCGGGACAAGAGTTCTCTAAGGGGGGGGGTGTATGTTGGGATCCGGTTGATTCGGAGCTCCCGGGGTGACGGTGGGACGGTGACCACCCGATCTCGGCTAGCCGTGGCACGGGCCGCGGGGACGCGCGATGGACCCGGTTGGGGACGACGGACGATGGGACATAGTCCTGACCTATATTTTCTCCTCACCACACCGTCTAGGAACTACGGACGCGTATGGGGGTTTGAGAGCGCCAGGTAACGGGAGTGTCCCCCTCCACTTCATAACGTGGAGGTAATCGGGGGAGTCCGCCACGCACGGGGACTCCATGACCCAGTTTCGGGGCCGTCGGCTCGTAGTCGGCGGGTCTCTTCGGCAAGCGTCGGCAAGGCGTCTCATGCAGACAGGCGATCCGTTTTGGACGTTCAAGTACTCCACGCGGAGGTCTTGACTTCCTCTACAAGCTCATCTATGCACATTCACGAACGCGCGCCCAAGGCGCTCCTCGTTCGCAGACGAAGGCTGTGGCAGATTCGTAGTCGGTTCATTTCGGCGAGCGTCGGCTTGGCGCTACACGCAGACAGTATGTCCGATTTGGACGTTTAGGTGCTCCACACGGAGATCTCGACTTCCTCTTCGAGATCAGCTATGCACACTCATGAACGCACGCCCGTGGCGCTCCTCGTTCTCAACCGACGGGCTGCTGGCAGGTTCAGCCCACCCCGACCCGAGGCGGTCCGGGGCCTATTTCGGCAATTTTCCAAGATAGCCCAAAGTGGCCTGAGAGAGTTCCAAAGGGACCTCCCAGATATGCGCTCAAGGCCCGAATAGCCTCGTTCGCTCAACTTGAACATAAAGACGCTTCCGCACTCAACTAAACTTCAACTCCGCGCGGTGCCACCAAGGCTCCCGCGCGCGCCAAGCTAAACGTGATCTCGAGTCGTTTTCTGGACGAGCCCATCAATTAGCCACCAAAGAGACTAAAGTCAGTGGATGCGAGCCTCCGAGCATGTGAGCTCTAAGTTGCGGGCCCTTGGCCTCTTGGTGAAGGTGTTCATCTTGAGTGTCCCGGGAGTCCCCGTAACAGGAGCGACCACAAGACTTTGCATATGATAGACCACAATTTCTTTACATGAAACTGTCCAAATCTGAAATTTCAGCTGAAAAGTGTAATTTCAAGCACTTGTACTCAGCTTTTCACTCAAATTTGTCGCGACAAACATCAATACATGGGTCACAACTTTGGTACACCTGCGTATTGCTGTTTTGACATGTTATAACCTGTAAATCACCTGTTTTGACCTAAAAACAGCCTGTTTTGGTAGTTTTGGTGACCTTTCCGACTCCGGAAGAAAGGGGCTTCGCAATGGAAGCGAAATTGATCGCGGGAGAGCAATTTTAACTCGCTGTCCAGCAGACTGCGCAAGGCTCTTTTGAAACCCTAGGGCTCTGATACCAGTTGAAAGCGCAAAGCAGAAGGTACCGGTAGGAGTGCGTCGCGATGTAGTGCAGGATTGGGACAAGAAGCAGGAGGCGGAGTGCAGCAGAGAGGAAGCGCTAGGGATCGAAGCAGAGAGAGAGAGAGAGAGAGAGAGAGCTCACGTTTTTGGGGAAAACTCAATAAGTGAGTTTCGGGTTTTCCTACTTTTATTTTATGTGACTTTAAAAAAATGTGTCCAAGTTCAAGATGAACCAGGACAAAGTATAAAAATGTACAAAAAGGGGTTATTTAGGTCTTTAACCCAGCACAAAGAACCCCCTCAGGAAGAAGCGATCTTGGCTCTCAAGCCTAGGTCCAAAGAACCCCCACAGGAAGTACTATGTGTTCGAATGATTTGTCAACACGCATTGTACGAGTGTTTCATTCGTGATCGTTTCCTGTATTTTAGTCAGCGTCTTTATGTGATCCCTTTTACTAGGCATGATATATTGTACGTTGAGCACATTTCACTCATGAATGAGCACGAATGTATGCGGATTTTTCATGAAAAGCTGAAAAGTATGCATTCAAGGAAGTCACATTTCATGTCTCTTCCTTGGCACGACGCAGTTGTAGAAAGAGCGCATGAAAGTATGAGCACTAAGCATGAGCATTTCCGTTGTGAATTGCCACATTTGATTGCTTTAGATTAGAAGAGAAAGATTCGGTCTCATTGTTTGCGTGTGTGTGGTGAACGGTTTGGCACTCCGTCTCTTTGTTCATCTACATTGCATGCACAGTCTTTTAGGAAGACAAGATTTTTTCCAGTCACTTTACATGGAATAGGTATATTCACGATTTTGTGTAGGAAATGGTTGCAGGAATTTTCAACCATGGAGATTCTTGAAGAAGAAAGAAGCATGACTCTAGACGAAGTTGAAGCATCGAAGAAGCCTCAGAAGACTTTGTGTCGCTTTCGGCGCGGCCCGAAGAAGCAAG
Source organism: Adiantum capillus-veneris (assembly GCF_014529385.1). NCBI lineage: Eukaryota > Viridiplantae > Streptophyta > Polypodiopsida > Polypodiales > Pteridaceae > Adiantum > Adiantum capillus-veneris. The sequence continues at coordinate 98,890,322 of NC_140960.1, read as the reverse complement.
CGTTGCAGACCTTTATGAAGTTCAAGTACCGCACGAACAATACATCAGAGTGGGCCGGCGAAGAGTCCCTTCCAAGATTCCGGATGCTATTGGCGACCTCCCTCGACACCATACAGTTCGGTACAAGTACATCACTTCGAAAAGGAGGGGATGTCACGTGACACATCCAACCCTGTGTGTCCGTGGACAAGCTACGGCATGATCAAGGTTCAGTCAGTCAGTCTAGATTAGAAGTGTTCTGGCACTTTTGTGAGTTTGTTCACACACAGTGCATGCCCAGGCACTTAATGTAGATGCATATCCTCTGGTTGCACACAGCATGATCATAAGCATTCGCATCAGAATCCATCAGAATCCTTCAGGGGAATTTTCCAATGCATTTAGCCTATTTTCCCTATTTTTGACATTTTTCACTTCTTATTTTTAAGTGACTTTTGTTGGAAAGTAGGAAGGGCAAATTGAGTAAGTTTGTATATAGAAAACCTAACGCTAGCACTTTCTGGCAGAAGAGGCAACAAAAGCACTCGCTCAAACAGGCAACTTCTCAGTAGAACCCAAGAGGCCTAGCGTTTTCTGCATCAGCAAGACAACCCTAGCGTTTTTCATCTATCCGTGGACAAGCTGCGGCATGATCAGGGTGCAATCAGTCTAAATTAGAAGTGTTCTGGCACTTTTGTGAGTCTGTTCGCAGACCGTGCATGCCCAGGCACTTAGTGTAGATGCATATCCTTTGGTTGCACACAGCATGATCATAAGCATTCCCATCAGAATCCATCAGAATCCTTCAGGGGAATTTTCTAGTGCATTTAGCCTATTTTTCCTATTTTTGACATTTTTCACTTATTATTTTTAAGTGACTTTTGCTGGAAAGTAGATAGGGCAAATTGAGTAAGTTTGTATATAAAAAAACCTAGCGCTAGCACTTTCTGGTAGAAGAGGCAGCAGGAGCACTCGCTCAACAGGCAACTTCTCAGCAGAACCCAAGAGACCTAGCGTTTTCTGCATCAGCAGGACAACCCTAGCGTTTTTCATCTACAAGACCAGCCTTGACGATTTGTGCACAACAGATCAGCCCGGCGTCATCACGACACACCAGATCAGCCTAGCGTTTTGCATTTGCAGGACATCCGGCGACAGCAAAACAGTTTTCAGCCCTAGCATTTTTGGTTTGCAAATCAGCCCCGGCGTTTTGCAGATTCACCGTGACGGAACACCAAGAAGCATCAGCGTTTTCAGTTTTCAGCCTTTAGACATCACAAAAGAAGTCCCGAACCTCGCAGATCTCACCTTCCCGCAACAGTTCCTCGCCGCACGGTCAGTTTCCGCAAGGTTTACAGTTTCAGCCCGGAAAATGCAGATTTCAGCATCTGCGTTTTCAGCGCGTCGTTGTCACATCGTCGTCATCGACATCGTCACCGACATAAAGTCAGAATTCAGCAGATAAAGATTTGCATATTTCAACCCCTTAGCACTTCCAGATTTCAGCCCGTCTCGTCGTCGTCGTCGACATCGTCGGCAAGTCCAAGCATTGTAGAGATTTGTGCAATCATAAGTAGACCGCTCTCGCCATAGAGAGTGGGGCCTTCGAAGGAGGATTTTACGTCTCTGGTGTCGTATTCTCTTCTCTATCTCTCAGTCTCATACACTTGCACGCACAGTGTCCATTCACTTTGTTTGTGATCATTGCATTCTCTCATTAAGAACGGAAGGCTCTCCCTTCCATAAGAATAAAAGGAACCTTGAGCACAGTTCGGAGCACTCATCTTGAGCAAAGTTCAAACATTCATTCCGTTGCACCTTACATTGGTATCAGAGCTTTGGCATGTTCTGTATCACTCAAGGAAAGAACCACAAGAATCACAAGAATTTTTTTTGCTTGTTGCGGTCGCACGAAGCCAAGTTCACTTGGGCGTGTCGATTCCTAATCGTGTTTTGAAGAGTGACAGGAATCCCAGGAAAGAAGGGCTTGTCCAGCCTCCCCTTGTGCCTCTTTTCACTCATTGAGAGCGGACCATGCACTTAGTGGCCGGCCAATCGACGTGAGGTGGGAAAAAGCAACCTTGGTGTGAGCGCAAAGCCGCCAAGGGGTGCGCGGGAAAAGAGCAGACCTCGGGTGAAGAGAAGATCCTTCTCTAACACAGATTGCAAGCTAAAGAAGAACCTCAAGACCCACAAGAACCTCAAGGACTCAAGAACCCCAAGAACCAAGATCCCCAAGAACCCAAGTTCCTCGTGAACTTAAGAACCCAAGACCACAAGAACCCACAAGAACTCACAACTTCGGTGGATGGTCATCACTCGAAGCGGAATGGATACTTCGCTTAGAGGTGATGAGCATGAGAGGCAAAGAAGAATTTTCCCCACCAAGAGGTTTTTCCGACCCTCCCCCTTCCCCATCTACGTCAAGGATTGCACTAACTCCTATGGAGGCTTTGGACCACATGTTTATGGACAGGAAGTTAGAACGCGAAGCAAGAAGAGCAGAAAGAAAAGCAAAAATGGAGCGCGAACACCAAGAAAGAATGGCAGCCATAGCGCGTGAGAGCAAGAGAGCACGCTTGGAAGCCAAAGAAAGACAAGCCGAATTGAATCGCGAGAAGCAAGCAAGAAAGGCAATGAACGACCGACACATGGAAGAGATGTTGCGACTTTTTCCTCAAGTGCAGGCGTACTTTACACAGAATCAGGAAAAGGAGAATCTCTCAGTCTCTACTTCTCCAAAGCATGACACACATGATTTGCATGATGATGATTTGAATGACAATGATAAGCATGATGATTTGGATGATAATGATGAGCATGATGATTTGCATGATCAAGATGTGATTTCTCGCAAGCATGATGATTTGCATGATCAAGATGTGTTTTCTCACAAGCATGATGAGTTGCATGAAGATAATGTGATTGTTCACAAGGATGATGTGTTAGTTAATGCTTTTTCTAGCGAAGCTAACCTCGTTGCAGATTCGATCAATCACGAAAGATCGATCTTGGCTCTCGAGCCTAGGTCCAAAGAACCCCTTCAGGAAGAACCGATCTTCGCTATCGAGCCTAGGTCCAAAGAATTCTTACAGGAAGTACTATGTGTTCGAACGATTCATCAACACGCATTGTACGAGTGTTTCATTCGTGATCGTTTCCTATATTTTAGTCAGCGTCTTTATGTGATCCCTTTTCCTAGGCATGACATTGTACGTTGAGCACGTTTCACTCATGAATGAGCACGAATGTATGCGGATTTTTCATGAAAAGCTGAAAGGTATGCATTCAAGGAAGTCACATTACATGTCTCTTCCTTGGCATGACACATTTGTAGAAAGAGCACATGAAAGTATGAACACCAAGCATGGGCATTTCCATTGTGAATTGCCACAGTCGATTGCTTTAGACCAGAAGAGAAAGATTCGATCTCATTGTTTGCGTGTGTGTGGTGAACGGTTTGGCACTCCGTCTCTTTGTTCATCTACATTGCATGCACAGTCTTTTAGGAAGACAAGATTTTTTCCACACACTTTACATGGAATAGGTATGTTCATGGTTTTGTGTTGGAAATGGTTTCAGGAATTTTCAGCCATGGAGATTCTTGAAAAAGAAAGAAGCATGACTATAGACGAAGTTCAAGCATTGAAGGAGACTCAGAAGACTTTGCGTCGCTTTCGGCGCGGCCCAAAGAAGAAGGCATTGCGGACCTTTATGAAGTTCAAGTACCGCACGACCCACACATCAGAGTGGGCCGACGAAGAGTCCCTGCCAAGATTCCGGATACTATTGGCGATCTCCCTCGACGCCATACAGTTCGGTAGCAGTACCTCACTTTGAAAAGGAGGGGATGTCACGGGACACATCCAACCCTATGTGTCCGTGGACAAGCTACAACATGACCAAGGGTTCAGTTCAATCAAGTCAGTCTAGAATAGGAAGTGATCTGGCACTTTTGTGAGTCTGTTCGTAGACCGTGCATGTCCAGACACTTAGATTAGATGCATATCCTCTGGTTGCACACAGCATGACCATCAGATTTCCATCAGAACCCATCAGGAGCATTTTTACAGTGCATAGGCCTATTTTTGACATTTTTCACTTATTATTGTGACTTTTGTTGGAAAGTAGGTAGGTCAATTTTGCTAAGTTGTATAAATAGAAACCTAGCACTAGCACTGGCAAATTCCGCCCGGAAAACACAGATTTCAGCACCTGTGTTTTCAGCGGGTCGTCGTCGTACGGCCGCCATCGACATCGTCACCGACATAGAGTCAGAATTCAACAGATAAAGATTTACAAATTTCAACCCTTAGCATTTTCAGATTTCAACCCGACTCGTCGTCGTAATCATCGTCAACGACATCGTCGGCAAGTCCAAGCATTGTAGAGATTTGTGCAATCATAAGTAGACTGCTTTTCGCCATAGAGAGTGGGGCCTTCGGAGGAGGGTTTGACAACATTCTGGTGTCGTATTCTCTTCTGTCTCTATCTCTCAATCTCATACACTTGCACGAATAGTGTCCATTCACTTTGCACTCTCTCATTAAGAACGGAAGGCTCTCCCTTCCATAAGAACAGAAAGGAACCTTGAGCACATTATGGAGCATTCATCTTGAGAAAGAACAACATTCATTCCGCTGCACCTTTGTATATAAAAAACCCAGTGCTAGCACTTTCTGGCAGAAGAGGCAACAGGAGCACTCGCTCAACAGGCAACTTCTCAGCAGAACCCAAGAGACCTAGCGTTTTCTGCATCAGCAGGACAACCCTAGCGTTTTTCATCTACAAGACCAGCCTTGACGATTTGTGCACAGCAGATCAGCCCGACGTCATCACGACACAGCAAATCAGCCTAGCGTTTTGCATTTGCAGGACATCCGGCGATAGCTAAACAGTTTTCAGCCCTAGTGTTTTTGGTTTGCAGAGCAGCCCCAACATTGTGCAGATTCACAGCGACGGAACACCAAGAAGCATCAGCGTTTTCAGTTTTCAGCCTTTAGACATCGCAAAAGAAGTCCCGAACCTCGCAGATCTCACCTTCCTGCAGCAGTTCCTCGCCACACGATCAATTTCCGCAAGGTTTACTGTTTCAGCCCAGAAAACGCAGATTTCAGCATCTGCGTTTTCAGAGCGTCGTCGTCATCGACATCGTCACCAATATAGAGTCAGAATTCAGCAGATAAAGATTTGCAGATTTCAGCCCCTTAGCATTTCCAGATTTCAGTCCGTCTCGTCGTCGTCCTCGTCGTCGTCGACATCGTCGGCAAGTCCAAGCATTGTAGAGATTTGTGCAATCATAAGTAGACCGCTCTCGCCATAGAGAGTGGGGCCTTCGGAGGAGGGTTTTACGTCTTCTCTGGTGTCGTATTCTCTTCTCTATCTCTCAGTCTCATACACTTGCACGCACAGTGTCCATTCACTTTGTTTGTGATCATTGCATTCTCTCATTAAGAACGGAAGGCTCTCCCTTCCATAAGAATAAAAGGAACCTTGAGCACAGTTCAAAGCACTCATCTTGAGCAAAGTTCAAACATTCATTCCGCTGCACCTGACATTTGCGTTTTTGCAGCCATCTTTCATACCTTCATTCCTCTCACATCGGGAGCGCAAATCAACCCCAGATCTACCCCTTGGTGGCCATCAGCAATCTCACATCGAGACAAGAAATTCAAAGGTGCCCCAAAGGTGGTGCATCTCGAGGAGCGACATTCCCCATTCGAGTCCGTAGAGTCTGCACTTAAGGTATTGCATATGTACATCCCATTTACACAATCTAAAGCAAATAGCACATCGACAGCGGTGTGGGGGCCCTTGAGAGGGTTGGTTGGGACCCCATTGGGTGTCATACTCCTCCTCTCTCCCTCTCTATCTCCCTCTTCATAACTCTACCTCTCTCTCATTCCCTCTCTTCAAGGAAAAGTAAAAGGAACCATCATTCAAGCTAAAATCAATCACGAATGCAAGGAAAAGAAGTAAAAGATTTGTGGAAGTGTAAAACCTAGATCTTCACCATTTTAATTCCGTTGCACCTGACATAAAAAGAGGAAAATGGTATACCCTTTCTATCACCCACGTAGTAGATTAGTTATGCCATTTCCCTCTTGAATAGCAGGTCTTGAGTTCAACTCTCGTCGGATAGATCTCTGAGATCGCTGGGATAATTTCCTACGTATTAAAATTCTCTTCTTCCGGTGTGGGGGTGTGTGTGTGTGTGTGTGTGTGTGTGTGTGTGTGAATAAAAAGAGGGAAATGGTATAACCTTTCTATCACCCAAGTGTGGTAGTTTGGTTATGCCATTTCCCTCGAGTAACAAGTCTTGAGTTCAACTCTCATTGGATAGAATTCTCTTGAGATAGTTTCCTAGACGTTAAAATTCTCTTCTTCTCAGGTGTGTGTATGTGTGTGTGAGTGTGTGAGTATGTTAATAAAAAGTGGAAAATGGTATAACCTTTCTATCACCCAAGTGTGGTAGATTGATTACGTTCCAACTCTCGTCGGATAGATCTTTGAGGTCTCTTGGGATAGTTTCCTACGACATTAAAATTCTCTTCTTCTCGGGTCTATGTGTGTGGGGGTGTGTGAGTGTGAGTGTGTTAATAAAAAGAGGAAAAAAGGTATAACCTTTCTATCACCCAAGTGTGGTAGATTGGTTATGCCATTTCCCTCTTGGACAACAAGTCTTCAGTTCAACTCTCGTCAGATAGAACTTTGAGGTCTCTTGGGATAGTTTCCTACAACGTTAAAATTCTCTTCTTCTTCTTCTTCTTCTTCTTCCTCTCTCTCTCTCTCTCTCTCTCTCTCTCTCTCTCTCTCTCTCTCTCTCTCTCTCTCTCTCTCTCTCTCAGCTACGAAGGCGAACAGCTGAGGGCGAAGGCGACTAGCTGGCCTAAGGGCTAGGGCGAGGGCAAGCAGCTGGCCTGAGGGCGAAGGTGAGCAGCTGGCCTGAGGGCGAGGGCGAGGGCGAGGGCGAGCAGCTGGACGAGTTGCACCTGCTGGACGAGGGCGAGCAACCTGAGGCGAGGGCAAGCAGCCTGAGGCGAGCAGCTGGACCAGGGCGGGCAGCCTGAGGAGGGCGAGCATTATGTGGCAAGTAGGCTGACGAGGACGAGCATGCCTGAGGGGAGGAGACTGAGGCGAAGGACCCTCTCGCGCTGCCAACTTGCTGGACGAAGGACGAGGGACGAGCTCTCTCTGCTGGACGAGGAACGAGGGCGAGCTGCTGGTCGAAGGCGGGGCGAGCTGCTCGACCTTGTCGAGGGCGAGCAGGTGGACCTGGTCGAGCTGCTGGTCCTGTGTCAAGAGGGCGAGCAGCTTGCCAAGGGCGAGGACAAGGGCCCTAACCTCTGAAGGACGAGGGCAAGCTGTGCCAAGGGCGAGAGCTAGCTGCCTACCAAGGGAGAGGGCTAGAAGAGCCAAGGGCGACCAAACGAGACCAATGCCAGGGCGACGACGAGAGCAGTCAAGTCAGCCAGGACGAGGGCGAGGACTTGGTGACGAGGGCAAGGCCAACCAGGGGGGAGGCCAGACCTCAACTGGTGAGGGCCTTGACTCAGTGCTCGCTTTGTTCTTCTCTCTCGGATGGACCAACCAGTCGAGGATGGTGATGCAAGTGGCTTCACCACGCCACAAAAAATGAAAGCGACATTCAAGCGGAGGAACAGAGATAGCATACTCTCGCCAAGCTCATTGCGGGCAGGGAAAACCGTCAAAATCCAAGATGATTTAATGGTGGAGACGGTTCAAGTGATGATTAAATCTGAGCTCAGCTTTATGAGAGATGACATCAGGAAAGAGATGTACGCAAACACAGAGAGTTATAAGAATTCTATGTATGCAGATATGAGGAAAGAATTCGATAAAGCGATGCTTGGTAAGCATGATGAGATGTATCTATCTGTGAAAGGGGAGATGCAAGCTCTAATGCGGGCAGAAGTGAATGTAATGGAATGTATTATGCAAAAAAAGTTGGATGAGGCAATTGCAAGCTTTGAATCTTGGAAAACCAATGTGGAAAAGTGCATGAAGGAAAAAGATGCAATGATTGAAGAACTTAAAGGGGAACTTGCAGCGTGCAAAATTATGCCCAAAACGGAAGGGGGAAATCAGCCCTTGATGTTAAAGGAGCTCGAAGATATTAGGGAGCAGGTGAAAACTCTGCGCGAAGGGGAAGAACTAAAATCGAAAGAGACTTCCTCATGGGCGGAGCGCCTTTCTAAAACACAGGATAAAGTTGACGAAGCAGAAAAATGGATTGAAGGTGCAAAGAAAGGAAAGGCCCGGATGCCAGAAGCCGCACAGACTTCTACCATCATCAATATGACCATTGAGGAGGAACAGAAGAGGAGGACTAGAGCCCTCCATGTGCGTATTACTGGTATCAAAGACACCCAAAATGTAGAAGACGAAGTGAAGGAACTCTTGCAGCACATGGGCATCCGGAACCTATGCACACAGGTGCTTGGAGAGTAGGAAAGAAGGGAGTGGATGAGAAGGGAAACGTCAAAGAGAAAGCACTTATTTTGCGTTTCCCGACTTTGGAAACAAGGAAGGAATTTCTGAAGAAGAGACCAGCACTTAAGAAAACTGGAATATTTATGGGGGATGACCTTACTTTAGCACAAATAGCACATATGCAAGAGTTGATGTAACATTTAATGGCCTAATAACTTATGTGTAGCGGAAATTAGCATGAACATAGTGGGCATTTCATTAGAATAGATTCCTAATGAGAATTACAAGAGTGCTTGGGTGGAGAGAGCAACAAAAAACATAACACCTAGTTAGATAGCATCGACAATACTTTCAAAAGAGAGAGAAATTAAGCTATTGACAACAGTTGAGGACCAGATTTGCATGGAGCCGGTCCCTCCTCCAAAAGGCTTTGTATTATGGTTTCTCCCATCAAGAGAGACATTGTACAATACAATTCTTTGTGTTCCTTCAAGACTAGCTAGTGCAATGAAGATGGAAGCTTCATACACCAAGCAAAACACTTAATCAAACACAACTTGAATTATCCCCGTTCTCAGACCCAAGACCTCACACACCTTCGAAGATGGTGAGAGCTAGCAGGGTATGAGAGTAGATTGAGAGGAAGAAGGAGTATCTTACGAGAAAGATGTACATCTCCTCACATAATCACTCATATTAGCATAGCTTAGCTTAGTAATTAGCTTGGTAGAGGAGATGAGCATGCATTGAAGCTTGGCTCTTGGTTGGATTTGCATCCATATGCCAAGAGAATGTTGATGTAGGCTTCTATCTCACAAGCTTGGAGTAGGTGATGAGCTCTCCATTAAAGCTTGGGAGGAGATAGAGTATTCTTCCTTCACACATGGTCAAGTGTGAGTGTGTGTGTCAATGCCAAGCAAAAATCAGCCCCCTCTCTCTCTTGGGCGAGCCCTAGCTGCTAATTTGGTCTGGCTTTTGCCTCATTGGACCTCCCCAAGTCAAGCCAATAGGTATTAAGCAGCATAAGTGATAGCCTTCTGACATGTGTTCCCCTTTCCTCTTTTGTGAGAGCTTTAGGTAATTAAATAATTAAACTAAACTCTCATTGGACCCCTTTGTCTCCTGGCCAATAGAAATCAGGCAAGCCATGGGGCTTCTGAATGCTCATTGGACCCTTTGGGAGACTGCCCAATAGTCTTCTATGAGACTTAATTCTCATTGGTTTCTTTTATTAAATGTTTTTAAATTAATTAAACTAAATTTACTCTAGCTTAATTCTCATTGGTCCACTTCAAGGGTCTTCCAATAGGGATTGGGCACACCTTGTGGGCATCTGGCCTAGGGAGCTGACATGTGTCCCTCATTCCCTTTGTGTAAAGGGAGCCTCTGTGTGTGTGTGTGGCTCTCTCTCTCATCCCCTACCTTTGGGGCTCGCCCCCTCCCATGTAGGGATGTGCAAAGACTTTCAGGGCACACACAAAGCATCCAATTTTCCCTAGGGTTGACCTTTGGACACAACCTTTGAATTTTGGAACCTTAGCATTTTGAAAGTCTTAATGGGCTGAACCTTAGGGTCTTTTTAGCCCATTGTTGCACATGGCTCTTTTGCAGATGGCCCCCCCTTTGGATCCCTATTTTCCCTCCTTTGGATCCCTACTGTGGCCGGTCTGCTAGCTTAACCAATATTCTAGCTTTTTCTCCCTTGGCACTTCCCCACATTAAATGATCAGTTTAATATGAGAAAATCATTTAGGAGAATTAGATATTGATTATTATGACAGTTGATGCCAGAGTCAAGGCAGCAAGGGAGAAGGGAAAAATTGCCTTTTACAGCGGAGGGAAAGTAGTGGTTTTGGAAAAACGCATAGCATGACGGTGCGAGACATATGGGACCACACTCCGAATGGCGGCATGGAATTGTAATGGATCATATAGGCTGGATGTGGGTGCCTTTGAAGATAGCTTCAGAAATAGAGACATTGTCTTTTACTAGGAGACACATCAAAAATCTGGACAGTTGATGCCAAGTGTGACTGGCTATTTATGGGAGAGAGCTTGTCGGCCAGACGCTAGATCCCAGCATGGAAGTCGAGGTTCAGGAGGGGTAGCAGTCTTATTCAAGGAAGAGTTGCAGCCGCTATTACAGATTGTCCGGAGAGATAACCAGGCGAGATACATGTGGGTGAGACTGAGAGCTGAGACAGGCAGATTCTTATACATTGCTATATGTTACTTTCCCCCTAGCACATCAGTCTATACCTCATCTAGAGGGCAATCCCCTTTCTCTATACTTGATGCTGACATATGGGAGTTCTCTAGAGATGGAGATATCATTCTCTTGGGAGACTTTAATGCCAAGACGGCCAACTCCCAAACGGTATTTTATGATACCTCGGAGGAGATGCTTAGAGAGATGGATATATCGGAGATGGGACTTGACAGACACTCACAGGATAAAGAGCACACAGAGTATGGGAGATATCTCATGGAGATGACAACTACGCATGGTCTGGCCATACTTAATGGTCTAGAGATTTTTCCTTCGTCTGGGGGATTCACATGCTTTCCACACAGACATGGGGCCAGTACAGTGGACTATGTCATGACTTCACCGAGCTTCATCTCTCATATTCAAGATCTCAGTGTGGGCCCTAGGCCTGTTGGAGTAGCAGTGGACCATGCTCTCCTGACTTTTTCAGTCTCTTTCCAGTATAGTGTCTCTCAGACACCACGGAGGATTGCACACAGACGGTATACTTTTACACCAGAGATGCATTCAGTCTATGTGGAAGAGATTTACAGACGGATGGGGGCAGTCGAGCCTGTATATACAGTGGAGGAGATCACCACTTTATTGACAGAGATCTTGCATGGGGCAGCAGCAGAGGCATACCCACACACTCAACCAGGTCAGAGAAGACGTTCTGGGAACATGCCTCAGAATAGTTGGTATGATGAGGAGTGCAGAGAGATGAGAGTTCAGATTCAGAGCGAGCTTATACTTGGAGTCATTACATATAGACAGTCTCGGATTGGCCTTTGGCGTTTAGTGCGACGGAAGAAGCGGGCCTTTTTAGCCCAGATGGAACGTGATTTGTATCAGCTCTTTTTGAGCCGAGATTCAGGTGAGGCCTGGCGTCTCTTCCATGAGCACTCACCTCCTCCAGTGATTACCTCTCCCGAGATTTGGGGTCAATATGCAGTATCATTATATACAGTACCTGGGCAACCACCATTACCAGACCCTCTAGAGCCATGTCCAGCCACTAGTACCTTCTTTACCACTGAGATGGTGAAGAACGCCATTGACAGGATGAGGACTAGGAGAGCATATGATCATGATGGTTTGGTGGCAGAGCACTTGATACATGCTAGAGATTTACTGTAAGAGGTTCTTGCATGGTTGTTTAACCGTGTCATGCGTGAGGGACTACCCGAGTCCTGGAGATTATCTACTATTGTACCTCTTTTCAAGGCAGGGGACCCCACGGTACCAAGGAACTACCGTACTATTATGATAGGGCACACATTGGCACGGTTGTATGCATCCATTCTTGAACAGCAACTGAGTAAATGGGCAGAAAATGAGGGCATACGAGTAGCAGGACAGGCTGGATTCAGGAAGGGTTTCTCCACTTTGGACCATATTCTTACACTCAGAGCCATTATTGAGGAGGGTCGGGCACATGGGGGACGGATGTATTGTTGCTTTGTGGACTTCCGCAAGGCATTTGACACAGTGCCGAGGGCCAGATTGATGCACAGGCTACTGAAGTTGGGAGTATCCACAGAGATCATATGGGGGATCATGGCTTTATACGGCTCAGTGACTGGCCAGGACGCACTCCTGAGGGGATTTCTGACATTGTTCATTCCACTATTGGAGTGAAACAGGGGTGTCCTTTGTCCCCTACACTTTTTAGTATGTATGTAGATGAGGTCTCTAACTACATTGACAGAGAGGGTGACAGAGGCGCTCAGCTGGCAGGGACATGGATCCCTTTATTATTATATGTTGATGATATTGTGTTAATGTCAGAGTCGCCAGAGGGCATGCAAAGACATTTGGATGCATTGCACAACTTTGTAGAGGATAGTGGATTGTCTGTGAACCTTGGTAAAACCAAGGTTATGGTGTTTAACACCACACCACAGTGGGTCAAGAGATCGGCACCTACACTCGTATATGGCCAGGACACTGTGGAGTACACAAATGAATATACATATCTGGGGTGGTATTCACGGGACCGAGGTTTACCTTGAGGAGAGCAGCAGAGACTAGACTATCCAGAGCCTATGCGGCATTAGGAGGGCTAGAGAGGATGTGTTCACAGGTTCAGTTTCAAGAGCCACGAACAAAACTATGGCTCTTTGATACTTTGGTTGCTTCAGTTATGCTTTATGGGGTCCAAGTTTGGGGACCATCTGTGAATCATGACAGTTGGAGGAACATGGAGAGACCCTTGGTATTTTTGATATCCCGGATAATTAGAGCCAAGGCCTCGGTACCACATGCGATTATTCGAGCGGAGGTAGCTGCCCCTCCTATAGAGATTGAGGCTCTTACCAGATCAGTGTCCGTTGTGCACAGTCTATGGGATACACATAGAGACAGATATACTAGACTATACTAGACTGGCTCTTGAGTCCTCTAGACAGTTAGCGATGCAGGGAGATGCATCATGTTGGTATGCACAGATGACCTCATGGTTTCAGACGCATGGTCTCAACATGGATAGGCAATGTCTCAGCATGGATAGATTGCCTCCCTTTCAGTATTCCCTGGATGCACCCTCCCTGCCAGTCACACGGACGGAGATCACTAGACTCATTCGTCAGGATCTTATACAGTTGGACACCAAGAGGACATGGGTAGAACCGATACAGGAGTTGGGCACGAAGATGGCTTTCTACAAAGAGCACCTTCTCCAACTTTCAAGGGATGGGTTTGTGACTCGTCCGAACTACATGGACACTCATTTATCTCATGGTCTGCGATGTGCTATTGGTCAGATTCGCACATCCTCACACCAGCTGGAGATTGAGACGGGTAGATTCAAAGGGATACCACCAGAGGCTAGGATATGTCAACTATGCGGTAGAGAGCCAGAGACAGAGCTACACTACATATGCCACTGCACTGTGTATTATGAGATACGAGGGCACTTCCATTGCTTATTCAGGGAGGGTTTTGGACCCCTAGATAGAGTCATGAGGTATCAGGACCAGAGATGCCTTGGCTTATATCTACTTGAGCTACACCGACATAGAGACAGTCTGTTGGGGAGACATGGAGTACGACAGTCGCAGAGACAGATCACAGATTTCTTTGGATCGAGGGAGCCAAGAGACCAACCACCAGCACAGGGTTGTACCCGCATTCATACCAGACGCACCCTCATTGACAGGGCGATTGAGCTCGGGAGATCGAGACGACCACGACCGAGACACAGGAGCACACTACATTGACGGAGACTCCAGCAGAGGATCAGAGGCATTCTAGCACGACACCCAGATTGTCATTGAGGGCCTATTCTACATTTTCACATCTCACATTTCACACTTCATTTCAGTTTTCATTTTTACTTTCAGTACTTTTTGTACTTGTACTTCAGACATTGTATTAGATTCACTACTTTGTATCTGATGGTCTCATAGGTCATTTTGGCCTTTTGAAGATGTTAATATATCATTTCATTTCATTTCTCTGTGTGTGTGTGTGTGTGTGTGTGTGTGTGTGTGTGTGTGTGTGTGTGTGATACACAATACAAGGTCAATAAGCCTTACAGAAACCATCCAATGCCTATGCCACAACAAGGTAAACGTTGCAGCTCTCTGTCCACCACAGGGGTTCCTTCCACAACTGGGTACCCTGCATTGTTGCATCATAAGTCAAGTTAGCAACGGCATAGTGCATGACTGTTTAGAAAGTAATCTGCTGAAGTGAGATATGTTTTGATTTTAAGACTTCAAAAAACTAAGTCTATATAAATTATGCTACATATATCTGCAGCAGAAGAGGACCTATTTATTAATTCATCCCTTCCAAACATCCGCCTAGTATCATGGGCAGTAAAGGATAGCTGCATCTGTGACCAAGAATAAGGTGTGAGATGCCATAGATTGGGTTGGGAGCAAGATAGCTCGAATCCATGCTATGGATGCCATCAGGAAGATTTGCATATACTTGTCTTCAAATTAGTTCGAGGGAGCAAGCATGCAATTTTCTGTGCAGATGTCAGCTGCACTTCTACTACAACACAATATCGTGCTTTATTTCATCCCCTGCCAATTCCAGCGGCAGTGTTGAACCTTAAAATTCATTTGCGGGTTCAAGTGCCAGAAGCTAATACGACCGCACCAATCACTGCGATGATGTCATTTATCTGACAAACAAAGCGTCTTTTTCCTTTGGATGAGTGCATACCAATGATGGAAAAAAATAAATGTACATGCACCACATGCATGCAACCCTAGCGGAGGAAGGAGAATATGAGCACCTTGAACTGTATGATAAGCGTAGTGTTGGCTAGGATTACTGGGCTGGGGGTAAGAGGGATTGCCCTGGAAGGTGCCATAGTAAGGGGGGGCACTTGGTTGATTGAGAAGGGCAGTGTCCTTCTCTGCAAGAGCCGCAGTAGAAGGATAATAGTAGTGACTCCTCTCTTCAGAAGAGCTGCCGCTCTGCTTCATCACCTCTCTTGTTTCTGTACTCGGAAATGTAGAGATGAGCTCCGCAATGCAAACCTGCTGACGTTTTGAGTGTTGACTTTGCCCAAACTGCCCAGGAAATCAGCAGATCTGCACACTTCCGAGTCCCATTTGAAAATGGGAGCGTGTCCAAAATATGGCATCTATGGTGGATTGAGAGGAGAAAACCACAAATCTCAGCCGTTCGATGAGCCATGTCACTAGACATGGTGACAATGATTAATCGCCCCGTTTTTAACACCTTCCCCAATCTTGAGATACGGTGCCCTTTTCTTCGTCATGGATCCCTCCTCTCACTCGTGTGTTATCTATAAACGAGGGGTGGATTTGAGCATGGGCACATATTTGTGAATAATGGGAGAAAGGAAGTTCATTGGTGGTAAACAAATGGCTAACGCTATGCCATATTTGGGCAACCTTAGACCCCTTCCAAAAGTCTTTGGAAAATGGTGCCTTTATGGTTGCCATCAAGGAAATGGCGTGTCAAGTTGAGAGTTCAAGCACAATTGATTCTATTAAAGCGAACCTAGGAGGAAGTGTGTCATGTGTGAGTAGGTGTGCATATCCTCTCCATGCCACTACAACCAAAGTCGATTCCCCACTTGGCAAAAGCTCTTGTCCCCATCATAAGTCGAAAAGGCCTTTCATCTTGGTTTGCAGGCACTTTGGTGCACTTGCATTTATCACATTGTTTGACATAAGCTTTAACATCCATAAACAACATAGGCCACCAGATACCAACAACTACTACTACTTTGGTTGTTTTGTCTACAAAAAATGGACCTTCTACTTGACTTGCTTGAGCTTGTTTGAGTATCAGCACATATTCACTTTTTGTTGCCTATATTTGCAATTGCCCATCTTTACCTCTTTTGTAGAGATGATTAGAAATCAACTCATAATCTTGGGCTTCTATTTCGATTGATTTGATCCTTGGTTTACTCAATCTCTCCGAAAAGGTTTTAGTTGTCAGGTATTCCACAAGGTATTCCACAATGTTAATTGCTCCACTTGGGTGCCACTGTGATTTGAGACATGGTCATGTGGTTAGAACTACATGGCATACATTTGTTTCTCTGATATATATATGTGTGCTCATGAGCATTAAAAACTTATGTATATTAAGGCGACAAGAAAATTTGTTGTCTTAAGAGCTAAATCACTCCAAACTAGGGGTGTCCACACGTTGGAGGTGGGACTCTCTCTCTCTCTCTCTCTCTCTCTCTCTCTCTCTCTCTCTCTCTCTCTCTCTCTCTCTCATCATAAAATCTAATATCTAACCAACCCGAATGATTTTCTCATATTAAATTGGTCATTTAATGTGGGAGAATAAACGGAAACAAGGGTTAGAATATAGACATGTGCTTACAGATCTATCTCACCATGGGGGCCAATGGTAAAGAGGTCCAAATGAGAGATGGTATGTCAAAGAGCAAGGCTAATGAATGGAGCTTAAACGACCTTAGGGTTAGCTTCATCAAAGACCTCGAAGGGTTAGTGTTAAAAGTCCTTTGACCTTAGGTAAGCTAGGGTTGAGCTTGAGGTGGGAACCCGGCCCAAGCTTGAGGTGCTTGTCGTGCTTGCTGACTAAGGTGCTTGAGGTGCTTGTCATGCTTGTTGGCTAAGATGCTTGAGGTGCTTGTCATGCTTGTTGACTAAGATGCTTGAGGTGCTTGTCGTGCTTGCCGACTAGGGAGCTTGAGGTGCTTTGACATGATTTTGCTGACTAAGGTGCTTGAGTGTAAGGTGTTCCACAAAGCTAACAAAGATCCCTACAAGGAGGGGGCGATCCCTACAAGAAGGGGCTAGAGAGAGAACACACGCACCCTCACACATGGCAAGCTTGGTACAAAGAAAGCAAATAGGACACTTGTCAAGCTCCTCCTCATGTTGCCCTCATGGTGTGCCTAAAGCCTATTGGTTGGCTTCCCAAGGGGTCCAATGATAAATTAGTTAATTTAATTAATTGTTTTTGTATTTATCAAGTCCTCTCTCTCAAAGGGGAAAGGGGAACACTTGTCCCAAGACTACCCTTGTTGCTTGTTATGCATCTTGCATGTGATTGGCCAGGTTGGCAGGGGTCCAATGAGCATCAAGCATGAGCTCCAAGGGGGGGTCGACCAAAGCAAGAAGGGGAGCTACTTGGGGGGTATACTCTCCCACACTCACTCATACACACTCTCATTGTGGAAGTGCAAAGTGCAAGATCTCCATCTCCTTCTCCAAGCTAGTAGAGAAGTCGAGAGCCTACACCAACACTCTTGGCTATGGAATGCAAATCCAACCAAGATCCATGCTTCAATGCTTAAGCTTGCCATCTTCTCCATCTTTTTTGCTATGCTATCATGTATGCTAGCAAGAAGAGTGATGATAAATGAGGAACTATTTCTTTCTCCGATGGAATTTTTCTTCTTCCTCTTCCCTACCCTCATTCCCCGCTAGCTCTCCCAAGTTAATTAAGTACTACGTTTATGTTGCTACCATCAATTAAGTTCACCCTCTATGCTCTCAAAGTAACCTCACAAGAATGCTTTTTCTAAGTTTCCTAATTCCGCTACTCTCAAAGTACAATTCCATTACATGGGTATCAAAGCGTTTGGTTTCTCTTTTCTTGCTTAAGAAGAGAGGCCCTTAAGTAGCCTATTGATGGTTGATTTTGTTAATTATATTAGAGTAAGTGGAACTAGGATCTATTACTGGTTTTGTTGAGCCCACTATGTGGGATATGGTGCACACCTCGGGAGCTTTGGTCTTAATAACAGAGTCTTTTTAGACTTGCCTACGGCTTTGCCATTATTGATCCATAAAAAGTCCGAAAGGAGCTATCCCTCGAGAACTTTGCAATAATAGACCCACTCCACTACTCTCTATAATTAACCAATTCGAGCCGTGGGTGTAGATACTTAAGTGTTGATTCTAAGGTTTTGAATTGCCAAAGAATACACTAAGTAAACACATAACTTTGATTAACACATGGTTGACAATAACCAAGAGAGTAAAATGAACATTGATAACTTTGATTTTGCACATGAAGGTGCTAGTGATGATGCCCCCACGTTTGTCAATTATCTTGTTACTAGGTTGCAGCAAGCTATGGGCAACCCTGCTTTGCAAGCCGAAGCTACTCAACAACTTCGTTCTTATGGGATTTCCCTTCCTCTCCAAGAGGAGAGAGAGCTTAGGAGGCCTCTTGAAGAGACCCCCAAAATAAGACTCTCTCCCATACGATAGGAGGAATCCAAAGAACAAGAAAGTAATGGATATTTAAGTTCCTCGAAAGATGTGGCTCCATGAAGACTGCGGTCTAGACGATCGCCAACTCCTCCCAAGAGGAGACGATCAACACACGGTTCTTCTCCTCGTCACTCCAAAAGGGAAGAGAGGAAACAAAGGAAGAAAAGGGCAAGAAAGAGGTCACCCTCTTCTCGTTCTGCTTCACCTTCCTCCTCTTCAAACGAAAGCTATGACTATTCTCCTACAGAATATAAGAGGGGAGGACATCGTAAATCATACCCTACATGGCGAAGGTCACAAAAGCTCAAGAAGTTCAAAGAGGGAGGAAAGTGTCACCTATGTGGTGACACCTTTGGTGCTACCGACAAAGTATTGGCCTTCATCTAGAAATTTGATGCGGCCTTTGGAGACAAGGGCTTCACGAAGTCCTCCAAGCTACGCCATGTAGCTATGCACTTTCAAAAATCGGCTCGTCAATGGTGGGCTAGCCTTTGTGGCAACAGCGAAGCCCCAAAGACATGGAAAACTCTACGAGTTTCCATTCCTTGCAAGCATTACAAAGGACAAAGTGCTTACCAAATGGCATAGTTTGAAGCTTCTCTCCCATGAGTCTATTCACAAATATGTGAACACGTTTTGGGATTTACATCTCAAGACTTCGCCGAGCAAAAGCAACAATTTTGTGCGCGATTACCTGAAGAGATGGCCGAGTATGTCAACTCTCAATGGCATAGTTCTATCACCGAAGTAATCCACCACACCATGGTTGCTTTGTGCATCAATTTCCAACAAGGGACTAGACGAAATGTCAAGCCCATGGAAAAAAAAAGACAAAAGTGATGCTAAGGGAAAAACCAATGCCTAAATTTTTTCCCAAGGCAATTCCAACAACAACAATTGGTCCGAGGAGAAGGGAGTTTACAAAGGTAAAAATAAACTCTCTCCTAAAGAGCCTGAAGATTTTTGCCAAGGACCATAAGTGTTTTAAGTGTGGGGAGCAAGGACATGGCTATTGTTCTTGCCCCAAGAGAAATGCCCGCAATGAGACTCCTAGAGCTTCCACCATTGAAGCTCCAAAAGAGGATGCTCATTGCAAAGGATCACCTCTCTGCAAACTAGTGAAAACCCCTTAGCCTTCTGGGACAAAGAAGAATAATGGTGTTATGAGACTGGGCACCCTCCTGTTGTAGTGGTTAGTTGCAATTAGGATAGCTGGGCGTAATGGTTAATTATGTGCTGCCTATTTTACTAATTGAGTTGATGATGATTTTGTAGAGTGGAATGTGGGGAGTTGATGAAGAGGCGACGGCAATTACTCTTGGCCATTTTATATTTGCACAGTATCTTAGAACATCATTTCAATAAGCCACTATGGCTCTGTAAATAGTTGTAGTGGGAACTCCCCTTATGGGTCATGCAAGAACTAATGAGCTTCACTCATTTGCAAAAGTAAAGTGGTTGTAAAAGAGGGGCCTCAATTTTTGGCACCTTAAACTCAAAGTAATATATTAAATACCCACTCCACAAGAGAGGTGCAGTGGAGTTTGGGGCTAGATTTAGGCCTTTCTCTTGCAGATTCTCTTCTCTACTCTCTTAAGCTATGGTTAATTTGCTGTGTACTCTCTAATGTAGTCTCCATCTCTTACACCTCTCTTACACTCTCTTACAAGTTTGTCTATGTCAATTCTATGTTTACTGTGTTTGTGTGTCATAGTCTAGGTGAGTGTGTGTGCTTGGAAATTGGAAGAAGAGGTGGACAGTTTGATGGTGATGGCTTGAAAGCTTGTGTTGAATATTATAAGCGGTCGATCTCCCTTTGTTCTCCCAACAGTGGTATCAGAGCAAACAGGTTCGAGTAAATTGGCATCGGATTTCAATTTCAAGAAGGAAATTTCTCGAATCGACAACCTCGAAATTGCAACTTATCAAATTTGCAATACAAGATTCAAGGATTCGTGGAAATTCAAAGCTTAATCGGTGGAATTTGCAAAACAAATTTTGCTTGGTCGTTAATCGACGGTGCATCGGCAACTAATCGACAAGCGGCTTTTAGTTTCGACTTCATGATATTCCGATACGGTAGGAAAAGTCTCAATTCTCAAATTTAATGCCTAATTAGTGCGGATTGTGAAGGCGAGAAAGAGAGGAAAGAAAGAAGGAGTTAATTGCCTAATTTAATTGACGACGAAGCGATACGATCGACACGACTACGGCTCCATTCGGGAAAGATTGAAGCTTTGAAGGATTTTGAGGAATTGTGAAGCCACGACAGAATTACAAGCTTTCGAAAAATTCAAGGGGGGACTTCAAATTCTACACTCGGCCCGATCCTCCTCGAGTTAAAAGCTCAAGTTTGCAAACTGCGAGAACAACTCCTTGGTCAAGTTTTTCCCTTCTATTGACCACCATAAAAAAAGGCTGCAAATTGTTACCAACAGGATCGCCCTGCTTGTCCATTAAATTCTCCCACTGGCTCGGCAGTCGAAACCTCTTCTGTAGCCTGCTAAGGGGCTAACAGTACATGGCGACATCTTCTTTGAAAAGCCTCCACACTATCATGCAAGTGCCTTCACACTTTTTTTGACAAAAGGTGAGGCCTTAAATTAAAAGGTGAATCTTCTTTTGACAAAAGGTGAGGCCTTACATTAGAAGGTGAATGGCGGGCCACCCATGGAAGTACCTAGTGGTCATAAACTAAAAGAAAAGTCATCCACCCATTACCTTTAGTCTACAACCCATTAAGCTTTGAAAGAAAACATACATCTAAGCAGTCATTCACCCCCCCCCCCCCCCCCCCCCCCCCCCCCTTCTCAACTCCTTAATCGGCCGTGGACACCATATCATCAGTCTTCGCAACCACCTTCTAAATCTTTCGGTTGACCACCAAACGCTCAGGCCATTGCCTAACCCCAAGTCGCATCCATTACATAACCTTTCATTCAGCTCGCAACTACTACGAACCATCCCTTGAGCAAGCCATCGTCCATTACTTCAACCACTAAGAAGCTTCACTACCATAGCCAAAGGCTTTGAATTGCCGATTGCCATTGTTTTTGGGACAAGGGAGATCGGGTGCCACGAAATTCAACCGACTTGCAGATGCACCGTCGGACCGCTCATTTCTTTGGCAATTTCCTAGTGCATCGCCATTCTGGACTGGACGCCACCGCTCTTTTTGAGCTAAGTACATTACATTTCTGTTATTTATTTTATTTTATTCCGCATATTGCATCTATGAATATCACCAAATAGCCTTTTTAAGCATTACCATTTAATTATTTATTAAAAATTTTAAAAATATTTATTTTTAAAAAAAAGACAAAAAAAGCACGCAATCATGGCACATCTTCCTCATGCACCCACAATTGCAGAGCAACTTCAAAATTTGCAGCAGTCACTCACATATGAACGCATGCGAAGGCAAGAACTTGAAGATAAATTATTGCATTCTGCACGCACCGAATCTGCACCGGCATCCAAGAAAAACAAAATTAGCAGAAAAGCCTTCACTTTCAAAGATTTTGATGGCACTAAAGATGCTAGCACGGTTCTAGCATGGGTTAGTCAACTAGATGACTATTTTCATGATGAAGACTTTCCCGAGCGTGAAATGGTAAATTGTGCATCCAATCATCTCACTAGCAGCGTTGCATTGTGGTGGAACGCCACCAAACAACATGGAAGAAGACCACGCACATGGAATGCATTTAAAAAAGTGTTCTTATCCCAATTTTTGCCCACACAGTACAAAGCTAAAGCACGACGTCAATGGGATTTAATTCGATAGGGTAGAAATGAAGATGTACAGGGTTACACTGACCGTTTTTGGAATTGTCTAATTCAATTGCAAGCTATTGAACATGTTAGTCGCAGGAAATTGAAGCGAAAGTACATATCAGGCTTGACGCTACAAATTAGTGCTGAGGTAGATATGTTCGAACCAGATTCTCTGTCAAAGGCCATTAACTTGGCTCTCAACGCAGAAAAGAAGAAAGGTGGACATTCCTCTCACACTGATCAACTTGCTAACACTAACCGCAACAAGAGACCTCCTTTTTCTCCTAACTTTGACAGAAGCAAACACCAAAGCCATACCTTTTTCAAAAGACAAAGATTTGACAATCCTCCTACCACTGCTCAACCTCATAAGAGCAACAACCACAACAACACTCAGCAACGAGGCAACCAACATCCTTTCAACCAGCGTTCTCCTCCAACTTCTAATGGTAACAATAAAAGGTGAAGTGTTTTAAATGCTTTCAATATGGTCACTATGCAAACAAGTGCCCAAATGGCCATGCTAAGGGCAATGGTCAATCCAATAGCCTTTCCAATGGAGTCAACAGAAATTCAAATAAAAAACCCTTCAACAACAACCGCCCCAACGGAGCTACTCTTAACCTCATCGAAGATGCTATACCTGACCACAACGAAGTGGAAGTTAACTACGGTGAGGGATATGATCCTGATTATGATAACGATGACAACCCATCCTCAGGTACTCCTATATCTCCTCACACTTTGTTTAAAGTGCAAGGCACTGTTAAGGGTGAAAATGTCACCATTCTGCTAGATGATGGTAGTAGCCATGATTTCATTTCCATACGATTGGCACAACAACTATCACTCTTTGAAATTTCATCACCTCATAAGGTCAAAACTGTTTTTAATAATCAATGTTTTAATTGTAAAACTCAAGTCATTGTTGAAGTTTGCATTGGTGAATTCACACAAGCACGTACATTTTTGGTAGCACCATTGCATGGTCTTGATATGATTTTGGGAATGCCATTTCGTCATGAACTTGACCCGTTGATTAATTATAAAATACGTACAATGTCTCTCACTCATCATTATAAAACTTTCTCCATCCAAGCAACACTGACACAACAAAATTTCCACTTCTCTCTCATACTCAAGCCAAACGAGCAATTCGAAAACAGGGGAAAACATATCTAGTATTGGTAAATCAAATTTCTGCTGAAACTGAAACTTCACGTCATTCCACACACGATGAATTTATTTCACAATTTAAAGATTGTTTCATGCATGATCTGCCACTTGGAATTCCACCATCACGCCCCGAAGACCACAAAATTGACATCATACCAGGTAGTGAACCTCCTTGTAGAGCACCTTATCGTGTAAATCCTACCGCACACAGGGAAATACAAACTCAAATCACTGATTTACTTGACCGAGGCCTAATCCGACCTAG
Source organism: Adiantum capillus-veneris (assembly GCF_014529385.1). Taxonomy (NCBI): domain Eukaryota; kingdom Viridiplantae; phylum Streptophyta; class Polypodiopsida; order Polypodiales; family Pteridaceae; genus Adiantum; species Adiantum capillus-veneris. The sequence continues at coordinate 98,866,726 of NC_140960.1, read as the reverse complement.
TAGTTCACCATACGGAGCTCCAGTACTTCTTGTCAAGAAGAAAAATGGAACCTTTCGTATGTGTATCGACTACAGGGCTTTAAACAAGATCACCATTAAGAATAGGTTTCCAATTCCTAGAGTGGATGACCTATTAGACAAACTAAAAGGGGCACACATCTTTAGCAAAATTGACCTTAAATCAGGATATCACCAAGTCAAAATGTTTGAACATGACGTCTACAAAACTGCTTTCAGAACACAAACTGGACACTATGAATTTCTTGTCATGCCATTTGGTTTGACAAATGCACCAGCTACATTCACACGTATGATGAATCGCATTTTCATTGACCATCAAGATTCTGTGATTGTATTTTTTGATGACCTTTTGGTATTCAGTAAATTTGAAGAAGAGCATAAGCAACATTTAACACGTGTATTTGATCTGCTTGCATAAAATCACTTGTATTTGAATCCTGAAAAGAGTTCATTTTTCCAATTTGAAATTGAATATTTGGGACATATTGTATCGGGTAAGGGAATACATGTCGATCCAAAAAAAATTTAAGCCATTCAATCCTGGCCTAGACCCAAAAACTTGCATGAGCTACGATCTTTTATTGGTCTTTGTAGCTATTACAGGAAATTTGTTCGTAATTTTGCTTACAAAGCACATTATTTGACTCTCTTATTGAAGAAAAACACGCCTTATGAATGGACTGATTTGCAAGAAATCTCATTTAATGCACTTAAACATGCTTTGACTAATGCACCTGTATTGCAATTGCCTGATTTTGAAAGACCATTCTTTGTGGTAGTCACTGATGCTAGTGGGAAAGGTATCGGTGCAGTCCTTATGCAAGATAACCATCCAATAGCTTTCGAAAGTCGTAAATTCAAACCATCTGAAACAAAGTTCAGTACTTATGATAAAAAGTTGACTGCTGTGGTACATGCATTGAAAATCTGGAAACACTACGTAATGGGTACTGACTTGATCATTAGAACTGATCAACAAAGTATCAAATATTTACTTTCTCAGCCCTTAATAGATGATAGACATATTAAGTGGGCCGATTTTATTCAAAGTTTCCAGCCCAACATTCAATACCAACCTGGTAAAGAAAACGTTGTAGCTGATGCTTTGAGTAGAAGACCCTCACTTAATCATCTATCAACCATTACGGGAACTTCCTTTGGCACTATGCCTGACACTTATGCACATGATGATGACTTCAAAACGATATGGTTGCACATGCTTGATAATTCTATACACACATTTCTCGAATACACTATTCAAGAAAACTTCCTTTATTTCAAACAAAAATTGTGTGTGACTAAACCTTTTCGTACATTAATTATTGAAGAATTGCACAAACCACCTTATGCTGGACATAGAGGATTTGCTGCAACTTTTCAAAATTTATGTCGTGATTTCTATTGGCCTACTATGAGAATGGATGTTAAACAGTATGTTTCAACTTGTTTGATTTGTCAAAAAATCAAAGCGGCTACAGGTAAGAAATTGGGACTTTTACACCCTCTCCACATTCCTGAAAGACCTTGGGAGCATATTTCCATGGATTTTGTTACTGGTTTCCCACTCACAACACACAAACATGACATGATATGGACTATTATTGATCGTTTCTCTAAACAAGCGTACTTTGTTCCATGTAAGAAAACACTCACAGCACATCAAGCTGCACTTTTGTTTCTAAAGACTGTTTTTCCACATCATGGTTTGCCTAAAGTGATTATTTTTTATTGAGACTCAAAATTTTGTAGTGCTTTTTGGACTACTGTATTTGAAAATTTTAGCACTACACTTGACTTCACTTCTGCATTTCATCCTGAATCTAATGGTCAAACCGAAGTCACTAACCGTACTATTATTGACTTGTTGAAAGCTTATGTTTCTTCTCAACCTAAGAAATGGGATGATTACCTGCATATTTTGCAATTTGCATACAACAACACCACTCACACTGCCACAGGTAAATCTCCATTTGAAATTGTATATGGTCACTCACTTCCTACTCCTGCTTCACGTCTTTCTAATGTTGTGCCTGTCGCTGATGATTTCACTACTGACTTTCATGATATTTATGCAAGTGTGCATTCTGCCATTAAACACTCACAAGACCCTCCTATTGTAGTGGTTAGCTGCAATTGGGATAGCTGGGCGTAATGGTTAATTATGTGCTGTCTATTTTACTAATTGAGTTGATGATGATTTTGTAGAGTGGAATGCGGGGAGTTGATGAAGAGGCGACGGTAATTACTCTTGGCCATTTTATATTTGCACAGTATCTTAGAACATCATTTCAATAAGCCACTATGGCTCTGTAAATAGTTGTAGTGGGAACTCCCCTTATGGGTCATGCAAGAACTAATGAGCTTCACTCATTTGCAAAAGTAAAGTGGTTGTAAAAGAGGGGCCTCAATTTTTGGCACCTTAAACTCAAAGTAATATATTAAATACCCACTCCACAAGAGAGGTGCAGTGGAGTTTGGGGCTAGATTTAGGCCTTTCTCTTGCAGATTCTCTTCTCTACTCTCTTAAGCTATGGTTAATTTGTTGTGTACTCTCTAATCTAGTCTCCATCTCTTACACCTCTCTTACACTCTCTTACAAGTTTGTCTATGTCAATTCTATGTTTACTGTGTGTGTGTGTGTGTGTGTGTGTGTGTGTGTGTGTGTGTGTGTGTGTGTGTGTGTGTGTCTAGGTGAGTGTGTGTGCTTGGAAATTGGAAGAAGAGGTGGACAGTTTGATGGTGATGGCTTGAAAGCTTGTGTTGAATATTCTAAGCGGTCGATCTCCCCCTCTTCTCCCAACAAATGGGTCTCACTACCCGGTACCCCACAACCCGCAAGTTTAAAGGCTACTCACCTAGGAATGTCTTTGGAAGACACAAAGCTATGCAAGGAAGAAATTGATCAGCTATTGAAAACTGGTTTAATTGTCCCCTCTAATAATGCTTTTGCTTGTCAAGCGTTTTATGTAAATAATCATTCAGAGCAAAAGAGAGGGAAGAAAAGGCTAGTCATTAATTATAAACCAATCATTGACTGGCTAGAGGCCAAACGTTTTCCTTTACCACTAAAGGATGATCTGCTTTGCCGAATCAAGGACAGTCAGGTATTCTCCAAATTTGATTTAAAGAGTGGGTTTTGGCAATTTAAGATCAGACCTGCTAATCGATACAAAACTAGTTTTGTTGTCCCCCAAGGAATGTTTGAATGGACAATCTTACCCATCGGACTAAAGCCTGCTCCCTCACTCTGTCAAGAAAGAATTGAGGTTCTTTTCTCAGATTGCCGAGAATTCTTCCTGCTGTATATTGATGATATCTTGGTCTACTCCAAAGATGTTGAAAGTCATATTAAACATCTTAAGCGGTTTGTGCAAAAGCTTCAAAATACTGGATTGGTTCTTAGTCTCAAGAAAATGGAGCTTTGTCAACCTCATACTACTTTTTTGGGGGTGGAGATCTTCTCTGGCTGTATCGAAATGCAAGAACATGTTTTAAAGAAGTTATTGGAATTTCCAGATCAGCTGCAGGATCGTAAACAGGTTCAGTCATTTGTAGGATGCCTGCAATGGATCGCGCCATAATACCCACACTTGGCCAAGGATCTGCTACCCTTCAAGCAGCTGGAACGAAGCAAGGAATTCTTTTGGTCTGAAAATTTGTCTATGGCTGTGCATACAATCAAGGACATATGCCAGAAATTACCTCCTTTGCAAATCCCTACGCACAATCCTATTATTGTATATTCAGATGCATCTAAAGAGGCATGGGGAGGAATACTATGTGAATAGGTGAATGATACGCCTATCATTTGTAGATGGGCTTCTGGAAGATTCAAAGATGCTGAGCAACGATATCATTCAATCCAAAGAGAATTGCTAGCTGGAGTGAATGATGTGCTATCATTTTGATTATTTTTATTAGGAGTGCCATTCACCCTACGAAGTGATTTAAAACATTTTGATAAATTCCTACAGGAAAAGAATGCAGGAAAGGTGGGAAATGCTCGCATCTATAGATGGGCTTACAAGCTAAGTCATTTTGATGTGACTTATGAATATGTGCTTGGGTGCAAAAATAATATTGCCGATTTATTATCGCGTGTCAAAGCTACCTAAGCCATGACGTCACATTCCACTTTCTGAACAAATGGATTCAATCTCAACTGTAACGCAAAAGATATTGTATTTTTTGTATATATATCTGCACTCATCTTCAATATCGACACCTATAAAGAGATTCGAACTCTACAATCTCTAAAATAACCTGTATGTGCTGGACACCCTGTAAAGTGACAAGTGCACCTACCATGCACTATCTCTAAAAAAAGTTGCATGTGCTGGACACCTTGTAAAGTGACACCTACACCTACCAAGCACTAGCGTATGACTGAAGCCATCCACACACCTCTACTATAAAGAAGAGAGAACTCAAAGGAGAAAATACCTTTCATCCAGAGCGCATAAGCTTCTCACCCATAGAGTCCTCACGAGTCTAGTAATCTTGGCAGCTTATCCCTGCACAGTTTGTAATCTTCCGCAATATCTCTACCAAGCTTGTAACTACTGGTTTTATTGCTTTCTATGATAAATCAACTACTGGTTTTTGTCTATCTTGTATACTGCTCTCAAGTCTTGTCTATCTGTATTACTCCGTTCAAGTCTTTTTTATCTATATACTGCTCTCAAGTCTTGTCTATCTGTATGACGCCGTGAATCCTGTCCTAAATTGGTATCAGAGCCAAGTCTAAGATGGTTTTGAATGCTTTCTGATAGCCAGTGGTAACTGTTGAAGCTAATTAACGAGTGCCCTCATATTAGTGAAATTGGAAGCCCTTAGCTGTTTTAGTCGCCGTCGCTAGGCTTGGTGCCGCTCAGACATAGACGCTGTCAGCTCCTTATACCTTCCAATCAAGTTCACTACCAGGTGCGCTGCACCTTCGTACTCCAATCAAGCTCAACCACCATTGACTACATACCGCTCTAACCTCTATCATTATGGCTATGATAATCTCTTCCTTTAAGAAGTTGCTTTCCGATCATATCAAATTCGATGAAGCTAATCCCTCTGGAAAGTGGAGCTTACCAAAGTATCTTCTGCTCAAATCTATAAACATCATAAGGCTTTTTCCCTCTCTGCTAGTACCATGTATCATGAAACACATGCAAAGCTTACTGTAAGAGATAGTGAGACAAATAACCATATTATCCATCTCTTTGAAGAGCTTTCTGAGTTCAGGCAAAAGGCCTTGAAGAAAGGTCATCAGTTTATGCATATAGGATATATAGCTATAGGCATAATCCCTTTGTTCTGTAAAGGTTTGAATGTCTCATGCATTGGAGCACTATTGGACACTAGGCATAAGAATCTGACAGACCAGACTATAAGTGTCCTACAAGGAAGCCTGTCAAACGATTAAATTAACATTAAACAATCAGGGGTTTCACAAGGTGCTTGTCCAATCCCTTTTGCATTCTACTATTTGTCGAAGACTAGCTTGGCTCATTATCTTGAACTTTGGAGGACTTTTTTAGTTGTACTTATGTAACTTAACAAAAACAATGTTGCAAAATGCATCATTGTCAAAAATAGCAATGCATATATGCTTGTAAGTCATGACATTCGTAAAGCTTGACTTGGTATAGTGTTGCATTTATTCCTTCATTCTTTTCTTCCGTCTTCTCTGCTTTCTTTGAGTCAATGATAGCAAATCAAGTGTAGCATCGATCAATCACCAAAAATCTCAAGCAAAAGTGTGTTCCTTATATCCATTGAAGGCTTGGAATGGAAGCCATTCTCCAAAACTTTTTCAAAAACCACCTTTGCAAAAAATATACATGACTCATATGTGAATTCAATCAACAATCATAAAGAGTGTATGCTTGGAAGAACAACATGACATAATCCACTTAGTATCACTTCCATTTCTCAACTTTGCCTCTTATGTTCGCAATATGAGGATCTAAGCGTTGAATTTTATAACACAAACCACATTATACCATTATACATTCACACGTGCTCAAACACTGATCCAACATGGACCTACATGGCACTAATCATTTGTATAAATTCTTGAGCTTTGGAATGACAATTTGGCACAAATAATGCTCCTTCTACACATGCACAAGCACATTCAGAGATCTAGAGAGATGACGAGAAGAAGAGAATGCTCGATGTTGTAGGAAAAATCTAAAGAGGGGCCCAAAAGACCTCATAGATACATGAGAGTGTAATGGAAATGGCCTATGTACTTTGAGAGTAGCGAAATTAGGAAACTTAGAAAAAGCATTTTTATGAGATTACTTTGAGAGCATAGAGGGTGAACTTAATTCATGGTAGCAAAATAAACATAGTACTTAATTAACTTGGCATGAATAAAACTTTTGCAAGAGAGAGAGAGAGAGTTTAGAAAACATGAAAATAGTTGAGGACAGGATTTATGTGGAGCCGGTCCCCCCTCTAATAGGCATTTGTATTATAGATTCTCCCATTAAAAGAGACTTGGTACAATACAATCTTTGTGTTCTTTGTGACCTTAAGTGATACAATGAAGATGGGAAGCTTCATGCATCATGAGAATAACATAAAATTTGCAAAAAGCATTAACTACCCCAAGCCTCAATCCCAAGGCCTCAAACACCTTCGAAGGTAGGGAAGAGGAAAAAGAAATATTCCATAGGAGAAAGGAATAGTTCCTCATTTATCATCACTCTTCTTGCTAGCATACATAATAGCATAGCAATGAAGATGGAGAAGATGGCAATCTTAAGCATTGAAGCATGGATCTTGGTTGGATTTGCATTCCATAGCCAAGAGTGTTGGTGTAGGCTCTCAACATCTCGGTACTAGCTTCGAGAAGGAGATGGAGCTCTTGCATTGTTCACTTCCACAATGAGAGTGTGTGCGAGTGTGTGTGGGAGAGTATACCCCCCAAGCAGCCCCCCTTCTTGCTTTGGTCGACCCCCCCTTGTAGCTCATGCTTGATGCTCATTGGACCCCTGCCAACGTGGCCAACCACATGCAGGATGCATAACAAGCAACAAGGGTAGTCTTGGGACAAGACTAGTGTTCCCCTTTCCCCTTTGAGAGAGAGGACTTGATAAATGCAAAAACAATTAATTAAATTAACTAATTTATCATTGGACCCCTTGGGAAGCCAACCAATAGGCTTTAGGCACACCATGAGGGCCACATGAGGAGTAGCTTGACAAGTGTCCTATTTGCTTTCTTTGTCCTCAAGCTCAACCCTAGCTTACCTAAGGTCAAAGGACTTTAACACTAACCCTTGCAGGTCTTTAATGAAGCTAACCCTAAGGTATTTTAAGTTCTATTGGTTAGTCTTGCTTTTTGATATACTATCTCTCATTTGGATCCCTTTATTATTGGCCCCGTGGTAATATAGATCTATAAGCACATGTCTATATTCTAACCCTTGTTCCCGTTTATTCTCCCACATTGAATGATCAACTCAATATGAGAAAATCATTTGAGTTAGTTAGATATTAGATTTTATGACATTACCTCTCTCTTGAAATCATAGTTGTCCTCGACTATGAGGTAGAAGAGATAAAGCCTTAGTCATTAGTCGATGTTTCTTAGTGGGTACAGGATCCCTTTTTACCCTACGACAGGTTTCCAAGATGGATGGCTAATCCATTTGGTGCTTGGGAGACATGGCTACCGCAAGCATGTCTGCTCTTTAGTCCATTTTATTCTCCCAAGTAGAGTGACAAATTCTACTTGGTGTTTGAGAGACGCCATCATCACTAACATGATTCTAAGTATGCATACTACTTAAATTTGTGCACAATTGAAAGAGAACTAGTTTTATAAGACGAAAACATTGGTCATTCAAAAGAAATTTGTACATTTGCTTACTCTAATGTAGCATCGTAAGCATTGACAAGGTTCATACTATGCTTAAGCTGTATTTCTTACATCCATCTAGCATCTTCAAAAGGATAATTTTTGAACTTAATGATAACGTTGGATAATCTTACCATGTTGTAGTACCTCGTCTTCATGCCTAAGGATAGCTTTGGGTTGTAGCACCTCTTCTTGGTCTTCGATTTTGGGAGGGTCTTCAATAATTGGTTCACTTGGTGGCTCTCCTTTGTAGGGCTTAAGTAGGCTCACATGAAAAGCATTGTGTATGAGCCAATGGTTGGGCAATTTGAGTTGATAAGCCATCTCATTGATTGACTTCAAGATTTGAAAAGAACCATAGTATATTTTTGCTAATTTATCATAATACCTCCTTAATCTTTTGAAAAACTTCTTGTAGGTCACGGCTATACTCATCAGTAGCAGTGAAGATCTTCCCATGTACTTTAAGTAGCAAGGGACTTTTAGGTCTTCCCTCAATGATTTCAAAGGGTGTTTTTCCCGTAGAAGTATGTACAGTATTATTGTACGCATACTCTACAAGAGGTAAGTACTTTTTCCATTGTGAGTGTTGATCTACTTTTGTAACATAAGTCTTTAGTAGATCGAGTATTGTAAGATTGGCTATCTCACTTTGGCCATCCGTTTGTGGGTGATAGGCCGAAGAAAAATTCAATCTTGTACCTAGATTTTCAAAGAGACCTTTCCAAAAATTAATGGTCATTCTAGGATCTCTATCTGACACAATGGATGTTGGCAATCCATGGTGTTTGAAAATTTGTGATATGAAGAGAGTTGCCATTTGTGGTGCCTTAATAGTCTTTTTGATAGGAATAAAGTGTGCTTGTTTGCTAAACTTGTCAACTATTATCCATATTCCGGTATTCCCATGGATAGACTTGGGTAATCCAAAGATAAAATCCATGGATATACTCTACCATGGTGAATTTGGGATAGGCAATGGCTGGAGTAATCCAGGTTGCCTCCCTCTATCATACTTGGTCTTTTTGCATTCCACACATTTTGAAAACGCCAATAGAAGTACGTGCTGCAAACAGAGGCACGACTGCCCTGCAAAATACAAAAATAACATGCTATAATCCATAAACGAGCGAATCAGCATACCTGACGTCTCGCACAACCACGTTATCCAAGCTATACGAAAATGAGAGAAGAGAGGAGAGGAGAGAAGAATAAGACGATGCTGGGTGCACTCTCCCCCCATGCAAGAGTGAGCATTCCCTTTTTGCACATATTTCATTTATAGATTCTTCAATGCTCAAAAATAAATACACATTGGCCGGCTGACACAAATGACCATAGCTCCTAATGAGCACTTGAGTAATAAATATACATATCCCTTATCCATAACATACTACGGGGTTGAAAAAGAAACTGCCCTCGCGAGGTGCAGAAGTGGTGGAGTCGAGTGCGAGGTACAAAACTTTCAGTACCTGCCTGCATAGCACAATGAGTAACTAAAAACCAAAAGAGTAACAATGATTAGTAGGAAGCAATTTAAAAGTGCAAAGATGTGTAACATGTGTATGGTGTGATGGGAGTGCATAAAATGAAGTAAATGTGCATAGGTGCGGAGTGCAACCTTGCGTAGAATTTTTGTTCCAAATAGACCTTGATCTGTCCAACTTTCCATACCAATTCATCATATCCTTTCATATCAATCCATACCAAATGTGGTGGGCCAGTTCCACATATAATGTAACCACGGAGAGTCCTACCTGACCAGGCGTAGGCACTCTCGTACACATGTATCGACATCCATAAATTTTCCATAACAGCTTAGTAAAGCGGAGAGGCGTGCCTCACAGGCAGAGGCACTCTAAGACATGTGTCAATAACGATAAGTTTCCATAACAAGGTGTGGAGCGGAGAGTCCTGCCCTCTTCAGACGTAGGAGCTTTTACACATGTAGAAATTGTGCCATTCCAATTTAGGTCAACACATAAGATGCTTGCCAAAAAATTGTACATTGTCTCAGCTAGTGTGCTGGGTAATGGGCTCAAGGGTTTGTGTGAGATGAGGGTGTGATCGATGAGGTGGACCGTATATGTGAGTAAGTTTTAAACCACTGATTGTTGTTGCAAGAAAATTAGAAGTAAATGGATTGCACATTTTTAGAACGTACAGTCTTGGCACCTGGACTCAAAAATTGCAAAGGTAAAATTAAATTAAGGTGGAACACAAACAAAAAGGGAAGCATAACCTCGTTGAAACTGAAATGTGAGACAATTGAGTGGGAAGAAAAACGTTGTAGTTCACCTTAATAGCGTAGATCAAGTTTAGTCACAAATAAAGAGAGCAACGCATAAGAAAGCAAAGTTAATGGAGCAGTTATCAACAAACGAGAATATGAGATCGAGAGAGTATGTTATAGAAATAAGAAATACACTTGTTAGAGATATATATCCAAATACTCAGGCATGATATATATATACCCTTAAAATTCACCTAGAAATTAAACTGATAAGAAATCTATGTAAGCGAAGTCTGTGTACAAATGTAGTGTGACGAGGGGGAGTAAAATTTTGTACAAAAGGTAAGCAAGCCAAGTTTACATTTGCAACAACAAGGTCTAAAACGCTCGCTTAAGGTCAGGTCCCTAGATTAAAGGAGGCCTTGGATCCCATCTCCCATGTCCATGGGAGATGTCACGTACTACTACATGAGTGCTACATTAGCTTAGGGGTTAGCGTTTAATGCATTTTTCATAGCTACTAAGAAGCATTCAAAAGTCATAATACAATTCTACTTTCTTGTAGATATCCTCCTATGGAAAATAATTTCGTGGACTAGGATGCAAGCTAGTAAGGGTTGGGGTTAAAATTTGAAGCCTTTGTCAGGATTTATGCTCAAACTTGTAAAATTTCACCAGTGTTATTTAAACTAGCTACAATTGCAAAACGTTGGCTAGATTCCAAGCTTTCCTTCAAGTAAACCGGAAGAGTTTTACAAGTTTTAGTGTGAATACCTGAAAATTCTTTGAATTGTGACCTAAAAAACAAAAGAGCATTAGGTGTGCCCTTATTTCTTCAATTAGAAAAATTATCTTCGGCAAGGCCGAACTCGATCAACAAATTTTGCTATGATTACTTTGATCCAAAGTTTGATTTCCACCATTGCACTCTCAAAGAGAATTTCTCTTGAAAAATTTTGTAGGAACGACTTTCAATGGTCATCTTTGAATGGATACAACAAACACTGAAATACCAAGAGACATAGCAGCGCTTATCTCTACCTTAAATATAGACACACAAATATCAAAGCCAAAAAATAAAATTTAAAAAAAGGCACACACCGGCAAGGTTGAAAATTGCAACCCTTCCCACCTGGGGAAAGTGTGTCGCAGCTTCCAATCATGTTGCTTGAAAATTCAATTATGTAAAAAGAAGAAAAATGCAAGTCATTCTTCTAAACTTTCCCCTTTAAATGCATGGTTAGGAAGATGATTTGTCTCAAACACTACTTCCCACCACAAGCATGGACAAATATTGTAGCTCTCCCCACCACTGACGTGCAAGGTGCTCTGCAAGCAATTTTTCTAGGAAAAGAACCCTACACAATGAAGGGTTCATCTTTTGGAAGCCCTTCAAATATTAACTCTTAAATTATATGAATTTATAAATGGATAATAGTTATATAGTCGTGTGGACGACTACAATGCGTCTGATATAAAAAGAGAAGAAAACCAGGCAAAAAACAACCCTAAAAACAGTGTATATTAGAAGCACAGGCCCGAGCTTCAAGTTGCAACTTGCATCTACTGATATCGACTAACTCCTGTATTTACCAGAATTGAGAGAAGCACATTTTGAGTTGCCAACGCCTATCTCAACTACCACAACTTTACAATCAGTAGGTTAGGAAATGTCATATCTATAGTGACAATGAATAGTAGTTATCTTTCAGTCGCTATTGATCTCTGCTTGTTCATGCGCCACCATGCAAGAGAGTGAGAGATTGTGTGTGTTAGCATGCGCAAAGAAAGAGGGAAAGAGAGTTGACGGGCTGCACCTTACAAGCTGGAGAGAGAGAGAGAGAGAGAGAGAGAGAGAGAGAGAGAGAGAGAGAGAGAGAGAGAGAGAGAGAGAGAGAGAGAGAGAGAGAGAGAGAGAGAGAGAGAGAGAGAGAGAGTGGAAGGGGGGGGGGGGGGTTGTTCGCTATAGCACGAGAGAGAGGGTTCACTGTTGAAGAGGGTGTGGCGAGACAATTTCATGCTTCATTGGTTGGGCCATTGCTATGGAGACAATGACACAAGTTTGATGTGGTGCTCATTATGCACGCCTGGCCTTGCCAGGAGCACCCTTATGCATCCTTGCGCTTGTGCATGTATTACTGCAACATTACCAGTTTAGAAGGAGCTGCCCAATACCACAATCCATAGACATGAGCTCATCCAAATCCTTTGTGAGGAAATCGACAAGGCAATGGATGTGCTTTCCGATATTGAAAGTCCACTAGCAAACAACTTGGACCTTTCTCTCCTTAGGGACTGTAATAAAAGCTAATCCCACCATACATGATGCTAATAACAACTAATTTTTGGTGGGAGACTACTGAGTGATGGCACTGGCAAAATGTGGTGCCCTCGAAGAAGCATGCTAGTTATTTGGCACTTTGTGTTGGTGAACTGTGTACTCCTAGACAACTGCTACTTTTGTGGACTGTGACCGGGTGCATGAGGCATTGAACACCTATTCGTGTATTTTGTAACTCTTTTTGGAGCTAGTGGCTGCATAGGGGACCTGAATGAGGGTGAGAGATTACATGCTGAGATTATAGGCTGGGGATCTGAACGCTTCGTGTGCAACACTCTGGTGAGTATGGATGGAAGGTGTAGCTTGAGGGGTGTCAAGAAAAAGAGTGGGTGCTGTTAGAGAGAGAATGAAGCGTGTGAAGGATGCAGTGAGAGAGAGAGAGAGAGAGAGAGAGAGAGAGAGAGAGAGAGAGAGAGAGAGAGAGATTGAGAGCCACTACATGTGCTACAAGGCTCCAGTAGAGTGTGTGGTGTTTTTTTAAAAAAAAGGCGTCCGTGCATGGCTGGAGCTCTATGCCGGGTCGGTGGCTATCGGTGTTGCACGGGGGGACTCACATGGGTTCATGCAAACTCCCTAGCTCTCTACCACCCGCTACTGCCAGTCAACTATTGGTGGGTAGGTTGGTGGATGCATGGTGGTGCCAGTACTGCGACCAACTAGGGTACCGAGGTAGAGCTGGACAAGGCCCACAATAAGCAATAACTATTTCTCATGCCGTATAAGAGGCTTGCTTGTCATGACGCACTGTACCTCTATCGGATCAAGAGATGTTGTGTGGCGTTAATATACCATGCAGGTTATAGAGAGCTGACCTCCCATCCAAGCCATGCGTTGTCGGTTCCACATGGTGCATCTCACAAGTGCCTACCCGAACTGCCTGCGCATGCGCATTCCGTTGCACCATTCTCGCGAGCTCTGCGAGCCAGAAAACCTTCGACTAGGCCCCCATCCATAGTCTCTACACCTATTATTATTTCTATTTTACCTTCTCTTCTTTTTAACGCGGTCTTTAAGATATCTTCATCCACTATCCTTATTTGATGATAGCCACGTTTAAGGTCAATCCTACTGAAGTAGGTAGAGCCTTGTAGCTTATCAAACAGATCTTCTACCCGAGGCACATGAAACGTGTTTTTGATAGTGAGATGGTTTAGTGCGAGTTGATAGTCCACACACATATGGTATGTACCATTTTTTGCACTAAAACTCTTGGAGAATAAAAGGGAGAGGAGCCAGGCCTCACCATCCCTTTGTCAACCAATTCTTGTACTTGCCTCATGATCTCCTCTTGTTGAGCTTGGGAAACTCGATAAGGAGGCTTGTTAGGCGGTGAGCTTCCTGGTAGGAGCTCAATTCGATGGTCATCATGCCCTCGTTTTGGAGGTAAGTCCATAGGGATATCATCGATGAGCACATCTTGGAATCCTTTTAGAAAATTAGATAAGTCTAACTCTTCTTGATTCCTACCATGTACATTTGATGAAACATTAGGACCTTTTAGGGACTCTTTGACAAAAATCATGTACGCAAAAATTGAGCTCTTCATCGATTTATCAAAAGCAAGAGGATTTACAAGTGGTATAGTACGACCAGACTCACTAGCATCTACATACATATTCTTTTCCTTGTAGGTGAAGTAGATTCTCCTTTCAGGGAACTTCATGTTGGCAGCCATGCGGTTGATTCATGGTGCCCCTAGGATAGCATCCTCATGTTGGAGAGGAGAGATGAAAAATTCTTCTTTGTCGACATAGCTTTGGACATGAAGCCTCAACTTCCCAATCAATGGAGTAACAAAGGCTTGCTGTCCCTTGAAAGCTGTGTCAGCCGTTACAATATCTCCCATCTCAAAAGCTTGAATGCCCAACTTGGTGGCCAACTCCGTTGATATAAAGTTGTGAGTAGAGCCAGGGTCAAACAAGATGAAGCATCATGCTCCCTTACCTCCAGATGATTGTTGCTTCTTTTGCCTAGGAAAGGAAAAGGGTTTCCTTACCATATTCTGCATTCGAGGCTCGCTGTCGTCAGAGAAAATAGGTTCCTCTGGAATTTTTGAAGTAGATGAATTTTCAGAAGAATCTAAAGTAGATTCTTCATCAGCATCAAAATCAATGTACTCAGCAATAGGGAAGTCCTTCTTCTGCAAGGTATTACAATAGATTACCTCGCATTCGTAGCGATCCTTTAGGATAGCATTCCCAAATTTCTTTTTTCTTTTTGGACATTCAGGAGCGATATGTCCTGGCTTGTTGCAGATGTAGCACTTCACTTGCCTCCTTTCGTCTTTACTCAATTTCCTTTTTCTGCGAACCACTTTGAATTTCTTACCAAATTTATTTCTGCGAGCTTTGACTTTACAGTTGCATTCTTTGGCTGTTCTGCATCCAAAGGCTTTAGCTTTTGTTTCTTTTTCACAGAAACTCGTATTGAATCCTTTTACCTGCTTTATTTCTTTCCTTACTCTTATTCTAGCACATTCTAAGTCAGTGACTTCATCAATGAAGGAATTTATCTGTGCTAGAGAAAGATTTTCATCTACATGCCAACCTGCAGTTTTAATCCTTTCTTTAATTAAATTAGAGAAAGGCTCGGGGAAAGAATTCAGGTAGTATTGTTTGTACTCTGTTTTGAAATAACCCCCAGGGAAATGATACATTAGTTGTGTCATATGCTGCTGATATTTCTTAACCTGGGTCAAATCATAGAGTTTGCTTCTGAAGAAAGCTTCCTTATTGCGCTCCTGTATCTTATTAGTGGATCCTAAAAACTACATAACAAGAGCTGCAAAAAATAGTGAAATTACATTGTCAAAATTCTCTCGTCCTTCACGCCCACCCTGCATAATGTAGGCTTTACTGTCCGGACTGAGATCATCCCACCACGCTCTTAACATCCCTTAAAAACCTGCTATAATCATGGACACAGATTGCCTCTGTGTTAGATATTTATAATTAATTCCATAGTGGGCTGAGTTGTAGATGAATTCAAACACTTTCCAAATCTGTTCCTGGGAAAGACCGTCAATATCAAGTATGGTCATATCTCCGATCTTTGTTACTCCCCTTAAATTTGAGGATGTGGATGAAGGTGATTCAACCTTGACTCCTTCAGTTTCCATTTTGATAGGATTTATTATCCTATCTTCTTCATCAGAAGAGAGCAGATTTTCTGAGTTGATTACTGACTCATCATCAGAGGAGGCTTCCAGAATAGGAAATATTTGGGGTAACAGCACATCTAACTCATCCAATTCTTCTTCTTGATATTCCACACATGCATCATCATGAAATATTGTCCAGTCACTATCCTCTGGTAGGATAGTTATGACAACTTCTCCCTGTTGTTGCCTCTGTTCCCAAGTCTGGACTTGAGCATTAACCCCCCATCTAATATTGGGATTAAACCCAACATTAGGGTTAAACCCATCCTCTAAATCTTCTGGGGCAAATGGTGACATGTTTGCAGGCAACTGGGTTACTAATTCGATGGTGGGTTCATGTAGAACAACTGAAAACATCCTTGGGAAATTCTTGTCACTGGATTGATTGTCGTATTGAATCAATTGTATAGGATGCATAGGTGTTACTTCCTTTCCTTCCTTTTTATCTTTCATGTCTTGATATATTACCCCCCGGGGAAAAGAAGGTAAGGACGAAGTAAGCAAAGAAAGTTTGTTGAGTACCTGATATTGCAGAGCAGCAAGTTCTTTCAGAGCATTAGTGTGCCAATTTGAAGAGGACTCCAAAGGCTGTAGCCTGGTAGTAGGTGAAGGCACAATATATGGCATACTATGAGACAAATCTTTATCATGGATGTCCTTAGCATTCAAGAGTTCAATTCCATTAGCAACATAGGCAGACGCCATGATGCGATTGCATAACTTGCACCGAAATAAACCTTCTGAATCTTTGTAGCTTTCGGGGTGAAGAGAGGCCACAGACGGTGGTGGCCGTATGGCTGCAGGAGATTCGATAGAGCTTGAAGAAGAGGCATAGTACTGGGGTTTAGCAAGTACAACATCTAACTGCTTCCTTGACTTTGAGCGGCCCAATATCTTGTACTGGTCTGTAGATCCAAGCCTTTGCACTTGGAGAGGAGAAGGGGCAGTGACTTCATTTAACAGAGTTTTAGAAATATCTAACTGCCATTCATAAGGGAATTTAACTTCTTGCCAGGCAACCATTTCAGGTAAGGTGCCTTGAGTGGTCTCATCTACCTTCATGACAATATTCTGTCCTTTGACTAGAGATGCATCTTCCTTCAGATACCCAGAATTGTATACAGAAGGTAAACATGTGTTTATAGTTCGAATAATCATACGATATGCAATCTGGAGATGATCTGAACTATGCTTAAGATCTAAACCATGGGTTTTGATCAATAGAGACACAATCTCATCAAAATATTTATCTGTCAAGCTACAAGGGAAATTAGGAAAAATTCTATGTAGATGGGTCCGTTTGACAGGCTTCCTTGTAGGACACTTATAGTCTGGTCTGCCAGATTCTTATGCCTAGTGTCCAATAGTGCTCCAATGCATGAGACATTCAAACCTTTACGGAACAAAGGGATTATGCCTATAGCTATATATCCTATATGCATGAACTGATGACCTTTCTTCAAGGCCTTTTGCCTGAACTCAGAAAGCTCTTCAAAGAGATGGATAATATGGTTATCTGTCTCACTATCTCTTACTGTCTCTTACAGTAAGCTTTCCATGTGTTTCATGATACATGGTACTAGCAGAGAGGGAAAAAGCCTTATGATGTTTATAGATTTGAGCAGAAGATACCTTTGGTAAGCTCCACTTTCCAAAGGGATTAGCTTCATCAAATTCAATATGATCAGAAAGAAACTTCTTAAAGGAAGAGATGATCATAGCCATAATGATAGAGGTTAGAGTGGTATGTAGTCACTGGTGGTTGAGCTTGATTGGAGTACGAAGGTGCAGCGCACCTGGTAGTGCACAGTTTGTTTATGGGCCGAGTAGGAATCCAATCGGTACGGGCTTCATTAGCAATATCAGTCATAGCAACTACATCAGACAGATGGTTAGCTACTTCATAAATTTAATTTTAACTTTGCAATTTTTGAGTCCAGGTGCCAAGACTGTACGTTCTAAAAATGTGCAATCCATTTACTTCTAATTTTCTTGCAACAACAATCAGTGGTTTAAAACTTACTCACATATACGTTCCACCTCATCGATCACACCCTCATCTCACACAAACCCTTGATCCCATTACCCAGCACACTAACTGAGACAATGTACATTTTCTTGGCAAGGATCTTATGGGTTGACCTAAATTGGAATGGCACAATTTCTACATATGTAAAAGCTCCTACGTCTGAAGAGGGCAGGACTCTCCGCTCCACACCTTGTTATGGAAACTTATCGTTATTGACACATGTCTTAGCGTGCCTATGCACGTGAGGCACGCCTCTCCGCTTTATTGAGCTGTTATGGAAAAGTTATGGATGTCGATACATGTGTACTAGAGTGCCTACTCCTGGTCAGGTAGGACTCTCCGTGGTTACATTATATGTGGAACTGGCCCACCACATTTGGTATGGATTGATATGAAAGGATATGATGAATTGGTATGGAAAGTTGGACAGATCAAGGTCTATTTGGAACAAAAATTCTACGCAAGGTTGCACTCCGCACCTATGCACATTTACTTCATTTTATGCACTCCCATCACACCATACACATGTTACACATCTTTGCACTTTTAAATTGCTTCCTACTAATCATTGTTACTCTTTTGGTTTTTAGTTACTCATTGTGCTATGCAGGCAGGTACTGAAAGTTTTGTACCTCGCACTCGACTCCACCACTTCTGCACCTCGCGAGGGCAGTTTCTTTTTCAACCCCGTAGTATGTTATGGATAAGGGATATGTATATTTATTACTAAAGTGCTCATTAGGAACTATGGTCATTTGTGTCAGCCGGCCAATGTGTATTTATTTTTGAGCATTGAAGAATCTATAAATGAAATATGTGCAAAAAGGGAATGCTCACTCTTGCACGGGGGGAGAGTGCACCCAACATTGTCTTATTCTTCTCTCCTCTCCTCTCTTCTCTCTCACAGTGTTGGCGTAACACTCTAGGAGGTGCATTTACACGTACTTGTTGACTAAGATGCTTGAGGTGCTTGCCTTGCTTGTTGACTAAGATTCTTGAGGTGCTTGCCATGCTTGCTGACTAGGGAACTTGAGGTGCTTGTGGGAACACTACCCAAGGTTGAGGTGCTTTGTCATGCTTGCTGACTAAGGTGCTTGAGGGTAAGGTGTTCCACAAAGTCAACAAAGATACCTACAAGAACACACACACCCTCACACAAGGCAAGCTTGGTACAAAGACAGCAAATAGGACACTTGTCAAGCTGCTCCTCATGTGGCCCTCATGGTGTGCCTAAAGCCAATTGGTTGGCTTCCCAAGGGGTCCAATGATAAATTAGTTAATTTAATTAATTGTTTTTGCATTTATCAAGTCCTCTCTCTCAAAGGGGAAAGGGGAACACTAGTCTTGTCCCAAGACTACCCTTGTTGCTTGTTATGCATCCTGCATGTGGTTGGCCACGTTGGCAAGGGTCCAATGAGCATCAAGCATGAGCTACAAGGGGGGGTCGACCAAAGCAAGAAGGGGGGCTGCTTGGGGGGTATACTCTCCCACACACACTCGCACACACTCTCATTGTGGAAGTGAACAATGCAAGAGCTCCATCTCCATCTCGAAGCTAGTACCGAGATGTTGAGAGCCTACACCAACACTCTTGGCTATGGAATGCAAATCCAACCAAGATCCATGCTTCAATGCTTAAGATTGCCATCTTCTCCATCTTCATTGCTATGCTATTATGTATGCTAGCAAGAAGAGTGATGATAAATGAGGAACTATTCCTTTCTCCTATGGAATATTTCTTTTTCCTCTTCCCTACCTTCGAAGGTGTTTGAGGCCTTGGGATTGAGGCTTGGGGTAGTTAATGCTTTTTGCAAATTTTATGTTATTCTCATGATGCATGAAGCTTCCCATCTTCATTGTATCACTTAGGGTCACAAAGAACACAAAGATTGTATTGTACCAAGTCTCTTTTAATGGAAGAATCTATAATACAAATGCCTATTAGAGGGGGGACCGGCTCCACATAAATCCTGTCCTCAACTATTTTCATGTTTTCTAAACTCTCTCTCTCTCTCTCTCTCTCTCTCTCTCTCTCTCTCTCTCTCGCAAAAGTTTTATTCATGCCAAGTTAATTAAGTACTATGTTTATTTTGCTACCATCAATTAAGTTCACCCTCTATGCTCTCAAAGTAATCTCATAAAAATGCTTTTTCTAAGTTTCCTAATTTCGCTACTCTCAAAGTACATAGGCCATTTCCATTACACTCTCATGTATCTATGAGGTCTTTTGGGCCCCTCTTTAGATTTTTCCTACAACATCGAGCATTCTCTTCTTCTCGTCATCTCTCTAGATCTCTGAATGTGCTTGTGCATGTGTAGAAGGAGCATTATTTGTGCCAAATTGTCATTCCAAAGCTCAAGAATTTATACAAATGATTAGTGCCATGTAGGTCCATGTTGGATCAGTGTTTGAGCACGTGTGAATGTATAATGGTATAATGTGGTTTGTGTTATAAAATTCAACGCTTAGATCCTCATATTGCGAACATAAGAGGCAAAGTTGAGAAATGGAAGTGATACTAAGTGGATTATGTCATGTTGTTCTTCCAAGCATACACTCTTTATGATTGTTGATTGAATTCACATATGAGTCATGTATATTTTTTGCAAAGGTGGTTTTTGAAAAAGTTTTGGAGAATGGCTTCCATTCCAAGCCTTCAATGGATATAAGGAACACACTTTTGCTTGAGATTTTTGGTGATTGATCGATGCTACACTTGATTTGCTATCATTGACTCAAAGAAAGCAGAGAAGACGGAAGAAAAGAATGAAGGAATAAATGCAACACTATACCAAGTCAAGCTTTACGAATGTCATGACTTACAAGCATATATGCATTGCTATTTTTGACAATGATGCATTTTGCAACATTGTTTTTGTTAAGTTACATAAGTACAACTAAAAAAGTCCTCCAAAGTTCAAGATAATGAGCCAAGCTAGTCTTCGACAAATAGTAGAATGCAAAAGGGATTGGACAAGCACCTTGTGAAACCCCTAATTGTTTAATAATGTTAATGAAACCTTGCATTATGCTCATCTCAAGTCTCGAGCTATCACATGTGGATGTTCCTATGTATGCCAAAGTAGGAGATAGAATAAGTGTGGACCCGTAATGGCCTCGGAAGCTCGAACCATACATACGTTATACCCTAGGTAGGTATGGAAATATCAAAATTGTGAGCCCTAAAACTCTCAATGTGTGAGAGATATCTCCTATGTGTGTGGCTAAGGTTATGCGTCCCTTAAACTTCTCCATAATCATTGAGTTGTAGCTCTAATAATAATGTTAGCTTCATAATGTCTCTCTTGTTTCATAGTTAGATTGTAAATCTTGCTAGTTTCCCTTCTAAACAGTCTCTTGTCATTATCGTTTCATTGTGATTTAATAAGAAGTTAATATGCATGGACTTGTATGGCTTAATTAGTGTCTAAAATTTATTGTTGCTATGCTTAATTTGTGTGTGCTTGATTAATGATATCCATGTGTTGATACCTGTGTAGGGTATAGATATGCTAGATTCGTCCATTATTGATATATGTGTGAGGATTGAGTTAGTAGAAGTATATAGAAGTGGTTTGGAGTATGAAAATTTATGGAATTTATTTTCCATTGGTATTGAACGCCTCATAGACTTCACCTCTTTTACATTGCATTGATAATTTAGCTTAATCATATCCATGTGTTGATACTTGTGTAGGGTATAGATATGCTAGATTCGTCCATTATTGATATATGTGTGAGGATTGAGTTAGTAGAAGTATATAGGAGTGGTTTGGAGTATGAAAATTTATGGAATTTATTTTCCATTGGTATTGAACGCCTCATAGACTTCACCTCTTTTACGTTGCATTGATAATTTTGCTCACTAATTGTCTACAAGTGTTTCCATGATCTATTCATGTTAACAATCCATGGATTGAAGAGTATGTTGGATTCCTATATATATATTTAGCCACTGCACTTACATTTGGCACCATCTTCCAAATTGGTGGCCAAGCTAGTGTAATCAAGGCATTTTAGCAGAGGGTTTGACTCATTTATTCTAACTAGATTAGGATTGGTATGTTTGAAGGACGATTTATGTACTTAGGATGTGTGTGCAATGTGTATGCTAATCAATTTACCCTTATTACCCTCCATTTTCCTCTAAGTTCTTGCTTACACACAAAGATTTATCACCAACCATTCACTAATTTCACCATTTTTGGCTAGTTGATCTGGTAAGTTTTGACTAATTGGACTAATATTTTTTTCTTACATGTAGATACTATTTTAATTAAAGGCTTCAATTATAGTCTAATAGTGAAGTTTTGATTTGTTGAATGTGTGAATGCATTTGCAAAGAATTTGGAGCTATTTGATGTCGGAGTTAGTGTTGCACCAAGGCACACACAGCTTGGAGATGGAGAAGAAGCTCAAGGCTTACAATTGAGAATATATTACTTGGTGGGCAAATAAAAAATAAGGATTTAGAGTGATGGGCATATATACAAAGCATCGTGCAGGGGGTGGGAAGTTCCCGGGCGGTCCTAAGTGTGTTACACACATTGCTACTATATACATGGTAACAAATCCCCCAAGGAGTCATACTGTGAACAAGAGATGGCACATAGAGTGTAGGGAAGGCCATATGGACATGATCAGTCCACAATGGGAAGCATGCCCAAAGCTTTGAACTTCTCACAAGGCAATGCCTTTGTTGTAAGGTTCGAGGGCTTTGTCCTAAAGCCATCATGGAGAATATTCCTAGTCAATTATGCATCCTAGGTGGCATATAGCATGTATAACATTGCCATAAGAAGCCTTGGTCATAGACTACTACATGTGGATATACACCCATCACTAAAGGGCTATATATATTTCCATTGCACACTAAGTAATACACTCTTTGTTGTGTGCCTTGAGCTTCCTTCGTCTTCTCCAAGGTGTGTGTGTTTCTTACAACCCTAATTCAAACAATTGGTATCAGAGAAGGTTGCATCCTCTCGAGCTTAGTTGCCAGCAGCTCTAGCACACACCTGCTCACTTTCTCCAAATTCTATGAACTTTGATGAGCGTTAACTGGTTGAAAAATAATTCAGATAAGCTCGTAAGCTTGGTCTACTTAGATTTATGATTCGGGCTCATTTCGGCCTTCGTTCCCACTACAAGCAGTGTTGTGCGAGTAATTTCGTCATTTTGTGCAAATTTTTTGTCAGTGCCATTTTTTGCATAACAAGTCCCTTACAATCTTCTACAGTTTGTGCTATATGGAAAGTGTTGTTCTCGCTTCATTTCTCCTCTTTTTGGGCAGTTTTCACATCAGGTGCAACATTTGCCATGGCTGACAACAACAGAGATGTGTCCAAGATGTTTGTTGTTGAAGATCGATTGATGGGACGATTACCCTATATGTGGGCTTACATGATGCAACATGTCCTTGTGTCAAAGGTCATTTGGAATATTGTATAGGGCCTTGATGTACATCCTAGTTCTGAGGATGTAGGCGATATTGACGATGTTGCAGGATTTGGTGGCAGGATTGCTATCGCCAGAGTTTTTTTGCCTACGGTGGTTGAGCAAGATCTTTGGGATGTAAAAGATGCACAAGCTCATGCATTAATTGCATTGCATGTGAAGCACACTATTACTTCTCACATTCGTTCAATGAAATCTGCACAACAGGCTTGGGATATTGTGGCTGGTCTTTATGCAAGTCGCAATGAGACAAAGATTGTATTGCTACGTAAATAGCTGGAGTCAAAGATTACGCATGAGGAAGATGAGATGGAAACTTTTCTTGCTGGTGTTAAGGATATTAATGAGCAACTTATTTCTGTAGGTAAAGCTATTTCTGACAGTTCCCTTGTGCAGACTGTTCTTAATGCTTTGCCAGATTCTTACCAGACTTTTGTTACTACTTGGAGACTTATGACCCAAGGAAATCGAGAATTTGTCAAGTTTGATGCATTATGCACATTGCTGTTGCAAGAGAGTCACTTTCCAAAAAAAACAGGGCTAGACAACGTGCAGTCGAACGGGCCTTTGTTGCTCCTCAAAGAAAAGGTGGCAACAACAATGTAGCCACTTCTCATGGTTATTCTGCGAGTGGTAAATCACATGTTCCTAATGCTTCTTCTGGCAACCATTCATCTGGGGATTCTAGTGAAAAGGAAAAAAAGAAGTTGTGTTGCCATTAATGTAAAGCTAATGATCACTTGATCAAGCAATGTCCTAAGAAGGAAAAAGAGTCTAAGAAGAAAGAGGTTGGTTCTACTATAAATATTGGTTCCACTACAAATGCAGCTATTGTTGAGTCTTCTGTGAAAGGAGATTGTGATGCTGCCGTTGATGCAGAACGGGCTTTTAGTGCAGAGTGCACTTATGATCCTTTTGTCCATGATGCATGTTTGTCAGTTGATGCAGACGCTCATGTGTGGTACTTTGACAGTGGTACTACAAAACACATTTCCTCTCATCGTGCCTTGTTTACCTCTCTTGAGGATGTCCCTCATGGAAATTTAGTCACTTGTGCCAACAATGCCTCTTATCCGATCAAGGGAGTTGGAAAGATTGTGCTTACTGCAGCAAATGGAAGTTCTTTCACAATTGTTGATGCATTGTATGTACCTGGGATCAAGAAGAATCTTTTTTCTGTATTTGCACTTGCTAGACTTGGTCTCGTAGTCAAATTTATGGATGATAGATATATAGAACATGATCTTAGTTTTGGTGATGAAATTGATGCATCTGGCATTTTATACCGTGGGTTGTATAAGATCACTTTGTATGACAAGTGTGGGCAAAATTTTGCAAATGATGTTGTGTATTCAAAGGCTATTTCAGATGCAAAACTTTGGCATGCACGTTTTGGGCATCTGAATTTTTCCAATTTTTTGCGTCTGCAAAAATCTAATATGGTTGTTTCTTTGCGGCCTCTTGAAGCACCAGTCAAACATGTTTGTGAAGGTTGTATTTTGGGTAAGATGTAGCGATTGAACTTTCCAAAGGATTGTTCAATTAGGGCTTGTGCAAGTTGCAACTTGTGCATAGTGATGTTTGTGGGGCCATCCAAACTCCGTCCTCCGGAAATTACCTTTACTTTGTGACTTTCATTGATGATTATTCCAGGCGTGCATTGGTGTATTTGCTTAAAGCGAAGTCCAAAGTGTTTTTTATGCTTCAAGAAATTTCTAGCTATGGCTGAAAATGTCTCAAAATGTACTATGAGCACTCTCCATTCAGATCGAGGAGGGGAGTATATGTCTCATGAATTTAATGCATTTCTAGCTAGTCGTGGGATAAAACACCAATGTATAGTGCCATATATGCCTCAACAAAATGGTGTTGCTGAGAGGAAAAATAGGTCACTTATAAAAATGGCATGATGTATGGTCAAAAGTCAAGCTTTGCCGCATTTGTTTTGGCTTGAGGCCCCATCGTGAGTGCCACTTATGTACTTAACAACTGTCCTACAAAAGATTTGCAATCTATGACTCCATATGAAGCATGGCATGATAGAAATCCTTCTATTGAGCACATGCGTGTTTTTGGTTGTTTGGCATATGCTTTGGTGCCACAAACACATCACAAAAAATTGGATGATAATGTTGTCAAATGTATTTTTGTTGGTTATAGTGCTGAAAGCAAAGGTTACAGGTTGTATCATCCGCAAACAAAGTGTATCTTGGGATGTTGTGTTTGTGGAAGGTTTTGTTCAGCCCTTCCTGTCATGTACTAGAGACAATAATGTAAGCTCACAAGACATTTATGACACTTTGTTGCCTCTTTTCAGTGGTGGAAGTTTGAATGTAAATTCCAATGAGGCAAATGTGCAGCCTATGGGGATTTCTGAAAATTGTATAGATCAGCCTATTACTGACGCAGATGTACATATGTACTTGATGAGGAAAGGGCTAAGAATGAGCAGGCTAGAGGTATGTCTAAATGGCTGGTGCATACTTTGTGTGACAGTAAATTGGATGCACCTTTGTCTATTCGTATTGTTTTAAGTTCTTGCCATGCATCTTATGCATCAGATTGTTCTACTTTGGTTGTGTCTAGTTTATGTGACGTTGAGGAACCTCTAGCTTTTGATGAACCACAGAGTTCAAAAAATTGGATGCTTGTCATGCAATCAGAATGTGATGTACTTATAGAAAATGACACATGGAATTTATGTGGTTTGCCTCCTGGCAAAAATGCCATTGGTACAAAGTGGGTTTACAAGCTGAAACACAAGCCAGATGGTGAGATTGATTGCTATAAGGCTTGACATGTTGCAAAGGGTTATGCATAGCAAAAAAGAATAGGTTATACAGACATTTTCTCCCACTTTTTGTATGACTACTGTGCGTTTTCTATGTGTAGTGGTAGCTCATTTTGGTCGGGATGCACATCAATCATACATTGTTAGTGCTTTCTTGAATGGTGACATACTTGAGGAAGTTTATGTAACGCAGCCTCGTGGTTTTGTCATTAAAGGGCAAGAAGATAAAGTGTGCAAATGTAAGAAAGATTTGTATGGGTTAAAGCAATTTTCGCGCGCTTGGTATGAGAAGGCTGACACTCATTTTGTCAAATAAGGCTTTCATAGCAATCCAATAGAAAGCACATTGGATGTAAAGCATGAGGGTGATGTACTTCTCATTGTTGTTCTCTATGTGGATGATCTGATGATCACTGGACCAAATGAGAGACATATTGCTGAATTTAAGGCTCATTTGAATGCTACTTTCAAGATGAAAGATTTGGGGTTAATGCATCATTACTTGGGTATACAGTTTCAGCAGTGTGATGGTGGTATTGCCTTGTGTCAGACAAGTTACATAGAGACATTGCTATGTAAGTTTGGACTTGAGGAATGAAAACCTATTTCTACTCCCATGGAAACAGGTGTGGAATTGAGTCTTCATGATGCTCGTGATCTTGTCGATGTCACTCTTTACCAAACTAGTGTTGGCTGCCTTATTTATGTATACAACACAAGGCCGAATATTCAATTTGCAGTCTCACAACTCATCAGATTTATGCATAGCACGGGATCTAAGAATTGGCAAGCTGGCAAGAGGATTTTTTGCTACTTGAGTGGCATTTTACATCTTGGCTTGTTTCATCCCGATGGGGGATCATTTTTGACAGTCTTACATGCTTTTTAAGACTCATATTGGGCTGGTTGTTTTAACATGCGAGTGTCCACAAGTGGTTTTTGTTTCATGCTTGATAATGTGTATGGCTTAGATGCCTTATGGATGATTTGGGTGTTGGACAAGACACTGGCAACACTATCTACACTAGCAGTCAAAGCACATTTGCAGTTGCAAGGAATCTAGTTTTTCATGATCGCACAAAGCACAATCATATGCTACACTGGAGCTTTTTTGGAGCATAATATCACATGTAGGTGTCATGTAGATATGAATAAAACCCCCTAAATAAGAAAATTTGAGTTTGGCTCTTAGATTAGCTTGTTCCAAGTTGTTGTGATTGAGGTAAGCAAGAAATGCCTCTCTAGTTCTATATGGGATAAAGGGCCACGTGCCCATCCGCAGCCTTTTTGGGTGGTTGTATTTTTTCCATCCTTATCAGGTGGTTTTATAATCCTACACTATATCTATCAGAAAAAATCTAAAGAGGTACAACTCTTTTGTACCCAAAAACACTATGTCGAAGCTATCCTCTCCATCTATAACTTATATTCATCTTTTGTGTATGCATATCCATCACTTTAATGATGTGTCTTATTTTGTAGTACAATCAGAGTGATGTGTCCAAATTTTGCAGACTGCTTAGTTTGAATCTGCAAATTGAATAGACTACTGAGTCTGCATCTGCAATTTGAACTTCACTCAATCCTTACAAACTGGTATTAGAGCTGTGGTTTCAGAAGCTTGTGTGGTGAGCGTGTATCAGCATCAGAGCTATGTTTTGGAAGTAGTAGAGTTTTGGTTCAGCATCAAAACTATGGTTCAACATCAGAGTGTGTAAGCAATCTTTGTCCACTGCAATAGTGTGTGAGATTTAGAGCAAGGTCATCTTGGTCTTGCAAGTAGATCAACAAACCTACGTGAGCTTCAAGCTCTCAAATTTGTAAGCTTGGTAACTCAGTTTTGAGTTAGGCAAGTAGTAATGGTTTCCCAAAGTGTGCTAGAACCTTTTTTTGGTGCTGGTTGGACCTTATTTTCAATTTATTTGGAATTACTCAGAACTATTATTCCAAAAGTGTAGAAGATTGGAATCTGGATTGCTAAAGTTGAATCTGAATTGCTGAAGATGAATCAGATTGCTACATAATTTGAATTCTATAGATTTTTTTGAGACTGGCTCAAATAGTCTGTGCAGCTGACCTTGTGCTTCTTTGTCAGCGGCTATTAGTGTTACAGACTGAGTTTAAGATTCAGGTCAACAGAGGCTTCAATTTATTTTTTTGGGCTAAAGTCGTGGCAAGCAACAATGATAGTAGTGCACATAAAGAAGCTTGAGGGTGCACACAAATTTGCATATGGCAGAAACAGTGCTACAATTCCTTGGTGCAGAAGAAATAGGTGAAGTCTATCAAGATAAAAGGGGTACAACCAAAAAACATAGAGCAATTGGATTGGGAAGATCTAGATGAGCTTGCACAATCTATGATAGGGCTTTCAATTTGCGACTCTTTGCTATTCAACATAGAGAAGTTGAATTTTGCCTATGCTATGTGGACTAGACTTGAGGAGTTGTATGATGAAAAAAATGATGCTAGCAAGGTTTATTGGTTTGAAGAAGTTGATGGACCTTCAAATGAAGGAAGGTATAGCCATGACTGTACATCTTAACGAATTCAACTCTATTTGCAGCCAGCTGGTTGCTTTGGTGAATTCAAAGCTACTTTCCTACTATACACTTTTTTTGAAAGTTGGGATACATTCAAGACAGCCATGACCAACTCCAATGCTATGCTGATGTATTATGATGTGGAGAGCTCTTTGCTAATGGAAGAGTTGAATAGATAGAATATTGCAGCTAATAAGTCTTCCAGTGCATTGTATTCCAGAGGTAGATCTCAACAAAAGGGGAAATTGAAAAACAGAGGCAACAACAAATCTCGTGGGAAAGATTTTGAGTGCCATCATTGTGGCAAGAAAGGACACTTTAAGCATGATTGCTTTAAGTGGAACAAAGAGAAAGGCAAGGGTTAGAAGTCTGATAATGATAGGGATGACAAAAACGATGGTCAACCTGAAAAGAAGAGCACGATTAAGACAAAGGAAATCAATGTAGTCAGTCATTTGGATAGTGGCAAGGATATTCTCTTTGCTTCTTCTTTTAGTTCACAATCTTTGGTTGTTGATTCTAATCATGACATGCACACTTGGATTTTGGGTTCAGGTGCTTCATTTCATGTGACACCACATCGAGAATGGTTCTCTAGCTACATTGCTGGTAGACATGGTGTTGTTCATTTGAGGGAAAACCATGCATGTGATATTGAGTGAATCGGCAGTGTGAAGTCAAAATTTCACCATGGATCAGATTTTACATTGCATCATGTGAAGCATGTACCCGAGCTCAAGAAGATCCTAGCACATAGTAGCTAGATGTTGATGGGTATCACACTACCTTTGGGGATAGCACGTGGAAAATCAGCAAGGGATCTAGGATCATTGCTAGAGGTCATAACTGAAGGTGCTTTCTCATTTGGGGTATCTACCATTTTTGAGGTATGCTGATTTTGACCATTGTGATCTATGTATCTATGGCAAGCATGCTCAAACTCCTCACAAGAAATATCTTTCATGGAAATCTTCTGCCTTGGAATTGGTACATTTCGATGTATATCAAAGGCCATGACTATCTCTAGGGGGAAAGCAATATTTTGTTAACTTTGTGGATGACGCTACGTGCAAGGTGTGGGTATATCCCATCCAACATAAGTATGAGGCCCTTGATAAGTTCAAACAATTTGTGACAATTGCTGAAAATCAAGTCAGCAGTAAGGTGAATTATCTGCGCTTTGACAATGGGGGTGAGTATGTGTCGAAATCTTTCTTGGAATTTTGTGATAGTAAAGGGATAAAGAGGAAGTTGACTACACCTCATAATCCACCCCAAAATGGTGTTGCAGAGCAGGAGAATCAGACTATTCAAGAAAAAGTCTGACATATGTTGTCTCATGTTGTGTTACCCCATGGTTTTTGGGGGCAGAGGGTGTTATTAAAGTCGTACATTTGATTAATTCGTCACCACATAGTTCTTTGGGTGGGGGAATTCCACCCAAGAAGCGTGGTTGGGAAAGCCACCTTCTTACACTCATTTAAGAGTGTTTGGTTGCAAAGCTTTTGTGCACATCCGTAAGGAAGACCGCAACAAATTGGAGCCAAATTTTTGTAAGTGTGTATTCCTAGGATATAGTGATGATGCTGAAATGGGGTATAGATTATGGGATCCCAAAAAGAGGAGAATCGTATGTAGCCATGATGTAATCTTCCGGGAAGATCGCATGCACAAACAGCCTCCATGGGATAAAGAAGTCAAGGGAGTTATTTTTTGAGAAGATGTACCTTTTGGACAACAATGTATGCTCAATGGTTAACAACAAATTGTTGATGATGTTCCCAAAAGTGCAGGGAATGGTACTAAAAATGCTCAACCAAAAATTAGCCATCGTAGTCGACAGTTGGAGAGCAGCACAATCAAGACTTGCATGTAGGAAAACATGCAAGACAGTCGGACTTTGAACACTCTAAATCAATTGGTGAGTTTGAATTTGGTCAGTATGAAATGATAGGTTAGAAAGTTGTAGAGTTGCACGCGGGACAGCTAGCTGGAAACATGGAGCCTTTGGTTTGGAGGTCAACTCGACCATCAATGCAGTCATATAGATTTATTCCTCGCATTGATTATGTCATGTTGATAGATTGTGGTGAACTGTCTTGCTTCAAGGAAGCATCGGCTAGTCCGGATAGTGGGAAATGGTATAGGCCCATGCTATCGAAAATGGAATCTTTAGAGAAGAATGAGACTTGGGATTTGGTGCATTTTCCAAAAACGCAAAAAGTTTTTCCATGCAAACGAGTTTACAAAAAGATAGTCACTTCTAGTTCCTTGATAAAGTACAAGGCATGGTTGGTTTTCAAAGGATACGAGCAGGAACAAGGAATTGATTTTGATGAGAGTTTTGCTCCTGTAGTCAAGATGACTACTTTGCGGATCGTTTTGGGATTGGTTGCATCAGGGGATTGGGAACTCATACAGATGGATGTAAAACTCATATTTTTACATGGTCATTCGCATGAGGAAGTTTATACGCAGTAGCCTGAAGCTTTTGTCACAAAAGGGAAGGAAAAGATGGCATGTAAACTCAAAACGAGTTTGTATGGGCTGAAAGAGGCACCTTAGTAATAGTATCAAAAATTTGATACATTCATGCAATCTCAAGGGTTCAACCGGAGTCAAATTGATCACTGCTTGTACACCAAGAGGGTAGTAGATGACAATCTAATTATCTTGGTTTTGTATGTGGATGATACGTTGATTGCAGGCCGGGATGTCATGCATTGGACATGTTGAGGCAAAGCCTACAAAAAAACTTTGATATGAAGGATTTAGATGAGGCCAATCTATTCTTAGAATGTGTATATTCAAGGATAGGCCAAAATGTCTCCTTTACTTGTAGCAGCAGGAATATGCATCCAAGATTTTGGAGCATTTCCATATGCAGGGGGGAAATCAACTGGTGTACCATTGCCTCCTTATGTGAAACTTAGTGCAATAGACATACCTACATCTAATGATAAAAAGGCTGAAATGGCCAAGATTCCGTATGCTTTAGTTGTTGGTAGTTTCATGTATGCTATGGTGGCAACATGTTCCGATATTGCATTTGCAATGGGAGTGGTTAACAGGTACATGGAAAATCCTAGCAAAAAGAATTGGGAAGTAGTGAAGTGTATTATGAGGTAGATTTTTGCATCTGCTTTGGCGAGTAGAAGGCATGTGTGGTAGGCCTTACATATGCGGACTATGCTAGTCATGCATACTACATGAAATCTACTTCAGGGTATGTTTTCACGTTCACATGGGGAGCAGTCTCTTCTAGGCTATAAAAGTGTGTTGCATTGTCTATAATAGAGGCAGAGTATGTTTTTGCTACGAAGGCATGCAAGGACTCTTTATGGATTTCACACTTGGTGGGAGAGCTTGGCATTTTAGAGATTTTGCTTCTCTTTTTGCGACAGTCAAAGTGCTATGATGGTATCTTGGACTCCTGTCTTTCATGCAAAGATGAAACACATACATGTGAAGTATCACTTTATCCTAGATGTACTTCACAACAAGAGCATTAATCTCATCAAGGTACATACGAATGATAATACTCTAGACCTTCTTATGAAGCGTCTTCCAGCTGAGAGGTTTTCTCATTCGACAGATGATGGGGCTTAGATAGATATAGGTGTTTTCAGCTTTGTACATAGCTGATTCTTTTCTCTACTTCAAGCACGTTGCATTTATGTGGGAGGTTGTTGGGATAAAGGGCCATGTGCCCGTCCTCACTCTTATTGGGCGGTTGTATATTCGCACCCTTATTGAGTGGTTGTATAATCCTACACTATATCTATAAAAAAAAACTAAAGAGGTAAAACTCTTTTGTACCCACAAACGTTGTGTCAAAGCTATCCTCTCCATCTATAAATTCTATTCATCTTTTGTTTGTGCATCTCCATCACTTTGCTCTTGATTCTAATTTTGTAGTACAATCAGACCGCTGTGTTTGAATTCTATTGATTGCTGAGCCTAAACTGCAGATTGAAAAAAATGTTGATTTTGAATCTCCAATTTGAGCTTCACTCAATCCTTACACTATATAAGCACCTCAATTGCACTCAACTTTCAATGCAATCTAGTTTATTTCATGTCTAAAATCTGGTCCAAATTCTATTGAAAAATTAATTAGCATGAATGCAATGCTCTCTTATCCAACCTAATCTCATTAGATGATATCAAATCCACAAAGTTTTCCTATGTCAATACATAAGACAACTGATCTCTCCACTTGAGAGTCTTTCCTTGATGTAGTGATAATGCATCTCAATGTGCTTTCTCTGAGCTCCAACTGCTACTAGTGTAGATGAGAGTGCAACTCCCAAATTATCCATAAGGCATCTGAGCCACACACATTCAACCATAACTATGAAATCTTCCCTGTACTTAGCCTCACAACTAGACATGACCACAATAGGTTACTTCTTGCTTGTTCATGATATGCATAAGCTGTTGAGCATGAAACAAAAACCACTCATGGACACGCATGTGTTATAGCACCCATCCTAATCCGAGTCAAAAAAATCATGTAAATCTGGCAGTAAGTATCCACCCTTGGGATAAAACGTAACATCTGCAAGATCTCTAACATCATATAGACTTAACTTCAAACCTATTTCCATAGGAGTTGCAATTGGTTTGCAATCATCAAGTCCAAATCGGGTTAACAAAGTTTTCACTTATTTTGTTTCACATAATGCAAAACTCTCATCACATTGCTTACACTTAATGGCCAACTGATGCAAAAGCTACAAATCAGATGTCTCAAATGTGGCATTCAAATCTTGTCCACAGATTTTACACACAAAGTGCTCTTGGTTGGACTATTGCAAAATCCACGTGCAGTCAAATGATTATCCATTTTCTCATACCAAGTACAATTGTTTTAAAACATACAATACTTTATTACATCTACACACTTTATTGTCTTGTCTTTGCTTGACAAAACCATGAGGTTGCATTACAAACACTTCTTCATACAAGTCACCATTCAACAAAGCAATTTTAATGCCCAATTGATGTACATCCCATCCAAAATAAGATGCCAATGCTTAAATGAAATGAATAGTAGTCATACAACACATGGGAGTTTCATAATCAATGCCCTTTTGTTGAGAATAAATTTTTGCAAAAATCCTTGCCTTGTAGCGATCAATACTACCATCGTGCTTATGTTTTAGCTTATAAATCCACTTTGTACCAATGGCCTTTTTGCTAGGAGGCAAGTCACACAATGACCAACATTGTTCTTTACAAGTGTATCATATTCATCTTGCATATCAACAATCCAATTTTATGAACTTTTTGCTTCATCAAATGTAAGAGATTCCTCCCCATCACACATACTTTAAATTGCCAAAGAATAACAATTTGATGCACAACAAGCATGATGAGAACCCAAAAAAATATGATTAAACAAAGGTGCATCCAATTTACTACCACACACAGTATGGAGCAGTCGTTTTGGCATATCCCTAGCTTCCTCATTTTCAGCCTTGTCTTCATCAAGTGCATCATTTACATCTTCATTAGAAGTAGGTTGATCTGTGACATCAATCAAAACCAATGTAGGCTGGATATTTGCCTCATTTGGACTTCCATTTGTATTCCCACCATTGAAAAGAGGCAACAAGGTATCAAACATGTGATGTGAGCTTACACCTCTCTGTTTAGTACATGACAACAAGGATTGAATTGCATCTTCCACAAAAAAAAAAAGATACATTTTGATTGCAGATGATATAAATTATAACCCTTGCTTTCACCTTTGTAATCAGCAAAGATGCACTTGATAGCCTTACCATCCAATTTCCTAAGTTGTTGTTGTGGCACTGGAGCATAAACCAGGCAACCAAAAATGCACAAGTGACCAATAGATGGCTTCTTCTCATGCCATGCCTCATATGGATTCATAGACTACAAAGCTTTGGTGGGACACTTCTTAAGAATGTAGATAGCACACATGACAATCTCTAGCCAGAAAGCATTTTGCAAAGCATGATTTTTGACCATATCCATAATTGACATGTTTAATTTCAACAACAACATTTTGTTGAGGTGTATAAGGCACTGTATGTTGGTGTTTTGTCCCAAGACCAAGAAACCCCCCCAATTACCGAGCAAAAAAAATTGAGCGTAGACAAATTTTGAGCGAACCTAAGGACAAATTAGAATGAGCTAGTTGTGAAATAACCCAATAGAATAGAGCCCTTTGTTGTGGAACTCTCTAGTAAGAGTTCCTCAACCCATCTTGTTGTTGACTCAGCTGCACTCATGGCCTCTCTAGCTAGCCTAATCCCCTCATATTTAGCCTTTACACAAATTATAAGCTCACGTTTCAAGCGTTCCATAACATTTTACTGGTTTGTAACTCCATAAGTGCCAACTCATACCACTGCTTTATAGCATCTATTTCTAATTGCGGCCAACCTTTCTTTTCCAAGAAAATTGCACTCTCCATCTCCACATAATGCACTTTGTCATTCTTACAAGCACCACCTATCCCATTAAGTTCCTATTGTCATCTTTTCCATCTGCAACTCTTTCCCTCAT
Source organism: Adiantum capillus-veneris (assembly GCF_014529385.1). Classification (NCBI taxonomy): domain Eukaryota; kingdom Viridiplantae; phylum Streptophyta; class Polypodiopsida; order Polypodiales; family Pteridaceae; genus Adiantum; species Adiantum capillus-veneris. The sequence goes on along the minus strand of NC_140960.1, from coordinate 98,831,747 downwards.
TATCAACTTCTGCTATAAAATAGTAATAACTTATGAGAAGCTTCTTCCTCTTATTTTCATGCGCTGTTTAAAGCACGTTTATACAACATATAGAATCATCTACATGAAAGGGACATGAAAATCATGAGTAGTGACTAGGATGAGCAGAAGCATCGAAGGAACAGAGGTTCCTAAATACAAATTTCATCTTATACACATGCACCTCATAACTATCTAGACAAGATTGAAATTCATTAGAGCTTTCTCATGATTTTGCAATTTTGCAAGCAAATCGATGATGCATAACAATCCTCAACATCAAAATTGATTTGGGAAAATGGATGCACTGACTCACAAATTGAAGTGCACACCCACATCTATTTCAAGGTAATCAAGCACGCAAACAAGCAGACATCCAATGGTGGTCCAATAGGAGGAGTGAATGGTTATAAACAAAGTGGAGGGTTAAGTTGGGGCTACGATGCATGAGATCGCTCGCAGATCCTTTAGATCCAAGCAAGGTTTGGATTCACTTTCAAAGGAAGAGGTGGAAGAGAAACGGGACCTCGGGGGGTGACCGAGGGGGGTAAAGTAGGCAGAGATAGTACCTCCTACAATGAAGAAGCAGGTGTACTCCATCGTCTTCTCGCTCTTTTTGAGTGCGTGCATGACCTGATCGATGAGAGTGCAAAAGAATGGAAGTAGAACGCAAAATGCAGTGTGCACCTTTTTCCTAAATAGGATTCCTTTCAAAGAAGCTTGCCAAAAGTGTGTGTGTGTGTGTGTGTGTGTGTGAGAGAGAGAGAGAGAGAGAGAGAGAGAGAGAGAGAGAGAGAGAGAGAGAGAGAGAGAGAGAGAGAGAGAGAGAGAGAGAGAGAGGGTTAACGAGAGCACTCACTCCCATCTGGCATCAAGATGCACACTTTGATGTCCCCACCACCTACATGCAAGCATGGTGCCACGACATTGAATATTGCTGCAAGTTGTAGTCGTCGGCAGCATCACAAGCCATGCATCCCACTATTGGTTTGCTGCTATAGCCAGCTTGCACCTAGCCATGCCCTCTATTGCTACCTCCATTGGCTACATCATGTGTCATATCACACTTTGGTTTGCTGATGTAACCAGTCCGCACCAACGCAGACTGGTTGTAGCAGCAAACTAGTAGATAGCTATCCTCGAAAGGAAAAATCACTGATTCCTTTTCTTAAGAAAAAATATAGGGGTAATTACCAAAATACCCCTCTAGTTTGTGGAAATTCCCAAAATGCCCCTCAAATTTTTAAAATTCTCAAAATACGTGGGCAATATTTTGTCATAAATTCCCAAAATGCCCTCCAAATTTTCCAAAATTCCTAAAATACCCCTGGTTGTGAGATTTAATATCTTCAAAGATAAAAACTTTGCAGCTTTTCATAAGAAGATTGATTGTCTATCAATACAAGATGCAAAAACTAAAATTTGAGTTGGTTATGTAGGCTGTGGAGATGAATTACTTCATTGTTTTCAAACATAATTGCCTTTTTTAAAGATAATTTGTGATAAATTACATGCTAATCACTCAAACATGGATCTCAATTGTAAAAAAGGAATAAAGATTAGAAAATATTTAACAATCCAACCAAAATAGATACAATGGTATTTTGGGAATTTCTACAAATTAGAGGGGTATTTTGGTATTTTTTTCAAAAATATATTTCTTGTCAGACAAAAAGCGGCCAATCTAAGATGGCGAGCCCTTGTTGGCTGTAAGAAAAGAAAATGATGGTCTCATCACCTTGTCAGAGGATCGCCTTACCAGCCTGACCATCTTTTATCTTGCGCACCAACACAGCCATTCTTCAAAAGTGGGAGTGCAAATGTAGCTTGTAGGCTTTGAGCCTTGGTAGTCAGCAAGAAATGTGCATGCCTTACCACTTGACCACGGGCCACTCGCTAAAAACCATGGCCAACATTTTGCTTATAGCCCAATGTGACACTATGAGGCTGCCTCTATCCAAAAGGAAATTGGGCGGGTTCTTTGACATGAGGTTTAACTGTGTGTTTTTTGCATTCTATGAATTTTGGGACACTTGACTTAAATTTAAAGCAAGAAGCTTGTTAGATAAGAACAAGTACATAGTTTTTGACCATATGGTTGATGATCCATCACCATTTGTAAATAGCCATTGTAGTTTCAAGTTTGTTTGACTAGTATTGGCATTTCTAAAGAGACTCGCTCGTTAATTTCTTTGCTAAAAAATACTTGCTCTCCACCTCGTATAACTCCCCAAATTAGAACAAAGGGTACCTACAGTACAATCGAATACATTTTCAGTCAACAACAATTTTTTTTGAAGCAAGTAAACGCTTTAAACTTAGCCTTAAGCAAATGTAACCATCAAGATAAAAGGCACAAAGTACAAATTGTTACTAAAAGAAGGAGTGTGCATCATGCCACAAACATAACTGTGAACAAGTTGCAACTTGTGGGGAGGAGCCTCACCGAACCTTATTTTAGAAAGAATGTTGAATTTTTTCCAAAATTCACCCTTTCTAAACATGCTTAGATGGTGCATCCAAAGGGGGGCAATGAGGCAACCATATCAGATTTTTGCAAACACATCAAACTAGCAAAATTCAGATGCCCAAAAAATGCATTCCATAGTTTAGCATCTTGAATAGCTTTAGAATCCGTGGTTGCATTTGCAAAATTTCCACAGACTTGTCATAAGAATTGCGCTTATATAGCCCATGAGAGAAGGTACCTGATGCCACAATAGTATCACTTGAACTAAGATCGTGAGTAGTGCATCTATCATCCACAAACTTTACAACAAGGCCAAGTATCACTAATGCAAAAATGGACAATAGATTCTTCTTTATCCCATACACAAAAAGGTACATATGAAGTGTGAAGGAACCACCATTAACTATAGTGAGTACAATCTTTCTGAATCCCCAAACTGGATAAGAGGAATTTTTGGCATAAATGATGGTATTCCCATAGGGGAAAACATCCGTAGAAGTGAAAAGTCATGATGCGATGTTATGTGCTTTTTAGTACCACTATCAAAATACCACACATGTATATATGTATACTTAGTCACACATGCATCATCGACAAAGGGTCATACTGACATTGCACATTAAAAGCCCATTGAGCATTAATAACAAAATTTGCAAAGTCTTAGATAATTTGGTTGCATTTGTGATGAAGATTCACTTCATATCTTACATGATTCTTAAGCCTTTATCTTAGGAGAATGCTCTATTAGATGACCAACAAGTCTGAAATAGATGCAACATAACTTTTTCTTTCTTCTTTCAAGAGATTTACCACATGCATTACTATTATGGGAGGAATTTGTCATAGATGGTTAGCTACGTGAAGAAGGAACCTTGGAAGTAGCAACATTTTTATTGCTATCGCTTCTTTATATGGCAACAAAAGCCTGATCAAGAACACAATGCTTAGCCCTATTTTTTTTTGGCATAGCCTCTTGTAACAACAAAGTGACCAACCCATCAAACTTAACAACATTGCCCTATGCAACAAGCCTCAAATTAGAAGCAAAAGTCTGATATAAATTTGGTAGTGCACCCAAGATAGTGTGCACAAGTGAATGGTTCTTTCCTTAAATGAACTTTCTTGTGGCAATGATAGCATTCCACAAGTAACGTCTACGACTCTTGCTATGAGAATTCTTGTGATCATGTGATTGAATGAAACTTTGACTACGACCTCTTTGCCTGCGATGACCATCACAAGCCGTATATGCATCACCATGACCACTAGTGTGTTGAGATACTCACGTCTAATCTCTTTTGTACTAATGGCAATATTAAATGTGTTCAAGGATGAAGGCAAAGACCATAGCAAGAAAATGGATTTCATTTCATCATCAAAAGTGAGTTCCTTAAATGTAAGCTACAAAAACAAGGTGTGGAACTCATTTAAGTGTGAACTGACATTGCTGCCCTCTTTCATGTTCAAACACATGAGTTTTTTCATAAGAAAAACTTTGTTTGATGCATTCTTGCCATCCCAAGCTGAGCATAACAACTCCCATAACTCCTTTGGAGTGGTCTTGTCCATTCATGAAGAAAATAGACTCACCATGGTGCAAGAGATATGAATGGTCAACATAGCATGAGCATCAAGGTCTTCCCACTGATTATTAGTGTAAACACCCTGTAAGAACTAGGGGACTAGACATAGGATCCTCCTCCCAACCCCCCGTTATATAGGTGGGCTCCTAGCCCCTTGCCCTAGACGGATCCCCTGTCCACACTGTCTAGCTCGGCCCCTGGCCGAAGTCCATGGCTGCCCTAGTCCTTAAGTTTGACCCTTGTCCTGACATTACTCCCCCCTTAAGGAAGAGTTTTCGTCCTCGAAAACACAAGTAGTAATATCTTCTTAAGAATATTGATGTTTTCTTTATTGATGTCCCATACGTGGGCCAGTTGTCTGAATGTCCGTCCGATAATTGGTGTAGTGAGAAGGTTCAATGAAACCAAGAGCAACATCTTGATTTTCAACATTGTTGTCCTTTTGTAACCACTTGTATTGAATTGGTAACTCAATTTGTAACTTACTTGAGTACTTGAAAGGAGTAACCACAACTAAGAGTTATCGAAAGACATAACCAGTTTTTAGATCTTTTGAAGGTACTAGAATAATGCAAGAAATCCTTGGTGTAATTTTCCATGCAGTTGTGAGCCAGATTTCCTACTCGAGTGAGTATCTTGAAGCTATTGAGGGATAGAATAGGGAGTGTCCTTACGTTAGACTTCTGAATAGTTTGGAACACAAAGAACTACATGTTCATCCCTAATGAAGGTTACTTGCCAACATACTTTGTCAGCACATCCTTGACTTATGAAACTATTGAAACCATATCCAACCCCACCACACAGGTGTTCCAAGTTGAAAACCTTACTTAAGCAAATTCTAGAATAGGGAGAGAATCACCTATTCAGAAATGCATTGTTTTAACGTATGCTCTTAGTGCATTGTGCTAACATATTCTCTTAGCAGATCTTTTAGCAAAAAATACTTGTAAGTTGCCCATCCAACACTGGATGAATAGCAACAGTAAGAGTGAGGTGCTTTTCCCCAACCACTTACAGACAGTCTTCTAGGACTATCGATAAACTAGGACTCAATCATTGAGTATCCAGCCATATATTTGATATGGAGTGGAGACAACCAACTAGGTTGAAAGCGGGTTGGACTGGAGAATCTCATAGGGTTTAGACCATCCAACCACCACAGACACCCATCCTGAGCCAGTACCTTGTATGGCAGGGTGTGAGCTCATAATAAATCTGCAGTAAAGATTGCACTTGCAGTGCAAAAAGGTGCAGAAAGAATAAAGTCCATGAATTTGCATGCCGCTCCAAATAAATCAATGTTAAACACTAGGGCCCATAACACCTAGTGTGCATGCATTTAACACAAACTTATCCAAACCGCAAGTCCATGACGAGACTTTCCACGGTGCATTCGGGAACGCCTGGCAACAAAAGTTGGACCATAAGAGAATGTGACAACCCAGTCACACCTAGGTACCAACCATGAGACGTTCTCATGAACGTAGCATACTAGGCTATATGTAAAAACAACCCTCCATTAAGGTGGTTTCATATCACTTGTAATTGGAACAAGTATGTACTTAGTACCTGGACAACTTCTGGCCACTGAAACTGTTCCTGATACGGTGTGCTCCAAATGGTCTAATAAACAGATGCGACCAGCACATAGAGACCTCGTCGCGACACATCATTAGGAATTAGGCACTAGTGTCTGTCCCAGAGACTCATATTCTCCACATGTGGAATTATGTCTCAAATAAGGATGGCTGCAAAAGCGACATCCATCAAGTACAAAATGGACTTGTGTGTGGAGGTAACTGCAAAACATTCCGCGACAAGAGTGAGAGGGACCCTCATTATCATTGCTCCACATTGGCTAAACTAAACTCCTTGAGTTCCTAGACCATGTTGTATCCCATGTGACAACATGTGCCAAATCGAATTCGACAAGTGGGTTCATAACAACATAATGTATATTGGACAATACGGCCCAAAATACTTTGTTCCGACATGCCCTTGGCATGGCTCATAAATATTCAAGCAGATTTATACGACTTGAAGAAACCAAGCAAAGCATACTAAAAAATGGAAGAGCACCAAATCAATAGATGCGTACCTGGAGATTTGAACTTAATGTTCACTTACCTGTATTCAAGTGCAGAGGAGTACGTTGTCCACCTATTGGAAAAAATAAGAAGCATTGCACTGGAAACCCTGGGTGTTGCCTTTGCAATCCAAACCTTGTGATTAGAATCTACGTAGTCAAACCCCTTGGTAAGACCCTTTGTAGAAACTGCTCAACTAGTAGGTAACAATAACCAACGTAGTCAACTGTGTACAGAATGATTGGAATAAACTGGAGAAGTTGAATTCGTTCGCTACCACGTGGTATATTGCAGACTTCTTTCCTTGAAAGTATAGCAAGAAAAAATCAGACTGTGATCCTCCATGACTAGGGGGTGATTTAGCAATCATCCGTCGGGTCTTACCCCAAAATTGTGCTGCCATAGACACTCGTAGTGCTATAGAGAGAGCAGGAGATCCACACAAGTAAATACCTAGCTCATACGGACAGCCATGCTATCTCAACTGATTGCTGCATCTATACGCCGTGTTATAGATTTGCCTATGTGAGTGGAGTTCATTCAAAACTCAACTCCATCGTCGCACCAAAACATGTAGTGCATACGAAATATCCAAAAGATTTGTAATGGCAAGACTCTTGCTTGGCCAGTAACATCAATGGGAACTCCAAGGGATAGATATGTTCAAGCTGGAGAACAATCAACCAAGAAATACTAGCCTTGGGTCTTACCCCAGGTCTAACAATGGCTCTTAGCCTGTGTGGCTCATAGCCCTTATGTGAATAACAAATTAGTTTTCAATGGAGAAACTGATGAAGACGAATTGGAGTGGAGTCTTGACCACTTACTAGTAGCTGAGAGTGAGAGCACCTTGGCTTAGGTTGACTCACGAGAAAAACATGTATCAAAATATTCCAATTTTTTTTAAAATTATTCTTTGAGAGAAATAAGAAAGAGAGAAAAGAAGAGCATGCTGGGCTAAGGAATTGTCCTTATACTACTAGGAAGTGTATGGTTGATTGCCATACCCCCATGCATCTTATGCCTAATGTGCAGCTTATCCTATAAGCATGCAACAATTTTCTGCTATGAGTCTTAACGAGAAAGGGATTAGAAAAACAAGTCAGAGACTGACCCACCTATCTTGTATGTGGTTGTGACGACACCATTGCGACTTAATGATAGCACGTTGCCTTTGAATTAAGTCTGAGTTTTTAGGTTCTTTTAGTGGTTTTGTGTTTGGGTAGCAATCAAAAACTATTCGTAATGAATATTGTCCTTGACAGAGTGATTGTGTGAGAATGTACTTGATACCACCTGGGTAGCATGCCTTGCATACAAAGGTGGAAGCCTGTGGCTACCGTGACAGTCGTAAACGTAAACATTAACACCAAACGTGCCTTGCATCAATTGGATTGGTAAACTTGGTTTCCACCGCTCTTGACGCCAAGTCAACAATAGCACGATTAAGAAGCCGTGTTTCACGTGAAATTGGTCAAGCATTTGGCGGTTCACAACAAATCATATTCTGACACGTATACCCTAATGCACAGATCTTGTATGCATCTTATAATGTTGTCGGCGGATTATATACGCAGAGATTATGAAATTGGTCGTACAAAAAATGATTATTGCAGAAAAGAAATTGGTGCATAACACTACCCAATGCCAAAAAATGGACAATGCTCTGAAAAGCCACATGCACGTATGAAGACATATAACTACTGTGCCCTGCACCAAAACTGGAGTTTATGTCGAATCGCCAACTAATGCATCATGCTTACGTTGTCGGACATGTGGACACTGCTTTTTTTAATACGTTCCTAAGCAAATAATTTTTGACTTTTTGCACGTCGAAAGTCGGATTGTAATAGTCGCTTCCTGACCACGTTGGTCATGACCAGATTTGTTCCTACAGTCGAATTATTTTGGGCATGTTGGACCTCTTTGGTCATAACTGGTGGGTCAACAACCCCTTGGGTTGCTGGCAAGTGGGAAGTTGATTCTGGTAGCATTTTGTAAATTAATTGTGTGAGATTTTCCACTTGTGTAGCCAATATTTGGACCTTACAACTAGCTTGTGAAATCGGGCATCAAAAGTTTGCCAGTCCTGTGGAGTGACGAACTCCCGGGCATCCGGCAAGTTACTGTCATCCTCTAGAATATCAAACACACTCTCCGGAAGAGGAGATAGACTGCCGGGGTATGCATTATCTGTCCCTGTGGTACCCTCCATGAGAGTATCCAGCCACACGACATCCACAGGTGGAGGTGACTCCAAGTATTCGAAGTCAAACATGTGTTGATCATCAATTTCCGCACTCATGGTGAAAACGTGGTGTGCAAACAAAAGAGAAAACAATACCTTGGAGTACAGAAATGCGCGTAGCTATACCGAACGCAGAAACTCGTAGCAGAGGCTGGTGATTAGCCGTGCTAATTACACTTGCGGGTGTAAAGAAGGTGAACTCCAAATCGTCGATGAAATTGAAGGTGTTGAAAAATTGGAGCGTCCCAAATAACTTGCTCGCATCGTGTGCAGTCCAACAAGTTGTAAGTCGTCGAATGTAGACTTGATGAACGATCTTGCAAACGTTAGTCAGTAATTTTTGATCCGAAAGTTTTGGTTTTTAAACCTTGATTTGGAACAAGCTCATAGCAGTTTGTGATAATTAACTGTATAATTATGCCTTCAATTGAACCGAACGCCGAATTCAAAGCCGGATTGTAAATCCCAAGCAACTGTGAAATCAGCAATTGACTTGCAACCGAGGATTCACTTGAAAACACCGATCAATTCATAGTGGCCGACAATTGGGTTTCCATCTTATGCAAACGCCAAATCGGTTGAAATTTGTTGACTAATTTCCGAGTTTTCAAAACTGCAAAATTTGGTTTTCAGCCGGCTCGGAATACCTGATCAACACGAATGTATGCTCGTTTGCCTTCCACCGGATCAAGACTGCCCAAAACACCGTATGTAGCAGCTCTTGCAATGGCCACTAGGGTTGGCCAAGTGTGTATGGCCAATCCCTAATTGGTGAAAAGAAAGAAAAAAAAATGACGGGCTGTTGCTACTGCAGGTGTTGACGACAGCGTGAGGGAGAAGAAGAGCCGATAGCGGGCTGTGGAGGGGGATGTTGAGGCCGAACCAAGCACAAAAAAGCGTTGGCTTGTGCTAGCGCTCCCAACGATGCCGGTATGGTCTTGTTTCCTCCTGCTCGAAAAAACTCCCGCCCCCCGAGTTGGGGTGCCTGCACGCGTCTGAGATCGGCTTTCTTCCTCCCCGACCTTGCTTGGTTGCATGCAACATGGAAAAAAGACCACGCCCTTTCTTCTAAACTTAGCTATGATACAAGTGTAAGAACTAGGGGAACTAGATATAGGATCTCCTCCCAACCTCCCATATATAGGCGGGCTCCTAGCCCCTTGCCCTAGACGGATCCCCTGTTCACACTGTCTAGCCCGGCCCCTGGCCGAAGTCCATGACTGCCCTAGTCCTTAGGTGTGACCCTTGTCCTCACACACCCTCTGTATGCTCTTTCAATGGTGCTACAAGGCCCTTATTTACCAAAACATCAAGCATATGTTGCTTCCATATCATGAATTTTATGCCATCAAACTTTCTTATATAATACTCTTCTTTCTTAGAAGGTCCAGCCATAACTGATAGGAGAAAATGCAAGAGAGTGGGACTAGGAATTTATGGTGAAATTTTGACAGAGTTTCCTCTATACAAAGATTAAAATATCAAGAAAAACTCAGCAAAAAACAAAGCATAACCTATAAAAGAGTGTTGATAGGGCATCAACTAGCATATATTGCTAAAAAATATATATCAAAAGACTGTCAACAAAGCACCTATACCCTTCTATACATATCCTATGGAGAGGCTATGAATGGGATCTCTAACAACCTAATCCACCTTACATTGGGTAGCTCAGCCCCCAATTCTTAGCTTCAAAAAACCTCACACAATGACCCTCACAAAAGGTTATGCATACATGAAAAGCCACATTATCAAAAAGGGATCTCTCAGACCAAGTCTTAGAAATAGTCGGGACTACCAAAACCAACCAAAATTGGCTCCACAAGGGCTCTACAAGGGTGTACAGAGGGAGTACCACAACACAATGTACATAGTTCATAAAATCATTGCAAGATGCAAAGCATGCACTCAAACATGCACCAACAAATGTGCAAGCAAAAAATATAGAACTTAGCTCCCTGCAACAGAGCTCACAACACAAAATCTATGCCAATACATGCATAATCCATACCAAGATGCAAAGCATGCACTCAAACAGGCACCAACAAATGTGCAAGCAAAAAAACACAGAACGCATCTCCCTACGCAGGGAGTAAAACGCTCTCAACAGAGCTCACATCACAAAATTTGTGCCAATATCTGCATAATCCATATGCATAAAACTCCCACTGGAACTGAAATGCCTATCACTACCAAAGATGCTAACATATCTACTATTTCAAAAGAACCTATGACTGTGCCTATGCGTGTAAATCTATATCTAAGAGATATCTATGAGAAGCCATCAATGACCATGAATAAGAAATACCACAAAGAACATACATTATGGCCAAAAATACATATGGCCAACCAAACTACTCTCAAAAAGGCATAGAATTACTACTAATGGCAATCTATACCCTGCCTATACTTGCCTACCATTGTCGACAAAACTCTTTGTCTGTCCTCTTTCTAGGATGTCCAAGAGTGTGTGAGAATTGGGTAGTCAATATTGTCAAAGTTGATGCAGAATGCCAAATATCTATGATGCCAAAGCTGGATGTCAATGCCGACTTCTGCCATCATCGAACAAAAGTGCCTCAATAATGCCCAATACCGAGGAAGCGGATGCTGAAAGTGTGTATGTATCCAATGCTGAGGGTAGAACTAATAGATGCTGCAAGTGGAGCCAAGAGCCGATGCCATGAAGCAAGGAAATTGTTGCCATGTGTGTGTATTGTAAACACACCTTATGCTACTGTGCTTGCTCTCATCAAGAGAGATAGAGTGTGTGTATGTGTGCACCCACCCCCTTGCCTAAATGTCCCCAATGTTGGAGAAGAAGTACCTCTGACTCTCTCTCTCTCTCTCTCTCTCTCTCTCTCTCTCTACCTCTACCTCTTCATGCGCTCCCTCTCTGTAGTTTTATAGAGATCCAAAAAACACACTAGCATTGTCTTTCAAAATCACCAACACTGCACTGCCTTTTGCTTACATTATCATTTAATTAAACTTTTGCTACCTCCAAGTTTTACCGATGCTATTTTGTCTATTGCAATCAACACTATTGTAAAGCTATTCGTAGCTTCAAAAAAATCTAGTACTTGAGGAATCAGCTCCTTGTGCCAAAACTCTAAGCCTTGAGGAATCAGCTCGTCGTGCAAAAGCTCTAATCCTTGAGGAATCAGCGCATCGTGCAAAAGCTCTAACCTTAATCCGCCTTGAAGCTTATGTACGCAAGCGAAGAGAGGGTCGTGAGACCATATCTCTGATACCACTTGTGAAGAGCGTGCAATAGTGCATGTGTGCGTGTGAGGAAGGGGGGGGAGCAAGAACATACATTTTGGTGGAGCTCAGCATGAGGATGAGAATCTACCTCACAGCTCCTTATTCAATTGTATATCAAGGAATAAGGCTAATGTTAGATGATGGGTCCGGCCAATTGGCCTAAATCCCAACACAAAACTATGCCAAAGCAATGACAAAGGCCTTTGTAACTTGCTTTGCAGCATCTGTGTACGGAGCCTTGCTCCTTGAAATTTGAATAACACTTTGCATGCTAATTTGCTTCACCTTGCTTGTCGTGCCTTGATATGGGATTCACATGGCCATAGCTCCTTGACTCCGTGCTTCTCCTTTGTGCATGGCTTTGCACGGTGGTTGCTCCTTTGCATGACCTTGCTGCTTGAACTTGAGAGCTCTTGCATGGCTTTGGAAGGGCTTTGCATGCACTCTCAAAACATCGACCTTTTTTGCCAAAACTCTGAACGGCCATTTAAAAAAAAAACCCCACTTGTCAGTGTACACAGAATAACTCAAGATCGGTGCGAAATTTGAGAAAATTTTGTTCTATAAAGTTGGAGACCACAAGGATTCGAGTAAGGAAAATGGGTAGAATCTTTAGGGTTGAATTTTGTGCTTGGATATTTCCAAAGTATAAAATGCCCGATTTAGAATCCTAACAGGATTTATAAAGTAAATAGAGAGACATTCTCCTAGTTGTGATATCACTGAGATGAGATGATAAGGGAAATTTTCATACTCTTCTCCATCCAACCACCTGCTCTTATAGGCCTCTTGACTTATCTTTAGGAGCACCTTAACTTATCATGCCTAGCTAGCGGTGTTTAGGACCCATGTCCTACCCTTGTCTTAAAAATAGAGCTCATTGTGCTAAATAGACACTCCAATTCCATGCACACATTAATCTAAAAAAAATTGGGTAGCATGATGGCATTAGATTGTCAAATAAAAATTTTGAAATGTGTCGTAATCATACTTATACAAGTTGTGTAATCAATCACACTACTGAAATTCACAAATTTTCAATGTTTCATTTACATGTAAATGATACTGGAGACTTCTTTCCTAGCCATGATGTTCCAGTTGAAATCTGTAAAGGCCAAAAGCTAAATTGTGCATGGGGATTGCGCTTCTCTCCATTCAACCATCTGCCTTTATAGGACCCCCTAGCCTCTATATTTAGGAGCCCCTTAGCCCTAAGATCATGTTGGATTTGGCCTTAGGCCTAAGACCTTGTCGCCATACTTGTTCTAATAAAATCACTTTAATGTCAATGTGAGAAGTGTGATTTAGAGAATTCCCCAAGGGTCTCCCTCCCATTGAGAGCCATAGTGAAACGAATGGTAATATATCAAATCCGAAATATCAACTCACAAAGTGGTGGGCACATGTGTTTGTCTCCTCCCAAATTACCATGTATATGTCAGTGTTTTGTCTGAATACTCTTAGACCACCAGGGCACTTTTTTTCCTCACAAGGGAAGACTTGTAGAGCTTCGTGTGTGAGATTTTTGATTTGGCTTATTTTGGCCTCCGTTTCCACTACTGTAGGTACTACACAGGTAATTTCATCCTTTTGTGCAAAGTTTTGTCCACTACAAATTTATAGATCACAGGTATTTTGACAACCTACATTGGCTTGTGCTATATAGGATGTACACTTTCCACTGAGTTTGGGAATTTTCCACATCAGGTTCAATCTTTCACTATGATTGAGAGCAATGATAGTTGTTGTTTATTGATGACAAATTGGATGGAGACAACTATCCATTGTGTGCTTTCATGATACATCATGTACTTTTTTCCAAAGGCATATGGAACGTTGTTTAAGGTTTTGATGTAGCCACAGGTTCCATGGAGAATGAAACAAGTTCTAACAATTTTACTCCTATTGCTTGCGTTGTTAAATACCTACAATTGAACAAGCTCATTGGGATAATAGAGATGCGTAGGTGCATGCATTAGTTTTGATTTCTATATGGTGCACCATTACTCCTCACATTTGTTCAACCAAAACCAAAAAGCAAACTTGGTTGAAAAACATTATCTCGACCTGCTGAGCCTAAACTGCAGATTGAAAAAATTGTTGAGTTTGAATTTGCAATTTGAGCTTCACTCAATCCTTACACTATATAAGCACCTCAATTGCACTCAACTTTCAATGCAATCTAGTTTATTTCATGTCTAAAATCTGGTCCAAATTCTATTGAGTAATTAATTAGCATGAATGCAATGGTCTCTTATGCAACCTAATCTCATTAGATGATATCAAATCCACAAAGTTTTCCTATGTCAACACATAAGACAACTTATCCCTCCACTTGAGAGTCTTTCCCTGACGTAGTGATAATGCATCTCAATGTGCTTTCTCTCAGCTCCAACTACTACTAGGGTAGATGAGAGTGCAACTCCCAAATTATCCATAAGGCATCTAAGCCACACACACTCAACCATAGCTATGAAATTTTCCCTGTACATAGCCTCACAACTAGACGTGACCACAATAGGTTACTTCTTGCTTGTTCATGATATGCATAAGTTGTTGAGCATGAAACAAAAACCATTCATGGACACGCGTGTGTTATAGCACCCATCCTAATCCAAGTCAAAAAAATCATGTAAATCTGGCATAAGTATCCACCCTTGGGATAAAACGTAACATTTGCAAGATCTCTAACATCATATAGACTTAACTTCAAACCTATTTCCATAGGAGTTGCAATTGGTTTGCAATCATCAAGTCCAAATCGGGTTAAAAAAGTTTCACTTATTTTGTTTCACATAGTGCAAAATTCTCATCACATTGCTTAAACTTAATGGCCAATTGATGGAAAAGCTTCAAATCAGATGTCTCAATTGTGGCATTCAAATCTGTGTCCACAGATTTTACACACAAAGTGCTCTTGGTTGGACTATTGCAAAAGCCACGTGCAGTCAAATGATTATCCATTTTCTCATACCAAGTACAATAAGATTGTTTTAAAACATACAATTCTTTATTACATCTACACACTTTATTGTCTTGTCTTTGCTTGACAAAACCATGAGGTTTCTTTACAAACACTTCTTCATACAAGTCACCATTCAACAAAGCAGTTTTAATGCCCAATTGATGTACATCCCATCCAATCACGAGTTGTGACTAGGATGAGCAGAAGCACCGAAGGAATAGAGGTTCCTAAATACAAGTTTCATCATATACACATGCACCTCATAACTATCTAGACAAGATTGAAATTCATTAGAGCTTTCTCATGATTTTGCAATTTTGCAAGCAAATCGATGATGCATAACAATCCTCAACATCAAAATTGATTTTGGAAAATGGATGCACTGGCTCACAAATTGAAGTGCACATCCACATGTATTTCAAGGTAATCAAGCACGTAAACAAGCAGACATCCAATGGTGGTCCAATAGGAAGAGTGAATGGTTATAAACATAATGGAGGGTTAAGTTGGGGCTACAATGCTTGAGTTCGCTTGCAGATCCTTTAGATCCAAGCAAGGTTTGGATTCACTTTCAAAGGAAGAGGTGGAAGAGAAACGAGACCTCGGGGGGTGACCGAGGGGGGTAAAGTAGGTAGAGATATTACCTCCTACAATGAAGAAGCAGGTGTACTCCATCGTCTTCCCGCTCTTTGTGAGTGCGTGCATGACCTGATCGATGATAGTGCAAAAGAATGGAAGTAGAACGCAAAATGCAGTGTGCACCTTTTTCTTGAATAGGATTCCTTTCAAGGAAGCTTGCCAAAAGTGTGTGTGTGTGTGTGTGTGTGTGTGTGTGTGAGAGAGAGAGAGAGAGAGAGAGAGAGAGAGAGAGAGAGAGAGAGAGAGAGAGAGAGAGAGAGAGAGAGAGAGAGAGAGAGAGAGAGAGAGAGAGAGAGAGAGAGAGAGAGAGTGTTAACGAGAGCACTCACTCCCATCTGGAATCATGATGCACAATTTGATGTCCCCACCACCTACATGCAAGCATGGTGCCCCGCCATTGAATATTGCTGCAAGCTGTAGCCGTTGACGGCATCACAAGCCATGCATCCGACTACTGGTTTGTTGTTGCAGCCAGTTTGCGCCTAGCCATGCCCTCTATTCCTACCTCTATTGGCTGCATCATGATTCATATCACACTATTGGTTTGCTGATGTAACGAGTCTGCACCGACGCAGACTGGTTGTAGCAGCAAACTAGTAGATAGCTATCCTCGAAAGGAAAAATCAATGATTCCTTTTCTTAAGGAAAAATATAGGGGAAACTACCAAAATACCCCTCTAGTTTGTGGAAATTCCCAAAATGCCCCTCAAATTTTTATAATTCTCAAAATACGTGGGCAATATTTTGTCATAAATTCCCAAAATGCCCTCCAAATTTTCCAAATTTTCTAAAATACCCCTGGTTGTGAGATTTAATATTTTCAAAGATAAAAAATTTGCAGCTTTTCATAAGAAGATTGATTGTCTATCAATACAAGATTGAAAAACTAAAATTTGAGTTGGTTATGTAGGCTTTGGAGATGAATTACTTCATTGTTTTCAAACATAATTGCATGCTAATCAGTCAAACACGGATCTCAATTGTCAAAAAGGAATAAAGATTAGAAAATATTTAACAATCCAACCAAAATAGATACAATGGAATTTTGGGAATTTTTGAAATTTGAGGGGTATTTTGTATTTTCAGAATTTCTACAAATTAGAGGGGTATTTTGGTATTTTTTTCAAAAATATATTTCTTGTCAGACAGAAAGCGGCCAATCTAAGATGGCAAGCCCTCATTGGTTGTAATAAAAGCAAATGATGGTCTCCTCACCTTGTCAGAGGATCGGCCTTACCAGCCCGACCATCTTTTCTCTTGCGCACTGACACGGCCATTCTTCAAAAGTGGGAGTGCAAATGTAGCTTGTAGGCTTTGAGCCTTGGTAGTCGCAAGAAATGTGCATGCCTTACCACTTGACCATGGGCCACTCGCTAAAAACCATGGCCAACATTTTGCTTATTGCCCATTGTGACACTATGAGGCTGCCTCTATCCAAAGGGAAATTGGGCAGGTTCTTTGACATGTGGTTTAACTACGTGTTTTTTGCATTCTATGAATTTTGGGACTCTTGAATTAAATTTAAAGCAAGAATCTTGTTGGATAAGAACAAGTACATAGTTTTTGACCATATGGTTAATGATCCACCACCATCTATAAATAGCCATTGTAGTTTAAAGTTTGTTTGACTAGTATTGGCATTTCTAAAGAGACTCGCTCGTTAATTTTGTTGCTCAAAAATACTTTCTCTCCACCTCGTATAACTCCCCAAATTAGAACAGAGGGTACCTACAGTACAATCGAATACATTTTCAGTCAACAATTTTTTTTTTGGAAGCAAGTAAATGCTTCAAACTTAGCCTTAAGCAAATGTAGCCATCAAGATAAAAGGCACAAAGTACAAAGTGTTACTAAAAGAAGGAGTGTGCATCATGCCACAAACATAATTGTTTGTGGCATGATTGTGAACAAGTTGCAACTTGTGGGGAGTAGCCTCACCGAACCATATTCTAGAAAGAATGTTGATTTTTTCCCAAAATACAGCCTTTGCAAACATGCTTAGATGGTGCCTCCAAAGAAATGCAATGAGGCAACCATATCAGATTTTTGCAAACACATCAAACTAGCAAAATTCAGATGCCCAAAAAATGCATTCCATAGTTTAGCATCTTAAATAGCTTTAGAATCCGTGATTGCATTTTCAAAATTTCACAGACTTGCCATAAGAATTGCGCTTGTATAGCCCATGAGAGAAGGTACCTAATGCCACAATAGTATCACTTGAACTAAGATCATGAGTAGTGTATCTGTCATCCACAAACTTTACAACAAGGCCAAGTATCACTAATGCAAAAATGGACAATAGATTCTTCTTTATCCCATACACAATAAGGTACATATGAAGTGTGAAGGAACCACCATTAACTATAGTGAGTACAATCTTTCTGAATCCCCAAACTGGATAAGAGGAAATTTTGGCATAAATGAGGGTATTCCCATAGGGGAAAACATCAATAGAAGTGAAAAGTCATGATGCGATGTTATGTGCTTTGTAGTACCACTGTCAAAATACCACACATGTATATCTATATTCTTAGTCAGCAGACATGCATCATGGGCAAAAGGGTCATACTGACATTGCACATTAAAATCCCATTGAGCATTAATAACAAAATTTGCAAAGTCTTAGATAATGGTTGCATTTGTGATGAAGATTTACTTTATTTCTTACATGCTTCTTAAGCCTTTATCTTAGGGTAATACTCTATTAGATGACCAACAAGTCTGAAATAGATGCAACATAACTTTTTCTTTCTTCTTTCAAGAGATTTACCACATGCAGTACTGTTATGAGAGGCATTTGTCATAGATGGTTAGCTACGTGAAGAAGGAACCTTGGAAGTAGCAACATTTTTATTGCTATCTCTTCTTTATATGGCAAAAAAAGCCTGATCAAGAACACAATGCCTAGCCCTATTTTTTTTTGGCATAGCCTCTTGTAACAACAAAGTGACCAACCCATCAAACTTAACAACATTGCCCTATGCAACAAGCCTCAAAGTAGAAGCAAAAGTCTGATATAAATTTGGTAGTGTACACAAGATAGTGTGCACAAGTGAATGGTTCTTTCTTCAAATGAACTTTCTTGTGGCAATGATAGCATTTCACAAGTCACGTCTACGACTCTTGCTATGAGCATTCTTGTGATCATGTGATTGACCGCAACTGTGACTACGGCCTCTTTGCCTGGAATGACCATCACAATCCATATATGCATCACCATGCCCACTAGTGTGTTGAGATACTCACGTCTAATCTCTTTTGTACTAATGGAAATATTAAATGTGTTCAACGATGAAGGCAAAGAACATAGCAAGAAAATGGATTTCATTTCATCATCAAAATTGAGTTCCTTAAATGTAAGCTACAAGAACAAGGTGTTGAACATTCAAGTGTGAACTGACATTGCTACCCTCTTTCATGTTCAAACACATGAGTTTTTTCATAAGAATTTTTTTTTTTGATGCACTCTTGCCATCCCAAGCTGAGCATAATGACTCCCATAACTCCTTTGGAGTGGTCTTGTCCATTCATGAAGAAAATAGACTCACCATGGTGCAACAGATGCATGGTCAACAGAGCATGAGCATCAAGTTCTTCCCACTGATCATTAGTGTAAACACCCTCTGTATGCTCTTTCAATGGTGCTACAAGGCCCTTATTTTCCAAAACAACAAGCATGTGCTGCTTCCATATCATGAATTTTGTGCCATCAAACTTTCTTATATAACACTCTTCTTTCTTAGAAGGTCCAACCATAACTGAGAAGAGAAAATGCAAGAGTGTGGGACTAGGAATTTATGGTGAAATTTTTGGGGAAATTTTGACAGAGTCTCCTCCATACAAAGATCAAAATATCAAGAAAAACTCAGCAAAAAACAAAGCACAACCTATAAAAGAATATTGATAGGGCACCAACTAGCATATAGTGCTAAAGAAAATATATCAAAAGACTGTCAACAAATCTCCTATACCCCTCTATACATATCCTATGGAGAGGCTATTAATGGGGGATCTCTAACAACCTAATCCACCTTACATTGGGTAGCTCAGCCCCCAATTCTTAGCTTCAAAAAACCTCACACAATGACCCTCACAAAAGGTTATGCATACATGAAAAGCCACATTCTCAAAAAGGGATCTTTCAGACCAAGTCTTAGAAATAGTCGGGACTACCAAAACCAACCAAAATTGGCTCCACAAGGGCTCTACAAGGGTGTACAGAGGGAGTACTACAACACAATGTACATAGTTCATAAAATCATTCCAAGATGCAAAGCATGCACTCAAACATGCACCAAAAAATGTGCAAGTAAAAAATATAGAACTTAGCTCCCTGCAACAGAGCTCACAACACAAAATCTATGCCAATACATGCATAATCCATACCAAGATGCAAAGCATGCACTCAAACAGGCACCAACAAATGTGCAAGCAAAAAAACACAGAACGCATCTCCCTACGGAGGGAGTAAAATGCTCTCAACAGAGCTCACATCACAAAATTTGTGCCAATATCTGCATAATCCATACGCATAAAACTCCCACTGGAACTGAAATGCCTATCACTACCAAAGATGCTAATGTTGGGGTATAAAGCCCAATGTGGTCGCCCAGGTAAGTGGGCGGGCCGCCAGGTATGTACACATATTCTTTTGTAAAAACCTAATAAGAACTCACTATGATCTACACATTACAGTAGAGCGAGTTCACCATATCGTCGTGATCTTCTTCTCGCACTCTCTCTCGCGTCGCACTTCCGCTCGTACTCCTTCAACTGGTATCAGAGCTCAGATCGAGGCTCGGGGCAGCACTACAGGAGGCTAGAGTCACCAGCTCAGATTGGAGTGAAATTCGACACGCGAAGACACAACCCCAAATCTCGTGGGCAAGCCTAAAGGGCTTGGTGTTCTTAGAATTTCATTCTGAGGTCATCTAGGTCACCGTTTGGCTTCGACAAAGGTCTGCGCAGGCCATTTTCGACTACATAGTCTCGGCGGGTGCAGATCCGACTCTGCAAATTTGGGGTTTTCGGCCTACGACTGCAGGTGCTGAGGATATCGACACTCCCAGAGTGTTGATTTGTGGCTGTCTACACATCGAAGGACGGCTCACAGTTCTTGGAGGCGTGTCACATACGACACGGGCGCATCTACACACAGACTGTAGGCGACATCCACTAGTTCATTAGGTAGCTTGTGTTTGCTGCTTGATATTCCAGATTTCATCCTGACATTGCAGGTACTTCCACATGGGATGTATTGTCAGAGATGATGTATGTTTGTTGAGGGTTTGCTGGCTGTGAGTCACGTAGCAAACAACCGCCGCAGCGGTTACAACATATAGTGGGAAATTTGTGGATGTATGACTTTGTGGGAAGTCTATGTACTGTCAGATTTACTGCAGCCTTTGTTGAGGGTCGAGTGAGGTTTTATTGAGCTGGGGGATTCTCGAATGTTGAGATCCTTTCGGTGATACAGGTCTTGGAGCGATCCCTCGAGCACCCTTAGATAGGCACCTAGGATGTATTGACTGTGAGTTAGACAGTTAGGATTGCATCTTTGCTTTACTGCCGTTGAGGCATTGTCATAGTCTATGCTTACAGGACTGTGACAGGACAGTGAGAGATAGTATAGGTGCAGGACAGGTTTACCCGCAGCTTACAGTGTCAGAGAGACAGTGTTTTTTGGTATGTTTTTAGTACACCAGAGCCATTTTACAAAGGAGACTCTGCCGAAATTTATGCAGAATCTGAAGCTTTCTTGGTTCATTTGACAGGTTGATATTGGTTCAGAGGTCAGTTTACAGGGGAAACTCTGCTGAATTTTTCCCAGGAAAGTAAACCACTGTGAAGCATAGCTATGGCTGGATCACAGGACACTGCTCTTTACAATATCAAGAAGCTGGATGGAACCAATTTCCCATTGTGGAAGAAGCAGATTTTGGCACGTGTTGGTACAAAAGAAGCAGATAAAACCTATAAAGCTCAAGGGGATAAAACCAGAAGATACGGACGAAGATGAATGGAGCGAAATGGATGAATTGGCACTTTCTACCATTATGCTGACTTTGGCAGAAAGCGTTTACTTCAATGTAGCAGACGAGATGTCGGCTTATCAAGCATGGCTAAAACTGAGTGATCTTTATGAGAAGCAGAGTGCAGCTTCACAGGTATACTGGCTTAAGAAGCTTGTTGACTTGAAGATGAAAGAAGGGACACCTATGTCCAATCATCTGAATGAATTCAACACAATCTATAGTCAGTTGTCAGCTCAAGGTGTCAAGTTTGATGAACCTGTTAGAGCTATGTTCCTGTTGATCACATTGCCGGAAAGTTGGGACACTTTTCGCACAACTTTGAGTAATTCTACACCTCCAGATGGTTTGAACATAGCAGGTGTAGAAGGAAGTCTGCTTACTGAAGAAACCAATAGAAAGACAATGGACAAAGGCAAAGGAACAGCCTTAGTTGTCAGGGGAAGGACCAAAGAAGAGTACAAAGGTGGAAAGAGGAATCAGTCTCGTAGCAAGTCTCGCAGTGCTAAAGGCAAGAGTGACATAGAATGCTACCATTGTGGCAAGAAGGGTCACATGAAAAGAGACTGCAGAGAATGGAAAGCAGAAAAAGGCAAAGAGAAAGCTGAAGACCATGGTGAGAAGAACAAGTCCTCAGTGAAGATTCAAGAAATAAATGTGACAAACACTGTTGCAGTGGATGACAGTCTAGTGTCAGGAGACATCTACTTCTTGAAGAATACAATGGACTCAGCTCTTCTTACAGCATCTGATGGAAATGCACTGAGTGACTGGATTATAGACTCAGGGGCATCACTTCATGTGTCTCCAAACAAGGAGTGGTTTACCTCTTATGTGACCACTAAAGATCATGTTCGGCTAGGCAATGGGCAGACATGTGAGATCTTAGGTGTTGGAGATGTTCAATTGAAGTTTCAGAATGGCTCTTCTTTCACGCTGAAGAATGTGAGACATTTTCCCGCAATTACAAAGAGCTTGATCAGCACAGGTTTACTTGATGATGTTGGCTACGTCACCACTTTTGGACAGAACATGTGGAAGATATCCAAGGGTTCTATGATAGTAGCACATGGAGTAAAGTCTGGAGGACTTTACATGATTTATGTATCAAATGTCTCTAAAAATGTAATCAATGTAACCGAGCAGCCGAACGTTTCTTTGTGGCATAGCCGGTTAGGACATATGTCCAAGAAGGGAATGGAAATCTTGTCTCGTTCTGGTTATTTGCCTGGATTTTCATTTAATGATTTTGAATTATGTGAACATTGTCTGTATGGTAAGCAAACACAACAGCCACATAAGCATAGAAGCAATAGAAGAGATACACACTTGGCACTTGTTCATAGTGATTTGTGTGGACCTATGCCTAACCTATCTCTAGGGGGAGCTTCTTACTTTATGACATTTATAGATGATTACTCGAGGAAAGTATGGGTTTACTTTCTCAAGCACAAGGATGAAGCGTTTAGTGTATTCAAAACGTTTGTGACACTTGTGGAGAATCAGAGTGGCAAGAAGCTTAAATGCTTACTCATTGACAATGGTGGAGAGTATGTTTCAAAGGCCTTTCAGGACTTTTGCGAGTCAAAAGGTATAAAACGTGAACTTATTGCTCCTTACAATCCTCCTCAAAATGGTGTTGCTGAGAGGATGAATAGGACCATACAAGAGAAGGTCAGAAGTATGTTGTCTAATGCACAACTGCCAAATGGGTTTTGGGCTGAAGCTGTATCAACAGCTGTTCATCTTGTAAATAGATCTCCTAGCAAGGTTTTGCAGAAGGATTCAGTGCCAGAGATGGTATGGTCAGGCAAAATGCCCTCATACAAACATCTCAGAGTCTTTGGCTGTGAGGCATATACTCACGTTCCAAAGGAATTTAGGAACAAACTTAAGCCAAAGAGTAGAAAGTGCATCTTTCTAGGCTATGGTAATTCTGGTGAGATGGGGTACAGACTTTGGGATCCCGAATCCAGAAAGGTTGTCCGCAGCAATGATGTTCACTTTAATGAATCCAAATATCATTCTAAACCAGAGAGGGTTGAGGAGATTAGAAGAGTTGTCTTCCAAGAAGATGGACCTGCACGTGTAAGACAAAATGTCAGGGCTCAAGAGGAGCAAGGACAGGATAGAGTGGAACCACAAGTTGTGGCTGAGCCTGAGCCACCTATTGTGTGTAGATCTGGACGTGTCACGCGACCTCCTGATAGGTTTGTTCCATCTATGAATTATGTCATGTTGACTGATTGCAATGAGCCTTCATGTTACAAGGCAGCAGTGCAAATGAAGGACTCCGGGAATTGGCAATTGGCCATGCAGTCAGAGATGACAGCTCTCCATAAAAACCAGACATGGAAGCTAGTTAAATTACCACGGGGCAAAAAGGCTCTACCTTGTAAATGGGTTTACAGGTATAAGATCACCGCTCATGATAGTCAACCAAAGCACAAAGCAAGGCTTGTTTCCAAGGGCTTTAAGCAAGAACAAGGCATTGACTTTGATGAAGTCTTCTCTCCGGTGGTCAAGATGACTACATTGAGATGCTTTCTTGCATTGGTTGCCATATTAGATTTGGTGTTGAACCAAATGGATGTCAAGACAGCGTTCTTGCATGGTGATTTAGATGTTGAAATTTACATGCAACAGCCAGAAGGGTTTGTTGAGAAAGGCAAGGAAGATTGGGTATGCCAGTTGTTAAAGAGTCTTTATGGCTTAAAACAATCACCGAGGGCATGGTACCATAAATTCCACAAGTTTATGCTTTCTCAAGGCTACAAACGTAGTGAGTTCGATCACTGTCTATATACAAAGAAGGCTAAGGATGGCAGTTGGCTGATACTTATTTTGTATGTGGATGACATGTTGATTGCTGGCAAGCACTTGGAAGAAATTTCAGCTTTGAAGTCAAAGATGGAAAAATCGTTTGACATGAAAGACATGGGTGAGGCAAGTCATATACTTGGTATGCGCATTGAGAGAGACAGATCAAAGAAGTTGATTTGGTTATCTCAAACAGAGTATATTTACAAGGTTTTGCAACGTTTCAATATGGAGAAGGGAAAGGCACTGAGTGTTCCATTGCCACCATATGTGAAACTTAGCAAACAAGATTGTCCTGTGTCTGAGGAAGAACAGGCTGAAATGGATAAGATTCCATATGCGTCTGCAGTGGGTAGTTTGATGTATGCAATGATTGCTACTCGCCCAGACATTGCATTTGCAGTGGGAGTAGTAAGTCGATACATTTCAAACCCAGGCAAGAAACATTGGGAGGCAGTGAAAGGAATATTGAGATACCTGAAAGCTACAAAGAGTATGCGTATATGCTATGGGAGTCAGGAGCTAAGTGTAAAGGGTTTTACAGACTTAGATTATGCAGGTGACTTAGACAACCGAAGGTCTACGTCAGGGTATGTCTTTACATTGGCTGGTGGAGCAGTATCATGGCGTTCTAGATTACAAGATTGTGTTACTCAGTCTACTACAAAGGCTGAATATGTTGCAGCATCAGAGGCATGCAAAGAATCAATTTGGCTTAATCGACTAGTAACAGATTTGGGAATCAAAGAAGAGATGCCTGTGTTATATTGTGATAGTCAAAGTGCTATACAATTGGCTCGCAATCCAGTTTATCACTCAAAGACAAAGCATGTGGATGTGAAGTATCATTTCATCAAGGAAATGCTCGAGGATAAGCAACTTCAGCTTGTCAAAGTTCACACCACAGAAAATCCTGCTGATCTACTTACAAAAGGACTTCCCTCAGAGAGCTTTGCGCATTTTCGCAAGCAATTAGGTGTAGGGTAGTACATCACTTCTCTACATCTCTTGTATATTAGCTTGTATAGTAGCTTCTCTCACACTTAAAGTACCACATTGGACTTTAAGTGCGAGGTTGTTGGGGTATAAAGCCCAATGTGGTCGCCCAGGTAAGTGGGCGGGCCGCCAGGTATGTACACATATTCTTTTGTAAAAACCTAATAAGAACTCACTATGCTCTACACATTACAGTAGAGCGAGTTCACCATATCGTCGTGCTCTTCTTCTCGCACTCTCTCTCGCGTCGCACTTCCGCTCGTACTCCTTCAGCTAACATATCTACTATTTTAAAAGAACCTATGACTGTGCCTATGCGTGTAAATCTATATCTAAGAGATATCTATGAGAAGCCATCAATGACCATGAATAAGAAATACCACAAAGAACATACATTATGGCCAAAAATACATATGGCCAACCAAACTACTCTTAGAAAGGCATAGAATTACTACTAATGGCAATCTATACCCTGCCTATACTTGCCTACCATTGTCGACAAAACTCTCTGTCTGTCTCTCTTTCTAGGATGTCCAAGAGTGTGTGAGAATTGGGTAGTCAATATTGTCAAAGTTGATGTAGAATGCCAAATATCTATGATGCCAAAACTGGATGTCAATGCCGACTTCTGCCATCATCGAACAAAAGTGTCTCAATAATGCCCAATACCAAGGAAGCCGATGCTGAAAGTGTGTATGTATCCAATGCTGAGGGTAGAACTAATAGATGCTGCAAGTGGAGCCAAGAGCCGTTGCCACAAAGCAAGGGAATTGTTGCCATGTGTGTGTATTGTAAACACACCTTATGCTACTGTGCTTGCTCTCATCAAGAGAGATAGAGTGTGTGTATGTGTGCACACACACCCTGTTGGAATTAGGGTTGCAGAGAAACGCACACAGCTTGGAGAAGACGAAGGAAGCTCAAGGCACACAATAGAGAGTGTGTTACTTAGTATGCAATGGAAAGATAGATAGCCCTAGAGTGATGGGCGTATATACAATGCTTGGGCGAAAAAACCTCCTAAAGAGGGAAAAAATGCCCGGCGGTCCTAGTGTGTTCACACACATCACTACTGCATGTATATGGTAACAAATCCCCCCTGGAGTGATGCGGTGAACGAGAGCTGGCACATGAGTAAAGGGAAGTGCCATGCCTTGGGGACATGATCGGTCCACAAAGGGAGTAAGCCCAAAGCTTTGCGGAAAGCTTCAAGCTTCTCACGAGACAATGCCTTTGTGAAAAGATCTGTAAGGTTGTCCTATGTTGGCACATAAGCCAAGGTGATCTCTCCTGCTGAGAGCCTCTCCCTGACATAGTGGTAACGCACCTCAATGTGCTTTGTGCGAGCATGAAAAACTGGGTTCCTCGCAACTGCCAATGCGCTATGACTATCAGTGTAGATAGTGTTGGCAGTGTCCTGTCCAACACCCAAATCAGCCATAAGGCGTCTGAGCCATACATACTCAACCGTAGCTGTGAAGACTGCCCTGTACTCAGCCTCACAACTTAAAGTGGCCACAGTAGGTTGCTTCTTGCTCAACCATGATATACATGAACTGCCAAGCATGAAACAAAAACCAATTGTGGACACTCGCGTTCAAAACAACCAGCCCAATCTGAGTCCAAAAAAGCATGTAAGTCTGGCGGCAATGATCCCCCCTTGGGATAAAACAAGCCAAGATGTAAAGTGCCACTAAGGTAGCGAAAAATCCTCTTGAAAGCCTGCCAATGCTTAGACCCTGGGCTATGCATAAATCTATTGACCTGTGAGACTGCAAACTAAATATCTAGCCTCGTGTTGCATACATAAATGAGGCAGCCAACAGCAGCTTGGTAAAGAGTGACATGAGCAGGATCGCCAGCATCATGTAGACTCAACTTCAAACCTGTTTCCATGGGAGTGGCAATAGGTTTGCAATCGTCAAGTCCAAACTTACATAGCAATGTCTCTATGTTACTTTTTTGACACAAGGCAATACCACCATCACACTGCTTAAACTGTATACCCAAGTAATGATGCAACAGCCCCAAATCTTTCATCTTGAAAAATCAGCCTTAAATTCAGCAATATGTCTCTCATTTGGTCCAGTGATCAGCAAATCGTTGACATAAAGAACCACAATGAGAAGTACATCACCCTCACGCTTTACATACAATGTGCTTTTTGTTGGACTCTTACGAAAGCCTCGTTTAACCAAATGAGTGTCAGCTTTCTCATACCAAGCACGAGGAGATTGCTTCAACCCATACAAAGCCTTCTTACATCTGCACACTTTGTCCTCTTGTCCTTTTATGACAAAACCGCGAGGCTGCGTTACATAAACTTCCTCAAATATGTCACCATTCAAGAAAGCAGTAACAATGTCTGATTGATGTACATCCCAACCAAAATGAGCTGCTAATGCACATAGAAAACGAACAATAGTCATACGACAAGTGGGAGCAAAAGTCTCTTCATAATCTATGCCTTTTTGTTGTGCATAACCCTTTGCAACAAGTCAAACCTTATGGCGATCGATCTCACCATCCGGCTTGCGTTTCAACTTGTAAACCCACTTTGTACCTATGGCCTATTTGCCAGGAGGCAAATCATATAAAGTCCATGTGTCATTTTCTATAAGTGCATCATATTCTGATTGCATGGCAGCCATCCAATTTTTTGAATTCTATGCTTCATCAAAAGACAGAGGCTCCTCAACATCATGTAAGCTAGACATAGCCAAAGCATAACAATCTGATGCATAAGATGCATGGCGAGAGCCTGAACGAGTATGACTAGACAAAGGTGCATCCAATTTACTGTCACGCAATGTATGCACCAGCCATTTTGGCATACCTCTAGCCTACTCATTTTCAGCCCTTTCCTCATCAAGTACATCATGTACATCTGCATCAATAATAGGCTGATTTGTAACATTTACTGTCCCCATCCAACTTGTCCTCAGCATCAAACATCTTGAACACATCTGTGTTGTTGTCAGCCATGGTAAATGCTACACCATATGTGAAAACTGCCGGAAAATAGGAGAAACAGAGCGGGAACATAACGTGCTATATAGCACAAATCGTAGAAGACTATGAGGAACATGTTATGCATAAAGGCACTGACATAAATTCTACACAAAATGACGAAATAGCCTGTGCAGTACTGCTTGTAGTGGAAACGGAGGCCGAAATGAGCCCGAATAAAAAATCTGAGCACTGAACTCTACGAGCTCACCCAAAATTTTTGTCGACCTGTGAAGCTTGCCAAAGCTCACTGAAATCGGAGAAAGTGAGCAGGCATGTGCTGGAGCAGCTGGCGACTAAGCTCGGGAGGACGCAACCTGCTCTGATACCAATTGTTGGAATTAGGGTTGCAGAGAAACACACATAGCTTAGAGAAGACGAAGGAAGCTCAAGGCACACAATAGAGAGTGTGTACTTAGTATGCAATGGAAAGATAGATAGCCCTAGAGTGATGGGCGTATATACAATGCTCGGGGGAAAAAGCCTCCTAAAGAGGGAAAAAATGCCCCGGCGGTCCTAGTGTGTTCACACACATCACTACCACTTGTATATGGTAACACACCCTTGCCCAACTCTCTCCAATGTTGGAGAAGAAGTACCTCTCTCTCTCTCTCTCTCTCTCTCTCTCTCTCTCTCTCTACCTCTACCTCTACCTCTACCTCTTCATGCGCTCCCTCTCTGTAGTTCTATAGAGATCCAAAAAACTCACTAGCATTGTCTTTCAAAATCACCAACGTTGTGTACTCAAAATCACGAACACTGCAATGCCTTTTGCTTACATTATCATTTAATTAAACTTTTGCTACCTCCAAGTTTACCAATGCTATTTTCTCTACTGCAATCAACACTATTGTAAAGCTATTCGTAGCTTCAAAAAAATGCAGGACTTGAGGAATTAGCTCTCTGTACCAAAACTCTAAGCCTTGAGGAATCAGCTCGTCGTGCAAAAGCTCTAAGCCTTGAGGAATCAGCACGCTGTGCAAAAGCTCTAAGCCTTAATCCGCCTTGAAGCTTGTGTACGCAAGCCAAGAGAGGGTCGGGAGACCATATCTCTGATACCACTTGTGAAGAGCGTGCAAGAGTGCATGTGTGCGTGTGAGGAAGGGGGAGGAACAAGAACATACATTTTGGTGGAGCTCAGCATGAGGATGAGAATCTACCTCACAGCTCCTTATTCAATTGTATATCAAGGAATAAGGTTAATGTTAGATGATGGGTCCACCCAATTGGCCTAAACCCCAACACAAAACTATGCCAAAACAATGACAAAGGTCTTTGTAACTTGCTTTGCACCATCTGTGTACGAAGCCTTGCTCCTTGAAATTTGAATATCACTTTGCATGCTACTTTTCTTCACCTTGCTTGTCGTGCCTTGATATGGGATTCACATGGCCGTAGCTCCTTGACTCCGAGCTTCTCATTTGTGCATGGCTTTGCACGGTGGTTGTTCCTTTGCGTGACCTTGCTCCTTGAACTTGAGAGCTCTTGCATGGCTTTGGAAGGGCTTTGCATGCACTCTGAAAACATCGTCCTTTTTTGCCAAAACTCTAAAAGGCCGTTTAGAAAAAAAAACCACTTGTCAACCTACACAGAAAACTCAAGATCGGTGCGAAATTTGAGAAAATTTTGTTCTACAAAGTTGGAGACCACAAGGATTCGAGTAAGGAAAATGGGTAGAATCTTTAGAGTTGAATTTTGTACTTGGCTATTTCCAAAGTATAAAATGCCCTATTTAGAATCTTAACAAGATTTATAAAGTAAATAGAGAGATGAGATGAGATGATAAGGGAAATTTTCATACCCAACCACGTGCTCTTATAGGCCTCTTGACCTATCTTTATGAGCTTAGGATCCATGTCCTACCCTTGTTTCTACCCTTGTCTTGAAAATAGAGCTCATTGTGCTAAACAAACACACCAATTCCATGCAACATGATGGCATTAGATTGTCAAATAAAAATTTTCAAATGTGTCGTAATCATACTTATACAACTTATGTAATCAATCACACTACTGAAAATTCACAAATTGTCAATGTTTCATTTACATGTAAATGATATTGGAGACTTCTTTCCCAGCCATGATGTTTCAATTGAAATCTGGAAAGGCCAAAATCTAGATTGTGCATGGGGATTGTGCTTCTCTCCATTCAACCGTCTCCCTTTATAGGACCCCCTAGCCTCTATATTTAGGAGCCCCTTAGCCCTAACATCATGTTAGATTTGGCCTTAGGCCTAAGACCTTGTCGCATTGATCCTTGTTCTAATAAAATCACTTTATTAATGTTAATGTGAGAAGTGTGATTTAGAGAATTTCCCAAGGGTCTCCCTCCCATTGAGAGCCATAGTGAAACCAATGGTAATATACCGAACCCGAAATATCAACTCACAAAGTGGTGGGCACATGTGTTTGTGTCCTCCCAAATTACCATGTATATGTCAGTGTTGTGTCTGAATACTCTTAGGACCACCAGGGCACTTTTTTTCCTCACTAGGGAAGACTTGTAGAGCTTCGTGTGTGAGATTTTTGATTTGGCTTATTTTGGCCTCCGTTTCCACTATTGTAGGTACTACACAGGTAATTTCATCCTTTTGTGCAAAGTTTTGTCCACTATAAATTTCTACATCACAGGTATTTTGACAACCTACATTGGCTTGTGCTATATAAGCACGTACACTTTCCACTCAGTTTGGGCATTTTCCACATCAGGTTCAATCTTTCACTATGATTGAGAGCAATGATAGATGTTGTTTATTGATGACAAATTGGATGGAGACAACTATCCATTGTGTGCTTTCATGATACATCATGTACTTCTTTCCAAAGGCGTATGGAACGTTGTTTAAGGTTTTGATGTAGGCACAGGTTCCATGGAGAATGAAACGAGTTCTAACAGTTTTACTCCTAGTGCTTGCGTTGTTTTACCTACAATTGAACAAGCTCATTGGGATAATAGAGATGCGTAGGTGCATGCATTAGTTTTGATTTCTATACGGTGCACCATTACTCCTCACATTTGTTCAACCAAAACAAAAAAGCAAACTTGGGACGTTCTAGCTAGATTGTATGCAGATCGCAATGAGGAAAAAATAGCATATCTACACAAATAGCTAAAATAAAAAATCATGCATGAGAAAGATGAAATGGAAATTTTTCTTGTTGAAATCAAAGATATCAATGAGAAACTTATTGTTGCAGGTGAAGTCATGTTGTCGCACTTTACAACGTGAAATGGCCATTGTGAAGTTTGACCCTCCTAAGAGTAGTGTGAAAATTGAGGAGCTCAATGTAGTCGAGTCTCCACCTACTAAGGTTGTTCCCGATGTGCCATAGCTGTCAGATATCTTGATATTCACTTTGTAGATAGCCGATTCTTCATGTTCAAGTATTTCTTGCGTTTGCAAAGAAGCGAGGTGAAAATCTTATTCATTGATTATGCTTGTGACTAAGACAATTGTAAAGAGGCGACTCTACTTATGGAAAAGATAGAATTTATTCACAAGTTTATCTTCCTCTCTATAAAGGACGAAGTTATGCATCTCCTTTGAGCTTGAGAGCTCCAAGGTGCGCTTTTCTTTTCCTACAATTCAAATTTGCAATGTCTATAGGGCATTAACTTTCCGATTGCTATGAAGGATCACTTGACCCAATCCTACATCACTATAGATCAAAAATTCCCCAGGATCTCCACTACTAGTTGCGAGTTCGATTGATGGAGATCAGGTAATTTTGAATGCTAATCCCAACCTTACTATATACATTATAAAAATCCAATACTAATCACTAGGTTGGGGTTCCAGTAGCCACATGTGGCAGATTGAGTATCTTATGAGCTTCTAGTCTTCCTAGACAGTGTTCCTTTTTCTCAATCTTAAAAAAATAGATTCTTGATTAAATATACCTCCCATTCCAAGCTTCTATTTTCATCCACCTTCGCCATTCGAACTCTTCTCTTCTTCTTCGCTTCTCTCATGGACAAATTACTACTAACCACACTACCTCATGCAGAGGAGATCTGTGTAGGGATGCCTTACAGTCCTCTGTGTTGCTCTGTGCACAGATTCCTTTCCTCATGCGATAATTTACGGCAAGACTTCCTATGTTGTCTCATGTTGCAATCTATCTAGACAAATTTGGCTTTGTGATCACCATAGTAAAAAAAAAGTTAAACAATTCCATTTCCTTTATCTTCCTTGATTATGCTAAGGAGCTACTCCATCACGTACCAGGGTTCATTTTAGATCACCTGAAAGAGTCTACTTCTCCTTGAGCAAAGATCCAAATTCCTATTTCATTTCCCTTAAAAAGCAATATCTTATATATTTATACAAGGAGAAAAACAATTGCAAAATTCCTTCAAAAAGGTTAGTTCGCAGGAGGAATAGGGCTAGAAAAAAACATTTTTCCTAACCAAAGAAAATAAGGGCAAACTTGAAATTCTCTCGGTTTTTGGGTCAAAATTTGAATCTTTTGCCCGTAATTACACTAAAACTTGTGAAAATTGCCCGGTTTTCTTCAAGGCAAGCTCAAAATCTAACCGGGATTTTAAGATTTCAGTCGGTTAAAATACACTGTTCTAACCCTGGGGAGGAAGTGAGAATTCCTTTGCCATTGTTTTAGAATCAATCATTGTTCAAGTGAACCTGGGAGGCTAACACAAAATCATAGGCATGAGAGTACTATTTATAAATAGGCAAACTCTCTAACCTTCAATCCGCCCTCCTACAATTGATGTAAGATTGGGATCGAAATACTTATGACCGGCCTATGGAGTCAATTTTTAATTATTAATCTCGAGGCCATATTTGTATCTCTTATGCCTATATGGGGCTTCCCAACAAAACAACTCTTGGGTCATCGTCAATGATGTATTTTTCCTTGAGTAATCAAGGCACGACCATCATAGTGGTCCCCTAAGGTTGAGTGTGTTTGCGCTATGCCTTCTAACGAGGATCGTGAATTTTTGCAATCCTCTGAGGATCCCAATGGTTAACCCCACTCTTTCAACTACACGATTCCCTTGTTACATTGCCACAATTGGTGCAGATCGACCTAGAGAGAAACTGCCCATGAGGTATTCTAGCCATTGTGATGCTCGATTATCTTACCTAGTTTCTTTAATGAACTTTTTTGTTTCTAGTATTACCCATGAGCTAATATTTTCTTACTTTGTCACACGTCCAAGATTCATTGATGAATTTCCTCACCATAGATTATACTAATGTGTCTTTCTAACTAACTAAGAATCATACCTAAATTCCTCTTTTTTAGTCATGAAATTTGTGCATCAATGAGTCCATCTAATTAAATAAGTTTGTGCATAAATACCTCTTTCAAATTCATACATAAATAACTCTTTCATAATTCATACTACTAGCATACTACTGGCTCTATTACTTTTGTTTTTCATTACATAGAATCTCCCCAAGATCCTTTAGCATCTCCAATTAGCATGTCCACGCACGTCACCATTTAAAACCAAGCTTAATAAGTAGCATTTGAACTCATCACGTACATACTATGAAACTCAACCTAGACCACTAAGCTATTCGCCTTGGCTGCCCTTAGGGATCCCTTAAGCACTAAAAAAAACAAATACCCCACCCACCCCCCCTCCCCTACCTACCCTACCCCTACCTCCCCTTTCTCCTTTCGCTTTTTTTCCTCCACCCTTCCCTTTTCCTCCCCCCCCCCAAACTAATTAATTAATGGTTTGTGAAAAAGTCAGTATGTCGTCCTAACTTTCGCTGCAGGTCTAATTAGCCAGAATCTGGCGATATGCTCTTGAGATTTTTGAGGAGAAAAGAGGGAGGGAGGACACGTGTGAGAAAAGAGAGAGAGAGAGAGAGAGAGAGAGAGAGAGAGAGAAGAATGCGAGGGAGCAGGATTTTCTGCGTCCACAACGAATGCGAGGGAGTAGATTTTTTTGCGTCGTCAGTGTCTCCGTCGCCTGCACAGAGAGGGGTGCAGTGTGGAGCTTCCTGTCGATCGTGCAGATGGAAAGGCAAGCTTGGCAGGCCTGGTGAATGCAAGGCCTCTCTCTCTCTCTCTATCGCACACTTTGAGCTTGCGCAGAGAGGGGTGCAGTGGAGCTTCCTGTCGACTGTGCAGATGGAAAGGCAAGCCTGGTAGGCCTGGTGAATGCAAGGGGGCTCTCTCTCTATCGCACTTTGGTGATCGCAGTAAGCCCAGCTCTGTTGGCGGGAGGCCTGGTGAATGCAAGGCCTCTCTCTCTCTCTCTCTCTCTCTCTCTCTCTCTCTCTCTCTCTCTCTCTCTCTCTCGCCTTGATTGCGGGCAGCAGGCTCAGGGGCTTGCGCAAAGGGAGTAGGAGATTGGATATGGGGGCAGGGCCTGAGGTGGCGATGGGGGTGGATGGATCGGCCTCCTCTGTCGAGTGCCAGCGGCGACCACGTCGCTACGCATGAACCAGGCAGAATTCAAAATCTTAGCGCCAAACGGAATCTAGCTCATTAATTAATTAATGAGAAGGTCATCGACCGAGTCATTTTGACTGCCTACTTGATCAAAATCCTACATGAATGCCTCTTTCTAATTAATCTAAACTAATACTTTTGTCTTTAGACATGATCAAATAATCCTATTAAATTTATCTATGCTAATTATAATTCAATAATTTATTAAAGAATAATTAAAGCATTCCTACGCTTGATTTGTAGACTCTATAGTGCTTGTATAGAAAAAACTTTATCAACAAAGTAAGTAATATTCTCACTAGCAATTTACTCTCAACGTACATGGAAGCTTGAGATAAAAAAGACTTATCGTTTGTTATAGATGAAGCTTGATGGAAGGGTACAAAGATATGGTGAAGGAGTTTGGCAAGAGATTAAGAGGAGAGACTCAATCACCACTTGGTTAGGGAGAAAGAAGAGAAAGATTGTTGAATTCACAATGACGAAGACAAAGAATTTCTTCTCTCTCTTCAAGCACCCTAATTTTCATCCTCTCTTCCTCTCTATGTGTGTGTACTATACAAGGGTAAATGCTCGCTCTCTCTCTCTCTCTCTCTCTCTCTCTCTCTCTCTCTCACACACACACACACACACACACACACACACACACACACACACACACATTTACTTGAAGCCTGTGGGGACTCTGGTGGAGACAAGCTTTACCTTGAAACTTGGTGGCTATGGAGCTTGAGAGAGGGAGGATCCAAAAGACTAACTCTTAAGAAGTTTGTAGTCTATGGAGTAAAAGGGTGAACATAGTAATTGCGAGAGAAAAAAAAGGTGTGGGAGAGGATTGTCTCCTCTCTTTTTATGCAAAAATTGTAAGTAAGGGAGTTAGTCAAAAAGTAAGTAGTTTCCCTTATCAAGCTACTTTCCCAAAACCGACTAATTAGTCTCTCAGATTCTCTTTGAAATCTAGGAATCTGAAGGCAAAATAGCCGTGGTG
Source organism: Adiantum capillus-veneris (assembly GCF_014529385.1). Taxonomy (NCBI): domain Eukaryota; kingdom Viridiplantae; phylum Streptophyta; class Polypodiopsida; order Polypodiales; family Pteridaceae; genus Adiantum; species Adiantum capillus-veneris. The sequence continues at coordinate 98,796,185 of NC_140960.1, read as the reverse complement.
TCGCCATCATCGTTTGTCTCACGATCGCCACCTCCTCTCTCTCTCTCTCTCTCTCTCTCTCTCTGCTTTCTCCGTTTCTCTTCGTTTGCCACAGTACAAGCCTTGTTTTCCCCCTCCTCCTCCTCCTCCTCCTCTCTCTCTCTCTCTCTCTCTCTCTCTCTCACACACACACACACACACACACACGTGCGCGATCCACACTGCTCCGTTTCAAGCACTGGCTCCATCTTCGTCCAACGCTGCCTGCAGTCCTTGAGACTTCCCTGCTCGCCCTTGCACTGCAGCGAGCAAGACAATCCTCCTTTGTGCCCATCTGCCTGGACTGTGCTGATCTGCCGCGTGCACCCGGTCCTTGATGCGTGCAGTCTGCACACACAGTGTTGTCTATGTGCGCTTAGCCGAGAGAGAGAAAGACACAGACAAGACCAACGGCCCTTCGCTTCTGCATTGCAATCACGAGTTTCGAGCGAACAACAACAAAAAAAAACTCTTATTTGTCGTCGCGCATCTCGCGGACGCAGGGGATCTCCCACTCTTTCTCTCTCCCTCCACGTGCCAAGGCAAATCCCATGTTACCTCATCCCCCTCCCCGCTTTGTCACTGCAGACACGAGAGCTTACAGGATATTTATCAGCCATGCAATTTGAGAAAATGAGCCATTTTGTCACTTCGAATTCGTCTATTGACAAAGCGCAAAAATAAGCATAAGCATCTCCATGGCCCAAAAAAAATAAAAATTCCCTAGCCTAGGAAAATAAGGAGAAACTTGAAATTCTACCCGTTTTTAGTTCAAAATTTAAAACTTTTGCCGGTCTTGTTCAAGGTAAGCTCAAAATATGATCGGCTTTTATCATTTTAACCGGTTAAAATACACCATATCCCGACCACCTGTCCGGCCACTTGTAATCCCCTTCCCCTCCAAAAGAAAAAAAATAAAAGCGTGCACGCACTGCAGTGCTCGGGAAAAATCAATTTTCCAAACATACAAAATTCCTTTCCTTGAATTTTCTTGGGTTTTTGCACTATTTTCGTTTATTTTGGGGTGGAATTTCTCCTTTTCCCTTTGCTCTCAACCGACATTTTTTAAATTGAAAATGGTACGATATTAAGATGAGACACATTTTTCCAGAATACTGACGCGTTGATCTCTAGTTGCCTATTCGCTCTAAAATTCTTAGCTTTTGTGCCAGCCTCTTGTCTTGCCACGTGTAACCAACAACAACCCCCCCCCCCCCCGAAACACACACACACACACAAAAGAAAAAAACGTGTTCCTTGCTCCAACAGCTCCCCTTCTCCACGCTCTCTCTCCATTTGTGCTATCAGACACCTCTTGCGCTCTCTCCTAGCCATCGCGGCCCTTTTGCACTTCTAGACACACAATACCCTATTACCGTTCTCAAAAAAAATATCGACACCTAGAATTTCTTGGCACTAAATCTAAAAAAGAGAGCACGTGGTCAGACTACAATTCCAAAAAAAAAAAAAAGTTCTCTTAAACCTACTTAACTCAAAAGCAAAACTTAACTTTTTTTAAAGACTTTTTACTCTTTACACCCCAGAGGGATCCACTGAAGATTCCGTTTAATAAGTCCCAAAACCAAAAATTAGTTGGGCCTACACCGATCAAGTTAGTGGAATCCCACTCTTCTTCATTTAAGATAAATATCAATCAAGTCAGTGGATGAGTACCTTTACTTATCAAATAAACAAAATTTCACATGTATTTATCCTCTTCATTTGAGATAAATATTAAGAATGTGCTCTCTTTTCACTCATTATTTTTCTTTTTTCACTTATTAAATTTTTACTTATTACTAGTAAAACGACGCTGCCTTCGGTGGCGGCATGGCCCCTCTTACCTTCAAACCTCTCGCTCTCGATAAATTTCATAAAAACAGATCAATAAAAGTTATCTTTCTCTCTTTGTCTCTTCCCCCTCGCCCCCCTCTTAGCATAAGTATAATGTAATCTCTTCTCTTTCTAAATATTTTCTTGCTCTCTATCTATCCTATCAATCTCCATTCCCCTACTTCTTACATCTGTTCATTTCTCTCTCTCTATCCCTATCCATCTTTCTTCTCTCGACTTCTTTTCCTCCTCCTCCTCCTCTCTCTCTCTCTCTCTCTCTCTGTCTCTACATAAATCTCTCTCTATCTCTATCACAAAAGTGCAAAAAATTGTTATCACAATTCAATGTAATATTTAGTTTCAGTGATCACTCATACCCAACCATGGTATCAGATTCACCAATTTGTAAATGATCATTTTGGCCTCTCTACATCCCTCCTTCCCTTCATTTCTCTCTCTCTCTACCCCTCTATTTCCCCCTTTCTCTCTACCCCTACCTCTCTTTAAAATCCTTCTTCCTCTCTCTCTCTCTCTCTCTCTCTCTCTCTTTGCCTCTACCTAAATCTCTCTCCATCTCTATCACAAAAGTGCAAAAAATTGTTATCACAATTCAATGTAATATTAAGTTTCAGTGATCACTCATGCCCAACCATGGTATCAGATTCATCAATTTGTAAACGATCATTTTGGCCTCTCTACATCCCTCCTTCCCTTCATTTCTTTCTCTCTACCCCTCTATTTCCCCCTTTCTCTCTACCCCTACCTCTCTTTAAAATCCTTCTTCCTCTCTCTCTCTCTCTCTCTCTCTCTCTCTATTTCTATATCTCTCCATTTTTATATCTCTCCATTTCTATCTCTTCTCTCTCCACTTCTCTTTGTATCCCTGCTTGTCTTAATTTATCTCTCTCTATCCCTATCCCTCTTTTTCTATCTACCTATCTCTCGATTTCTTTTCCTCCTCCTCCTCTGTCTCTATCCCTCTCTTTCTTTCGGCGGGTCTCACGCGCTCTTATCAACCGGTGTGTCGAATAGTGAATGCGGATGGGAGGTTGGCAGGGCAAGGATAGAGCTCGACCATTGATGGAAGAGCAAGGAAGTAGCAAAGGGAGGTTGAGGGGGTACGAATTGCAGTTGAGGTTGAGGGCCGTCTCCATGTCAATGTCATAATCCACTCCCCCCTTAGGCTCATCATCCACTGCTTGTGCTTCTGAAATTGCACCACATGCAATTGATCGAAAAAAACCATGCCAACCCTCTACATAGTGTGGCATGTCTTCAAATGGCAAGCATAGGTGGTTGCATATAGAGGGTAGCCCTCATGTCAAAGCCTTGGCCTAACCCAAAGGTTACGATATGCTGTAAGGGAACGTATGTTGGAAAATGTAGGCAAGGTTGGGAGCTCTCTCTCTCTCTCTCTCTCTCTCTCTCTCTCTCTCTCTCTCTCTCCCCATCAGTAATAGCTGGTCAAGATTTTTGTGGAATAACCTTACTACCATCCAAGTGTGGTAGATTGGTAAATAATATCCTCCTTTTGAGTAGCAGGCCTTAAGTTCAATAATTACGGGATAGATCTAAGCTTGCTTTAAAGCTTGTGCAATTTATTCCTAAACATAGCCAACAAACACGTATTTGGACGCTATTTGATCATCATCCTCCATGTCTCAGGAGCTTCCATCCTCACTCTCACTTCTCTCTTCTCTCTACTCTACGGTTACGCACACCTTGAGACATTGAACACCTCGCAAAGGTTGCGGTGCTAATTGCTAGTGGGGCTCAAGAGACAGATGTGGATAAATTCTATTGAGTAGCTAGTGTGTACCTATTGCTATTGTTTCTACTGCAAGGACAAACATATTTCAATATTTGCATGGCAATGCATGCTGGGAAAATTTCTATTATGTATATTAGAGGTAGTGTGTAACTACCTGCAATCAAGCCTGCAAGCAGAGTGGATGTCAGCTAGGGGTTAATTTTTAAGCGGGGAGCAGTTGATAGATAGACGTCAAAGGTGTAAAATAGGTATCTATACAATCAACGTAGCACTGGATCTAAAGAAAGATGGTGATAGGAGTAGGCAAAGAGATGTTGAAGATGTGTGTGGTTATAATCGCTTGGTATAGCTTTCTAATCACACCCTTAGATAATAGAATAGTTTTTGTTTTGCTCTTGAGATAATTCTCGCATGTCGACGTTTGGCCGAGTCCCACAAAAGATGCAGCTTTTCCAGCTTCAAGCTGCATGCCTCCAAGCCCCTCGTCCCGGGATTACCATCCTGTCAGGAGAAGATAACCGACCTGCTATGACAACACCATTCAAGCTGCCAATGAAGGAAGTGTGTGTGTGTGTGTATGTGTATGTGTGTGTGTGTGTGTAAAAGAGAGAGAGAGAGAGAGAGAGAGAGAGAGAGAGAGAGAGAGAGAGAGAGAGAGAGAGAGAGAGAGAGAGAGAGAGAGAGAGAGAGAGAGAGAGAGAGTCTAGCACATCTAATATCCCCTCGATGGGCCCCACTACCCCTGATCACAATCCACTACCTTCTTGGGAGAGACACAGAAAGACAAAAGGTAGTTACACATGATTCTGAGTTCAGAGAGAGAGAGAGAGAGAGAGAGAGAGAGAGAGAGAGAGAGAGAGGATGGATTCTACTGGAGCACCTCACGTTGCAGACTATCGACAAAAGCAACAAATGGATGTAAGCTTAGCTACAAAGGACACATATGAATGTTTAGCCAATGAACAAAGAACGATGCTCACTATTGGTTGAGTTTTGAGGCTCTTTAGTTGCAGGTAGACAATGCAGATCTCTAATTTGAAGGCGGATAATATCGGTGCTCTTTAGTGGTGTATGGGCAATCGATGCTCTCGAACTGTGGGGTTGCCTGCCTACCTTAAATCGTGAATAACAGCAACACACCATCCTCGACGTCCATATTGTGGCTTGGGTGCATTCTGCTCCATTGTGGCAGCTGCATGGAGATGAGTGTCATGGCGAGAAGGTTGCTAGGAGTGGAATTAAGTGTCAAAGCATCGACGGCTAGAGCAGCCAATGTGCAAGGATTTCAACTGTGCAAGCTACCCAGCACCATGGACTGGTGCCTTGCAACCAAAACACGGGCCAAGCAATAATTTGTGCTTATTGAAGCGTTGCACTTGCCCGCAAAAAGAGGGTGTCTTCTTTGATCAGACGTTGCTGCCTCTTGAGGTTGGCGTGAAGGGGTTGGCGACAATAGCAAGGTGGCGTGAAGGGAAGTGTCTTTGAGAGACTGCCAGTAGGAGTTAAAGACGAAGGAGGCATGCTCGGCTATGGAGTTGGGCAGGCTGGATGGCCTGCAGCACGTTTCGATCGGCGCTGGGATTGGGCATCACTGCTGCATGACAGCCGACAACTGCTGGGCGGCCGGAGCAGGTGCAGGGGAGGGGCTGACAGCTAGAGAAGGCGGAGGCATTGCTACAGCAGGAGAGTACGTGGGTGTTGGCGCTTGTGTAGGGAGAGCGATTCACCATGAGCAATGAATTAATGGTGCTGAAATCTGCGTACTTTGGTCGACTGTAGTGGAGAGGGGGTGGACTCCTGGAGTTGGAGAAGGCATGCACACACGCAAATCACATGTACAACATTCGGGCTGCTCGTTGCTACTGGTATGCACTGCTGCAACTGGTGGGATGCTGCTGCACAGTATTGAAACCCCCACTCTTTAGCATCTGCAGGGCCAACGTATAGCTCGCATGCGCAAGGTTGGCCTCGGATAGCAAAAACTTTGATGCGCTGCAGAGCTCTAGCCGGAATCCGGATGGCTTGATGCTGCAAAGGAGAGAGAGAGAGAGAGAGAGAGAGAGAGAGAGAGAGAGAGAGAGAGAGAGAGAGAGAGAGAGAGAGAGAAAGAGCCGTTTGTGCCCAAGTTTCACAACTTGAGTAGAGCTCACGAGGTTTCGTCACCGAGAGGGAAGCAAGAGAGAGAGAGAGAGGAGCCATAACACCGACTGTGTGTCTAGAGAGAGGAGTCGTAACACCGTTCTGTGCATTTAAGAGTGCAGCTTGCAAGGCATTTCAATTTCAGGGGCACGTGGGGAACCGACGACAACTCTCTTCTTCTCTTCTTCTTCTCGCTGCAGTTTCCCTGTGTCGCGTTGTTGCAGAACTCAATGGCCGGAGGAAGCAGGGATCAACACGTGTCCAAGGGAGGGGGCCTGAATCCCTTCCCCCTTTATCTATTAGTATAGACTCTCTTCCCAATTATTTTCTCACTTCACTTAGTATCCCTCTTCCCACTCATTACCTCACTTTCCACTTATTATCTTTTTGCTTGCTTATTATCGTTCTTTCCACTAATTTTTTTTTCTTCCAACTCATTATCTCATTTTCACTTATTATCTCTCTTCCCACTCATTACATTTCTTTTCTCACTCACTTTTTACTTATTATATTTCTTCACACTCACTATCTCACTTTCCACTTATCATTTCATTCCTACTCATTATCTCATTTTTTACTTATTATCTCTCTTGCCACTCATTATCTTTCTTCTCATCATTATTTCACTTTTTACTTATTATTATCTTACTTTTAATACAATTATTATGCAAGATGGAATACGCATAAATTGGTTTTGCGTTAAGTTAAATTAATTTAGAACAAAAGTTGTGATGCAGGTGATGGATAGTTCCATTTTGTCTATCTGTGATTAATAGTAAATGACCTGAAGGAGACCCCTTACAAAATCCCCAACAAAAGCAAGAGCTATCCTCTGGTCAGGATCTTAATTTACTAAAAAAATGATGGCTTCTTCAACAAGATACCACTTTCTCTTTATAAGCCATGAATGTCCTTGTTCCTTAACTCTTAAAAGTAATCTTTGTGTTTTTCTCTCATAATCTCTCTGTGTGGACATTTGGAAGTGATGATCAAAGTCCTATTTTGTGGTAATCAAGAGCACCTTAGAGGTATTCTCTTTTCTCCATCGGTGTGAGTGTCTAGAAAATGTTGCAAAACATGGTTCCCCTATTAAGTATCTCTTTTCTTAATTATGAATCAATTTAATTTCTCCAGACGGTGGCATGGAAGGCAAAGTTGATTTTTAAGGAGTCTATCTATCAAGTTTGCTCCAAGAAAGCAAACCTATGAGAAAAGCTTGTGTGGAAAGATACAAGTAGTTTCTCTTTCCTTAATCAGAGAGCTGGCCATGTGGAAGGCAAATAGCCTAGTGGTTTAGGTTGAGTTTCATAGTATGTACGTGATGAGTTCAAATGCTACTCATTAAGCTTGGTTTTAAATGGTGACGTGCATGGACATGCTAATTGGAGATGCTAAAGGATCTTGGGGAGATTCTATGTAATGAAAAACAAAAGTAGTAGAGCCAGTAGTATGCTAGTAGTATTCAGTATCTCTTTTCTTACTAATAAATCAATTTAATTTCTCCAGACGGTGGCATGGAAGGCAAAGTTGATTTTTAAGGAGTCTATCTGTCAAGTTTGCTCCAAGAAAGCAAACCTATGAGAAAAACTTGTGTGGAAAGATACAAGTAGTTTCTCTTTCCTTAATCAGAGAGCTGCTATGCTCCAGCCATGTGGAAGGCAAGTCATAATATCACCAAGTTGACTATCTAAAATTAGTACCATTTTTGTAATAATATCCAGCTGGCCATGATTATTGAAGCTTTGGGAGTGGAATCGTGATACTACAGTGTGATGAGGATGTACACTCCCAGTTTCTCTAATCTAAAGGTAAGTATTTATCCACATTTTGGTTTATCACTTGTGGGTGTGTTTGGAAGATCACCTCACACTGGGTAGCAATATCAAAATCAAATTAACCCTTGGATCAACACCCTAGTGTTTGCTTTGCATATGAAACTTGTTTATGTGACCATGCCATGGAAGGTGTAATTGATCTCTAAGAACGCCTTCCCTTTGTATAAGCATGGTTATTGTAGGAGTATCTTAAATCTTAGAGTACTGTTAGTTTGTTTGAATATGATCATACTTCCTCGTTACCAATCATTTACCAAACTGTTTTTCTCAATATTTTCTTTATCTAAATTATTTTAAGTTAAAAAAAGTCCAATTGTCATGCTAGTTTGACCCACTTTTAGAAAAACAAACCTCAACTAAATCCTATCCAAAACTTGACTATTGGTTGGTACAGTTTTATTAAGTTCAAGCTCACACACCAATTATAGCGATTAAACGATCTTGCATGGAAAAAAAAAGCTAATAGTATTATAACGGTCAGCTATGGGATACTCATCACCTCCTAATTAATTTATCCAAAACATTTGAGCAATAATGATAATTACTTCTTTCATTTCAAAAAGAAATTTTAAGTGTTCTATATCCACAAAGTTGTCTTAACAGGTGGAAAAAAGCTTGGCTTTTTTTTTTGGGATATTACTTCCACACTTAACTTTCTTTTTTTTGCAAATGATTTTTCAACCGAAACTATGCCACAAAATGAGTGTTATTTTTTTTGCCCTTTTTCATAGTTTTGGCACTTTACCATCCTAAAAGTCATTTTAGCGAGGGCTAAATTGCTACACGAGTAGCCTTAGTAGTTCTCAACGTTCTGTTATGCTTTTGCTTTTAAGGAGAGAAAAATGTTCATATTTAAAGTTATAGCCTATCCATGAAAATTTCCAATGTTGTTATTTTGCCTAAAATTGAACCATTAAGAAGTAAATAGGGTATAGGAGGGCCTCTTTATTTGAAAATTTGAGAAAATGCTTAAGGTTTAACTCAGGTTTGACCAAGCCTAGAAGAGTGAGAAAAAAGGCTTGTGCTCGGTTTTTAAATTGTTTTTTCCTCTATTTTGGCTTTTGAAATAAGAAGTTTTTACCTAAAAAATAAGTGGATAACTTAATTTTAAAATGTCTCTTTTGAAATTTTCAATTTCCTTTTTTCCACCCCAACATTAAAAACACTCTTTCTCTAAAGGTTACTAAAGAAACTTCTCAACCCTCCCTTGTATGATGACAATAATATTTTTTACATTCTTTCTTTGCTCTCTCTCTCTCTCTCTCTCTCTCTCTCTAAAATGTGAGCTAATCACACACTTTCTCTTGCATATCAAAATTACTTCCATTTGCCAATCATTAAAGAGACATTCTTTGCTATTTAAATCCGACTTTGCTGTTTAAATCTGACAAAAAGTGGTTATCTTTTAAGGTTGTAGGTATGCTCACTCTGTCCCACACTCTCTTCATGTATTGTCTCTCTCCCTTCCTCTCTCTCATGCTTCTCTATCTCTAACTCAAGCTTAGAGCAATGAGAGACTATTCTACCTATGTGCAGTATCATTTTTCTCCCTAGCACAATCGTGACCAACCATTTGAATTCAAAGGACTATAATTAGCATTTCTCCCTTTCTTCCCTCCACATCATCATCCGAGTTTTACCAAACCTCAAGCGAACTTTCTTGAGCAAAGTAATGTTACCATTTACATGTGGTAATGATGTGTGAACACACTTAGGATTTTCGGGGTATCTTTTCCCTCACTAGGAGGTTTTTTCCCCTGTGCATTGTATATACGCCCATCACTCTAGGGCTAACTTATCTTTCCATTGCACACTAAGTAATATACTCTTTGTTGTGTGCCTTGAGTTTCCTTCATCTTCTCCAAGATGAGTGTGTTTTCCTCCAACCCTAATTCCAATAATTGGTATCAGAGCAGGTTGCGTCCTCCCGAGCTTAGTCGCCAACAACTCCAGTACATGCCTGCTCCCTTTCTCCAAATTCTGTGAGCTTTGGCAAGCGTCGGTAGGTCGAAGAATATTTTGGGTAAGCTTGTAGAGTCGGATCTGCTCAGATTTTTGATTCGAGCTCATTTTGGCCTCCGTTTTCACTGCAAGCAGTACTACGTAGCCAATTTCATCATTTTGTGCAAATTTTTTGTCAGTGCCGTTTTCTACATAACAGGTCCCTTACAATCTTTTTTGGTATGTGCTATATAGCACGTGTTGTTCCCGCCTTGTTTCTCCTCTTTTTGGACAATTTTCACATCAGGTGTAGCATTCACCATGGCTGACAACAACACATATGTGTTCAAGATCTTTGCAGATTGGATAGGGACAGTTACCCTATGTGGGCTTACATGATGCAACATGTCCTTGTGTTGAAGGGCATTTGGAACATTGTGCAGGGCATTGATGTACATCTTGGTTCTGAGGATGTAGATGATGTTGAGGATGTTGCAGGTTTTGGTGGCAAGATTGCTACTGCCAGATCTATTATGCCTACGGTTGAGCAAGCTCGTTGGGATGTAAAATATGCGTAGGCTCATGCACTGATTGAGTTGCCTGTGAAGCGCACTATTACCACCCACATTCGTTCAGCAAAATGTGCAAAACAAGCTTGCGATATTTTGGCTGGTCTTTATGCAAGTCGCAATGAGACAAAAATTGCATTGCTAGTAAAGAGATGGAGTCGAAGATTATGCATGAGGAAGATGATATGGAAACTTTCCTTGCTGGTGTCAAGGATATCAATGAGAAACTTATTTCTACAGGTGAAGACATTTCAGTAGACAGTTCTTGATTCCTTACCAAATTCTTACTAGAATTTTGCTAGTACTTTGAGACTTATGACCCAAGAAAATCCTAAAATTATCAAGTTTGATGCATTATGCACATTGCTGTTGCAAGAGCCTCTTCCAAGAAAAAAAAAAGGACTAGACAACGTGTAGTTGAACATGCCTTTATTGATGCTCAAAGAAAAGGTGGTAATAGCAATGTAGCCACTTCTCATGGTTCTTTTGTGAGTGGTAAATCACATGTTCCTAATGCTTCTGCTGACATTAATTTGTCTCGAAATTCTGGCGATAAGGGAAAAAGAAAGATGCATTGCCATTATTGTAAAGCTAATGATCACTTGATCAAGCAGTGACAAGCCTAGACTTGTTGCAAAGGGTTATGCACAACAAAAAGGTATAGATTATGAAGAGACTTTTTCTCCCATCTGTTGTATGACTACTATGAATTTTCTATGGGCATTGGCAGCTCATTTTGGTTGGGATGTACATCAGTCAAAGATTGTTACTTCTTTCTTGAATGGTGACATATTTGAGGAAGTTTATGTAACGTAGCCTTGCGGTTTTGTCATTAAAGGGCAGGAAGATAAAGTGTGCAAATGTAAGAAAGCTTTGTATGGGTTGAAGAAATCTCCTCGTGCTTGGTATGAGAAGGCTGACACTCATTTGGTCAAATAAGGCTTTCGTAATAGTCCAACAGAAAGCACATTATATGTAAAGCATGAGGGTGACGTACTCCTCATTGTCCTTCTCTATGTGGATGATTTATTGATCACTAAACCAAATGAGAGACATATTGATCAATTTAAGGTTGATTTGAATGCTACTTTCATGATGAAATATTTGGGGTTGTTGCATCATTACTTGGGTATGCAGTTTCAATAGTGTGATGATGTTATTGCCTTGTGTCAAACAAGTTACATAGAGACATAGCTATCTAAGTTTGGATTTGAGGATTGCAAACATATTTCCACTCCCATGGAAATAGGTTTGAAATCGAGTCTTCATGATGTGGGTGATCTTGCCGATGTCACTCTTTACCAAACTGCTGCTAGTTGCATCATTTATGTATGCAACACGAGGCTGAATATTCAGTTTGTACTCTCACAAGTCAACAGATTCATGCATAGCCCAGGGTCTAAGCATTGGCAGGATGTCAAGAGGATTTTTGCTACTTGAGTGGCACTTAACATCTTGGCTTGTTTTATCCCAAGTAGGGATCATTGCTGACAAATTTACATGCTTTTTTAGAGTCAAATTGGGTTGGCTATTTTGACACATGAGTGTCCAGAAGTGGTTTTTGTTTCATGCTTGGTAGCTCATGCATATCATGGTTGAGCAAGAAGCAACCTACTATGGTCACTTCCAGTTGTGAGGATGAGTAAAAGACAGTCTTCACAGCTACAGTTGAGTGTGCATGGCTCAGGGGCCTATGGCTAGGTGTTGGACAGGACACTGCCAACACTATCAACACTGACAATCAGAGTGCATTGGCAGTTGTGAGGAACCTAGTTTTTCATGCTCGCACAAAGCACATTGAGGTGTATTAAAACTATGTCAGGGAGAGGATCTCAAAGGGAGGGATCAACTTGGCTTATGTGCGAACATAGGTCAACCTTGCATATCTTTTCACAAAGGCATTGTCTTGTGAGAATTTTGAAGCTTTCAGCAAAGCTTTTGTGGACTAATCATGTCCTCAGGGCATGGCACTTTCATGTACTCTATGTGATAGCTCTTGTTCACCTCATCATTCCCAAGGGGGATTTGTTACGATATGCATGTAGTAGTGATGTGTGTGAACACACTTAGGACCTCCGGGCATTTTTTACCTCACTAGGAGGGTTTTTCCCCCGTGCATTGTATATACACCCATCACTCTATGGCTAACTTATCTTTCCATTGCACACTAAGTAAAATACTCTTTGTTGTGTGCCTTGAGCGTAATTCCAACAAGTAAAAAACTAGCAAACCCTACCAAGGATTATAGTCTTGTCATTTTCCTTTTGTAGTCATAGCCTTTTTTATTTCCTATGATGCATCTTGCATAGGTGTGTGCCTTATTGGGCTAGTGAGCATAGTGGGGTGTGCTACTTGTATTGCTACATAAAGGTCAACCAAATACTCCACATTAAGAACATCTAGATTGACAATATATTGAGCATCACCAACTTGTATTGCAACAACTAGCAAGAAAATTGACTCTTTTGTCACAAGCTTTTGGCTAACAATGAAAAAGAGAGGCATATTGAAGTAGCAAGATTTCAACCTATCTTGCTTGGCAATTCTATGTGAGCAAGTAAGTGACACAGTTTAGCACTTTTCAATGCAACATAGTCAAATGCAAACGATACTTATGAAAAATTGCACCACAAAGAAGACCAACAATATGAAATACATATGAGTACCGCTGTACAGAAATTCTTATGGGTGGTTATGCAATGGATTCATGCTTGAAGCTAATTAAAGAATAGCAATCAAAGATATTCATAAGGAGGTCCATTTGTGGTTAGATGGTCAAGTCTATGATATTGTAAGAAGGCGTGATTGGGTAAACCATATGTTTAAGTAGGCGAAGGCTGAGCCCAACAATCCCTTCATGTGTAGTTTTTGAAATCCTCATCACATCCAAAAAGAATCCAAGGTCGCTAGCACGTTGCCCTTGACGGCGGGGGCCCCTTTGCTCAACAAGTTGAACAATCTATGATTGGCCTCATTTAGAGCCTTCTTGATGATTCACTATCTAACAAGTTGGGCTTACCGAAGAAGTGTAGCTTAGTTGGTGAGATCTTTGTGATGTATCCCCAAGGTTGAGGGTTCAAGGCTCACAGGTTGCGTTTGCTTCGGTGTTCCCACGGTTTCCCCTTGAGGGTGTAATGTATAGCAATGTGCAGTTGTAAATACATGATATGTATAAAGTTTCTCTCTGCTATCTTTATCGCGCTCAAATTGTGAAAAGAAAAACAAGCCGAGCTTGTGTAACAAGAGACACTCAACATGGTTTCAATCTACAAAAAAGCTCTTGCCTACAACTTGTGAGCTCACCAAAGGCCAATTTCCATGTGGGACAGATGCCTAAGAGTGAGATATCAATGCTCAATTGGCTTAAGAGAGTGAGATGGAAAAGCCCTAAAACATCACGTGACATCGTGTGCTATTTTAGGGGCTTTTATATCTCACAATTAAGCCTCAGTATGGAGCTTCGCGAATGCGAATGCGAATGCGAACGCAAGCGCGAGCACGAACGCGAGAGAGGGACTTTGGTTGCGCCAGGGTTAGAAGTTGTGGCCTATTTTCTCATCATGGCATGCTATGCCTTGGTAGGTGGTTGTGTGCATTTCATTCGCCTCAACGTTTCCAGCATTGCAATGCACTTCTCAACTATCACACAATGTGGACAACTCACAAGTTGAGACCAAACTCACGTGTGCACAGGAGAAGAGCCTTGGAATTATGGATCGTGACATCCCATGCTGCTTGCATTTTTTTGCATTTTATGAACAAGGTGTTAGCAGAAATACATCCAATTGCTCTGCACTTGTTTTACAAGAGCAGACCTACCACAAGTCTTTGACAATGTTCTCAATGAACTGTACAACAAATCCTATACAAACACCCCTCATGCCGCGGATTCATTTTTTGGTGTGTTATATGGTTTCTTCTAAAGCGACATGTGTCTCAATATTTGTAGGATTTGAATCTTGAGGATAAGTTAGAAGTAGGCTTTGTAAATTGAGAAATAAGGGAGCGAGTGGCAAAACGGGGGAGGGGGGGGGGGGGGACTATTGTCTCATAAGATGGATGTCCATGTAGTTCGACTCAGATGAATCTTTGCAAGCGGTTCATCCGGTCTGGGTAGAGTTTGTGGGACTGCCTAGCCGGGTGTGGCATAATCTCAGGATGCTTGCTAGCCAACTGGGCACTCCCTTATATATACCTAGTAAGAGAGGTTTTGGCAAAACTTCAAACAACGTTTGTATAGGATGGGATTCGTCTAAAACGCCACCTAAAAGCATGGTTATCAATGTCGGAGCTGGGCTTGTTACCATTCTGCTAAACTTTGGAACTTACTTTGGAGCATGTTTTAAATGCAACAACTTTGGTCACTTCGCTAAGGATTGCCCATTGAATTCTAATGGTACCCCAATGGGAGGGCTGGAGAAGCAGGGAGACAATAATGAAGGGACAAATACAGGGAAGGATGAAGGAGGGATGTTGTGTGAGAAAACAGATACGAAGATGCAGGAAAAGAAGGTGGAAGAATTGATTCCCATACAACGAGCTTCTAAAGGTACATGAAATATTAATAAGATCATTAATCCCGCTGCTACCCCCAAATTTATGACAGTTACAACGGCGACGGGGCTGTCCAAGTCCCTGGTCTAAAAAGAGCCAAAAGAGTGAAGGTAGTGGCAAGAGACTCCAAAGTGCTACAATTCGTCAAAACACTGGAGGTGAAAGGATCTAATTCATCCACTACCCCTTCGAAAGGAGGGGGGTTCATTATCCCTTTGCACAATCCATTTGCAACATTGCAAGAAAAGATATCCTATGACTTGGAACCCCTGGATTCTCTTGAGACCAAGGAGAAGGGGGGGTGGGGGGAATGATTGGGATGCTAAAGAATTCGTTCCTCTATCCCAATGAACCCCGTATTAATGATGGAGTCTCTCACTATTCAATCTTGGAACGTAAAGGGTTGAAAACCCAGAAGAAGAGTACCCTTTTCTGGGAGGAAATAAAAAAGGAGAAGACAATCAACTTTTGGGCCATTCAGGAACACCATCTAGATGCCCATAGCAAGAGAAAGCAGATGCTAGGAAAGAAACTGGTATTTTATGGAGAAGGAAATAACGCCTTCAGTGGCGTCCTCAGCATTGTGGACAGAGAATTGGAGCCGAAGTTGGTTCTTAACCACCCATCCGGTAGGATCCTCGGGATTAGAATCAGATGGGAAGGGAGTCCCCTCACTATTGTGAATGTGTACAGCCCTTGCAATGCAAAAGATAGAGCCAAACTTTGGATGCATCTCGGAGAGCATCTCGGAGATACCCCTATTGAAGGGGGGTGGTTGTTGGTTGGTGACTTTAACATGGTAGAAAAGAGCAGGGATAGAACAGGATCCTCCAGTGTGCTGGCTGGCTCAGAAAGGTCTAAATGGCAAAGTTTGTGCGAAAAGTGGTCAATGATCGACTTATGGGATGTTGGCCCATGGAACAAAATGTTGAGATGTCGAGCTCTACACCTTGAGCTGGCATCCACTACGAGTCTTGGCCGCTTACGGCATTTACTCACTGGCGCGTTAGGTGACCGACACGGAGGATCTCTGCCAGTGATTCTACAGCTGGACTACACTTATAGTGCCAGCCTAGTACGCTTCTAGCGAGTTCACACTTAGTGACCGCATGTACATATGTGCTACTTTTCAGCTTTAGCACTTAGTCATTTTGTACTCTCTTTTCTGTGAAGAAGAAGAAGCTTTCCATCTCTGTGTGCTTTGTGCTTGTCTTGTGTAGCTCTCTTGCATCCTCATTCTTTACACAAAACACTTGGGTTCACCTACACAAGCCTTCAGTACGCCCGCACTGCCTTCAGACTAGACAGATGCTATTGCTCACACCAAGCTGACCGGATACCGACGCTGATGGAAATGAAGGTAGTCTCAACAACAATCCTCTTGGATCACATACATCTGCACATTCAATATAAGAAGAATAAAGATGAGGAGCAGGCCCCAAGAGGTAAAAAAAAATTGTTGGTAACAGGGGCACACCTTTTCAAAGACCCTCTTTTCAGGAATCTAGCCAAGAAAGCACTGGGTAAGCTAAAAAAAGATGTCAACCTCAACAAGCACAATGCGTGGGACCTCTTTGCTCGGAGCATCCAGAAAGCAATCAAAACCTCGGGCCCCCGAATCAAGAAAGCTAGGGAGGATCACCTGTTGCATCTTTCAGCGGAGGTACAATTGCTTACCGCTATAAAAGTCAATGGGCATGCTACTGAAGGCGAACACAAACGATGGCTTGAAGCCAAATCAAACCTCGCTAATGAGCAGGTAGAAGATATCAAAAAGGCTAGACTTCTCTCTAGGGAGATTTATTTGCAATCAAAAGCCTCCAATTGAGCTCATTTTTTTAGGGCTCTAAAAATCAAGAAGAGCCGGGACCACGTCCGCTTGCTTGATGATGAGAAAGGGACAACAGTTCATAACCGAGATGAAATGGCTGGTATGATGCTGAGCTATCTCAGTCAAATTATTGGACGGTCGGAGACCCAGTCCCAAGAAGTGGAGGAAGCCAGAGGGACCTTACTACAGAGTGTTAAAAAGGAAATTCCCCACTCAAAAGCTAATAACTTGGAACGGGCATTTTCCGAAGACGAATGTTCACCAGGCAAGCATTGCAAGCCCTTGGCAAGGAAAAGTCCCCTGGTTGGGATGGGATGACGGTGGAATTCTATGCAAAATTTTGGGAACATCTCAAGGCCCCAATCACAAGTTTGGCCAATAAAGCCATGGTTGAAGGGTTGTTGGAGACAAGTGTGAAGAGAGGGCTTATCAAGCCCATCCCAAAACAGATCTACTGCTCTAAACTACAACATTGGCGCCCTATAACAATGATGCCGGTGGCCTACAAAATTATAGCTAAAGCAGTGGCCCTCAGACTAGCCCCCTTACTAACGAAGATCATCTCCCCCCATCAACATGGTTTCATTAAAGGAAGGTCCATATACGATAATATCTTGGCAGCAATGGTGGGCATAGAATATGCAACTGTCACAAAGCAGGAGTGCATTTTGCTGCGGTTGGACCTGGACAAGGCCTATGACAGAATAACCTGGACATATATAGAAGCCATCATGGAAGCTCTAGGCTTTGGGCCGCGCCTTTGTCGGATGGTTTGTGTGATGGGGGCTGGAAGCCAGTCAGATCTCCTATTTAATGGTAGAATTGTGGGCTCTTTTGAGGTTAAAAGGTCTATTAAACAGGGATGCCCTCTTGCCCCCCTAATTTTCGCCATAGGATCACATCCTCTAATCATGATGCTCGAAGCTAGTGCTGAACGCGGGGAGGTGCAAGGCCTTGTTTTACCAGGAAATAGGCAACTCCTGGCAAAACTTTTTGCAGATGATTCTCTCCTCTTCTTGAAGGCGTGCCCCCAGGTCATCAGAAAATCTTTGGAGATTGTACAAGTGTTCTCGGTAGCTTCGGAGTCCCAATGTAATATAGAGAAGTCAAGAATGATTTCCCTATCAGGAAATGACTCATTTGATCCTTCTGTATGGTTAGGGGAGATTGTTACAAAAGGAAAGATCTTTAGACATCTGGGAGCCCCCTTGGGGGTGGATGTAACTCACAAGCAAAGATTCGAATGGGTGCTTGAAAAAATAAAAACGAAAATGAGTAGGTGGGAGTATTCTCTTCTCCCATTCCCAAGTCGGATAAAAGTGATTAATGCCTTCATGATTCCTTATATTGCCTTCGCTAGCCCGCTTCTCAAGATGGCTAAGTGTCATTGGAAAGAGTTCTTAAAACTAGTAAAAACATTTTTATGGAAAAATAACACAAAATCTTCCAGGCCATGGCAATGGGCCAGTTGGGAATCGATTGCTCGGCCAGGGAATCAAGGAGGCCTCGGGATTCTTAACCCTGTGACCCATGCAGAAGCTTGTTGCACCAAATTTGTTGTTTCCTTGGCTAGACAGGATCAAGTTTGGGCAGTTATGATAAGAGATATGATAGAAGCAACTAAACTTGGCTCGAAGGGAGGAAAGTGGAGGGGAGTGGAGTTTCATGACAAGCTGCTTGCCCCGGCGTGGTCTACCTTAAGACTGGGGGCAACTCAAGAGAATTGGTAAGAAAATGCAATAGAGTAGCAGGAGTCTTAAAGTGGGGGAAAGAAGCCAGATACTTCAAGAACTCCATCCTACATTGGTCCCCCTGGCTCTCCAAAGTTGTAGATCCGCCACAAACTCCCTATTGCATTGAGACAGCAAGGGAGCTGAATAATAAGGGTCTGATCCAACTTGAGCACTTCTGGGACAGTGTCAACAAGAGTTGGAAAACATTGACCTTATGATTGCCCAGTACCAACTCAATAGCTTGGAGGTCTTGCTTGTCCACAAAGTGATGAAAGAACTTGACAATCTAGTGATGCCAATTTGTGACTCGGATTTGGATTGGAAAGCCTCGAAATGGCCCGGAAGCAGTCTCTTGTGGAAACCCCATACTAAAATCATTTATCAGACAATGATGCAAAAGAAGAATTGGTCTAGCCCCCTTAATAAGCTATGGAAAAAGCAATGGCCGGAGGAAAGGTGGGAGCATGTAATGGATAACATATGGAAGCCAAAGGTTCCACAATATATGAAGGCTTTCTTATGGAAGGTTATTTGGGGTGCTCTACCGACGGGGGTGAAGATTCAGGAGAGAGGGATTGGGTCAGATCGATGCTCACGGTGCAGGTTGACTAGTGAAGATCTGGCCCACCTTTTCATGGACTGCCCAGCTATAAAAGGCCTCGCAGGGAAAGTATGCAAGTGGGTCCAGAGAACATGGAAAATTAGTTTTTTCAAGACTGATCTATGCTTTGGAGGTAAAAACTCAGGTAGTCCTGCACTCCTCCTCATCACTCAGATTGCCAGATACTTCTTCTTTCATAATGTATGGCTAACAAGGAACCGCCGGGTTTTTGAAGAAGGATTTGAGGTGGCAAGCTTCGCAGAAATTATATAGGAAAGCAAAGTGCTAATATGGGCACTCGGGTGCAAGCATCACTCGGAGGACTGATCTAGGACTACTTGTGCCTTGTTGTCAGCAGACGGAATACCTGGGATGGGGGCAAACCTTGGCCATCAGTGGGAGTGGCTGCCCTAATAGCCGTTGTAATTATGATTCTTGGATGTTGTCATGGCTTAACATGAGCATGACAAAACCTTGTAATTTTTTTGGCTGCTCAATATAATTCACTCACAATTGTGAGTTTTGCCAAAAAAAAAAAAAGATGGATGTCCATGTGAAAAACATGCTTATCTTTTAAATTTTGAGATAAAACTTGTGGAGATACTAAAGGTACCAACTGGGTTTTTGTTTAGTATATGAATTTCAAATAAATATCTCGTTTCTTCTTTAAAAAACCGTGCCATTGTGGAAAGTGGAAAAATGGTTAGCAAATTAAATTGCAAAAGGATTTCTTCTTATCATGTAAAGTCACCTTAGTTCAAATCTTTTTTTTCCCCCAAAGTTACAATAGTGAGTGCATGTATATACTTTGAAACCAAAAAAGTTACATTGTAAGCCATGCTCCTACCGAGCCTTGGCACCACCTAGGACACAATGAAATTGTTACATCAGTTGATAAAGAGTGCCACCCTGAAATTGAACGACACCAATGGGATTTAGGTTGGCTTGGGGTTGCCACTAAGGAGAGATCCCTGTCACATCACACCCCTTGATCGCCTAGCCAAAACCTATTGCTGCAACTATCACTTTTTCTAGCTATTCTTTTCAGTAGACTCAGTGGTGGTCAAGGAGCTGTAACCTTCACCAAGTGATTAATTAGGTCTAGATGTTGGTTCTACAATCACACATCCTTACTGACCATGTTTGTCTTGTCATGTACCTCAACACAAGGGCACTCGACCTCATTGCTATTTCCTTCAAGGTTGAAACCCTCTAAGATAATTGGCTCTGGCTTATCTGCGGGATTGTCTATCTGCATAGGATTATCCTGTACCTCCTCCGCGAGCAGGCTCTCAATCTCTTTGCTAATATGTAAGGTCTCTACTTTCGAATTTCACACAAATTCTATTACGCATTTGAATTTTTTTAACCATCACTCATTATTCAAGATATTCGAGTTCAAATTATGAATCGTAGGCTGAGAAAACCTAGAATTTAAAATTTATGCTACAAAATTAGCTATATGAATCACTAATTAACTTATTGTAAGACTTAGTTACTGATTGTAGAATTTTCTTTTACTACTGTAAAGTTAATATAAGACTGTAAAGTGTAACTTAAAAATGTAAAGCAAATTATCATTAAGAAAATAAATAAAATAATTATAAAGACAAAAGAATACACAGGGATGACAAATGAAGGCACATGGACTCACTTGGACTCACATAGGAGGGGACAAAGTGGGACACACTGTCACATGAAAAGGAGAGGCTAGTCTTGACTAATCT
Organism: Adiantum capillus-veneris; assembly: GCF_014529385.1. Lineage (NCBI taxonomy): Eukaryota > Viridiplantae > Streptophyta > Polypodiopsida > Polypodiales > Pteridaceae > Adiantum > Adiantum capillus-veneris. The sequence goes on along the minus strand of NC_140960.1, from coordinate 98,775,633 downwards.
TAATGAGGGGGGGATGTGTGGCCTTATCTTTTGATGATAATGACAAATTGGTCAAGCTGATGGGTACCACAAGGGTACCAAAAACGCGGGTATGATTTTTGGAAAAAAAAATTATTTTTTAAAAAAATTAAAAAAAATTATTTTTTTTTGGAAAAAAAAAGTTGGACGTTTTCTTTTCTGCTATAAATAGAGCATCCATGCTCACACTTTATAACATAGAGATTGCCTCTATAGCGCTCACGAAGTGCTGCCACTTCTCTCAGAGAGAAGGCGTCCACAAACCACTAAGAGAGCAAAAACTCTAGTGGACTAATAAGGAGCGTATTAATTAAGCATTCAATTAACTTTAGGAATGATGTATGTGTGCTATCTCTTACTCTAATCTCTCTAATAGATTAGTAAGATTCAATTAGTTTTAAGAAAGATATGTATGTATGTGTGCTATCTCTTACTCTAATCTCTCTAATAGATTAGTAAGATTCAATTAGTTTTAAGAAGGATATGTGTGTGTGTGTGTGCTATCTCTTACTCTAATCTCTCTAATAGATTAGTAAGATTCAATTAGTGTTAAGAAAGATATGTGTGTATGTGTGCTATCTCTTACTCTAATCTCTCTAATAGATTAGTAAGATTCAATTAGTTTTAAGAAGGATATGTGTGTGTGTGTGTGTGTGTGTGTGCTATCTCCTACTCTAATCTCTCTAATAGATTAGTAAAATTCAATTAACTTTAAGAATGATGTGTGTTTGCTATCTCTTACTCTAATTTCTCTAATAGATTAGTAAGATTCAATTAGTTTTAAGAAGGATATATGTGTGTGTGCGTTATCTCTTACTCTAATCTCTCTAATAGATTGGTGAGATTCAATTAGCTTTAGAAAAGGATGTGTGTATGTTCTCTTTTACTCTAATAATTCTAATGGATTAGTAAGATTCAATTAACTTTAGAAAAGATGTGTGTGTATGTTTTCTCTTACTCTAATCTCTCTAAGTATACCTACTCTGTCTACTTAGTACATCTTCACTATTAACTTATGCATAGTTAATTGAAAGTTAATACATAAGAGAACTCATCATATTCTTATTATACATGATGAAATTCTCATTCACCAACTTTATTGTCAATTAGATTAAGTAGAATTTTGAATAATACTAAAAATTGATTTAGTTGAAGTATAGAAATTGAAGTTAGAATTGGATTAGAAATGTGAAGCATAAAAGTAATGCATTCCTAAACTTTCACTCATAGTTTACACACTTAATTTTTGATTGATTACAATTAGCAAATATTTGATGTATAGAAATTAGATGTAGAACAACAACACTAAGTGTGAATCCGAGTTGGCGAGGGTTCAAATTACAGATTCTCTTTGGAAATAAGGAGACTACTAGGCAAATTGACCAATTTAAAGTTCTAAGTGTATAACATAAGTGTAGTACAAAAAAATGGCTCTAAAGCGTGCTCGAACACAAGGCGTTAATGATTATGAAGCCGGTACAAGTAAGGGGGAACTCCTGCGGAACATGCTATGTCTCCACCAATCGGACCAATCGGAGCTATGGTACAGGTTAGTATTGCAGTTTCAAGTTATGCATCATTGCATATGCGAGACCATAGGAATATATTATTTACCTTATGAAAAGAAAACAAGGACCAAAACCAAGGGGCTTAACCCCAAGAAACTCGGCATATGTTTGACAAGTAGGAAAGAATGTCTGGTTAAACTGGTTGCTATAGGAAAGAATGTTTGTCCAAAACCTTCGGTATAGATCCTCTCAAGTCTCTCTACTTATTAGCGCTGGTATTATGTGGCAGTTGCCGAGGCGTGAGATGACGCCCAGGATGGCACCACTGATGTTGTGGTGGGAGTACACCCAGATTAGCCCAGCTGGATACTGCAGTTTTGTTTTGCCGTGGCGTGAGGATGACGCCCAGATTGACACCGTTGTTGCTGTGGCGGGAGTACGTCCAAATTAGCACAACGAGTACTTGTTGAGCGCTATGGGATGCTCATGAGGACAAGGGTTTTTATAAATAATGTATATACCGATCGGACATAATAGCGCCAGTAGAGATTCTTAAGTGAACCTAATCCAAGGGTTGTTGGTTTAAAATTGGATGACTTCTTGTTTGACTACTGTTTGTAATACTGTTTGAAGGGGTGTTTTAACGAACCAGTATCATAAATAAAGTAAAGGAACATGTATGTTTAAACAGTGTGGTAGTAATTAGATAACAAAAGAAGGGTGAGTGTGGTGTGGAAAGTGGGAGAATAATACCCCAACGGTATCATTCTATGGACGGGTGGACCCGATGAGTCGGGTAACTTTCCAACGCTAGAATTTTTTTTTTAAAGTCATAAATCTTAAAAGAGACAAACCTTGGCGGCTGTGCTTCTGAAACATGGAGAAAAAAGCGCACAGGTTGGTCACTCTAAGATTTATACTTTTAGGTATAATTGATTATAGATAGTTTTTAGATAGGGTTATGGTGGTCACGCTCCGCCATAGCGAGATAGGACCAATCCTTCACTAACGGTTCATGCCCATGGCTACGTAGTAGCTAAGGCAATGTCCGTTGGTTTTTCTTTTTCAGGATTGGAGACCTATCAAAGGTACTCCGCTCCTCTCAAAAAGGGGCAGGGACCTCACATAATCACACCAGAAGTTCCGATCGGTTATCTTGTTCCTCTTGTAACTCCTCTGCATTGCAATCCATCTCTTTATCCATCTTCCCCATCCTGTTCCTTGGTGTTCACTTCCATCCTTGTGCTATTCGCTAAAGGCCCAACCTCTCTAGTGACCCGTCTCCACATTCTTTTGATCCTCAGGGAAGGGGCAGTTAGCGCCTCATGGCAGTTCCTTGCATAGTGCCCAATTCTACAATACTTGTAGCAAGCATTTGGAAATGACACAAATACTAATTCTTGTCGATATGCACCAATACTGCCCATGCTCAAATTCAAATACTTAGGGATAGGTTTACTCAAATTCCACAATATGCATTCTTTAAAATCCAAGAAGGACCTTACACATTGCAATTTTGAAATGAAGAGCACTTGCCTAGCATAGCAGCAATGGAGTCAACATAAACTTGAAGCCATAAAGGAAAGCATTTGAGAATGACCCACACAGAAGTCCATAAATTCTTCGTTCGTGCAGAACTTGGGCATCTAGGGCATAGCATAAGCAAAATGGTGAAGTGGAAAACTGCATTCCTATTGTTAGTCGTCGCTGTCGCCCACTCCCATAAGCCATGTGCTGACATTCATTGACCCATAATATAACACTATTGATTGATCATAGCACTACTCTATACTCCAAAACACGGCTTCTAGATTAAACTCAGTCTGCATAGCATAGCCATCGTCCACCTTGTTTTGACTTTTCTTGATCACCCCGAGTAGGATTTCTTCTGATCATAAACAATTACCAAACACCAAAGGATTAAAAATCTTCTTCAGACTTGAGGTATTCCAATCACTCGCCCTTTTTCTCCCCTCTGCAATGAATACAAACTCTGCCCCCCATCCACCGAGACCTAGTGTCCCCATGCCGCACAAATCCCCTGACATCATCACATCCAATTCCATGTCAGCGAGGAACACCCCCAAGGGAAAAATAACCCCGCTCATGAAGTAGCACTTTGAAGATAAAGCCCAGAGATAAACCCAAGGATAATCATAGTGTGCACAAAAAGTGAGTACAAAAGCACCCTGAATTGGCCTAAGCTAGGTCCTCAAACAAAAATGCAATTTATCAAGATAATCGGCGCGTCAAAGACTCCAACCTTGAAAGCACAAAAAAGAAACGCTTAAGGTAAAATGATATTCACGCTTATGATGGCTCAACTATTATATAATAATTCAAGAGTATGATACTTTATTGAATTGAAAATTGTATAAACATAAAAATGGGGATTGAAATTACCTTATTCAAATCGTAAATAGAGGTTTTTTTAAAAGTGTTTTCTTGTATGTGACATTCCAAGCTTGATGAGTCCAGGTTGTGATAGGTTAATGTCTCAAAAGAGTAAGCATTACCCTTATGAATAGGGATTTGGTGGGGGTTGATGTTGAGCTAAATTCCAATACAAGAAAATCATGTGTTTTGGGATTCAATCAAAAAAGAATATTTGATGGATGGTAGCTTTTCATCTCTTGCATGAGGCATATGAGTCCTTCACGTTATTTCAATCACACTCTAATTGTTGACGTTATTTGGGAACAATAGGAAGGGCAAAGATTGTAGGTTTCAAATTTGGGTACATTCCAAGTTGAATGGCACTTGGCAAAATATTTGAAAACTTTGAAGTGTATGTTAGGGTCCAAGCAAGGTACTATGACCCTCTTTACATGCATGTATTGTTGCCACAATAACTTCTTGACAACCGCGGAAGGCAAGGGTGCAAAGGCCAACATGTCAAAGGATGGAAAGGGAAAGTGTGACAAAGGTGGAGCCAACTCTATGAAAGGTGTGTCCGTTATGCAAATGTGGGGCCAACTCTATGAAAGGTGTGTTCGATATGCAAAGAGTGAGTAAAGCACTACAACAATGATCCCAAGGTATCCTTAGTTTTGACCAGAGTGTATTCACTAATCGGGATACAAAAGAATTAAATTGGGATCCTATTTTACACATTCCATTGGCAAATATGCATGTGTGCACCCTTCATGCACGTTTACGAGTTCTTGACAAGTTTCTAATGCTCCACATTGATTATTCTTGGAATATGGGGCCTATAGAAATAAGGGATGAGTGTATAAGAGAACTTGAAGCCATTTTCTCAAATGTCAATCTTCATGGTAATCTGGTTGAGCTAACAAAGGACAAGAATGCATCAAGAATTACACTGGATCATCCCAATAAAATATGTATGGGTGGTAGTAAAGCAAGGTATTCGCTTTCAAATTATTCTGACTATGAAAGTCCCACATATATATGTGACATAATCACCTACAAAGGTAACAAAGCAACCCTTGGACTTAAGCATGCTCACATGTGGCAATCTGTCAAATTATTGTGACTATGAAAGTCCCACAAATATATGTGACATAATCACCTACAAAGGTAACAAAGCAGCCCTTGGACTTCAGCATGCTCACATGTGGCAATCTGTCAATCTAATTAGTCTGCTTGAAAAAAAAACCTCAAATGAGCTCTCCACCTTGTAGTTTGTAATTAACATTTTCACAGCCCAAATGGTTGATGCTCGGGGAGGAGAAACACACATTACACATTACATGATGGGGGAAACACTTAGCCTCTATAGTTGATTTGCTTGTGGGTTTGAACTAAAGTTGTTTTTATTTGTTTGTAGAATGTACTTTTTGGACATGGCACATTTTTTCTCAACACATATGCTCCATTGGGAATTTGGAGTAGCCGCGGAATACAATGCTCACACTACCAAGAACAAGAATTCTACTTCAACAATACATGTCATGAAGGTGGGAGGAAAAGGATCAATGAGGAAAGCAAGAGCAGAAGAAGAAACAAGGGTCACCAAACAAGAATAGCAAGGCCCTCTCCTTAACATGAAAATATTGCCAGTCGTCCCTTGTAGTTCAACCAAATTCCCATACTACACCACACAAGTTTGGCCCTTATTTGGAAGGTCATACTAGGTGACCCTAAATATGAAGCACAAGAGGCCAAGAAGAGCATGAAAGCTTAAGAGAAAAAGAGGAAAGAGGAGGCAGAGAAAGAAGCACAAGAGAAATAGGAGAAGAAGAAAAGGCAGAGGGTGTAGGAGGAGTGGAAAAGGATAGAGACTGTCATAATAACTAATATCTAATTCTCCTAAACGATTTTCTCATGTTAAACTGATCATTTAATATGGGGAAGTGCCAGGGGAGAAAAAGCTAGAATATTGGTGAAGCTAGCAGACCGGCCACAGTAGGGATCCAAAGGAGGGAAAATACGGATCCAAAGGGGGGGCCAGCTGCAAAAGAGCAATGTATAACAATGGACTTAAAAGACCATAAGGTTCATCCCATTAAGACTTCCAAAATGCTAAATTCCAAAATTCAAAGGTTGAGTCCAATGGTCAAGCTTAGGAAATTTGGATGATTTGTATGTGTGTAAAAAAGTCTTCCCAAGTCCTACAAAGGAGGGGGCGAGCCCAAGAAGTGGGGGATGAGAGAGAAATACACACACACACACACACACACACAAGCTTCGTTTGCACACAAAGGGAAAGAGGGACATATGTCAGCTCCCTAACCCAGATGCCCACAAGGTGTACTCAATTCCTATTGGATGGCCATGGAGGTAGACCAATGAGAATTAGGCTAGAGTAAATCTAGTTTAATTGATTTAAAAACACTCAATAAAAGAACCAACAAGAATTAAACTCTCTAGAAGACTATTGGACAATCTCCCAAGGGGTCCAATGAGCATTCAACAGCCCAATGGCTTGCCTGATTCCTATTGGCCAGGAGACAAAGGGGTCCAATGAGAGTTTAGCTGCATTAATTAATTACCTAAATCTCTCACAAAGGGGTAAAGGGGGACACATGTCAGAAGGCTATCACTTATGCTGCTTAAATTTCATTGGCTAAGCCTGGCATGGGCAAATAGGATGTGAGCATGAGCAAATAGCAAGAGGGGTCAACCAAGAGAGAGAGGAGGATGAATTTTACAAGGCATTATCACTTACTCACTCACACAAACTCATGTGTGAAGCAAGAAGACTCGCTCTCTCTCTCTCTCTCTCTCTCTCTCTCTCTCTCTCTCTCTCTCTCTCTCTCTCTCTCTCTCTCTCTCTCTCTCTCTCTCCTTCTCAAGCTTTAATGGAAATCTTACCACCTACTCCAAGCTTGTGAGAAGGGAGGCCTACACCAAAAACTCTTGGCTTTGTGATGCAAATCCAACCAAGAGCCAAGCTTCAATGCATGCTCATCTCCTCTACCATGCTAATTATTAAGCTAAGCTATGTTAATATGAGTGATTATGTGATGAGATGTACATCTTTCTCGTAAGAATACTCCTTCTTCCTCTCAATCTACTCTCATACCCCGCTAGCTCTCACCGTCTTCAAAGGTGTGTGAGGTCTTGGGTCTGAGACCGTGAGGGAATTGATGTTGTGTTTGATAAGTGTTTTGCTTAGTGCATGAAGTTTCCATCTTCATTGCACTAGCTAGTATTGAACGAACACAAAGAATTGTATTGTAAAATGTCTCTCTTGATGGGAGAAACCATAATACAAAGCCTTTTGGAGGGGGGACCGGCTCCATGTAAATTCGGTCCTCAATTGTTGTCAATACCTTAATTTCTCTCTCTTTTGAAGTATTGTCCATGCTATCTAGCTAGGTGTTATACTTTTTGTTGCTCTCTCCACCCAAGCACTCTTGTTATTCTCATTAGGAATCTATTATAATGAAATGCTCACTATGTTCATGCTATTTTCCGCTACACACAAGTTACTAGGCCATTAAATGTTACAGAGACTAAGAGAGTCCACCTTGCCAATTTACAAACAATGATAGATGCTCAGAAGAAGGTGGCAAAAGATAGATCTCAAACCGTCCAACAAGATGTCACCGGGAGCTCAAACCCTTCAAAGTTTTCACAATCTACCAAAAAATGTGCAAAGAAGAAGAAATGCAAGTTGACACCTGAAGAGCAATAGACACAAGAGGAGAGGAGGACAAACTACAAACAAGACCCTCATCAATGAGCTTGTAGCCAGCTCCACCACCGCCATAAAAATCGCAGAAAAAATGGAGATGGAGGCCATAAATGGTGGCTCTAAGGGAGATTGGAAAATATTAGAAGAGCAATCATTCCTAAAGCGTACTTCTCTCGAGTTGTCAGGGAGATTAGTGATTTGACTATAACAAGGATACGACGTGCTACCCTAATGGCCCTACAAGATGCCTCAGAGGATATATTAGTACAACTATTCCAAGATGGTGTTTCCTATATGGTGCACGCAAAGAGGTCACTCTCAAAAACACTTATTTTTCCATTTCCATCAACTTACAAAATGAGGGCTGCCTCCATAAAAATTAGAATATCCCCATGTAAAATCTCTTTTGAGAATTGTAATCTTTTCATATAATATCAATGACTCAATTTGTACCATTTTTCACAATTGTACAATTACTTGTTTAAAATTGTGAATTATTTGTAAATGTACATCTCAAGTTGTTTAATTTAAGTGACGAAGTGTGCTTTTTTTTATGACATAGTCCAGAGTGATTGTTGGACAATTTTTCATTGAAACGGGGCCATGGGGGCTAGGTAGAGGGTATTAATGATCATAACTTCACTACATGCCACGACGCATAGGGGTTTCTTTTGTCCCGCCCAACACCATTAGCCTCCCATACCCTTTGCTACACCCCCTTGTGGATTTTTTTGAATGAAAAATTTTCAGACATCTCCCTTGAGTATCCACATTTTGTCCTTGCGATTGGAGGTTTTTGTGGAAGCCATTCCAGATACAAATTGCTTTAATCAAAGTTGTACAGACAAAATGAACTAATTAAAAATATACACAATACAATAAAAAATGAAAAGACAATACAAAGACCAATTGTTTTTGAAATTATATCATGGATTGTTTGTCTTTTTGCAAATTATATCATTTGGTAAGGGATAATTGGGGGGCTTCATGCCAAGGTGGGTTTTTACCTCTTTAGGGTTTGTCACCTCTCCACTAGTATACATTTTTTGGCATTTAGAGTGAGGGACTCTATGGTAAGGACAACACTCAATGCCTTGCACTTGAGTAGCTCTGCACAACCATGCTTTGAGAACTCTATGTGAGCAACTCAAAGATTGGATGGCCCCATGTAGCTCAGGTAGTCCCACAAGGAGCTATTCTTGCCAGCGAACACATTGCTAGAGCCTCTCGTTTGCATAGCAAACTTATCAATGTGGTATGTTGAATGAAAAACAATCTAAAGAACATTGCTACTAATTGTAAAAAAGCATAGACAAACATCTATTTCTAAGAATACTTACCTCACTATCCTCATCCATTTCTTCAAGAGCTTGCCTTGTAAGGTTGATTCCGGAACGATCATCTCTACCCATTGAAATTAGTGAGCCAAGTGTATTTGCAATGTCATCAAGGAAAATAAATTGATGACCCTCCACCACCAATACATGCAAAGTCAGTAATTAGAATTTAATAGACTTTCTCTAACACTTCATCTCCCTCTATTGTTCGATGTTCCTTCTTGATGGAGCTGAGCTCTTCTGAGAGAATGAGTGCCATGGATGTTTCCATCTTCTCATACCTCTTTGACATCTTCATTTTCCTCCTCCATAATGATTATAGTGTCCTTCTTGATCGCCTTTTCCTTTTACTTTCCTCTCTCCATGCCCCTGAGCACAAGTAAAGCTAGAATCATGTCCCAAGCTATGAATTGGAATTGGATACATGTACACCCCATGCCCAAGTCTATGAGGTCACACTCATCCTCTATCCTACAGTCTCATTCGGTGAGCCCTTTGACAAATGTCAAAAGGAAAAAGTGAAAGTTCTTATCATCCAGTAGTTCCATTGGTACCCACACCATGTCGGATCCCTCAAAGACAATTGCATATTTGATCATGTGCTCCTCCATGTAATCAAGAAATATTTGGAAGGCTCTACATGCAAGTTGGTTGTGGTCTACATGTCAATAGCGCCTTGAAACACACTAACTAAGTCATATGCTTGATCTACAAGGCCGACCTTTTTGAGTTGTGCAAGGAGTGCCTCACATAACATTGCCATGATTTGATTCATGCACGAGGAAGATGCCAAGAGATCTTAGAGCTAAAGGCTTTTGAAAGTGAGAAATGAACTTAAAAACCTTAGAAACTGATTTAAAAACCCAAAGTCACTTTAGAAATTTTTTAAAGACCCTTAAACATAACAAAAAAAGTGGTTGATATTCACAGTCAGGTTGAATGTTTTTGCTTGTAAATTTCTTAAAAAATGAAATTCTCCAAGAAAACTTGAAAAAAGAACAAGTATTCACAAAGATGAGATGCAAAACATCGTACTTATTCATAGGAGGTGATTTGCATCAATTATTATAAGCTTTTATAGTAATGCATTGCAAGAATGCAATGTCCTCACAAAGAAAGCCGTTTTCCTTTCTAAATCAAACAACTTTGTCAATTGAAAACAAACAGGCACAACTTGGGCAATGTATATCCCAGATTGAGATACTTGCAAAGATGACCAAGGTGTCAGTGATTATTCATAGAGATGTCGTGCACCACATCATCATGGAGATACATTTGAAAGTCAACAATTTCTTGAGAAACAACGCTAGAGTCGAGTGCCTCCCATACTCCCATAGTTTGCTTCTACCTTTTGTAGGGAAAGAACATTGACAAGTTTCACTTTTTAGTATGGTATCTAAAAACCAATTTCTATCCAATTACATAGCACTTAATGTTATCTCCTTGGTGTTTGACCACCTTGGTTTCCTATCAACTATAAGGAAGCTGTTCATTGCACATGATCTCCTTTGCAAATCCACATTTTTGGTGTCCTATGGACACTGTGCAATTGAAAGATATACACAAAGACATGAAGAGACATAAACCATATCATTGTTGCTTTGTGTGACTCATAAGTGCACTTCATGGATGCATGCACATCCACCTCCATTCTTCCTTAGGTTGCTGCTATCAATGTGTTATCTCACATAAGCATTTCCAAACTCTCTAGGCTTGGTGAGTGAATGGGAGTTAGATTATCATACATATTTCTCTTAGACGTGACATAAGTATGGCTATAAAAAAAGATGTCCTATGAAGCAAGATTAGAGGATAGACAACTAGCATATAGTAAATTTCCAAGATCCATGTGTGTGGATTTAAAGGTCCCTGTGAAGGATTTTATTGGATCCCACTTTATGAAATTAAACGAAGGAATATCTACAAGAATGAACAAACAACATCTATCATACACAAAAGCAATGTATGAGGGGAAAGTAAAAAATAGACAATCCTTAGTATTCAAAGATAAGGAGATGTACAATTTGTAGAAAACCTTGCTTGAGTTAATGTTGTCCCTAGATTCAAGTGAGAAGATATATACATGCTTCACCTTTGCTAGTTTGCTTGAACTCCATGATTATTCCCTTCTAGTGGTGTGCTTGAGAAGCTATCTTCTTGAGACTTTGTATGCACGTCTTGAACCTGGCTACATTATCACCCACATCAAATCATTTGTAGTTAATAGTAACCAAATGACCACGGTTGTCTTACACATTGCAGCAAGAAATTGAGTCAATAATACTCCTAGGTTGTCAAGCATCTGGGGATGCTATGGAAGCAAGTAGTACCACTTGCACAAACAAAGTATGGAAGCAAGTAGTACCACCTGCACAAAGAAATATATTATTTGTCCATGCACACTCATGTTCTTAGTTGCATATAGAGCAAGGTTAAAAGGTATACAAAGATGAGCAATGTCTATGCTATGAAACTCCACCTGCAAGTTGGCTCATTTTAGTAATATGGTAAGAAAAGATATGAGAAGATAGAAAATAGAATTTTCTTACCTAACAAAGCACCCAAAAAAGCTCAATGGTCTTACCATATAGTACTCTAGTGCATAAGACGAGACTAAATCTTCAAAACAAAGTTTTGATGTGAGGGGATACCATTTGAGAGCTAAATGGGGAAGAAGGAGTACAAAATATGTTAAGCTTTTGATGTGAGGGAAGAAGGGCCTTGTACTTGTATTATGATCCCTTTACTGTGACAAATGTTACATTTGCTTTATTGCAATGAATATTTTCTTGATTTTTTCTCAACCAATCCATTCTTGAAATTTATCCATCTTGAGTACACAAATTGATGAGAACTAGAAGGACCTTAAATTTGAAATTGAAGGTCTATGAATTTCTTGTATGTTGAGAATACTGGGCCCATTAGCCAATTTTGTGCTTAGCTTCTAACTCGTGGGTTGAGCTTTGAGCGGCAATCTCTTAAGTGTGCATGGGGTTAGAAAGGAGTGAGAACTTCGTGAATCTACAAGGAGGTGAGAGTTTTACCTCGGAAATCCCCTTGAGTTTCTAGGATAGAATACTAGCAATTTTGCTTGTGAGTGCATCGGGAGCGTACATGTGGTGAGTGCAAGAAGGAGAAGACACACACAACATGTGGTGGAGCGCACGATGAGAAGATTCCTCATTCACTCCTTATTGTTCTATCAAAACCAATAAGTGAATTATGTTAGTGTGATGGGTTAGTGGGTGTTTGGTCTAGTTGGCTTAAAACCCCAACTATCTCTCACCATTTGAAGGCCAACATGGACCAAGTGGCCTATGTATGTACAATCCTATGCAGTTTTGAAGCATGTATGTGCCTTCATATCACACCCATCATCTCAATGCAATGTGCAAACTTCTTTGAGGCTAAGCTCTTTGTAAGAGAATCTGCATGGTTTTCATCCATATAAACTTTGACAAGCTTGATCCATCTTCTAGCCAATATATCTCATATCACATGATACTTGAAATCTATGTGTTTTGACTTTGATTGAAGCATGTTGTTCTTAGCTAATGTTATAGCACTCTAACTATCACAACACGACACTGGAGGCTGATGAATGCCAAGATCTCCCATTAGAAGATCTAACCATACAGTATACTTGCTAGCACTAGAAATAGCACCATACTTTGTCTATGTGGTGGAAGATGAAGTGTGATCCTGGAGACATGACCTCCATGAAACTGCCAGTTGAGAAAACAAGATACATAGCCATATGTGGATTTTTGACCATCAACATAGCCCACATAATATATATCCATGTAACCCACTATGGATGTATCACTATTCCCAAAGCATAAGCATAAGCAATTTCTTGTTGTACCCTTAGGTATCTCAAAATCTACTTCACTACTTCTTAGTGAATTTTGATAGGATTTGCCATAAATTTTCTAACCACTCCCCACCAAACGCAATGTTTGTTCTGGTGGGTATCATGTCATTCATAAGACTATCCACTATTGAAGAGTATGGCACCTTTTCCATTTCTACTTTCTCAGCATCACCTTTGAGAGCATCATCCTTATTAAGTTTTGCATATGCCTGCATTGGGGTACTCAACGAAGCCTTCCCCCCTTGCATGTCAAAATGTTACAAGACTTTGTGGATATACATCTCTTAAGATAACTCCAATATTCCACACTTTATGTCCCTCTTGGAAATTGATTTGCATCTCCCAAATCCTTCATAGCAAACTACATGCTAAGTGATTTCTTCAGGATGGAACCTACATGCTAAGTAATTTGTTCAAGATGAAAATCTCGCCTTAGACTTCTAAAAAATGAGCATATCATCGACATAAAGTATCAAGATGATAAGCGAACCATCGTTTATTAGCTTTTGGGTAGACAAGTAGTGGTCTTATTGGCTCCTCACACATAAATTTGGGACTAGATGTACTTTTGAAATTTTGCGTTGAGATCCTCAAGACCATACAATGTCTTTTGTAGCCTACACACCACTTCTGCCCTACTGGGTTGGTCAAGTTTAACTTCAAAACCCTCTAGTTGCTTCATGTCAACATCCTCTTCTAGATCCTCACAAAGGAATTCCGTTTTCACCTCCATTTGGACAAGTTCCATGTCCTTAGTGGCTAATAGATGTAATAGAGTCTATCTTGACTACTAGTGGAAAATCTCATCAAAATCTATGCCTTTCTTTTGCTTGAATACCTTAGCAGCCAATATACCTTTATACTTAGGCCTTGGGCTGTCTATCGTGTATTCCTTCTTATATACCCATTTGCAAGGCAAGACTTGTTTGCTCTCTGGTAATTTTGTTAGTTCCCAAGTATCATTATTCACAATCAAATTGTATTTTGATTGCATGGTCTCCTCCCACTTTATGCTACCTTCCATCTAAATAGCCTCTTGGTAGCATGTCCACTCTCCACAATCAGTGTGACTAATAGATAGTCTAACCTTGGCTGAAAATGCTTAGGTGCACGAGAGACTCTTGTAGATCTCCTCAGTGCCTAACCACTAGAATTTTCTCTCTCTAGAGTACTACTATCAGTAGGAACGTCACCAGTAGACTGAGTTGTCGGTCTAATCTCGATTGAGGCTACATCCTTGTATCCAACTTCTCAATATTCCACCTCTTTGAAAGGTTTCCTTTGCATCCTTGATTCAGGGAAGATAGCACGCAAGCTCTAAATTATTTGTCAAGATTCCAAACTCCAAAGATAGTATCCTATTTCTCCACCAAAACCTTAACCAATGAAGATGCATTTGTGTGATTTGGTATCTAAATTTTTGTGTAGATCTTTAGGCACATGTGAGAATGCCTCACACCCAAATACATGAAGTCTATCATAGTTTGGCTTCTTGCAAAGTCTACATTTCCTCTAGAAGCTTGTAATTCAAAGGCATACTAGGAAATTCATTGATAATATAAACCACTATAAGAACAACCTCTCCCCAAAACTCTATTAGTAAGTTTTCAATAGATAGCATTCCTATGACTCTCTCTCTCTTGTATGTTTCTATTCATATGCTTTGCTACACCATTCTGAGCAGGTGTGTATAGCATAGTGTACTACCACCTTATGTATCGTTTGCTACAGAAATCATGGAATTTCGTCCATTTGAGCTCTTGCATGGTTATCAACCTCGATAACATATTATCGTAGGTTGGGCCAATGAACGCATACATTTGGCTAAAGATTTCTTGAAGGAATTTTGATATGTGCAATGCTAGGCAAGATCAAGACCGTTACAAAAATTTTGCAGATGAGAACCATCAACAAGTGTCCTTCAAGTAGGGAGAGTTGATATTTTTGAAAGTTCCAAAACATTCAAAAATTTTAAAGACTAGACCTGGAAATATGCTTTCACCATGGTATTCTGGTCCTTTCAAGATTATTAAGAAGAGTGGCAAGCGTGATTATGAACTAGATTTACCAACAAACTCACGAGTTCATCCTGTTTTTCATACTAGCCATTTCTATGAGCGATTAGGAAAAGCACAGAATGTTGTTGATTTAGATTTTTGGTTGACATAATTGAGCCACTTGCTCAACCTCATGAACCAAAGAATATTTTGGATTATCATAGTTTATAACCAAAAAACCATATTCATCAACAAGTTTTAGTTAAATGGAACTTAGATAGACCCAAAAAATGTTCCACCTGAGGAAACATTAGTGCTCTTTGTAAGAGGTTTCCTACTTTTTTTTTCAGGATGAAAAGTCCTTCTCAAGGGGGGAGCAATGTAAGGACAAAGGTCCTAGGAACAAGCCCTAAAGCTATGGTTGTGAGGTAAAGGGGTCTTGAAGATAAGGGCCAAACGCTACCTATACGGGGGTTGGTTGAGTGGAGAAGATAGAACATGGTCTCCTAGGCCTTTCAACGTCTTTATGGACTTCATATTTGAAATGAATTGGCTTTACATGAACACTCGACTACATTTCAAGGCAATTTTTTTAAATCTTGAGTGCAATTTTAGAGCACTTTTCACCGCACCATGGAGCTTTGAAAGCTCATCCTACATGTCCTTTGCAATGGTTTTTGTGGCTACATGATGGATGAGAGTCTTACCAAATGACGAGCATAGATCACTTGAGTGTGCTTATCCTCTTCCACCCCTTCATCAATGTTTGGGTTTATACAAGTCTACATCAAATACATATGCCCACATGCCCTTAGACATGAGCTTATACTTGACTTGTATATGCCAAGATGGTTTCTTTGGCCATTTTTTAAGGTCTTG
The DNA here is from genome assembly GCF_014529385.1 of Adiantum capillus-veneris. Taxonomy (NCBI): domain Eukaryota; kingdom Viridiplantae; phylum Streptophyta; class Polypodiopsida; order Polypodiales; family Pteridaceae; genus Adiantum; species Adiantum capillus-veneris. The sequence goes on along the minus strand of NC_140960.1, from coordinate 98,759,914 downwards.
CCCAATTATGGGTAGTATCCAATCTTCTTATAAGTGAGCCAATTCAATTATAGAAATCAAGGTGTATGTTAAGGCTTCTCCAATCATAACACCCGCTCTTTTTGTGTGTTTTTAAAAGGTGAGTAAAAGGGGAAAGAACTAGCTATTTTACAATCTTTAAGAGAACAATTAGTAGGAGCCCCTCTGTGTGAATAAAGTTTAAAATGGCCAAATAGTAAAACTAAAAACTAAAACGTGATTTAGATTTTGACCTTATCATCAATATCCACTGTGCTTAATCCTTCCTAGACCATCCTCTCTTATGAAAAAGAGAAAAACTAGATTTATTCAATGCTAATGTCGGTTTGATTAAGTTTATGCAATAAAATTTACATGCATTAAAGCAAAAACTCACATAAGAAATCGATCAATCAATCAATACAGACACATGTATTGATATATACACACACACACACACACACACACACACACACACACACACACACACACACACACACACACATGTATTGAAATATGACCTATGGGACCAAATGAACATGTCACGTGGTGTGAGTGGAGGTCATAAGTGACCCTCGATGCTCAAAAATGGCTGAAATGAGCATTGCAATAGAGTGTCCACATTGTGGTTGGGAGAGGAAGGTATGTAGGGAGAGCTCAAGGCTGAATATATGGGGAAAAGAGGACCTAATGTGGTCATTAGCTGAGCACTCAAGTAGTGTGTGGTACTCACTCTCTCGCACTTGACGAGGGCATAAGGTGCAAAGTCGATGAGACTCCTCGCCAGTGCCCCAACGTCGTGTCTCGCAGCGTAGAGAATGGGAGCTAAGACGAATGGAGGCAATGGTGTAGATCGCACTCAACGGGATGGGCTCAAGGATGTAGGGATGGGTTCGATTACCTCGTTGGGAGAAGAAGAGAGATTTGTAGTTTGGGGCAACGAGTGTGGTGTAATGGCTGAAGCGAGAACCTCCCGATTTCTCCCAAGCCCTGATACATTGGTGTTGTAAGAAGGCCTCATTAACTTGGGAGTTGATCGACGTAGCCTTGACCAAGTGACATGCATCCCATCTTCCAAACCATTTCTTGATGTCAAGAATCCACCCCAAACTTAGTATTTTGCTCTTGCATGTCTTTTGGACCTTTTGAGTTGCTGCATACGCAATTCCAGGAAGTCGATAGAGATAGATAGATAGATAGATAGATATATATATATATATATATATATATATATATATATATATATATATATATATATATATATATATATATATATATATATATATATATATATATATATATATATATATATATATATATATATATATATATATATATATAGAGAGAGAGAGAGAGAGAGAGAGAGAGAGAGAGAGAGAGAGAGAGAGAGAGAATTGACACAGATAGAGGGTCAAGTTTATGGAGTCCTCCCTCCCCCTAAGAAAGGATTTTATTAGCTTAATTCCCTCTCCACAAGAGACAATATACTTGTTCCTTGTAGCCATGCAAACCTTGGACCAAGGATATTGAAAGTTCCCTCTCCACGAGAGACAATATACTTGTTCCTTGTAACCATGCAAATCTTGGACCAAGGATATTGAAAGTTCCCTCTCCACGAGAGACAATATACTTATTCCTTGTAGCCCATGTAGATCTTGGACCAAGAATATTGCCTACTTCAAAATCCAACACCATAATAATTCTCAAGAACCTCTTCAAAAACCTACAAAAATTGAGATGGTAAATAATGAGATGGATTTGATAGTTGATTATACATAGACTCTGCTCAAATAGATAGTTTTGCAGAATTGACCATTTATTCACAGTGTTTGGTACTTTAACATTGGCCACCTTCAACAATGAAGGAGTTTCTAAAAATCCATGGTCCTCTATGATTATGTATCCTTGGGGAGGATTGTGCCAACTCCCCACCATACTTATGTTTGTGTCCTTTTTCATTTGATTTTACTAGCATATGGGTATGAATTGCAAATGTATATGGTGGATTTCCTTGTACTATGATCTTACCCTAAGTAATTGTGGTTGCTATTGAATTTTAGGAAGACTTGTGCAAATTTTAAAAGACTATCATCATCCTCTCAAAAAGCCAGCTTTAGCTTTCAAGTCCAATGCGTGGACATATGATTAAGTCAATATAAGAAAGAAAGACTTTCTTGGTTGAGCTTCACGAGGCCAACGACATCAAACTAATGCATTATTTTAGCTCCAACAACTAGGTGTGCCACTCTTATGTGTACAAAAACTATTGTCGAGAGGATATGGGATGGATGGCCTGGAGCGCCTCCCCCAACCCCCTATTTACAAAGTATAGGGTTCCTCGTGCCATGGTCTTAGAGCTGTGCTTCATAGGACCCTTGTCCTCACATTGTCCCACCTTGGAGTAAAGCTCTTGTCCTAAGAAACAAGGTAGGAAAATTATTCTTAAGAGGACCAATCTTTTCCCAAATGGCATCTTCTTCACTTTTCAAAACTATGTTGTTGATGAATCCAACCCTAGAAAAATTTGGAGTCCTTCCAAATTAGTGGTGGATGAAGCCATTGAAGCATAGCTTCCTTTTTGGAAGTATCCATTTCTATTCCGTTTGTTGAAATAATTTGCCCAAGGTGGTGCTCTTTTGTCTTAAGAAAATTACACTCAATCTCCTTGGGATAAAGCTTGTGTTGATGTAGCAAGTCAAAAACTTGTGAAAGATGTTTCAAAATGATCCTCGTTGGTAGCATTGTAAGCAAAGATTCCATCAAGAAAAATGATAAGAAACTTGTCCAAGCTTATGGCTCATAAAAGTGGCTGGTCCATTGGTCAAGCCAAAGGGCACGGTTGAAAACTCATTATGCTTGAATCGTGTTCAAAAGTAGTTTTGGGTATATCTGCAAGCCTCCAATAATTCATCTATTGATGGTAACAAATAATTATTCTTATTATAACCAAGTTGAATATACAATAATCTATGCACATGCACATAGTACCGCCTTTTGCTTCACCAATAAAATAAGAGACCCATTGTCAAGGTAGGGGTTGAATAAAACCCTTCCTAAGGTAGGGCACAAGCTTTCATTCTATCTCAATTGCTTTCTTATGAATGAGAATAAAGGGTTTTCTTATAGGTATAGGTTTACTACCAGGCACAACATCTATGCCATGCTACACAACTCGTGAAAGGTGGTAAACCATTAGGGAAAACATCATTGTATTCCCTAAGAAACTCCTTGTGCTAAATTTTCACATAATTGATGGGTAGTTTGGTGACTACATCGTAGTGATCCCTAAAGCAACTCGTTGAGTTGAAGTGTAAATTGTGCTAAACCTTCACATAACTAAGTAGTTTGTGACTAGGTAAATTTGTAGCTTGAATATTTAAATTTGAAGCTTGTTCTGAATCTGAGCTACAAGATGTTGGAGAGAAAGAAGATAGAGAAGCGTATGACATTGAGGAAGATTCATGTGTAGGAGACACTTCATTACCAAACTTAGAACTTGAAATAGAAGCAAACAAAGCATGACACAATGAGTAACAAAGGAAACCTGCTCTATTTCATTACTAGAATCAAACTTGGAAATTTTAATTGTGCCCTTGCAGTTTGAGGAGGACATCGTTAACTTGAGTATCTCACACCTCGGTGTGATGCTCATTAATCAACGCTATCATTAATGATGTGAATTGGATTTATGGTAGATTGAGCTACTTAACTAACTTATAGTTAAGAAAAGTGTGAGATACATCGTCATCTCTCAAAATATGCACCTTGTGCCCTTTGTGAGTGTCATGCATTCTAACAAGTTCATGTGGTCCAAAGGCCGACTTCCACAAAGAGGTTGTCAATCCACATTCATGAACCTCTTCTAGATGTGAGACTTCCACATTGGCACACTTAAGAGGAAGAGTCCAGAGAAAGTGACTTATAAGGATGATTTCCTGATAAACTATTCAAGCAAAAAAAATTTCTTGGTTCTCTCAAAATATTATCAAGAGAGGGGTCATCTATGTCCCTTGGGTCTCTTGGAATGCTCACTTGTATTGGAGGTTGTGACTTTCTCTTATTACTAACATGAGGTGATGCATGTGTGTTGTCATTGTTACTATGCATGATGCATTGTGCTTTATGCAATGCCGATATGTATGGCTTATCATTCTTAGGATCTTCATAAATATGTGCTTGAACTATGGCATTCTCTAAAGCCTTCGAATCCTATGCCTTGACTTGCTTCTTAAGCTATCGGTCAAGACCTCTAATAAAACTCATTCAAACCGTCCAATTTTAATATAACATCCTAATAATGAGACATGTATTGGCTTAATGTTTGATGTTCTTGCATCGAGCATGAATCCCAATCTAACCATTTTTCATCCTTCTTGTTGGTTGAAAGGAACTCTTTTCAGAATGATTTTTTAAAAATAGCCCATATTTTAGGATAGTTAGGTAGTTTGTACGTCATCCACTAAGGCTTTCCTTCAATGGTGAGACTCTTTTGCATTGCCTTGAATGCATTTGAGATACAAGGTAGATGAGGTATATCTCCCCATTAGCTAAGAAAAAGATCCAGCGTATCTTTGTTGCAGTCCTTATCCTCACCACAAAAGTTTGGGGCCTTCATGTTTTTAAGAAATTTTGCCACCTCTTTTGACTCCAAAGATGGTAAAAACTTAGGATCAAGAGGAGTACCAACCCCTTGGGTGGGTTCCTCCACCATAGCTGCTATTGGGGCAGGCATAGTACAGTTGGCTATTGGTTGTGTCCCTATTGTGTCTTGCCAAGCCATGAAATTGACTATGAGTTTTTGCTAACCGTGTAACATTCTCATTCAATGTAGCAACCTAGTGCTCTAATGTATCTATGCATGCTTCTAATGCTTTACAGGCCTTATGTTGGACTAGATTTACATGGTATTGAGCGGGTGAGCCATGCTCAAAGTCAAATTGATGTGTTTTGAGAATATATGAAGCCATACTGCATTGTGTGCCATGTAAATGAAAAGAATTACCTCCAATCTGTGCTCTACAAGCAAGCATCAATATCCCCAATTTGTTTGAAAAGGAGGAACTTTGCTTTGATTTTGTTGAACTTTTTTTAGCTTCTTGTGAATTTGGTGTGGATTTTTAAAATTAGCATACATGCACATTGCCACGACCTTTGATACTTGCAAAAGTTGGCTTTATCAGTGTCTTCGCATGCGCATGCATGCAAGCAAGAAATTGTAGATGTATATTGTTATTATATTGCAAAAAAAATTGGGTTTCATTGATCACTTTGATAAAACAAAGATAAGAGGGTATTTATGAAAAAGAAATTTCTAATATTACGGTTGAAAAAAAAGATAAGTTAGGACTGTCGGGGTTTTTTTTCCTCACTAGGAGGTTTTTTCCCATGCGTATGATATATACACCCATCATTCTAGGGCTAACTTATCTTTTCATTGTGCACTAAGTAATACATACTCTTTATTGTGTGCCTTGAGCTTCTTCATCTTCTCAAGCTGTGTGTGTTTCTATACAACCCTATTCCCAACAATTGGTATTATAGCAGGTTGCATCATCTCGAGCATTGTCGCCAGCGTCGCCAACACCCGTTTGCTCACTTTCTTTGATTTGGTGAGCCTTAGCAAGTTGACAGATAATTTCGATAATCTTGTAGACCCTTGTCTGCTCAGAATTTTGATTCATGCTTGTTTTTGCCTCCGTTTCCACTCTACAAGCAACACTGTGCAAGCAATTTTGTCCTTTCGTGTAAAATTTTTACCATTTTTTTTTTTTTTTGCAAACCAAGTCCTTTACAATCTTCTTTGGATTTTTCTATATAGCACGTGTTAATCCCCCTTTGTTTCTCCTCTTTTTCGAGGTAGTTCTCATATCAGGTGCATGCACTTTCCATCACTAACACAACACAGATGTATTCAAGACGTTCGTTGTTGAGGATAAACTGGACGGGGACAATTACCCAATGTGGGCTTACATGATGCAACATGTTCTTGTGTGGGAAAGGGCATTTAGAATGTTGTGCAGGGCATTGATGTATGTCTGAAGTCTGTGGATACGGGCTCTATTGACGATGTTGTAGGTTTAGGTGGCAGGATTTCTACTGCTAGAGTTTTTTTACCTATGGCTTAGCAATCTCGTTGTTAGGATGTTACAGATGCACATGCTTATGCATTGATTGCGTTATCTATGAAGTACACTACTACTCCTCACATTTGTTCAGCTAAATCTGCAAAACAGCATGGATATATTATGACTGGTCTTTAAGCAAGTCACAATTAGGCTACAATTGCATTGCTACATAAACTGTTGGAATCAAAAATTATGCATGAGGAAGATGACATTGACACTTTCCTTATTGCTATCAAGGATACCAATGAGCAACTCATTTCTGTAGGTGAAGTCATTCTGACAGTTCACTTGTGCACGCTATTCATGTTGCATTGTCAAATTCTTACCAGATTTTTGCTAGTACTTGGAGACGTATGACCAAGGGAAATCCTGATGTTGTCAAGTTTGATGCATTATGCACATTCATGTTGTAAGAGTCACTTTCAAGAAAGAATAGTCTAAACAACATGCAATTGAACAAACGTTTGTTGATGCTCAAAGAAACGGTGGTAACAACAATGTAACCATTTCTCATGGTTCTTTGGTGAGTGACAAATTACCTATTTTCAATGCTTCAACTGGCAACACTGGGAATTTTGGTGAAAAAGGCAAGAAGAAGATGCATTGCCATTATAGTAAGGTTAATGATCAAACACCATATTTGAGAGTTTGAGAATTTAGAGCCAATTTGAGAATAAACAATGTCTTGAATATTTTGCCATATGGACAAATCTTATACTATTTTTAAAGGCCAAATCCTTCCACAAGGTAGTACTTGAAAATCTCTTTTGAGCAATGCTCTCAAAACTTTGGCTAAGAATGGCCATGTGGTCAAAGCTTAAGATTGTTTTGAAAGTGGGAATTGAAAATTCCCAAACTCACTAATATGGTGTTATCACTTGATTAAGAAGTCTCCTAAATTGAAGGAAAAAGAGGCAAAGAAGAAAGAGGCTGGTTCCACTACAAGTGTAGCTATTGTAGAATCTTCTATGAAAGGAGATTGTGATGCTGATGTAGATGCAGAGTGGGCATTTGGTGCAGAGTGCACTTATGATCCTTATGTCCATGATGCATGTATGTCAGGTGCTACAGATTCACATGTGTGAAACTTTGATAGTGTTATAAAGCACATTACCTAACATCGTGATTTGTGTACCTCTCTTGAGTCTGTCCCTTCATGGGAATACAATCACTTGTGCCAACAATGCCTCTTATCCGATCAAGGAAGTTGGAAAGATTGGGATGGCTGCTACAAATGGCATTTCTTTCACACTTATTGATGCACTTTATGCACCTGGGATCAAGAAAAACCTTTTATCTGTATATGCACTTGCTAGACTTGGTCTTATTGTCAAATTTGTGGATGATAGATGTACAATTCATGATCTCAGTCTTGGTGATGAAAATGTTGCATCCGGTATTTTGTGCGATGCGCTGTATAAGCTCACTTTGTATGACAAGTGTGGGTACAATTTTGCAAATGCAATTGTGGATTCAAAGGCTCTTTCAGATGAAAAACTTTGACATGCATGTTTTGGGTATCTGAATTTTTCTAGTTTACTGCATTTGCTGAAATATAATATGGTTGCTTCTTTTCCGTCTCTTGAAGCACCTTCAAAGCAAGTTTGTGAAGGCTTTATTTTGGGTAAGATGCAACGTTCGAAGTTTCCAATGCATGGTTTAGTAAGGGCTACATGCAAGTTGTAACTTGTGCATAGTGATGTTTGTGGGCATGTGCAAACTCCATCCTTAGGCAATTACCTATACTTCGTGAATTTCATTGATGCTTACTCAAGGCACGCATGGGGATATCCGCTTAAAGCTAAGTTCAAAGTGTTCATGTGCTTCAAGCAATTTCTGGCTATGGCTGGCACCCTCCGTTCAGATAGAGGGAAGAGTATATGTCTCATGAGTTTAATGCATTTATAAATAATCATGGGATAAAACACCAATGTATAATGTCATATACACCACAACAAAATGGGGCTGCTAAAAGGAAAAACAAGTCACTTACAAAGATGGCACGATGTATGGTCAAGAGTCAAGCTTTGCCACATTCGTTGTGGCTTAAGGTGCATACTTCGCGTGACAGTAAATTGGATGCACCTATGTCTAATCGTACTTGTTCAGGTTCATCTTATTGATGAGTCTATTGAAGATCCAGATGTACATGACGTACTTGATGTAGAAAGGATTGAGAATGAGTATGCTAGAGGTATACCAAAATGGTTGGTGCATACTTTGTGTGACAATAAATTGGATGCACATATGTCTAATCGTACTCGTTCAGGTTCTCGCCATGCATCTTATGCATTAGATTGTTATGCTTTGGTTGTTTCTAGTTTATGTGATGTGGAGGAACCTCTATCTTTTGATGAAGCACAAAATTCAAAAAATTGGATGGTTGCGATGCAATCAGAATATGATGCATTTATAGAAAATGACACATGGGCTTTATGTGATTTGCCTCTCGGCAAAAAGGCCATTGGTACGAAGTGGATTTACAAGTTGAAACATAAGCCGGACGGTGAAATTGGTCGCTATAATGCTCGACTTGTTGCAAAAGGTTATGCCGAATAGAAAGACATAGATTACGAAGAGACTTTTGCTCCCACTTGTCATATGACTACTTTTCATTTTCTATGTGCACTAACAACTCATTTTGGATGGGATATATATCAATCAGACATTGTTATTGCTTTCTTGAATGGTGATATATTTGAGGAAGTTTATGTAACGCAGCCTCGCGGTTTTGTCAAGAAAGGACAAGAAAATAAAGTGTGCAAATGTAAGAAAGATTTGTATGGAGGTTGAAGCAGTCTTCTCATGCTTGGTATGAGAAAACTGACACTCATGTTATTAAACGAGGCTTTTGTAACAATCCAACAGAAAGCACTTTGTATGTAAAGCCTGAGGGTGATGTATTTCTCATGTAGAGATATTAATAAATAAGTTTGAACTTGAGGGATGCAAACCTATTGCTACTCCCATGGAAACAGGTTTGAAATTAAGTCTTCATGATGCTGGTGATCCTACCAATGTCACTCTTTACTAGAATGTTGCTAGTGGATGCCTTATTTATGTATGCAATACAAGGCCCGATAGTCAATTTGCAGTCTCACAAGTCATCATATTTATGCATAGCCCAAGGTCTAAGCATTGGTAGGCTGTCAAGAGGATTTTTCGCTACTTGAGTGGCACTTTATAACTTGGCTTGTTTTATACCAAGGGGGGATCATTGCTGCCAGATTTATATGCCTTTTCAAACTCAAATTGGGTTGGTTGTTATGACACAGGAGTGTCCACAAGTGGTTTTTGTTTCATGCTCGAGAGTTCATGCATATCATGGTTGATCAAGAAGCAATTGTTTGTGGCCACTTCCAGTTGTGAAGTTGAGTACTATAGGGCAATCTTTACAGCTACGATTGAGTGTGTATGGCTCAAACGCCTTATAGCTCATTTGGGTGTTGGATAGGACACTGCCAACATCATCTACACTGACATTTAGAGCGCATTAGAAGTTACGAGGAACCCGATTTTTGGTGCTTGCACAAAGCACATTGAGGTGCACTATCATTGGATGAATCAAAATTGTCGATAATGTATTTATAGACAATATAATGATGGATCACAAGCCAGCAAAAAAAAACTCTTATCTATTGAAACTACTTAAATGCCAACAAAATACGCCAATCTTATAATGGTGTAATGAGTCTATTGAGTAGGCCCTACAATCATGCTCACAATGGTGCTGGCTTAAAACAGACTTCGTCTTGGCCTTGAAGCATAAGTATGAAGAACAAAATATATAATCCATAGGACAATATCTAATCCATAGAACAAGAGCAGATCATACAAGACATTTTACAAAAATTTTATTTGTTCGTACCTCTATGTTTTCCTACAAAGTTTTTTTTCTCCAAATCCCCTGAATGTGTATACATATGTAAGTCACAAAATACCTTGCATGCTAATTCACGTGATAGCATATATAAATTAAGGGTGATTGCCTCTGCATGGGAAACAGAGGAGGTAGGAGTTTTGCATGTGGGTTGCAAGTATGAGAGATCTCACAAAATCATGTACACTGATGTTATCAAAGCACCAAAAAATCTCGTCATTGCTAACATTGAGGCCACTCACCAAGCTAGTCTTACACATAAGAACTTTCCTTCCCCATTCGAGCAACATGTTACACAGCTACTTTGGTCAATGAAAGAAGATTAGAGAACCGTCTGTTTATTATTTGCAGCAAAATCCAAACTGATACATCCAATCAATCTACTCAACCTAATGAATGAATGTATCCAAATGGCTACCTTCGAAATAAATACATTACTAGATAATATTCCCCCCATCTATTCCTGCTTCTTGTGTGCCTCCCTTGTGCATCTTCCTCTCTCCCTTCTCCTCCTTCTATACTTCTGCCCTTCTTCTCCACCGCCCCCCTTTCATCACCTCATGCACATAAGAGAGAGAGAGAGAGAGAGAGAGAGAGAGAGAGAGAGAGAGAGAGAGAGTATTTTAATGTCGTAGGAAACTATCCCAAGAGACCTTAAAGATCTATCCGACGAGGAGAGTTGAACTCAAGATCTATTATTCAAGAGGGAAATGGCATAACCAATCTACCACACTTGGGTGATAGAAAGGTTATACCATTTTCCTCTTTTTATTAGAGAGAGAGAGAGAGAGAGAGAGAGAGAGAGAGAGAGAGAGTACATAGGGACTGAAATTCCACCAAGCTCATCATATACTAGAGACTAGAGTAGGTATACACTTGAGAAGATCACCTAAACTGCTATGAAGCTAAGCAAACTTATCTAGCAACGAAAAATGCAACTCTCTAAACAATTGTCTTGATCAAGAAAAGAGAGAAAAAATCATCCTCTCCCAATGTTTTCACTTGCTCTTTACTCTTCTCCTCTTCACGGACCTCTTGCTCGCTCTAATAGGCCATGGTGAGCTTTCACCACCTTTGTTTGTTTCCGTCTCTGTTGTCTTCCTCATTTTCTTCTTCTTCCCCCTTCTCCTCCAAGTACACATACCAGTAATTCTCAACAAATGCTCCCTTCTTCTATTTTTGGCTAAAAGCAAAAAAAAAGAGGGTGGGTTTGTTTTTAGCCACTTTGAGTTTCAAGCTCATAATCCATGCCATTTACCTTCATTGGAATTGATCAATCTGAAGTGTATCAACCACAACACTCATGGCGACATGAGTGCAGTGTGTGAATTCTATAGGCCAAAGGACCGGCCAACAGCCAATAGATCATGACACCACCATCGGATGACAGCCAATACCTGGGTACGGCCAACCCACCATAGCCATGAGCTCCTCAAGAGGGGCCCATCGAATGCTCTTCCTTTATATATACACCACACCTTTGTATCACACAATCCCATATGGGGTATTGCACGTGGCAACTCCTCAATACCCCCCTCTTCTCAACTCTTCTCAATACCCCTCTCTTCAGATAGAGGAGGAAGTATATGTCACATGAGTTTAATGCATTTTTGGATAATCATCGGGAGATTTCGGAGGTCTTTTGGAGGGCCTTTTAGAAGAGAGAGGAAAAAGTGCTGCTCCAATGAAAGAAGAGCTTACGTTACGTAGAAAAATAGATTGATATTAAGAAAAATATAAAAAAAGTGTCAAAGGTCCTTGAAAACGGGCGTCTTTTCATTCAATGCGAATGTCTTTTTCATGAGGTAGGCGACGCTCATTTAATATGGCTTTTGTCATCATTGAAATTTAAAAAATCGTAAAACTGTCAATTGGTGTTCGAATTTGAAGCTTTTGACACCGCCAATGCGTCCGGAATGTCCAAAAACCTTAAAAACGTCTATCTACTTGCCTTACTCTGAGACCCAGAGAGGAAGAAATCGCCAAAAAACCCCTAAAAAGGGGATTTTGGATCATGGTGCGCGAGGGACCATCTGGAGAATTCTAGATGACCCTCTGCACGCCGTGATCCACTTTTTTTATTTTTTGCCTCACGGCACACGGAAGGCCATTTGGATGATGACGAAAGCTATATTGAATGAGCGTCGTGTACTTCATGAAAACGCCACACACATTGAATGAAAAAGTGACCGTTTTCAAAGATTTTTGAAAAGTTAGGTTCACGTTTCAGAGTGTTCAGTTGTCCTTTTGGACGTACGCAACAAGTGCAAGTATATTTTAAGAAAAATTTCTAGAGAGAGAAATATAATTTCTTAGAAGGCTCTCAAATGACCTCTAAAATCTCCTAATGCATGGGATAAAACACCAATGTATAATGTCATATACACCTCAGCTAAATGGGGTTGCTAAAAGGAAAAACAAATCGCTTACAAAGATAGCATGATGTATGGTCAAGAGTCAAGCTTTGCCACATTCGTTTTGGCTTGAGGCCATCATGTGTGCTACTTATGTACTTAACAGGTGTCCTATGAAAGCTTTGCAGTCTATGACTCCTTATGATAAGAAGCCATCTATTGATCACATGCGGGTTTTTGGTTGTTTAGCTTATGCTTTGGTGCCATAAACGTAGCGCAAAAAACTGGATGATAAGGCTCTTAAATGCATTTTTGTTGGTTAGAGTACTAAAAGCAAAGGTTGTAAGTTATACTATCCTTTTAAAAAAACGTATCTTGGTGTTGTGTTTGCGAAAGATTTTGTTCAGCCTTTGTTGTCATTAACTAGGGACAGTAATGTAAGCTCACAGGACGACAGTTTGTAGTTTGTTGCCTCTTTTTAATGGTGGACACGTGAATGTAAATTTCAATGAGGCAGGGGTTTTGAAAATGCTATGGATCAGTCTATTACTGATGCAAATGTACATGATATACTTGATGTGGAAAGGGCTAAGAATGAGCAAGCTAGAGGTATGCCAAAATGATTGGTGCATACTTCGCGTGACAGTAAATTGGATGCACCTATGTCTAATCGTACTCATTCAGGTTCATCTTACGTGACTGTAAATTGGATGCACCTATGTCTAGTCGTACTCATTCAGGTTCATCTTACGGATGAACCTATGTCTAGTCATACTCATTCAGGTTCATCTTACAGATGAGCCTATTAACGATCCAAATGTACATGACGTACTTGATGTAGAAAGGGCTGAGAATGAGCATGCTAGAGGTATACCAAAATGGTTGGTGCATACTTTGTGTGACAATAAATTGGATGCACATATGTCTAATCGTACTCGTTCAGGTTCTTGCCATGTATCTTATGCATGAAATTGTTATGCTTTGGTTGTTTCTAGTTTATGTGATGTGGAGGAACCTCTTATCTTTTGATGAAGCACAAAATTCAAAAAATTGGATGGTTGCGATGCGATCAGAATATGATGCATTTATAGAAAATGACACATGGGCTTTATGTGATTTTCTTCTTGGCAAAAAGATTGGTGCGAAGTGGATTTACAAGTTGAAACATAAGCCGGACGGTGAAATTGGCCGCTATAATGCTCGACTTGTTGCAAAAGGTTATGCGCAACAGAAAGACATAGATTACGAAGAGACTTTTGCTCCCACTTGTCGTATGACTACTTTTCATTTTCTATGTGCACTGACAGCTCATTTTGGATGGGATATATATCAATCAGACATTGTTATTGCTTTGAATGGTGATATATTTGAGGAAGTTTATGTAACGAAGCCTTGCGGTTTTGTCAAGAAAGGACAAGAAAATAAAGTGTGCAAATGTAAGAAAGCTTTGTATGGGGGTTGAAGCAGTCTTCTCATGCTTGGTATGAAAAAGTTGACACTCATGTTATTAAACGAGGCTTTTGTAACAATCCAACAGAAAGCACTTTGTATGTAAAGCCTGAAGGTGATGTATTTCTCAAGTTGATGATTTGCTTATAAGTAGCCTAAATGAGACACATATTGCTCAATTTAAGGCTGATTTGAATGCTACTTTCAAGATGAAAGACTTGGGACTTTTGCACCATTATTGGGCATACAATTTAAGCAGTATTATGGTGGTATTGCCTTGTGGCAAATACGCTACATAGACATTAATAAATAAGTTTGGACTTGAGGGCCACAAACCTATTGCTACTCCCATGGAAACAGGTTTGAAATTGAGTCTTCATGATGCTGGTGATCCTACCAATGTCACTCTTTACTAGAATGTTGCTGGTGGATGCCTTATTCATGTATGCAATACGAGGCCCGATATTCAATTTGCAGTCTCACAAGTCATCAAATTTATGCATAGCCCAAGGTCTAAGCATTGGTAGGCTGTGAAGAGGAATTTTCACTACTTGACTCGCACTTTACATCTTGGCTTGTTTTATACCAAGGGGGGATCATTGCTGCCAGATTTATATGCCTTTTCAAACTCAAATTGGGTTGGTTGTTATGACAAGCGAGTGTCCACAAGTGGTTTTTGTTTCATGCTCGACAGTTCATGCATATCATGGTTGAGCAAGAAGCAACTGTTTGTGGCCACTTCCAATTGTGAAGTTGAGTACTATAGGGTAATCTTTACAGCTACGGATGAGTGTGTATGGCTCAACGCCTTATAGCTCATTTGGGTGTTGGATAGGACACTGCCAACATCATCTACACTAACATTCAGAGTGCATTAGCAGTTACGAGGGCCGATTTTTTGTGCTCGCACAAAGCACATTGAGGTGCACTATCATTGGATGAATCAAAATTGTCGCTAATGTATTTATAGACAATATAATGATGGATCACAAGCCAACAAAAAAAAACTCTTAGCTGGTGTAATGAGTCTATTGAGTAGGCCCTACAATCATGCTCATAATGGTGCCGGCTTAAAACAGAGTTTATCTTGGCCTTGAAGCATAAGTATGAAGAACAAAATATATAATCCATAGGACAATATCTAATCCATAGAACAAGAGCAAATAATACGAGACATTTTACCAAAATTTTATTTGTTCGTACCTCTATGTTTTCCTACAAAGTTTTTTTTTTCCAAATCCCCTGAATGTGTATACATATGTAAGTGAGCATGTCACAAAATACCTTGCATGCTAACTCACATGATAGCATATATAAATTAAGGGTGATTGCCTCTACATGGGAAACAGAGGAGGTAGGAGTTTTGCATGTGGGTTGCAAGTATGAGAGATCTCACAAAATCATGTACACTGATGTTATCAAAGCACCAAAAATTTTGTCATTGCTAACATTGAGGCCACTCACCAAGCTAGTCTTACACATAAGGACGTTACATAGCTACTTTGGTCAACCAAAGAAGATTAGAAAACTGTCTATTTATTATTTGCTGCAAAATCCAAATTGATACATCCAATCAATCTACTCAACCTCATGAATGAATGTCTCCTAATGGCTACCTTCTAAATGAATACATTACTAGAGAATATTCCCCCCATCTATTCCTGCTTCTCGTGTGCCTCCCTTGTGCATCTTCCTCTCTCCCTTCTGCTCCTTCTATACTTCTGCCCTTCTTGTCCACCGACCCCCTTTCATCACCTCATGCACATAAGAGAGAGAGAGAGAGAGAGAGAGAGAGAGAGAGAGAGAGAGTATTTTAACGTCGTAGGAAACTATCCCAAGAGACCTTAAAGATCTATCCAAGGAGAGTTGAACTCGAGACCTGTTATTCAAGAGGGAAATGGCATAACCAATCTACCACACTTGGGTGATAGAAAGGTTATACCATTTTCCTCTTTTTATTAGAGAGAGAGAGAGAGAGAGAGAGAAAATGAAATGAAATGAAATGATATATTAACGTCTTCAAAAGGCCAAAATGACCTATGAGACCATCAGATACAAAGTGGTGAATCTAATACAATGTCAGAAGTACAAGTACAAAAGTACTGAAAGTAAAAATGAAAACTGAAATGAAGTGTGAAATGTGAAATGTGAAAATGTAGAATAGGTCCTCAATGACAATTTGGGTGTCGTGCTAGAATGCCTCTGATCCTCTGCTGGAGTCTCCGTCGATGTAGTGTGCTCCTGTGTCTCGGTCGTGGTCGTCTCGATCTCCCGAGCTCAATCGCCCTGTCAATGAGGGTGCCTCTGGTATAAATGCGGGTACAACCCTGTGCTGGTGGTTGGTCTCTTGGCTCCCTCGATCCAAAGAAATCTTTGATCTGTCTCTACGACTGTCGTACTCCATGTCTCCCCAACAGACTGTCTCTATGTTGGTGTAGCTCAAGTAGATATAAGCCAAGGCATCTCTGGTCCTGATACCTCATGACTCTATCTAGGGGTCCAAAACCCTCCCTGAATAAGCAATGGAAGCGTCCTCGTATCTCATAATACACAGTGCAGTGGCATATGTAGTGTAGCTCTGTCTCTGGCTCTCTGCCGCATAGTTGACATATCCTAGACTCTGGTGGTATCCCTCTGAATCTACCCGTCTCAATCTCTAGCTGGTGTGAGGATGTGCGAATCTGACCAATAGCACATCGCAGACCATGAGATAAATGAGTGTCCATGTAGTTCGGACGAGTCACAAACCCATCCCCTGAAAGTTGGAGAAGGTGCTCTTTGTAGAAAGCCATCTTCGTGCCGAACTCCTGTATCGGCTCTACCCATGTCCTCCTGGTGTCCAACTGTATAAGATCCTGACGAATGAGTCTAGTGATCTCCGTTCGTGTGACTGGCAGGGAGGGTGCATCCAGGGAATACTGAAAGGGAGGCAATCTATCCATGCTGAGACCATGCCTCTGAAACCATGAGGTCATCTGTGCATACCAACATGATGCATCTCCCTGCATCGCTAACTGTCTAGAGGACTCAAGAGCCAGTCTAGTATATCTACCTCTATGTGTATCCCATAGACTGTGCATAAAGGACACTGATCTGGTAAGAGCCTCAATCTCTATAGGAGGGGAGGATACCTCCGCTCGAATAATCGCATGTGGTACAGAGGCCTTGGCTCTAATCATCCGGAATATCATAAATACCAAGGATCTCTCCATGTTCCTCCAACTGTCATGATTCACAGATGGTCCCCAAACTTGGACCCCATAAAGCATAGCTGAAGCAACCAAAGTATCAAAGAGCCATAGTTTTGTTCGTGGTTCTTGAAACTGAACCTGCGAACACATCCTCTCTAGCCCTCCTAATGCCGCATAGGCTCTGGATAGCAAGTGCTCTGCCACCAAACCATCATGATCATATGCTCTCCTAGTCCTCATCCTGTCAATGGCGTTCTTCACCATCTCAGTGGTAAAGAAGGTACTAGTGGCTGGACATGGCTCTAGAGGGTCTGGTAATGGTGGTTGCCCAGGTACTGTATATAATGATGCTGCATATTGACCCCAAATCTCGGGAGAGGTAGTCACTGGAGGAGGTGAGTGCTCATGGAAGAGACGCCAGGCCTCACCTGAATCTCGGCTCAAAAAGAGATGATACAAATCACGTTCCATCTAGGCTAAAAATCCACCAATCTCATCATATACTCGAGACTAGAGTAGGTATACACTTGAGAAGATCACCTAAACTGCTATGAAGCTAAGCAAACTTCTCTAGCAACGAAAAGTGCAACTCTCTAAACAATCATCTTGATCAAGGAAAGAGAGAAAAAATCATCCTCTACCAATGTTGGCACTTTACTCTTCTCCTCTTCGTGGACCTCTTGTTCGCTCTAATAGGCCATGGTGAGCTTTCACCGCCTTTGTTTGTTTCCGCCTCTGTTGTCTTCCTCATTTTCTTCTTCTTCCCCCTTCTCCTCCAAGTACACATACCAATAATTCTCAACAAATGCTCCCTTTCCTCCCTCAAATTTCCCTTCTTCTATTTTTGGCTAAAAGCAGGAAAAAAAAAAAGGGTGGGTTTGTTTTTAGCCACTTTGAGTTTCAAGCTCATCATCCATGCCATTTACCTTCACTGGAATTGATCAATCTGAAGTGTATCAACCACAACACTCATGGCGACATTAGTGTAATGTGTGAATTCTATAGGCCAAAGGACGGCCAATAGCCAATAGATCATGACACCACCATCGAGCGACAGCGCAACAATTGCCACAGGCCACCAACAACGCCTATACCTGGGCACGGCCAACCCGCCATAGCCATGAGCTCCTCAAGAGGGGCCCATCGAATGCTCTTCCTTTATATATACACCACACCTTTGTATCACACAATCCCATATGGGTTATTGCACGTGGCAACTCCTCAATACCCCCCTCTTCTCAACTCACTACATATGAGGCTAAATTCAACCTTTTTAAAAAAAAACTGATTTTCAAGAGAACATTTTGAAAAATGTTCAGTGCCATATCGACTGAATGCGAGGGTAAAAGACCTCATTACGCATACATGAAATCTAAATTTAAGAAAGCAAACCATTTTAATGAAAATTCCTGGAAAAAAAAAAAGAGAGCTTCCTGCTTACTACGTCTGAATGTTTTTCATGCCTGAACATGACGTTTTCCGACAGGATAGCGCACAATATTGGGCTACTCAAGCTTCCATTGCTAGGTATAAGAAGCAGCTTTTGCCTTAGCCTCAAGGTGGCTATGTGCACCACTTTAATACACTAAATGAGCACGACTGTTCAGTGCAGATGGTTATGACCAACGCACAAAACATAGTACGGCATACCAAATACAGACAAAATATGCAAACGTATGTCCTTTTGTATGAACGTGCAAGCCAGCATGCACCCTTGTATGTATTGTATGTCCTTTTGTATGTGCGTGCAAGCTAGCATGCGCCCTCGTATGTATCGAGAATTTTCACGCTGTTTTAAGAATACTTCTCCATCTTCAGCATGTAACACATCAGCTATCTTTTCACTCCCAATGATTACACAGAACTCCCGTTGTCGATAAATGTGTGAATGATAAGCCGGCTAACAAGTTTACTTTGCTCCGCAACCTTACGCTTCGTTGGGTTGTCCCTTGCCCCACAGCCTAGTGGCCATGCCCAGCACAAGGTAATGTACAATACAGATAGATTGTTACAAAGCGCATGGCATGCAAGCTTGCTTTTAGCCTGCTGAGACAGGGAAGACAGCTTAGACTACAATTCACTTGCAGAAATGCTTCAAAATACTCGGTTAGAATATAAGTATTTCGATGTCTCATGATAGAAGTGAGGTTATATTCAAGATAAATAAATCCTCAAAGCGCACGTTTACAACACGTTACATTTCAGTGTGCTCACTTTGATAGAACTAGTTATATGTATCTCAACAGGATCATGCTAATGCAGGAGACATGGTCTCTTGCATAGAAAAAAATGAGGGGAGATGCTCTCTACATGATTAAAGTATTTCCAAGTGCCCCCTAGCCCTAAGGGGGTTGTATGTTGAGTTTTTAACAAAACGAACCTGTAACTTAACTTGCTAAGCAATTTGTGAAATGGCAACCTTCTCAAGATTTACAGCTCGATGTTTATATTGTGTGCCACGATGGGGGTGATCTCAGCCCTTGGTATTTCTTCAATTATTCCCTTTCCATCGGACGGATCAAAAAAGAAAAAGTTCTTCAAAGGCTCGCCTTTGCCTGATAGCGCTTTGAGCACTTCCTGCCATATTAATGCATATCATTGAACAAGATGACCACAACAGAAAGTTTGAACTTCCTCTGTAAAAGAGACAGGAGTAAAATTCACCTGACCAAGTATACCCCCAACAATAGCACAAACAGGGGGTAGCTCTCTTTCTCCCACTTGCAAAAGTCTGTGGAGCAGCTTCTCGGGTACTGATGTTTCCGGTACTCCCTAAAAACACACAAATGAGTTGTCAGCATAAAAGAAAAGCACCAAATCTGATCAAAAGATTGAGCCCCTCTGCTGGGTACTTTCATCATTATTTGACCTGTGATTCACAATAACTCTTCCGCGCATCTAGAATAGCTGCCAGGTCCTCAAATGTCACTTGTCCAGGAGCGCGCGAGTTGGATCGCTCAAAATCCTCAACAACTGAAAGTATGTGAGCAAATTTCATAGGCTTATGGCAAGGAGGTCCTTTATGCAAAATATTAATCCTCAACGGAAACTTCCTAGCTTGCAGTCATACCTCTACTACAGGGAAACATTTGGGGAAAAGCGTACATTGGTGGTACAAAAAAAGGACCAATTTTCTATCTACCAATGAAAAAGAGGGGGCTGGTAAAATTTTTGTCGTTAAAGTCAGATGTTGTCGGACCTTGTGTTTTAGGGTTCTATCTATCAATATATTATATGATAGATAATTTCTTACGTGACTTATATATAGTGTACCTCTTTCAGATATCTATCTATTGATATATAATATGATGGGTAACTTTTTTATCTAACTTATATATATTGTACCTCAAAGGTTTATCAACGGTACTATCAAGGACAGTCCTTTTGTACCACCAATGTGTGCTTTCACCCATTCGTAAGATACTAGATACCCAACTGCCTTCATGCCGTGCAGTCTCACAAACCAAGAAATGGAGCAGAAAGTCCCTGTCACAACTTACTTCTCATAGCATAGAACAGCTTGGCTGTCTTCTTTGGCAACTTATCCCAGCGTGCTGCAATAGATTCCTGTCAGAACATTCAATTCTAAGAGTGCAGAAGTGAAAACAAAAATAAAGAGGTTTTTTACTCGTTCTCTCATACCTCTAGACTACAATAAACCAGCTTCTGTACAGAATGAGGCTCATTCTCTTTCGTCTTCCAAACAAAACATGAAGCATAGTCAATATCCTGTGAAATCTCATAACATGGTAGGTGCATAAATGCATGCGACTGCAAAAGTAGAGAGAGAGTCTCGAGCATAGTTTAACAACTCTCTAACCTTCAGCACATAAGAGTGTGTTTGCAAGTCTACAAAGATTTCCCCAAGTGGACCTCTACAATCAACAGAAAAAAAGGCGATTTTTTGTGACCTCTTTCGGCAAAGGCCATTGACAATTATCTGAAAAAGATAAAAAGCATGGATCAGAGAATGCGCATACACAAATCAAACTTCCAGGCCGCAACATGTGTAGGCTTACCCGATAGTTCAGCAGAGAACGACCAACAACTACAACATCAAAATTATCAAGAAAATTGTTTGACTTCTCCATAAGGTCACCTGCAGGCCACTATGATGAAGAACAAGACCTTCGTTTTGTGAAAGAAAGCAAAAAACATATTATATCACTAACAACCAAACCTTTTTCCAGAGCAACGTGTACCATCGGATTGAAATCCTTTAAGGACTTCACACACGCTGTCAGAAAAACTTGGTCACTTTCTGCTTGCTCCGCAGGAACAAGAAAACTAGAAGTTGCGATAGTCGATACATTGGGTACACCTTCCATCAAGGTCAAACTCCCAATGCCTGCTAGAACAATATTTTTGCAAAGCTGCAAAAGAACAGAGCCTTGTTCACCTTCTACACAAAGTACTGAATACATGTTTTGACAACTTTCAGAAGCACGTGCCATGATTTTCTAAGAGAAAGCAGGAAAGTACTCTGAAAAAGAAAGCCCACCTCTGCCAGGACATTGGACATACCAATGACAAGGATGCGGCCTCTACTCAACCTGATAAGTACAAGAGACTCTCTCTCTCTCTCTCTCTCTCTCTCTCTCTCTCTCTCTCTCTCTCTCTCTCTGCGCGCTGAGCACTGCCTGCGTGCTGCCTCATTTCATTCACCTGCGCGCTGTCCCTGCTCACGCCTGAGCAATGCCTGCACGCTGCCTCACTTGAGCCACCCACGCGCTATCCCTGCTCACGCCGCCCATGCTCACCTGGGTGCTGTCCCTGCTCACGCAGCCACTGCTCACCGGCGTGGAAGGCAGTTTTTCGAGCGCCAACCCCCCCCCCCCCCCCCCCGTTCCCCCCCGGCAGGTTCAGGGAATTTACAGCTTTCTACTCAGCCCTTCAGGAAATTTGAAAACAGAGAGTGCAAAGTACAAATCTCAAAATTTTACAGGGATTTTTACAAGGAATTTGGAAACTGCAGAACCTCACACAAATTGCAAATTGACACGTACAGAAAGCAAATGTATGCCATGTAGGCTTAGTGTGGAAACACATGTATGCATAATGCGGTGCGTGTAGGTTGGTCTCTCCTCTCTCTTACAAAGTGAAACAAATAAGGCAAGAAAGATGGCGGCGCACTACATGGTCACAAGCAAGAGGATGACAGCCATTGAAAGGGAGTTGATGCATAATGCGGTGCGTGTAGGTTGGTCTCTCCTCTCTCTTACAAAGTGAAACAAATAAGGCAAGAAAGATGGCGGAGCACTACATGGTCACAAGCAAGAGGATGACAGCCATTGAAAGGGAGTTGAAAGAATGCAAAGCTCACATGGATGAGTGGAAGAAAGAGAAGAACTTAATTCTTGAATGGAAAAAGAGGGAGCAACAGGCGAGGGAACTAGAACGCAAGGAGTTCCGGGATGAAATTCAAGCCCTAAAAGGTAGCATCTCAGCCCTTCGGAAGGAACTCGACGAAACCAAAGAGGGAGGACGCCTTGAAGATGGAGAAATTCAGCCATCAATGATAGATGAGCTGAATAGTATACGAGCACAAGTCAAAGAAATAAAGGAAGAAGGAGAAAAGAAGACCTCATGGGTGGAGGTTCTCTCCAAAACGCAAAAGAAGATGGAAGAGGCTGAAAAATGGATTGAAGTTGTCAAGAAGGGAAAGGGCAAGGACATTCCGACTAAACCCGACATCATCAACAAGACACTAGAAGAGGAACAACGAAGAAGGGTACGCGCTCTACACGTGAGAGTGACCGGCCTAAAAGATTCAGATAAGGTGGACCAAGAGGTGAAGAGCCTCATGTCAATGATGGGGGTGGAGAAGCCCTCGCACACACAAGCTTGGAGAGTGGGCAAGAAGAGTGAAGGTAATGGGAGAGTTCAAAAGAACGGGCTCTCATTTTGCGCTTTCCCTCCATGGAAGAAAAGAAAGACTTTTTAAAGAAGAGGCCAACCCTCAAGAAAACATGTATCTTTTTAGGAGATGATTTTACGCTCTCACAGCTTGCACATA
Organism: Adiantum capillus-veneris; assembly: GCF_014529385.1. NCBI lineage: Eukaryota > Viridiplantae > Streptophyta > Polypodiopsida > Polypodiales > Pteridaceae > Adiantum > Adiantum capillus-veneris. The sequence goes on along the minus strand of NC_140960.1, from coordinate 98,736,902 downwards.
TGAGAGAGGTCATGCCAGAGATTATAGCAGCAAAAGAGAAGGGAAAGTTAGCCTTCTACAGAAATGGACGAGTGGTGATTACAGAGCACCGCTCTACATGACGGTGCGAGACCTATGGGACGACTCTCAGGATGGCGGTTTGGAACTGTAATGGTTCGTATAGACTTGATGTGGAGGCCTTTGAGGACAGCTTCAAAGACAGAGACATTATTTTCTACTCACAGACTCATCAGGCTCCAGGACAGTTGATGCCGCATATATCAAGATATAGATGGGAGACAGCTTGCCGGACATGCACCAGATCTGCGCATGGGACTAGAGGATCAGGAGGTGTAGCAGTTCTTTTCAGAGAGGAGCTCCAACCACTACTGCACATAGTTCGGAGAGATGATCAGGCCAGATACTTGTGGGTGAGGCTGAGGGCAGAGATTGGACGTTTCTTGTACATCGCCATATGCTATTTTCCTCCCAGCACTTCAGTATATGCTTCACCCAGAGGACAGTCTCCTTACTCTGTACTTGATGATGATATCTGGGAGTTCTCCAGGGATGGAGACATCATACTTTTGGGGGATTTCAATGCCCGTACAGGCAGCTCACAGACGGTCTTCTATGACACCTCAGAGGAGATGCTTAGAGAGCTAGAGCCAGAGGAGATGGGACTTGAGAGATGCTCACACGACAGACAGCATACAGAGTATGAGAGATACCCGAGGGAGATGACGACTACTCACAGTTTAGCCATACTGAATGGCTTACTGACTTTCCCATCGTCTACAGGTTTTACTTGTTTTCCACACAGACATGGGTCCAGTATTGTAGACTATGTTCTGACACATCCGAGCTTTCTCTCTCACATTCAGGATTTCACAGTGGGGCCCAGGCCTGTTAGGATAGCAGTAGATCATGCACTTTTGACATTATCAGTCTCCTTTGAGTACAATACATCTCAGGCTTCACGGGGTGGTAGACATCCACGCTATACTTTTACACCAGAGACTGACTCAGTCTATGCAGAGGAGATACGTAGGCTTTTATGCACATCAGAGCCAGTATACACCGTGGAGGAGATCACATCTATGCTGACCGTGACATTACATGGGGCAGCGACAAAGGCATACCCACACACTCAGCCTGGTCAGAGACGTCGTTCTGGGCACATGCCTCAGAACGGCCGATATGATGAGGAGTGTCGACAGAGGAGAGCTCAGATACAGCGGGAGCTTACACTGGGAGTGATCACTTGTAGACAGTCTCGTATTGCTACACAACGACTAGTGCGACGGAAGAAGCGAGCTTTCTTGGTCCAGATGGAGCAAGATTTATATCAGCTCTTCCTTAGTAGAGATTCAGGAGAGGCTTGGCGTCTATTCCATGAGTAGTCTCCCCCACCAGTGATTACTTCTACAGAGATATGGGGCCAGTATGCAGCATCTTTATACACTGTACCTGGACAGCCACCACTACCAGATCCACCACAGCCATGTCCGGCTACGAGCACCTTCTTTACCACTGAGATGGTAAAGGAGGCCATTGACAGGATGAAGACCAGACGGGCACAGGATCATGAGGGTTTGGTAGCAGAGCACATTATACATGCTGGGAATTTGTTGGCAGAGATGCTTGCACGGTTATTCAACCGTGTCATGTGTGAGGTCTTTCCTGAGTCTTGGAGATTATCTACTATTGTACCTATCTTCAAGACAGGAGACCCCACTGTGCCGCGGAATTACCGTACTATCATGGTAGGACACACATTGGCACGGTTGTATGCATCCATCCTTGAGCATAGGCTGAGCAGTTGGGCAGAGATTATGGGCATACGGGCACCTGGGCAGGCTAGTTTCAGTTTGGGTTTCTCCACACTAGATCATGTCTTTACACTCAGAGCTATCATTGAGGAGGGTCGAGCACATGGTAGACGGATATATTGCAGCTTTGTGGACTTCCGCAAAGCTTTTGACACAGTACCGAGGGCCAGATTGATGCGCCGACTTATGGAATTGGGGGTACCCACAGAGCTGATATGGGGGATTATGGCATTGTACAGTTCAGTGATGGGTCATGTACGCACATCAGAGGGGATATCTGACATAGTTCACTCCACTATCGGAGTGAAACAGGGATGCCCACTATCCTCTACTTTATTTGGTATGTATGTTGATGAGGTCTCTGATTATATTGACAGAGGAGGAGATAGAGGTGCTCAGCTTGCGGGGACATGGACCCCTCTTTTATTGTATGCTGACGATATCGTGTTGATATCAGACTCACCAGAGGGTATGCAGAGACATTTGGACGCATTGCATAGTTTTGCACAGGATAGTGGATTGTCTGTCAACCTTGGTAAAACCAAGGTCATGGTATCTAATACCACGCCACAGTGGGTTAGGAGATCAGCACCTACATTCACATATGGGCAAGACAATATGGAGTACACTGATGCATACACATATCTTGGGGTGGTCTTTAGTGGACCGAGGTTCACACTAAAAGTGGCAGCAGACACTAGATTGACTCGTGCCTATGCAACCCTAGGCGGTTTAGAGAGGATTTGTTCGCAGTTTCAATTCCACGAACCTCGAACAAAGCTCTGGCTTTTCGACACTTTGGTCGCTTCAATTATGCACTACGGGGTTCAGGTTTGGGGACCGTCTGTTGACAGTGCTGGATGGAGTAATATGGAGAGACCCTTGATATATATGATTTCTATGCTGATTAGAGCCAAGGCCTCAGTTCCACATGACATCATACGAGCGGAGCTGGCTGCCCCACCTATGGAGGTTGAGGCACTCACCAAATCAGTATCATTTGTACACAGCTTATGGGACACCACCAGCCTCCAGGGACAAGTATGCTAGGCTTGCTCTTGAGTCATCCAGACAGCTCGCATTACAGGGAGATACCTCATGTTGGTATGCACAGATGAGCTCATGTTTTCAGAGGCATGGTTTCAGCATGGACAGGCTGCCCCCTTTCCAGTATTGTCTTGATGCACCATCTTTGGCTCTTACACGGATGGAGACTACTAGACTCATTCGGCAGGATCTTATCCAGCTTGATAGCAAGAGGACATGGATAAAGCCATCACGGGAGTTGGGTACGAAGAGGGTTTTCTATAGAGAGAATCTTCTCCAACTCACGACAGACGGATTTGTCACACGGCCCAGCTACATGGGCACACATCTATCTCATGGGTTACGATGTGCCATAGGCCAGATTCGCACATCTTCACACCAGCTTGGGATTGAGATAGGTAGATTTAGAGGCATACAGCACACAGTAGGATATGTCAGTTATGCCATGCAGAGCCAGAGACAGAGTTTCACTACATATGTCGCTGCACAGTCTACTATGAGATACGGGGACGCTTTCATTGTTTATTCAAAGATGGTTTTGACTCGTTAGATAGAGTCATGAGATATCACGATCAAAGATGTCTCGGATTATTCCTACTTGAGATACAGAGACATAGAGACGCTCTATTGAGTGGGCAAAGACAGAGACACTCCCAGAGACGCATCTCAGATTTCTTCAGTCTAAGTACCACAGAGGCAGAGGGGACACCACCATCACAGAGCTCGACTCCCACCCATACACACACCAATGGTACTCTCATTGATCGAGCTATAGAGTTGGGGAGATCGAGACGACCGCGACTGAGGAGGAGAGCCACGCAGCACCGGCCGAGATTGCGGCACAGGATCCACAGAATTCTAGCACGACACCCAGAGTGTCGATCAGGATAGGCTTCATGCTACTGCTATATTATATCATGGTGACACTTATCCCCACTTTGTACCTTTATGGCATGATACCATTGCTCAGCCTACCAGCCACCCATAGGAGTCGGTAGCACTCCTATCAATTCTTTGTTTGTAGTTTTCTTTGTTTGTACCCAGACTTGGTACTAGACTCATCATTGTAATCAATTGGTCTCATAGGTCATTTTGGCCTTTTGTAGACGTTAATATATCATTTCATCTCATCTCATCTCATCTCATCTCTCTCTCTCTCTCTCTCTCTCTCTCTCTCTCTCTCTCTCTCTCTAAGCATGTAGGGGCCGACCTCTAACAATGCTCAAGTCTAGCGCAATGAGCATATTTTTAAGTTTTCAAAACCATTTGCGAATCAACTGTTACAATACGGCAATCTTGTTGCTTTGATTAAACGCAGACAAACAACCCACGCCATTGCGCAGATAAATATGCAAAAATCAATGTATGAGAGAATAACGGCGGCATGATGTTCATGCATAAGCACGCAGGAACGTGCAATAAGCAGATTACTTGTTCGAAGGCCTTCTTGAGCTTGATGCATACCTTCGTTGAGCTTCGACGCCCCATACTCGTATTTGCCTGTCGTACACAGCCGCTTCCTGTTCGGTAAGGAGCTCTGCTGCTGCTGCTCCTCCTCCTCCTCCTCCTGCCATGCTCGACGCCCCACCGAACTAGCGTTCACTTGGCAGAAAGTCTATTTTGAATACCCGTCTAATTTGTGGAAATTCCCAAAATACCCCTCAAATTTCAAAAATTCCCAAAATGCCCTTCAAATTTTCCAAAATACTCCTGGTTGTGAGATTAAATTTCTCCAAATATAAAAAAATTGTTGCTTTTCATAAGAAGGCTGATTGTCTATCAATACAAGATGCTAAAACTAGAATTTGAGTTGGTTATGTAGGCTTTGGAGATGAATCGCTTCATTATTTTTAGACATAACAGTCTTTTTTGTGAGGTAATTTGTGATAAATTACATCCTAAGCACTCAAAAATGAATCTCAATTGTGAAAAGGAATAAAGATTAGAAAATCTTGAACAATCTGACGAAAATGGATACAAGGGTATTTTGGGAATTATTGAAATTTAAGGGGTATTTTGGGAATTTCCAAAAATTAGAGGGGTATTATGATACTTTTTCCTTGATTTTAATTTTTTGTTTACAAGAAAGCTGTAATTGTCAAATTGGGGCGGGCAAGAGCAGCCATTGCTGCTTTTACATAGAGAAATTACTATTAGTTCTAGTAATTACCAGTTGATAATTGTACAATCGGACACTCAGACACCAGATCACGGTCTTAGGCAAAGCTCTATTGTATTCATGAGTCCTTGGAACTCTTGTATTCATGAGTCCTTGGAACTCTTGCATTGTCTTGTAATTCAGTACTCAGTGCAATACCAGTTGTCAGTGTTGTCAGTGTTTGTAGAGCAGGTATGCTCCCTAGAGACACAAACAAAGATGAAAGGCATGGAGTCCTTTGATATGCTCATGCTAGAGGCTGATGAGTTGATACCAGAGCACACGGTTCCACCTATGGGTGAGAGGGACGTAGCCATCCCAGTGTCAGCGTTGACACATCCATACGCAATGAGGAGTAATGATGATGAAGTACATGAAGATAGCACAGGAGAGGCGAGTACAACCATGTTTGCGCAGTTTTCGTCAGTGTTCGGACGTCTCATGTATGACCTACTAGTGTCGAGGCCCTACCTAGCAGCTGCAGTGGGAGCATTACGGTGACTGACACTAGCATGATGCTTCGTGGAGCTTTGCAGACCATACAGAGTTTTCTGCGAGATCTACACGCAAGCTCTAGCGTGGATACGCACGCTCCTCTACCACTAGAGCCAATGCGGCTCTATGTAGATTGATTGAGTGAGCCAATGGGTATAGGTTGAGAGAGTCTCTCGCCTAGTTTTTTGTACATACTAGTAGTTTAGCTAGTAGGTCTTACTTATCGGCGCATCGCCTTTAAGTGGGAGTTTGTTGGGGTAAAAGCGTTGCGCCTTTGCTCGTGGTCAAACGTTCGGTGTCTGGACACCCGCCCACCATGTGTATGTATCCTTATTCATATGTAAAATATGAATAAGGAGTTCCTCACTTATACACTTCCTGAGGTTGCTCCACCCACACTCTCGTGCTTCTCCCCTTCCTCGCACGCACCGCACCGCACCGCGCACACGCGCCCTTACATTACATCCCATAGACTTTGCAAAACAAAAGCAATGATCTTGTGTTGGGCTATCTGAGGAGATGAGTGAGTATATTAACGCATAAATACCTAAAACTATCTTGGTGGTTATATACTACGGTTGCCTTCTAGCAAGTGAGTAAGAAGGACTCCAAGCCAAAATAAGCTAAGGAACCAGTTGTTGAAGGGGATCGGGGAGCACCACAGACGGAGAGTGAGCGAGAGAAGGAGACACACAACACAGATATGGGTGGGGAGACTCAAAGAGTGAGCAGCCCCCTATACACTTATGCTATGTATAAGGTATACAAGTCAGTGGGCGCCCAGACTCTGAGCGGCCGGGCAAGGCACAGACGCCTATACCCCAACAACCTCCCACTTAAAGGCGACTGTGCCTTTAAGCAAGAGAACCTAGTCTAAAGACTACAAAAGGCGAGAGAAAACCGCTCTCAACCGATGCCCACTGGCTAGCTGTGATCGTGTGCATCTGGATGTCCTGCTCCCATGTAAGTCCATACACCACCAGACATACCGCACACGTACTGCAAGTATGTACACAATACCTACATATCTCCCTCCTATGCCATCATCAGTCAACAAACGACTGACAACCCCAACTGCAAATGCTCCCACTGCACCTGCGATATCTGGTCTCAAGATCAGCATCTCATACATGAGACCACCGAATGCCGATGCAATGCTAGCGGGCCCTGCTAGCTCTACGGAGCATGCATCAACATATATATCCCTCGCAATAGGCATCTCTGATTGACAAGGCATGTCAACCACATGCATCTCCTGACTGTCCACAAAAGACGCATCAACCTGTCGTGCAACCTCAGAGCAAACCAGCTGCTCTAGGTGTCTCCTGGAAGACATATCCTGCACAACTATATCCCCATGCTCACTGTCGAGCATAGAAAGGAATGACTGCATAATTGCCGACATCTCAGTCTCCTCTACAATCATCCACTGCAAACATGACCACTCAATCTGCTGTGACTCACTAGAGCTCTCATGCTCTAACTCCGTATGCATAGACTCTTGCACAACGTCCTCCTGTCGTGAATCACTAGAGCAAGATCGCTCTACCTGTCTATCCTACATAGAAGTATCTCGCACAACTGACTCTCTGCTTTGCTCAGTCACTAGCAAAGCATGCATGTCTGACTCTGTCACCTCTCTGTGTGACTGCTCAAGTCGTGCCCTAGCTGTGTGCACAACGAGCTCACTACTCTGCACTCCATGCAAAGTACCCTGCAACCCATGAGCAAAAGAGACTCGCATGCTCTCTCGCTCTCTACCTGGCTGCATGATCAGAGAGACAACACCGTCTCTCTCGTGTTCCACATGCAATGGGTAACCTGTACCACTCCTGGCACCTCTCGCAATCACTAGCGAACCCAAATGCAACGCAAAAGATCGCTCAAGCAGCGATACCCGACATCCACTATCCCGTAACTGTCTGACTGAGATCAAATCCCGTCTCAGATCTGGCACATAACGCACATGACGCAGGGTAAATATCATACCACTGGGCAAGGACAAACATACGTCTCCTGCACCCTCAATGTCATACACAACACCATCAACCATGTGCACACAACCAAGTCTCCCACTAGAAAACGTGCTAAACCACTCACGATGCGACGTGACATGGAAAGTAGCATCTGAATCTAGTAACCAATGTGAAGACAATGTGCAATCCGATATGCAATCCGTAGACATAAGATCGTCTGAAGACAAGCTAGATGTAAATGTGGCCATCACAAGCATACTCAGGAACCACCGTACTGATCTCACTAGCATCTGTCATGCCCAAATCTGCATCACGCATCTATTGCCTCCGTTGTCTCAAACGCCTGAAACATCGACGCCTAATGTGCCGTCTATGTCCACAATGCCAACATGTCAAGTCTCTATGCCGTCGAGACTTGGGTGTGGGACAAATCTCTCCCATGGACATAGAAGTGGGACTAGACTCCCCAGTAGACATGGATGCCGCGTACATAGCATGTAAACTCTGCCATAAAGCATGAGTTGTAGTCTCCCTCGAGACCTGCCAGCCAACAGACTCAACCAGATGCAAACGAATCGTAGACATTGCTAACTCATCAAGATCCTGCCAATCATCATCACGCATAGACTTGGGCTTCGCCGATAAACCACACAAGGGTTTATCCTGCCCCAAATCCGCCAATGCAACAAGCATATGCTCCTTCCAAGCAACAAAATCTGCACCATCAAACTGTGTTAGACCATAACGCTGGAAGTCAAATGAAAAATCAGCCATAATGCTCGCAAAAGAGCAACCAACAATGAGTAGCAAATGTCAACCAAATCAGCCCTAAACTGGCTCGAATCGCATCAACAAAAGTCTGCAAATATGGCTCAAAACCTGATGCAAAGTTGCACCAAAAATCACAAGTCAATATGACTTAATCGCGCATAAATATTTGACAAAATTTTGGCAGAGTCTCCTTTGTAACTGGAGCAAAATCTCAACAGTAAACCTCAAAGAGACAATAATATATGCCACAATGGCCAATCCGGGAATAAACTCGACCGGAATCACCTCACAAAGTCACACATATGAGCATACCCGCTCTTGCCGGAGTACCACTCAACGGCACCTCAAATGACATACATGTGAGTGATGATTGCTGCCAAAATACCTTTCAATCGATGACCAAAAGTCTGCCAGATAACTATAGCAACATTTCGCAAAACCTTGCAAGATCTGTCGCTATGCGCAATACGAAATACGGCACACAAGGGCATACACAAGTGACTCCAAACTCCAACCAAATGATGACTGAAAATCACCTGTCAAAGTGGGAGTAAACTCAACCACTAAACTGTCAAAGAGCAACTGTTAACCCTCACGGCACACGGACACCCTGTGATCTATAAACGTTGTATTATTTAGAGTCAGGTACCGGGCTTGTCGGTCCAATAGGGAAAGGTAGAGTGATCGCCGATGAGAGGCGCACTTTAACTTGGACATTCAAGGGATTAGTTGGTTAAGCATGGGCGCCCAAGTGTGAATGGGGTGAGCTCCTATAAAAGCCAACTAAACCTAATTTTTACTCATTCTCTCATTTGTGCAATTGAAGAGTGCTCTTGCTCCATCTCCATCTTCTTCTTCTTCACCTCCTTGTGTGTGTGTGTGTGAGAGAGAGAGAGGGAGAGTGTGTGTGCGATCGAGCATTACGAAGGCACGACGGCGGCGAAGCGGTTGAGCGCGGCACGACTGTAGCTTCTTCTTCATCGCGGCGAGGAATCCACCACGAAGGCGAGCATAGAGCGGTGAGTGACACACCCTTTGTTTTCTTGAGCTTGCTAGTTTAGGCTTGTTGTGTGCTTGGAGCCGTTTGTGGCTCGCATACGGTGTATTGGCAAGTCCCTTTCTTCGACAGTGCGGCAAGGAGCGCACATTTTTGGCGCCGCTGCTGGGGATATGCCCTACACTAAGCTCGGTTAGCACTTTACGCTTCCTTGTGGTGCAATTTCTATCATAGGAAAGGCAGGAAAGGAGTGTGTGGAGGTTTCTGTTTTTTGCGTTTTCTGCAATTGCTGTCAAGTTTCAATTTCTGCTCTTGTCTGCGTTTTTTCAATTTCTGCAATTTCTGCATTTTCAAGTTCGGCGTTTTCAATTTCTGCAATTTTCTGCATTTCTGCGTTTTTTCAATTTTCTGCAATTTCTGCGTTTTTCCTGCATTTTCTGCAATTTCTGCGTTTTTTTTGCATTTTCTGCAATTTCTGCATTTTCTGCATTTCTGCGTTTTTCTGTATTTTTTTCAATTTATGCAATTTTCTGCAATTTCTGCGTTTTTCCTGCATTTTCTGCAATTTCTGCGTTTTTTCTGCATTTTCTGCAATTTCTGCGTCTTTTTAATTTTCTGCAACTTCTGCATTTCTGCATTTTTCTGCATTTTTTTTCAATTTCTGTATTTTCTGCATTAAAAAAATAATAATAATAATAATAAATTTGGAAAAAAAGTTTTTTGAGAAAAAAAAATAATTTTGGAAAAAAAAGGGAAAAAATTCAGAAATTAAAAACGCGAGCGAGTGGGCGGCGATATTTTTCGAAAATAAAAAACGTGACTCTTAAAATGGACGGGTTGGTTTGTATAAAAGATAGATCGGGATCGGGATCATTTGCTCGAGCTCGAGCTCGAGCCCAGGCCTCAGTCCTCAGTCTTATGATATATACTAGACTCACTCTTATATATATACCCTACTCCCTCAAGAGAGAATGAGAGCATGTGGGACAAGTCCTCCACTCTCCTCCTTTCTCTTCCCACTTGCACCCTTAGACTTTCTAGTTTGGGCCTAGTTCCCTACTGGAAATTGACAGTTTTAGGGATTCCGAGGGCATAGAGTGACCAAACGGAGGGCTGTAAAGCACGGCACGACCCTCTGACCGATACGCTCGTTTCGAGCTATCACACGGCCCATTCCACGACACGCTCTAAAAAAAATCTAGCAAAAAAAACAAACAAAAAACACGCTAAAAACTAGTCACAAGGCCTCCTAGAGCAGCTTTTTGACACCTTAGGGTATCAGAAGCACATGCACTTACGCTCTGGGCGGGTGCTAGAACACGAGCATATTGAGAGTGCCTCTGTTCATACGGACACCCATTACCCATCCACGATAAGCTCTAGACCCTCAGCGGGGACACAAGGTAGCACCACCCAAGACCCTAAAATAGCCGCCAGTGACTCCTCCTCCGACTCAGAAATCATGGAAGCATACCCTACCCAAAACACTGAGAGAGAAGGCCATGCACCTCCCGAAGCTCCACAGCCTAGTACTAGTATGTTTAGCCGTTTCATGGAAACATTAGGTAGAGCTACTCGCTCGGAACCTGATGCAAATGAAGCACACGAAGGGGGTGGGGAAGTGGACTCTCCTTTCACATCGCACGTGGACCCCACACCCCCAAAGAGTGTCCATGTGGATATCCTACCAACTTCTTACCAAGAAGGCCCTGTTGAGCTGCCTCCTTCAGAAGTTCCCTCTGGAGTACCGTTGGTGACAAGTAAAACCACGGGGAGCAACATTGCTTCTACCTCACAAGAAACCATTAACACGTCGACTCTAGAAGGATTGTTCATTAATGATCATTGGACATATGACCTCCACACTGAGGTGTTGACGGATCTACACTCTGGCCACGCCTACCATGTAGGATGGATAGAGATTGTACAATCCACCTCTAGTGCCACGAGCATCGAAGATCAACAGAAAATGATCTGTAATGTTATCCATGGCATTATTCAATCAGAAAGGCAAAACCGAGGGGTAAATATACTCTCAACTGGCCCCATGAGATTTCTGGATACGAGCAAGGCTCAACAGCCTACTCTATCACAAATGGAGACTCCTCTAATGAGCCCCATGGACCCATCTTACGTCATTTCACCTGGGGTCTCTATGCAATCTGAGCCTCCGAGCGACAACTTTAGCTTCCCTAACTTGGCTCAACCCTCTATCAAGGAAAACACAGTGCTCACTCCAGGGATAAGCCTAACAGAGAATGTACCGATGACATCTACGGTTAGCGCAGTGCCACTACCTAGTGTTGTAGTACCTAATATGGGGCCTCGACCATATGTGCCTTTAGCCCCTTATGCACACATGGCCCCCACACCTCCAATTGTACCACTTGCTTATGCTCCTCGAGTGCCGCTCCCTAGCTCTTATCCGAGTGGACCTATGCCCGGTTATGTTCCATATCCTGCATCATCTACACATATGCCAAGACCGGTACCCGTTCCTCTCCCACATATGATTCCGAGAGTACCTCCACCGGCCCTACCTCCTCACATAGGTGACTTGGCAGCGTTTGCTCAAACCATAGGTCGATCTATCGCGGAAAATATGCGTCATGCATCTGATAGAGAGCCTAGAAGTAAGGCAGTACAAATTGCCAAACTCACGCAAAAATTCAATGGGGACGAAGATGCTAGAAAACACATTGAAGTGTTTGAACAAGTATGTGATTCCTTAGGGGAACGCAACGAACTACATAAGTGCAATGCCTTAAGCTTGACATTAAGTGGGAAGGCTGGAGATTGGTATAGGACCCTAAGGGTGGACGAGAAAACAATCTACCCTACCCTTCGAAGGTTGTTTCTAAAGGAGTACATACGAGAAGGTGTGCTTTGGGGTGTAGCATCTCAGCTACAGAAGGCCGAACGTAAGGAAGGAGAGTCAGTAAGGGACTTCATTAGTCGTCTAAAGCACTTAAACTCTCGCTGCCCTGTAAATGAGCGCTTCAACAATAACCAACTACTTGATCGATTCATTCGAGGGTTGAGGAATGAAGGAATTTATAATGGACTAGTGATTAGAGGTATCACAACCTGGGAAGATGTCACTGCCAATGCAATCCAATTAGAGGACAACTTGATGATAGCAGGCATGAGGGTGTCTACTGACACGAGATCCACTAGCTCACAAGCCATTGAGTATGAACCCATGACTGCAAAGCCCATTGCCAATGAGCCAAAGGTATTTGAGACATTCTTGACAGACCTCACCAAGGCAATCCAAGAGTCTCTTAAGGATAATCGACCCCCTCAAAATAGTCACATGTATCCAAGAAGGGAGCAACAATGGTGTTCCATTTGCTTAGGTCCACATAGTAGTGAATGCCCTACGTTTAGAGTAAAATTTAATGGAACTTGCAACGCATGTGGTAGGTATGGTCACCAATCTAAGGATTGTTTAATGATCAAACGTATGATGGCAAATAGACCACCTGTAGCCTGGACGGATGCGCCTCGAGCTCCTGTATTGATGCCTACTCCACCTGTTGAGCAACTACCGCAACACATGGTCCCTAGATCTCAAAATGCTGTACAAGCTACACCGCTACCACCTCCTGTGCTAGGACCGCAGCCCCCGCATCCAAGAGTCGCCCCTATGAACCAAGTGGGTTGCGAGCCATCTAATGCTTATGCAGATGGCTGTGAGGAGGAAATAGACACTAGTATTGCCTACGGACTTGATACATTGGAAGAATGTCCTATATACTACATGGAAGATTGTTGGGGACAAGTCAAGCCGGTTTATCAAGCTGCTGCTCTCGCATCCAGAGGTCAAAATATCAACACCCAGGCTAGGAGGCCACCTCTTCAATGCTACGAGTGTGGGGGACCACATCGAGTAGCGGAGTGCCCTATTAGGCTGCAAAAGAATGCTGCACAGATGCAAATGAATCAAGGGAGCACGTCTGCAATGCCAATACTCACATGTAATCGTTGTGGCATAGATCACTTGATTGCCCAATGCCCCTATAACCCAAATGCGCCTAAAATCACACCCCTAAATTTGGTCGAAATTGCTAGTGTGACATCACCAATACCACCCGTCGCACCCGCTTATGCGATTACACGGTCCATGCTTCAAGGGCCAGGCCATATCCTCGAAGAGAGAGATACCGCGTCAATTATCCAAGCAAAGAAAAAGAAGACACGAAGGAAGAAGTCGCAGAATACGGAAAATTCAAAGCCAAGTTCCAAAACAAACATAGGAACAGGAGATGACCCCGTGTATATGAATGACCTCGAGGATGATTCAGATTCAGTCGAGACAATGGAGACTAGAACCAATACCACAAAGGGAAAGACCGACAAGGAAAACCGTAACATGGGACCAAATGAAAACCGAATAAGAGAAAACCATAAAGAGCCTCTGAAAACACCACAAGTGTTTCCAAATCCAATCCAAGACCCCCAAGAAAAACCGCAGGGGCAAAAAGGGAAGAATCGTAAAAAGAAGATTGGGACGTACCCAAACCCAGTAGACGAGATTGAGCAGGTGAAACATCTAAGAGGTTTAGTGGAGGAGACTCAAAGGAAACTAGAACCAGAACCCATGCATATCAAAATTCATGACACAGTGTTTCCCACGCAAGTTCATCCACCCCACATGAACCATAGACCGTTAGCTATATCTAGTATCATCCAAGAAGGGAGTGAGGACAGGACATCAGAAAGTGAGCATACACCCTTCTTGTTGGAAAGGATGTTTAACGAAGGAATACCTGATCCCATTGAGGAATATGAGATTCCATCCTCACCAGTTCCTAGTCAAGGACCTACACCCTGCAAAACGCCAATGAATGTTGCCAAACTAGTGGACTTCATGTCTTCTGAGGTCCGAACCACGATCATAGCAAAGCTGTATGGAGATCCTGAGTTATTCCTTGCACTTCGAGCATTCCTTAACGGAGAGCTACGAACGGGATTACCGCAGTTTGCGCAACCAAATAGGCCTGACGCGATTATGATTGATGAGGAAAATCATGTGCAATCACTTGACTTAGATGGACACGAGTCTGTGATCGAGGTACCCATTAACGAATTAGGGCAGTATTTTGAAGGCGACGAGTCTAATGCGACCCTACCCATCACTACCAAGGGATTAACTATAAAGGGAATTCGTGATGGTGGTGCGGGAGTTAGCATCGTTACAAAAGATTGTTGGGAATCCATGGGAAAACCCCGCCTCAGTGTTACTAACATTGTGGTAAAGATGGCAAATGGTACCATAGCCAAACCTATGGGGATGCTCAAGGATCTTAAGATCAAAGTTCTAGGACACAAGGTACGACATACGTTCATTGTAATGGATTTCTCTAAACACCTTATGTCATATGAAATGATTTTAGGACGACCATTCATGAGGGAAGCACAAATGGTTCACCATTGGTCTAAAAATCATGTCTATTTGCAATTCCAAGACTCTGTCCTTAGAGTGGATTTGGTGACTGGTAAGGTACACCCCTTAGGGAGTAAAACCATTATTGATCATCGCTCTGACACCACAGTTCACTCGGCCCCACTACAATATTGTTACACTTGTAAGAAGGATACAGACATTGGCCAAGATTCTCCTTATATGGATATCCTACCTGGGATGACTGAGTCGGACAATGTGGATTGGGTACACCTAGCTGCAACCATAGATACCTGGGGAAATAGAGGAACCACTTGGGTCACACCAGAGGGGGAAGAGGTACCACAAATTGCACCTCCGAACATGATAAGTGCCATACATGCATCTTCTAAGGGCAAGGCAATTGTGGACCAATCTGACAGTGACACTGATAGCTCAATAGAAGACTTTGACCAACACGACTTGGACACTGACTCCCAGAGTGAAACGGATTCTGAATCTCATGAATTAGAGAGTGGAGCAAGTTCACAGTCAAAACATTCGGAAGGATCGAGCACATCAACCGATGATAGCTCCTCCGAGAGTGAAGAGGACACCAACGAGGACTCCTTTAGTGAGCCAGATCTAAATGCAAATCAAAAGCAGGTCTCAAATAAGAAAAAGAAAAACCTTAAGAGGCGTCGATATCGAGCCAATGTACGTGCTAGGATAAACAAGAAGAGATCCTCAGCAGAATGGCTCAGTTATATAGGAGCATGTGATGCTCATCGAAAATTGGTAGACAATTGGGGTGTTAAGTGGTGTAGACCACGACCCCATGACATAGCCCAATTAGAGATCATAGACAAGCCAAAGTTGAGCCGCACTGCAAGGAGGCGTCAAAACCAAGAGTTAGCTCGACAACACAAGAAAGCAGAAATGGAAGCACAAACCAACGCACAACCAGAATCCACAGACTTGCATCCTGCACCAGAACATTTCAAATCTTACACCACAGGGGAAGCAAAGGTTGTGTACACAAAAGCCCAAAGAATACCTATCGATGGGAATAATGGAATCTATGATGGTCCGGCAATAGTTAAAGAAATAGAATTAGCTGACCCCGGTGAAGAATCAAAACCTGTTTTTATTGCCCAAGACCTCACAGAAGTTGAAGAGGCGGTCCTCAAAGAGCTTCTCAAGGAATTCAAGGACGTATTCGCTTGGACATACCATGATATGAAAGGTGTTCCGCCTTCTGTGGTCCAACATACAATCCCTATGATTAGCACTGCGAAGCCCGTACAACAAAGACCCTACCCGATGAATCCTAAGTACGCAAAGATCATTCAAGAAGAACTAGAAAAGCTTATCAAATGTGGGTTCATATATCCTATTGAACACTCTGAATGGGTGTCGCCAATAGTTATCGTGCCAAAAAAGAATGGGAAACTCAGGGTGTGCGTGGACCTCAAAAAAGTTAATGCAGCTACTAGAAGAGACCATTACCCCCTACCATATTCCGAACATGTACTCGAAAGAGTTGCAGGCAAGGAAGCTTATAGCTTTCTAGATGGGTACTCAGGCTACAACCAAATCACGATAGCGCTAGAGGACCAAGCTAAAACTGCCTTCATCACAGAATTTGGCGTGTTTGCATTTCGTGTGATGGCTTTTGGCTTAACAAATGCCCCTGCTACATTCCAACGATTAATAAACACTGCTTTTAAAGAATATTTGAGAGAGTTTTGTGAAGCTTTCTTAGACGACCTTTGTGTTTACTCTTCTTGGAAAGAACATCTATCATGTTTGTGGAAGGTGTTTGAAAAATGTAGGTTATATCGTATCTCATTGAACCCGTTCAAATGCCAATTTTGGGTCAAGCATGGAGTTATTTTAGGGCATATAGTATCCAAGAATGGTATCTCAACCGATGAGAGCAAAATTAAAGTGATTCTAGAGTTACCACCACCAACCAATTACAAGGGAGTTCAAAGGTTCATGGGACACGTGGGTTATTATCGACGGTTTATTTTATTTTTCGCTGAGATAGCACGTCCTTTGTACAAGCTTCTCATTGAATTTAAATGGACTGAAGAGTGTGACCAGGCCTATGAACAATTGAAGAAAACACTAGCAAGTGCTCCGATTTTAAGGACACCTAACTGGGATGTCATTTTCCATGTGCATATTGATGCATCAAACTTTGCTATTGGGTGTGTTCTCACTCAACCAGGAGAACATAAATTGGACTATCCCATTAGCTTTGCAAGCCGTCAATTGAACGATGCTGAAAGGAACTACACCACTACAGAGCGAGAAGGTTTGGCAATGGTTTATGCAGTAAAGAAATTTCGCTACTACCTTCTGGCAAACAAGTTTGTATTTTATGTGGATCATCAAGCGTTGTTGTATCTGGTAAACAAGCCATGCTCCACAGGAAGAATCACACGATGGTTGTTAATTCTTCTTGAGTTTGATTTCACGATTGTAGTGAGACCCGGTAAAAGGCACGTCATGGCTGATCATTTGTCTCGCATACCCAATGGTGAAGCCCCTACAGGAGTTGATGATGAATTACCCGATACTTCCCTATTCATAGTTGAGACTATGCCTGAATGGAGTGAGAACATTGTTAACTTTTTAGTTAATGGTTTTCCACCCAAGGAACTTCGTAAGGATATCGCTCGAAGGCTAGTAAAAGAATGTGAACCCTATTGTTTGATTGCCGGAACCCTGTATAGATTAGGCAAGGACGATATTCTTAGGCGTTGTGCCCGCGAGGATGAATATTTGTATATCTTGCAAGAAGCACATATGGGCATAGCAGGAGGACATTTTTCAGGGGACCTGACTGCTAGAAAGGTGCTGCAATCAGGCTATTGGTGGCCAACTTTATTTAAGGATGCATCACTTTTTACAAAAGGGTGTGATGAGTGCCAACGTTACAAGACCACACAGCGCAAGGACAGAATGCCCTTACATCCTATTAAAGTAACCCAACCATTTGAAAAATGGGGCTTAGACTTTGTAGGTCCAATTAGTCCCGCAGCTCGCAACACTCAATCTCGATATATTCTAGTTGCTACGGACTATGTAACAAAGTGGGCTGAAGCTAAGGCTTCACAAAAAGCTGACGCGAGGACAACAACTAAGTTTCTTTTTGAGAACATTATCACAAGATTTGGTTGCCCTTTTGAAATTGTTAGTGATAATGGTACCCATTTTATAAATGAGGTAATAAGAGAGCTTACCACGACCTTTATGATATCCCACCATAAGTCTACACCTTATTACCCGCAAGCTAATGGACAAGCCGAGAGCACCAACAAGACTCTAATCTCTATTTTAACCAAGACGGTAGAAGCTCATCGCACTGATTGGGATTTGAAGTTGACATCTGCTCTATGGGCTTATCGTACTGCTTATAAAGTGGCTATTGATTGTACGCCATTCAAAATGGTATACGGCCAAGAAGCGGTTATGCCTTGGGAGTTTGTCATTCCTAGTCTTAGGGTAGCTTCGCAAGAAGGATGGAATGGTAACCCCTTAACCGAGCGTTTGTTTATCTTAGAAAAACTAGACGAAGAGAGACAGTTGGTTGTGCAAAATGCTCTTGTGGAAAAGGATAGGAGAAAGAAGTGGTTTGATCGCCATGTGAAGAACAAGGATATCAAAGTTGGTGATAAAGTCCTTATGTATGGAGTACGTAAAGAGAAGAAAAAGTTGAAATATGCTGGTAAAGGACCATATAGAGTATGTGAAATTACCCCACAAGGTACCCTTCGTGTGGAAACTCTTGATGGAGTTGAAACCATTGGATTCCTCAATGGGAGTAAATTCAAAAGATATTATGATCCTTTAAGCCAAGAAGAACTACGGGCCATTCATCAAAAGAAGGCCGCCAAAGCACAAACCGAGTTAAACAAGATACAAGCTTAAGCTGAGGCTAAGGAGCGACAACAACGTATAAGACAAAAACGAGAGGCTAACCTTGGGGTCACAAATGCATTCCACATGGAAATCGAAGAGGATGGGTTGGACTCTGACACACCTCTACGATACCCCATTGAGTTAAATAGTGCCTATGGAAAAGTGCTATATAACGCCTTATTGGACACGGGTGCTAAATAAAATCTGCTATCCTATGGGGTGTGGTGTCAGTTAGGGAAGCCACCTCTATCTGAGAGTATTATCCAAGTCAAGGGTGTCAACAAGAAAAAAACTGCGGTTTTTGGAATCTGGCACACTTCTGTCAGTTATGACAATGGGGTGGTAGCTCAAGACTTTTTGGTCATGCCTACTGGAACTATGGAGGGTAATATAAACCTAGGCCGCACGTGGATGATAGCCACCAAATGCACTATTGATTGGGGGACTGGGGGTGTTACAACGCAAAAACCAACTCTTAGCCCTACCACTCAAGCCATAGTCCCTGAGATATTGCCCAAGGAAATAAAACCCAAGACATTGCATGTCCAGGAGGTTGAACCATACGTCCCCATAGCCCAACTCTCTAGAGCTTCAACTAATGTAGTTGTGAGAAAGCTTGAGACACACAAGAACCATCCTAATATAACAGAGAAAACATACAAGTGGGTCCCTAAAACCTCTGTAGTGAGCATGGTTGATGCAAAAAAACGGAAACCTAGTAAGAACCGTACCACTCACTCCAAGAAATGTAAAGAAACGCTGCGTTGGATTCCTAAACGACTATTGGAAGCCCAAGGATACTATGAAGGAAATGATCAAATCTGGGTGCCAAAACGTAGATTGTGCTCTTACCTATCACCTGACCCAAGTGAGCCCAATCCCGTAGCTCCAAAACGAATCAATGATCGTGGAAAGGGAAAAATCACGGAATGTTACACACCCGCTCCCGAGCTAGTTTGGGTACCAAAGAAAGAACGATTTGTTCCACCTAGCTCAGGAAGGGGGGAGTCCCATGAAGATTCTAGCTCCTCATGTAATACATCCATAGAGGTAAAAGCTTCTACACCGCCTCCATCTATAGTAGTGGACCTCCATGAAGCTACCAAAGAATCCACACCTCCCAGTGTTCAAGAATCACCTAATGAACCACTTCAAGTTCAATCCTGGGAGAGTACCTTACCACCCTTGCAGCTTGACAAGGCACCTAGGGTAATAACAAACTATTGGCAAAAATCCTCACCTATTACCAACTGGAACAATTGGTTTCAAAGGGTGACAAGCTCATTTCAAACGGTATGATCTACCCAAGGAAGGGGGGAGTGTTTGTGGACATCCATCATTCACTTGTTTCCCTCTCAACCTTTTTCCCTGACCTCTCAATTCCAATCTTAGGGAATGTACATATAAAGCTTTATACTCACAAAAAAAAAAAAGAAAAAGAGCAAGAGCAATTAGCAAGCGAGTATGCACATTAAAGTCAAAACATTGACTCAGACCTACACATGTCACATTTGGTACAGTGAAATAGAAACCTATGCCATGAAACACCTTCGATCCTCATCACTTGAGTGATGGAGGGTAGGTAAGATTGGTACGATAGGAGTGTTTCTGTTTTAGAGTTGAGTGATTAGAAAAGTTCTTTTTTCCCACTGATGTGCCTCCTGGAGGTATTCCTTTTGTTTCCTAGTGTGTACAGGAGCGTGTTGCTATTGATAGGATTTGGATCTTCATGGAACCTTCAAATCAAGCGCGACCATCAACACAAACAGGTGTTTCTTATCCATTAGCATTGCCCTTATCTTTTTTGCATCCATGTTTGTCTGCTTTGATTGTGATTGGTAGCATAATATTCAGCGCATTGGCTTAGTATCAAACATTTAATTCAATGTAATGTTTTGTCATAATCACTTGTCTAGGTTTAAAAATCAAGCAGTCCGACTAAGCTAGTTTGACCAAGCTAGGTATTAGAAATCTTCTCTTAATACCATGGGGAATGCCTTCCTAATAAACAATGGTTACTTAGGTTCTTAATCCGATTTAGGCAGCATTGTATGAAATGTACTAGGGCTTTCTAGTGGGCTTAACCCTATCGACCTTTAGCTTAAGTATTATAAAGGGAGTTTACTAATGTGATGAGCCTGGATAGTGTATCAGTGTTATATGACCCCCCAAAGTTACAAAATTTAAATGCTGAAAATGAACAAGCAAAAAATCAAAGTGCCACAATGTAAAATTTTAAGCTGGAAGAGAAATCTCAGCTTGATTTGGTACTTCACTCACATGTATTGCCTATGGTACTAGAGCCCTAGAGGTTCCCAGCGTGGGCGCTTTTCCTTGAAAAGCAAAAAACCCAAGGCATACAAAATAAGCACACACATCATAATTGAATCACTGTGAAAAGACCTTGGGGGGTCAAAGAAAAAGTAATCAGTCAGGCGATGATTTCATGAGAAATTCCTTTTATGGTAGCTTAACTACAAGGTTTTCTAGATATAGCCTCTAGTCAGCCATCGAACATGAATACTTGGCTCTCGCGATTAAACAACTTAATTGACCACAGAAAATTAAGAAGCTTACCCATGGTATTAATATTCGATCTCTAGTGCTTTTCGACCGTCAAATTAGTGACCCCAGACTTGTTTAATTTTTTGCCTTTACATCTGTTTATGCATTTGATTACATTGCAATTTAATGTTCATTGCTAACAAATTGTTTGAAATTCTTTGACCAATCAATTTGTCTACCTAAAACTGCATATGCTTTTTAAGAGAATGCAATTACTGTGCCAATGTTGTTTGATTTTGCAGTGACTGAAGAAGGCTAAGGACATTCATCTCAAATGCTCTTCCACCTCGACGAACCAGCTTCAACTCAATAGCTTCCGAGGACGGAATCTACATCAGGAAGGGGGGCATGTTAACCCTCACGGCACACGGACACCCTGTGATCTATAAACGTTGTATTATTTAGAGTCAGGTACCGGGCTTGTCGGTCCAATAGGGAAAGGTAGAGTGATCGCCGATGAGAGGCGCACTTTAACTTGGACATTCAAGGGATTAGTTGGTTAAGCATGGGCGCCCAAGTGTGAATGGGGTGAGCTCCTATAAAAGCCAACTAAACCTAATTTTTACTCATTCTCTCATTTGTGCAATTGAAGAGTGCTCTTGCTCCATCTCCATCTTCTTCTTCTTCACCTCCTTGTGTGTGTGTGTGTGTGAGAGAGAGAGAGAGGGAGAGTGTGTGTGCGATCGAGCATTACGAAGGCACGACGGCGGCGAAGCGGTTGAGCGCGGCACGACTGCAGCTTCTTCTTCATCGCGGCGAGGAATCCACCACGAAGGCGAGCGTAGAGCGGTGAGTGACACACCCTTTGTTTTCTTGAGCTTGCTAGTTTAGGCTTGTTGTGTGCTTGGAGCCGTTTGTGGCTCGCATACGGTGTATTGGCAAGTCCCTTGCTTCGACAGTGCGGCAAAGAGCGCACAGCAACCTACGGATACGTAGAAGCTATGGCGAGAACCTGGATAAAATCCAACAGAGTTTCTTCTATAAATTGAGCCAAATCTCAAATAATCTTAGCCATAAACAAATACACAAATCCATATATGGCATACACAAACCGCCAAGACCATGGCAACATAGCTCACTCTCGCATGAGTGGCTCTCTGGAAAAATGCATATCCAAAAACCTGTGTACACCTATGAATTTGCTGGTTGCTGCAGAAAATACTCCGTGTGTGTGAGATATACCAAAAACAGTGTTTTTGGGACCCGAAAGTGCACAAATAAACCTTCTGCTGTACCTGCTGTAATTCAAAGCATAATTTCAGCAAATAGACATCACCATTGCGTCCGGAGCGTGCCAAAACCCTGACCTAGACTCTTGGATCATGTACATCTGACTCTGTATGACGGAGCTACGCAAAAAACTGTGTTTTAGAGCCTGAAAATGGCAAAAACGAGCTGCACACAGACTTGAACCTGCTCCTGCTCCTGCTCCTGCTCCACTCTGCATGATGCAATGTCCTCTCAATGCAAGCTCCAACGCAAGAGCTCTGCCACAACAGCATCCAAGCACTCGAATGTCAAGCTCTCCTCCGCCGAGCACTTCTCTAACGAGCTCCACTGAGCTCAAAAGCTCCTCTCACCAAGGAAGCCGCAACCGCCTCCTCGACCAAGCTTGACCACACCAAGCTCTTAAGCTCCAAAGACAATGCTCCTCAAGCTAAAATCTCTCTCCGTGAAACTCCACGATCGAACTCCACCATCGAGAGCGAGCGAGCTATCGCGTGAGCTATCGTCTCGAAGCTCTCAAAGCCGTCGTGCTCTCCGCGGTCACCATAGCTCTGATACCAATTGAAGGGGATCGGGGAGCACCACAGACGGAGAGTGAGCGAGAGAAGGAGACACACAACACAGATATGGGTGGGGAGACTCAAAGAGTGAGCAGCCCCTTATACACTTATGCTATATATAAGGTATACAAGTCAGTGGGCACCCAGACTCTGGGCGGCCAGGCAAGGCACAGACGCCTATACCCCAACAGTTGTGCCAAAGGGGAAGAATAATGCAACGCAAAATTCTCCTAAGGCTAATAGCAACAATAACAACAATAAAGCAAAGGAGAAGGATAACGGCTACAAAGGTAAAAACAAACTTTCATCTGAAGAGGTAGAGAGTTATCATAAAGATAACACGTGCTTCAAGTGTGGGGAGCAAGGACATGTTCCCCCCGGGTGTCCACGATGGAAGCTGTAAAAGAGGAAGGCCATTGCAAAGGAGCACCACTCTCTTATGCTTGGGGAAAAGTAAGAGAGCATGATGTTTTCATAGTTTTTGATCCTAGCTCCACCCACGACCTTATCTCTATTGAGTTAGCTACTAAGTTAGAAATTCATGACTTCAAGATGGGGGATGTGGTAAAAGTAGATGGAGCTTTCAAAGGGCAAGAGGTCTCCATCTCTCCATTGATTGGGAAAGCTAAGGCTCCATACCAAAGTTATGTAGACAAGGAAGATTTCTTCATCTCCCCACTCAAACATGAAGATGTTATCCATGGTTTGATTGCATGGCTGAGACTATGAAGTTTCTTGAAATAAAAGTACTATTTTCTTGGAAAACACACTTTGTGGTCTAGTAATGGTATGTCGTTCTATCTGAACCCCCTGGTATTTGTTTTGTACATGGGTCGGTCTGAGCATGGAGTTGTATGGTATTTTTTGGAGTTATCAAATCTAATCTATTCACTCTATTGAGTGAGTTCTACTGGAAAAAAAAGTAATCTTTTCCTTTAAAGGCAAGGTTGTTGCACTTTGATGTAGATAGTGCTGGCAACACTATACCAGTTGTACAAACCCAAGATCTAGCAAAGTTATGAAAAGTACTCTTTTCCTATAGAGGCAAGTTTGTTTCACTTTGATGTAAATAGTGCGGGCAACACCACTTGTACATACACAAGCTTTAGATAAAGTAATGAAAAGTTCTTTTTCTTGTTACATGGTCGTTGGTTTTTGTCAAAGAGTCTAAAGAATATGTGTTTATAATGAAGTCAAAATTGAAACTAAGAGCAATTAGAATGCATTTGACAGTCTTCTCCTCCAATTTTCAGTGTTGCTTTTGTGGCACCAAAGCATAAGCTAAACAACCAAAAGTGTGCATGTGATCGATAGATGGCTTCTTATAATGCCATGCTTCATAAGGAGCCTTAAACTACAAAGCTTTAGTAGGACACTTGTTAAGTACATCGGTAGCACACATGACAGCCTAAGCCAAAACGAATGTGGCAAAGCTTGACTCTTGACCATACATCATGCCATCTCTATAAGCGATCTATTTTCTGTCTTAGCACCTCCATTTTGCTGAGGTATATATAGTTATAGACACTAGTGTTTTATTCCACGACTAGCTTGAAATGCATTAAACTCATGAGACATATACTCCCCAATGGATCTGAATGGATGGTCTTGAAAGTGACTCCTATAACAACAATGTGCACAATGCATCAAACTTGAAAGCTTGAGGGTTTTCTTGGGTCATAAGTCTCCAAGTAGTAGGAAAAGCTTGGTAAGAGTCTAGCAACACATCAAGAATAGTTTATACAATTGAACCGTTAGATATAACTTCACCGGCAAAAATGAGTCTCGTTGATATCCTTGATATTAGCAAGAAAAGTATCCATGTCATCTTTGTCTTGCATAATCTTTGACTCCAGGTATTTATGTAGCAGCGCAATTGTTGTCTCATTGCGTTTTGCATAAAGACCAACCACAATATCCCAAGCTTGTTTTGCTCATTTTTTTCAACAAATGTGAGGAGTAATAGTGTGCTTCAAAGATAATGCAATAAATTCATTAGCATGTGCATTTTCTAGATCTCAATGAGATTTCTCAGTCATAGGCAAAACAACTCTAGCAGCAACAGATCTGCTAGAGCTTGCAATATCCTCAACAAAGCTTGTATCCCTAGAAGGTGGGTGGAAGTACATCAATGCTCTGCATGTTACCATATACATGTGTTAGTGATGTGTGTGAACACATGTTACCATATACATGTGTTAGTGATGTGTGTGAACACACTTAGGACCATCGGGGCATTTTTTCCCTCACTAGGAGTTTTCCCCCCCCGTGCATTGTATATATGCCCGTCACTCTAGGGCGATCTCATCTTTCCATTGCACACTAAGCAATACTACACTTTTTTTGTGTGCCTTGAGCTTCCTTTGTCTTCTCCAAGCTGTATGTGTTTCCCTGCAACCCTATTTCCAATATTTTGTATCGCTTAGTCGCCAACATCGCTAGCATATGTCTGCTCAGTTTCTCCAATTTCAATGAGCTTTGGTGAGCGTCAGCAAGTTGACAAATACTTCGGGAGAGCTCGTGGATCTTGGTTTGCTCAAAATTTCCATTCGGGCTCCGTTTCCACTACAGGCAGTACTGCACAATCAATTTGTTTTTTTGTGCAAATTTTTTGTCAATGCCATTTTTTCCATAACATGTCCCTTACACTATTCTTTGGGTTGTTCTATATAGCACGCATTAGTCTCGCTTTGCTTCTCCTCTTTTTAGGCAATTTCCA
Organism: Adiantum capillus-veneris; assembly: GCF_014529385.1. Taxonomy (NCBI): domain Eukaryota; kingdom Viridiplantae; phylum Streptophyta; class Polypodiopsida; order Polypodiales; family Pteridaceae; genus Adiantum; species Adiantum capillus-veneris. The sequence continues at coordinate 98,711,257 of NC_140960.1, read as the reverse complement.
CATCAGGTGCAGACATTCGCCATGGCTGAAAATAACACAAATGTGTTCAAGATGTTTGTTGATGATGAGGATAGATTGGATGGGGACAATTACCCAATGTGGCCTTACATGATGCAACATGTTCATGTATCGAAGGGCATTTGGAATCTTGTGCAGGGCATTGATGTATGTCCTGGTTCTATGGATACAAACGATGTTGAGTATGTTTCAGGTTTTGGTGGCATAATTGCTGCTGCTAGAGCTGTTTTGCCTACAGTTGAACATGTTTGTTGGGATGTAAGAGATGCACAGGCTCCTGCATTGATTGCATTATTTCTGAAGCGCACTATTACCCCTCACATTTGTTTGGCTAAATTTTAAAAAAATGCTTGGGATATTCTGGTTGGTTTTTATGCAAGTCGCAATGAGGCTAAAATTACATTGTTGCGTAACAAGCTGGAGTCGAAGATTATGTATGAGGAAAATGAAATAAACACTTCTCTTATTGGTATCAAGGATATTAATGAACAACTTATTTTTGCAAGCGAAGTCATTTCTGACAGCTCCCTTGTGTAGACTGTTCTTGACGCTTTTCTAGATTCTTACCAGTTTTGCTATTACTTGGAGACTTATGACCTAAGGAAATCCTGAAGCAGTCAAGTTTGATGGATTATGCACAATGTTGTTGCAAGAGTCACTTTCAAGCAAAACGGGGCTAAACAGCGTTCAATTGAACATGCCTTCACTGTTGCTTAAAGATTAGCCACTTCTCATGGTTCTTATGTGAGTGGAAAGGCACCTATTCCTAATGCTTCTACTAGTAGCACTTTGTATGGAAATTCTAGTGAAAAGGGCAATAAGAAGATGCGTTGTCAATATTGTAAAGCTAACGATCACTTTATCAAGGAGTGTCCTAGGTTGAAGGCAAAAAAGACTAAGAAGAAAGAGGCTAATTCTACTACAAGTGCAACTATTGTAGAGTCTTTTGTGAAAGGAAATTGTGATGTTGATGTAGATGCAGAATGGGCCTTTAGTGCAGAGTGCACTTGTGATCCTTTTGTCCACGATGCATGTATGTTAGTTGCTGCAGATACTCATGTGTGGTACTTTGATAGTGGGGCTACAAAGCACATTACCAGTCTCATCGTGACTTGTTTACCTCTCTCAAGGATGTCCCTCATGGGAAATCACTCACTTGTGCCAACATGCCTCTTATCCGGTCAAGGGTGTAGGAAAGATTGTGGTGAATGCTGCAAATTGTAGTTCTTTTACACTTGTATGTGCACTTTATGTACCTGGGATCAAAAAGAACCTTTTGTCTGTATCTACACTTGCTAGACTTGCACCTTGTTGTCAAATTTGTGGATGACAGATGTACAGTTCACGATCTCAGTTTTGGTGATGAAATTGTTGCATCTGGCATTTTATGCCGTTGGAAAGGGGGAAGGGGGTACACACTTGGAACACACACAACATGCCTCTCTATTATTAGGTTTCAAGCTCAAGTTCAGTGGCATCAGTGTGTGGGAACATCTTCCCCGGCATGTAGTTAAGAGAGCCAGTTTGCATGGCACAATTTTTGCTTTATATTGTAATGTTTCTTTTAGAAAAATATAGCGTGTTTTTGGCTTGTTGTGTCGACTATCTCTCTCTCCCTCTCTTGTAGTGCACGTTTTCTCTTGCCATGGCTGATAGCCATCACCCTCCAACTCTCAAGCTTATCACTGGTATCAGAGCTTCACCGAGGGCCTAAAGCTTGAAGCGCTTCGTGGGAACTATCGCTTGCAAAGGGGAAAGCCATCCTGTTGACATGCAACAATCCACGCATAACCGGCATCAAATGGGTCGCCTGGGCATGCATGTGAAAAGTAGACATATTGTTTCCTGCTACTACCACGCGCTCCACAGCCCGCGGTGAGTAAATCTCTTTCAGGGCCGTTGACCTACGTCATCTGTATTCGCTGCCACAGAGAGCTTTTTTTTTTGTTCACACTTTATTTATTTAAGAGGTCCAACCTAATTTAACTCTTCAAGCAAGAGGGTTTCACACCCTGCAGTTCGGTGCTGGTCGACTAGCAAGTGATCTTGGAGGCTGTCTTTCAAGCTCAACAAATTGTGAATTTCCAAATTGGCAGCATATTGGCAAGCTGTTGCTAATTTACAAGCTACAATCCAAACGACATTAAAATAAAAGGATATCTTAAAATGACTTGCAATTTTGAAAAGCGAAGATGTGGCAAACTGCTACCGATTCAAGAACATCTTGAGATGCTTCAATCGGCTTGGCAACGATAATTGTACCCAACAAAAGGCGCGTCAATATGGTATCGAAAGTCGATAAGTTTAATGGATCCAACTTTCACACCTGGCAAATCAATGTGAAGGGATATCTGATGCGAAAGAATCTTTGGAGTGTCGTCAAGCCTCTGTCAACTGACGAAACTGGCACATCGGCTGCAGTTACCAGGGCATTATCTGCCGAGCAACAACGCAAGGATGAGCAAACATTAGGTATTATTCTGACATCTCTCGAAAGATGATTTTATTCATTATCTGGATGACATGCAATCTACCAATGTTGCTTGGATACAGCTAGAGAAGGTTTTTGGTGCTAAAGCTAAGTATTCAATGATGAGTCCAAAGATGGAGTTGTACTCTCTTGCTATGCGTGCTAATGAAAACATTACATCTTTAGTTAATTAATTGAAGAGTATTAAAACTCAACTTGTTTATGTCAAAGCCCCAGTGCCAGAGGAAGATCTCATAGCTCTTTTGTTAAAAAGTTTGCCTGATAAATTTTATCATATTGTTACTGTTTTAAATGAGAAAGAGATACCACCCTCCTTGGATGGTATCATCAATTCATTGTAGGAAGAAGAACGAAGGGTATCTCGTAGCAATTCTCTTATTATTCCTAGTGCATATACAATCTCCAATGCAGTATCCCCCATCAGTTCTTCTGATACTTCCAGTGCCTATGCAGTCACTAATTGTGCTTCTACCTCAGCTTCATGTCGACTATCCATTGGTACTAGATCTTGTGCCATTTGTGGGAAACAATCACTAGACAAAGGACTGTTTCAAGAAGAATCCTTGTGTGTTCACTGTGGTAAAACAAATCATCCTTCAAATAGATGCTTTCAAAAGGGTAAAAATCAAATTCATGTGATTGAGGGAGACACCAAATCTCCAATATATTATTTGGAAATGATTCTTTTTAGATCAACTTCTTTCATGTTTTTCCTAGTCAAAATAAATTGTACGGATTATAGACACTCCCACACATGAGTGGTAAGACCTCCCAAACTATCAATTTTTTGTTCAAGTCCTATTTTGTTCCGCTTCTCATGAGGTTATTGGGTATACCTTAAACCCAAGGTTTGGTAGCGAACCAAAAACTCCATTTATTGGTAGCTAATTTTTCAACCTGCACCCTATCTGTTCAAGGGGGGGGGGGGGGTTCACTATCATAGCACCAGGTTATGGATACACCAAAATCCTTGGTTGTGAGAGAACCTAAAACTCACGGTTGACGAGTACACCAAAAACATGAGGCATCATGAGTGGTCTGTCTAGTTCAGGCTTTAGGGGGGGATTGTTAGGTTTCAAGCTCGAATTTAGTGGCATCAGCCCATGGGAACATCTTCCTCGGCATACAGTTAAGAGAGCTAGTTTGCATGGCACAACTTTTGCTTTATATTGTAAGGTTTCTTTTAGAAAAATATAGCATGTTTTTGGCTTGCTGTAAAATGGAATTGGCCTATTAACTTGAGAGTAGCGGAAATTAGAGAGAGTACTTTTGAGAATTTACTTTGTGAGCATAGCAACTGAACATAATTGAAGGTAACAACATAAACATAGCATTTAGTTAACTTGGCATGAACAATACTTTTGCAAGAGAGAGAGTTTAGAGAACATGACAACAATTGAGGACCGGATTTATGTGGAGCCGGTCCCCCCTCCAATAGGCATTTGTATTATAGTTTCTCCCATCAAGAGAGACTTGTTACAATACAATCTTTGTGTTCCTTGTGACCTTTAGGTGATGCAATGAAGATGGAAAGCTATGGCATCACAAGCATAACATAAACTTTGTGGAAAGCATTAACTATCCCAAGCCTCAGTCTCAAGACCTCAAACACCTTCGAAGGTGGAGAGAGCTAGCAAGGAATGAGGGTAGGGAAGAGGAAGAGGAAACATTTCATAGGAGAAAGAATCAGTTCCTCACTTATCATCACTCTTCTTGTTAGCATACATAATAGCATAGTAATGAAGATGGAGAAGATGCCAAGCTTAAGCATTGAAGCATGGCTATTGGTTGGATTTGCATTCCATAGCCAAGAGTGTTGGTGTAGTCTCTCAACCTCTCTACTTGCTTGGAGAGGGAGCTCTTGCACTTTGCACAATGAAAGTGTGTGTGGGAGAGTATACCCCTCAAGCAGCCCCCCTACTTTCTTTGGTCGACCCCCCCTTGTAGCTCATGCTTGAAGCTCATTGGACCCCTCCAGGCCTAGCCAATCACAAGCAAGAGTCATACCAAGCAACAAGGTAGCCTTGGGACCAGTGTCCCCCTTTCCCCTTTGAGAGAGAGGGCTTGATAAAGGCTAAAACAATTAATTAAATCCACTAAATTATCATTAGACCCCTTGGAAGGCCAACCAACAGGCTTTAGGCACACCATGAGGGTAACCTAGCTAGGGGCTTGACATGTGTCCTACTTGCCTCTTGGGAAAGGGGTGCCATTTGGGAGAGAGAGTGGTCAAGCAACCACCCCCCCTTCTTGCATGGCTCGCTCCCTCCTTGTAGGGATTTAATTTGACTTTTGTGCCACCTCAAGCCCCTCAACCTTGGGCCTAGTTCTCACCACAAGCTTGGCCCTTAAGCCCCTCAATCTTGGGTTGGTTCTCACCTCAAGTACAACCCTAACATCTCAAGCATGACAAGCACCTCAAGCATCTCAGTCATCAGGCATGACAAGCACCTCAAGCTTGGGCCGGGTTTCGACCTCAAGCATAGCCCTAGCTTACCTAAGGTCAAAGGACTTTTTACACTAACTATTGGAGGTCTTCAATGAAGCTAACCCTAAGGTCTTTATGCTCCATTGGTTAGCCTTGCTCTTTGATATACCATCTTTCATTTGGGCCCCTTTACCATTGGCCCCATGTTGAGATAGATCTATAAGCACATGTTTATATCCTAACCCTTGTTCCCGTTTATTATCCCACATTAAATGATCAGTTTAATATAAGAAAATCATTTGGGTTGGTTAGATATTAGATTTTATGACATTATCATCCTTGAAATCATAGTCGTCCTCGACTATGAGATAGAAGAGATAAAGACTTAGTCATTAGTCAATCTTACTTAGCGGGTAGAGGATTCCTTTTGACCCTACGACATCTTTCCAAGATGGATGATTAATCATTTGGTGCTTGGGAGACACAGCTGCCGCAAGCATGTCTGCTCTTTAGTCCATTTCATTCTGCCAAGTAGTGACAAATTTTACTTGGCGTTTGAGAGATGTCTTCATCACAAACTTGATTCTAAGCATGCATAGTATTTAAATTTTTGCACAATAAAAGGAGAACTAGTCTTATAAGACAAAAACATTGGTAATTTAAAAGAAAATTGTACATGTGCTTACTCTAATGTAGCATTGTAAGCATTGACAAGGTTCATAGTATCCTTAAGTTGTATTCCTTGCATCCATGTAGCATCTTCAAAAGGATAATTTTTGCACTAAAAAGATATCGTCAGATAATCTTACCATGTCATAGTACCTTGTCTTCATGCCGAAGAATAGCTTTGGGTTGTAGCACCTCTTCTTGGTCTTCAACTTTGGGAGGGCATTCAATAATTGGTTCACTAGGTGGCTCTCCTTTGTAGGGCTTGAGTATGCTCACATGAAAAGAATTGTGTATGAGCCAATGGTTGGGCAACTTAAGTTGGTAAGCCGTCTCATTGATAGGCTTCAAGATTTGGAAAGGAACATAGTATCTTTTTGCTAGCTTAGCATAATACTTTTGATGGCCTGAAGGATTTATGCCCCTCATTTGCCTTAATTGAGCCTTAGGAAACTTAAGTAAGACCCAATCATTTTCTTTGAACATTAAGGCCCTTCTGTGCTTGCCAGCAGCATCTTTTTGTCTTTGTTGAGAGATGGATATAGCCTCCTTAATATTTTGAAAAGATTCTTGTAGGTCACAACTATACTCATCAGAAGCAAAGATATTCCCATGTACTTTAAGTATCAAGGGACTTTTAGGTCTTCCCTCTATGATCTCAAAAGGTGCTTTTCCCGTAGAAGTATGTACAGTATTATTGTAGGCATACTCTACAAGAGGTAAGTACTTTTCCCATTGTGAGCGTTGATCTACTTTTGTAACATAAGTCTTTAGTAGATCGAGTATCATAAGATTGGATATCTCACTTTGGCCATCCGTTTGTGGATGATAGGCCGAAGAGAAATTCAATCTTGTTCCTAGATTTTTAAAGAGACCTTTCCAAAAACTACTGGTCATTCTAGGATCTCTATCTGACACGATGGATGTTGGTAATCCATGGTGTTTGAAAATCTATGATAGAGTTTCCATTTGGTGTGCCTTAATAGTCTTTTTGACAGGAATAAAGTGTTCTTGCTTTCTAAACACGTCGACTATTATCCATATTCCTGTATTCCCATGGATAGACTTGTGTAATCCAAAGATAAAATCCATGGATACACTCTCCCATGGCGAATTTGGGATAGGCAATGGCTGGAGTAATCCAGGTTGCTTCCCTCTATCATACTCGGTCTTTTGGCATACTACACATTTTGAAATATACTCTTGTATGTCCACTTTCATGGTAGGTCAATAGAAATATGTCCACTCCTCGGAGAGTAGGTTGAATGCCTCTATATCCCGCATAGCAAAGAGCATGGGATTCATACATAACTTTCTCACGAAGGTAATGGGTAACACATAGCCTATTGTCATGGAGAAGATAACCATCTTGCAAGGTGAATGGTTCCTCTTTCTTCCCCAAAGCAAGGGCTGACATTATGTCTCTAAAGTCAGGGTCAATAGCATACTCATCTATCACAAAAGATAGATCATCGTGAGTAGCTATAGACACCGCATTTGGTCGTCGTGAAAGTGCATCGGCCACTTGATTGTGCTTACCAGCAATGTGAACAATATGGAAATTAAATTGCAAAAGAAAATTTGCCCACCTCATTTGTTTGTCGAAAATCTTGGTTTGCGTCATGAAATAACTGAGACTTTGGTGGTCAGTTTGTAGAATAAATGGAGTCCCTAATAAGTAGTGCTTCCATGTGTCTAGGGCATGTAGAACAACTAAAAGCTCTTTCTCATAAATGCCCAAGACTCATTCATCCATATTGAGCCTTCGGCTCTCATATGCTATGGCATGCCCTTCTTGAAGCAAAACTGCTCCAAGGCAATCACCACAAGCATCACATTGGATCTCAAATGGCTTTGAGAGATCTAGAAGCATGAGGACTGGTTGGGAGGTAAGAATTTTTTTGAGCTTATCAAAAGCATTTTTCTCCTTAGCAGTCCATACATACTTAACATTCTTCTTAGTTAAGTCATGTAGTGGTCCTGCTACTTGAGAGAATTTTGCTATGAAGCGTCTATAGCATGCGCACATACCAATAAAGATTCTTAGCTCATGTAAATTCCTTGGATTAGGCCATGCTTTTATTACCTCTAACTTTGATGGATCCATACAAATACCATCGAGAGATAATATGACCTAGGTAATGAATCTTTTGAAGGAAAAATTCGCTTTTCTTTTGGTTGAGAAAAAGCTTGTTCTCCCTCAATGCTTGAAAAATCACTTGGAGATGTTGCGTATGTTCCTCCAAAGACTTGGAGTAGATGATGATATCATCAAAGAATACTCCAGTGAATTTGTGGCAGGGTCTAAAAATTTTCTCCATTAGACAATTGAATGTGGCCGGTGCATTAGTTAAGCCAAAAGGCATGACTAGATATTCATAAAGACCAAATGTTGTGCGAAACATGGTCTTTAGGATATCTTCAGCCACTATCCTTACTTGATGATAGACACTTTTAAGGTCAATCCTATTGAAGTAGGTAGAGCCTTACAGATCTTATACTCGAGGCACGAAAAATTTGTTTTTGATAGTGATATGATTTAGTGCTCAATAGTCCACACACATACGATATGTACCATCTTTCTTTTGCACTAAAAGGACTGGAGAACAAAAAGGAGAGGAGCTAGGTCTCACCATCCCTTTGTCAACCAGTTCTTGTACTTGTCTCATTATCTCCTCTTGTTGAGCTTGAGAAACTCGATAGGGAGGCTTGTTAGGCGGTGAGCTTCCTGGAAGGAGCTCAATGTGATGGTCATCATCCCCTCGTTTTGGAGATCAGTCCATAGGGATATCATCGATGAACACATCTTGGAATCAGACAATTCTAAGTCTTCTTGATTCCTACCATGTACACATTAGGATCTTTTAGAGACTCTTTGACAAAAATCATGTACGCAAAAATAGAGCTCTTCATTGATTTACCAAAAGCAGGAGGATTGTTCAAGTGGTACAGTACAACCACACTCACTAGCATCTATATACATGTTCTTTCCCTTGTAGGTGAAGTAGATTCTCTTTCAGGGAACTTCAGGTTGGCATCCATGAGATCAAACCATGGCGCCCCTAGGATAGCATCCTCATGTTGGAGAGGAGAGATGAAAAAGTATTCTTTGTCGACATAGCTTTGGACATGGAGCCTCAACTTTCCAATCAAGGGAGTAACGGAGGCTCGCTGTCCCTTGAAAGTAGTGTCGGCCCCGTTACATCATCTCCCATCTCGAAAGCTTGAATTCCCAATTTGGTGGCCAACTCTGTTGATATGAAGTTGTGAGTAGAGTTAGGGTCAAACAAGATGAAGGCATCATGCTCTCTTGCTTTTCCCCAAGCATAGGAGAGAGGTGCACCTTTGCATTGAGCATCCTCTTTTGGAGCTTCGATGGTGGAAGCTCTAGGAGTCTCATTACGAAAATTCTTCTTGGGGCAAGATCGATAACCATGTCCTTGCTCCCCACACTTAATACACTTATGGTTTTTGCGAAAAGCTTCAAGCTCTTCAGGAGAGAGTTTTTTTTTTGCCTTTGTAAACTCCCTTCTCCTTGGACCGATTGTTGTTGTTGTTTTTGTTGTTGTTGAAAGTGCCATGGGAATAATTTTGGGCATTGGTTTCCCCTTGGCATTACCTTTATCTTTATTTTCCATGGGCTTGACATTCTGTCTATCCCCTTGTTGGAAGTTGATGTGCGAAGCAACCATAGTGTGGTGGATTAATTCAATGATAGAACCAGGCCGTTGAGAGTTGACATACTCGGCCATCTCTTCAGATAATCCCGCACAAAACTGTTGCTTTTGCTTGACAAAGTCTATCTTTTGGAAGACAGTACTGCCTTGAGATGTAAATCCCAAAACTTGTCTACATACTTGGGGATAGACTCATGAGATAGAAGCTTTAAGCTGCGCCATTCGGTAAGCACTTTGTCCTTTGCATCGCTTGCAAGGAATTGCTTCATGATGGAAACTTGTAGAGTTTTCAATGTCTTTGGGACTTCTCCATTGCCACTAAGGCTAGCGCACCATTGACGAGCCAATTTTTGGAAGTGCATAGCTACATGGCGTAGCTTGGAGGACTCCGTAAATCCCTCATCTCCAAAGGCCGCATAAAATTGTTGGATGAAGGCCAACACTTTGTCGGTGGCACCAAAGGTTCCATCATATGTGAAAAAAGAGATACTCTTTCCTCCCTCTTTGAACTTCTTGAGCTTTTGTGACCTTCGCCATGCAGGATATGATTTGTGATGTCCTCCCCTCATGTATTCTCTAGGAGAATAGCCATAGCTTTCATCGGAAGAGGAGGACTCTTTCTTGACCTTTTCTTCCTTTGTTTCCTCTCTTCACTTTTGGGGTGACAAGAAGAACGACTGTGTGTTGATCTTTTTCCCTTAGGAGGAGTTGGTGATCGTCTAGACCTCCATCTTCATGGAGCCACATCTTCAGAGGAACTTAAAGTTTCATTGCTTTCTTGATCTTTGGATTCCTCCTCTCGTATGGGAGAGAGTCTTCTTTTGGGGGTCTCTTCAAGAGGCCTCCTAAGCTCTCGCTCCTCTTGGAGAGGAAGGGAAATCCCATAAGCGCGAAGTTGTTGAGTAACTTCGGCTTGCAAAGCAGGGTTTCCCATAGCTTTTTGCAACCTAGACGAGATAATTGACAAACATGGGGGCATCATCATTAGCACTTTCATGTGCAAAATCAAAGCTATCAATGTTTATTCTACTCTCTTGGTTGTTAGCCATGTTAACAACATTTGTGTACGTACTTAGTGTATGCTTTGGCAATTCAAAACCTTAGTTGCCACTCCCCTTAGCCTTTGAAAATTAGCTCTTAAGTATCTACACCCACGGCTCTAAGTGGTTAAGTATAGAGAGTGGTGAAGTGGGTCTAATATTGCAGAGTTGTCGAGGGCTAGCTCCTTTCGGAATTCGTAGTGCTCAATAATGGTAAAGCCGTAGGCAAGTCTAAAACGACTCCATTATTAAATCCAAATCTCCCGAGGTGTGCACCATATCCCGGACCTCTTTTCTTAAGCAAGAAAAGAGAAACAAAATGCTCTAATACCAATGTAATGAAATTGGCCTATTAACTTGAGAGTAGCGGAAATTAGAGAGAGTACTTTTGAGAAATTACTTTGTGAGCATAGCGGGTGAACATAATTGAAGGTAAAAACATAAACATAGCATTTAGTTAACTTGGCATGAACAATACTTTTGCAAGAGAGAGAGTTTAGAGAGCATGACAACAATTGAGGACCGGATTTATGTGGAGTCGGTCCACCCTCCAAAAGGCATTTGTATTATAGTTTCTCCCATCAAGAGAGACTTGTTACAATACAGTCTGTGTGTTCCTTGTGACCTAGGTGATGCAATGAATACGGAAAGCTTCATGCATCACGAGCATAACATAAACTTTGTGGAAAGCATTAACTATCCCAATTCTCAGTCCCAAGGCCTCAAACACCTTTGAAGGTGGAGAGAGCTAGCATGGAATGAGGGTAGGGAAGAGGAAGAAGAAACATTTCATAGAAGAAAGAATGAGTTTCTCACTTATCATCATTCTTCTTGTTAGCATACATAATAGCATAGTAATGAAGATGGACAATATGACAAGCTTAAGTATTGAAGCATGGCTCTTGGTTGGATTTGCATTCCATAGCCAAGAGTGTTGGTGTAGGCTCTCAACCTCTCTACTTGCTTGGAGAAGGAGAGGGAGCTCTTGCACTTTGCACAATGCAAGTGTGTGTGGGAGAGTATACCCCTCAAGTAGGCCCCCTACTTGCTTTGGTCGACCCCCCCCTTGTAGCTCATGCTTGAAGCTCATTGGACCACTCCAGGCCTAGCCAATCACAAGCAAGAGTCATACCAAGCAACAAGGGTAGCCTTGGGACAATCTTACTTTGACAATCTCTTAATTCCTCTATTCTCTAAGTTCATAGGCCATTTCCATTACACGTGGGCTATAGATGATAAGCTTGAGAGCTATGGAGGGTGGCTGTCAGCCATGGCAATCATCTTACAATACAATCTTGTAACGTAATCTTACAATAAAATCTTTGTGTTCGTTGTGACCTTGGTGATGCTATGAAGATGGAAAGCTTCATGCATCACAAGCTTAGCATAAACTTTGCAAAAAGAATTAACTATCCCAAGACTCAGTCCCAAGGCCTCAAACATCTTTGAAGGTGGAGAGAGCTAGCGGGGAATGAGGTAGGGAAGAGGAGGAAGAATCATCCATAAGAGAAAGAAATAGTTCCTCACTTATCATCACTCTTTTTGCTTAGCATAGCATAATAGCATAGTAATGAAGATGAAGAAGATGGCAAGCTTAAGCACTGAAGCATGGCTCTTGGTTGGATTTGCATTCCATAGCCAAGAGTGTTGGTGTAGGCTCTCCACTTCTCAACAAGCTTGGAGAAGGGGATGGAGCTCTTGCACTTTGCACTTCACACAATGAGAGAATGTGTGTGTGTATGTGGAAGAGTATACCCCCCTCTCATGCTTGGTCCACCTCCCTCTCTCTCTCTCTCATATTATTTTATTATTTTATTTGGACATGTGTCCTTTTTTTCCTCTTTGAGAGAAAGAGCTTAATTATTTATTTTTATGTATCTAAATTCTCATTGGGGCCCTTTAAAACCTATGCAATAGCATTCAAGCACATCATGAGGGCCACATGTCAAGGATCATTTGAACATGTGTTTTTTATGCTTATTAAGTCATTTGGTTGAATTGAATACTTCAAGGACTAAGTCAATCAAGCATGGAAACATTGATGCCTCTTAAAAGTTATCTTTGAATTGAATACTTCAAGAACCTTAGTCATTTAAGCATGTGAGAAACACCTCAAGCTTTTGGGTAAGGTTCCCACTAACACTTAGCAAGCCAACAAGCACCTCATGCTTGGGTAGGATTCCCATCTCGGTCTTTAATCTCCATTAGGTAGCATTGCTCTTTAACATACCATCTCTCATTTGGATCCCTTTTAACCTTGGCCCCATGTTGAGACAGATCCATAAGCACATGTTTATATTCTAACCCTTGTTCCCCTTTATTCTCCCACATTAAATGATCAGTTTAATATGAGAAAATCATTTGGGTTGGTTAGATATTAGATTTTATGACACTACCTCTCTCTTGAAATCATAGTCGTCCTCGACTATGAGGTAGAAGAGATAAAGTCTTAATCATTAGTCTACCTTTCTTAGTGGCTATGATTAAGAGGATCCCTTTTCACCCTGAGACATCATTCCAGAATGGATGACTAGTCCATTTGGTGCTTGGGAGACGTAGTTTCCACAAGCATGTCTGCTCTTTAATCCATATCATACTCCCAAAGTAGAGTGACAAATTATACTTGGTGTTTGAGTGACATCGTCATCACAAACATGATTCTAGGCATGCATACTATTTAAATTTGTGCACAAAAGAGGACCAGTCTTATAAAACAAAAACATTTTTCATTTAGAAAGCATATACATTTTCTTACTCTAGTGCAACATTGTAAGCATTGACAAGGTTCATACTATCCTTAAGCTGTATTCCTTGCATTCATCTAGCATCTTCAAATGGATAATTTTTGAACTTAATAAGATACTGTCAGATAATCTTACCATGCCATAGTACCTTGTCTTCATGCCAAAGTATAGCTTCGGGTTGTAGCACCTCTTCTTGGTCTTCGATTTCTGGAGGGTCTTCAATAATTGGTTCTATTGGTGGCTCTCCTTTGTAGGGCTTAATTAGGATCACATGAAAAGCATTGTGTATGAGCCAATGGTTGGGCAGCTTGAGTTGATAAGCTATGTCATTGATTGGCTTCAAGATTTGAATAGGACCATAGTATCTTTTTGCTAATTTAGCATAATACTTTTGATGACCGGTAGGATTTATGTCCGTCGTTTGTCTCAATTGAGCCTTGGGAAACTTAAGTAAGACCCAATCATTTTCTTTGAATGTTAAGGCCCTTTTGTGCTTGTCAGCAATAGCTTTTTGTCTTTGTTGAGATATGGATATAGCCTCCTTAACCTTTTGAAAAGATTCTTGTAGGTCACGACTATACTCATCAACAACAAAGATCTTCCCATGTACTTTAAGTAGCAAGGGACTTTTAGGTCTTCCTCTATGATCTCAAAAGGTGCTTTTTCTGTAGTAGTATGTACAATATTATTATACGCATACTCTACAAGGGGTAAGTACTTCTCCCATTGTGATCGTTGATCTATTCTGTAACATAAGTCTTTACTAGATTGAGTATCGTAAGATTGGCTATCTCACTTTGGCCATCCGTTTGTGGATGGTAGGCCGAAGAGAAATTCAATCTTGTACCTAGATTTTCAAAGAGACCTTTCCAGAAATTACTGGTCATTCTAGGATCTCTATCTGACACGATGGATGTTGGGAGATATGAAGATGGTTGCCATTTGTTGTGCCTTAATAGTCTTTTTGACAGGAATAAAGTGTGCTTGCTTGCTAAACTTGTTGACTATTGTCCATATTCTCGTATTCCCATGGATATAATTGGGTAATCCAAAGATAAAATCCATGGATATACTCTCCCATGGTGAGTTAGGGATTGGCCATGGCTGTAATAATCCAGGTTTCTTCCCTCTATCATAGTCTTTTGGCATACCACACATTTTGAAACATACTCTTGTATGTCTACTTTCATGGAATAGAAGTATGTCTCTACTCCTCGAAGAGTAGGTTGAATGCCTCTATGCCCCGCATAAGGTGGAGCATGGGATTCATACATGACTTTCTCACGAAGGGAGTGGGTAGCACATAGCCTATTTCCATGGAGAAGATAACCATCTTGCAAGGTGAATGGTTCCTCTTTCTTCCCCAAATCAAGGGCTGACATTACATCTTTGAAGTCAAGGTCAATAGCATACTCACCTATCATGGAAGATAGATCATTGTGAGTTGCTATAGACACCACATTGACTTTTGGTTGTCGTGAAAGTCAGGTTCAATAGCATACTCACCTATCATGGAAGATAGATCATTGTGAGTTGCTATAGACACCACATTGACTTTTGGTCGTCGTGAAAGTGCATTGGCCACTTGATTGTGCTTACTAGCAATGTGAGCAATATGAAAATAAAATTGCAAAAGAAAATTTTCCCACCTCATTTGTTTGTCGAAAAGCTTGGTTTGTGTCATGAAGTACTTGAGACTTTGGTGGTGTGTTTGTAAAATGAATGGAGTCCCCAATAAATAGTGCTTCCATGTGTCTAGGGCATGTAGAACAGCTAAAAGCTCTTTCTCATAAAGGCCCAAGACCTGTTACTCCGTATTGAGCCTTCGGCTCTCATATGTTATGGCATGCCATTCTTGAAGCAAGACTGCTCCAAGGCAATCACCACAAGCATCACATTGGACCTCAAATGGCTTTGAGAGATTCGAAAGCATGAGGACTGGTTGAGAGGTAAGCTTCTCTTTGAGCTTGTCAAAAGATTTTTGCTCCTTAGCAGTCCATGAATACTTAATGTTCTTCTTTGTTAAGTCATGTAATGATTCTGCTATTTCAGAAATTTTTTCTATGAAGCGTCTATAGTATGTACACATACCAATAAAGCTTCTTAGCTCATGTAGATTCCTTGGATTAGGCCATGCTTTTATTACCTCTAACTTTGATGGATTCATACGGATACCATCTTGAGAGGTAATATGACCTAGGTATTGAATCTCTTGAAGGAAAAATTCGCTAACTTTGATGGATTCATACGGATACCATCTTGAGAGGTAATATGACCTAGGTATTGAATCTCTTGAAGGAAAAATTCGCTTTTCTTTTGGTTGAGAAAAATATTGTTCTCCCTCAATGCTTGAAAAACCACTTGGAGATGTTGCTTGTGTTCCTCCAAGGACTTGGAGTAGATGATGATATCACCAAAGAACACTTCAGTGAACTTGCGGTAGGGTCTAAATATTTTCTCCATCAAACCATTGAATGTGGCTGGTGCATTGGTCAAGCCAAAAGGCATGACTAGATATTCATAAAGACCAAACGTTGTACAAAACGCGGTCTTTAGGATATCTTCATCCACTATCCTTATTTGATGATAGCTACTTTTAAGGTCAATCCTACTGAAGTAAGTAGAGCCTTGTAGCTTATCAAACAGATCTTCTATCTGAGGCACAAAAACTCTGTTTTTGATAGTGATATGGTTTAGTGCTCGATAGTCGACACACATATGGTATGTACCATCTTTCTTTTGCACTAAAAGGATTGGAGAACAAAAGGGAGAGGAGGTAGGCCTCACCATCCCTTTGTCTACCAATTCTTGTACTTGCCTCATGATCTCCTCTTGTTGAGCTTGGGAAACTCAATAAGGAGGCTTGTTAGGCATTGAGCTTCCTGGTAAGAGCTCAATTTGATTGTCATCATCCCCTCTCTTTGGAGGTAAGTCCATAGGGATATCATCGATGAAAACATCTTGGGATCCATTTAGAAAAGTAGACAAGTCTAACTCTTCTTGATTCCTACCATTTTCATTTGATAAACCATTAGCATCATTAGTGGATTCTTGACAAAAATCATGGCGCCCCTAGGATAACATCCTCATGTTGGAGAGGAGATGAAAAAGTCTTCTTTGTCGACATAGCTTTGGACATGAAGCCTCAGCTTTGCAATAAGGGAGTAATGGAGGCTTGATGTCCCTTGAAAGCTGTGTCAGCCGTTACAATATCTCCCATCTCAAAAGCTTGAATGTCCAACCTGGTGGCCAACTCCATTGATATGAAGTTGCGAGTAGAGCTAGGGTCAAACAAGATGAAGGCATCTTTCTCCCTTACCTTTCCCCAAGCATAGGAGAGATGATCCTTTGCAATGAACATCCTCTTTTGGAGATTCGATGGTGGAAGCCCTAGGAGTCTCATTGCGAGCATTGTTCTTGGGGCAAGAATGATAGCCATGTCCTTGCTCCCCACGCTTAAAACACTTATGGTCCTTGCAAAAAGCTTCAAGCTCTTCATGAGAGAGTTTGTTTTTACCTTTATCAACTTCCTTCTACTTGGACCTATTTGTTGTTGTAGGAAGTGCCTTGGGAATAATTTTGGGCATTGGTTTTCCTCTTTGCATCATTTTTGTCTTTGTTTTCCATGGCTTTGACATTCCGTCTAGTCCCTTGTTGGAAATTGATGCGGAAGCAACCATGGTGTGTTGGATTACTTCGGTGATAGAACCAGGCCGTTGGGAGTTGACATACTCGACCATTTCTTCAGGTAATCCCACACAAAATTTTTATTTTTGCTTGGTGAAGTCTATCTTTTGGAAGACAGTAGCCTTGAGATGTAAAATTCCCAAAACTTGTCCACATATTTGTGAATAGACTCATGTGAGAGAAGCTTCAAATTGCACCATTCGGTAAGTACTTTGTCCTTTGCATCGCTTGCAAGGAATTGCTTCATGATGGAAACTCGTAGAGTTTTCCATGTCTTTGGGGCTTCACCATTGCCACGAAGGCTAGCCCACCATTGACGAGCCAATTTATGGAAGTGCATAGCTACATGGCGTAGCTTGGAGGACTCCGTGAAGCCCTCGTCTTCAAAGGCCGCATCAAATTTTTGGATGCAGGCCAATACTTTGTTGGTGCCACCAAAGGTGCCATCATAGGTGAGAAAAGAGATATTCTTTCCTCCCTCTTTGAACTTCTTGAGCTTTTGTGATCTTCGTCATGCAGGGTATGATTTGCGATGTCCTCCCCTCTTGTATTCTCTAGGAGAATAGCCATAGATTTCATCGGGAGAGGAGGAAGGTGAAGAAGAAGGAGAAGAGGGTAACCTCTTTCTTGACATTTTCTTCTTTTGTTTCCTCTCTTCCCATTTGAAGTGACAAGGACAAGGACTGTGTGTTGACCATTTCTTCATGGGAGGAGTTGGTGATTGTCTAGACCGCCGTCTTGTGGAGCCACATCTTCAGAGGAACTTAGGGATTCACTAATTTCTTGTTCTGTGGATTCCTCTTCTCGTATGGGAGAGAATCTTCTTTTGGGGGTCTCATCAAGAGGCCTCCTAAGCTCTCTCTCCTCTTGGAGAGGAAGGGAAATCCCATAAGCATGAAGTTGTTGAGTAACTTAGGCTTGCAAAGTAGGGTTGACGCAACCTAGTAAGAAGATAATTGATAAACATGGGGGCATCACCATTAGCACCTTCATGTGTAAAATCAAAGTTATCAATGTTAATTCTACTCTCTTGGTTATTGTTAGCCATGCTAATTATACTTATGTGTTTACTTAGTGTATTCTTTGACAACTCAAAACCTTAGTTGCTACTCCTCTTAGCCTTTGAAAATAAGCACTTAAGTATCTACACCCACGGATCGAATTGGTTAATTATAGAGAGTAGTAGGGTGGGTCTAACATAGCAGAATTGCCTACGGATAGCTCCTTTTGGACTTCTTATGGATCAATAATGGTAAAGCCGTAGGCAAGTCTAAAAAGACCCCATTATTAAGACCAAAGCTCCCGAGGTGTGCACCATATCCCACATAGTGGGCTCAACAAAATCGATAATAGATCCCAGTCCCACTTACCCTAATATAATTAACAAAATCAACCATTAATAGGCTACTTAAGGACCTCTCTTTTGAAGCAAGAAAAGAGAAACCAAATGCTTTGATACCAATGTAATGGAAATGGCCTATGAACTTTGAAAATAGCGGAATTAAGAGAATTAGAGTGAGTATTTTTGTGAGATTACTTTGAGAACATAGAGGGTGAACTTAATTGATGGTATCAATATGAACATAGTACTTAATTAACTTGGCATGAACAATACTTTTGTAAGACAGAGAGAGAGTATTAGAGAACATGACAATAGTTGAGGACTGGATTTACTTGGAGCCGGTCCCCCCTCCAAAATGCGTTTGTATTATAGATTCTCCCATCAAGAGAGACTTGCTACAATACTATCTTTGTGTTCCTTGTGACCTTGGTGATGCTATAAAGATGGAAAGCTTCATGAATAACATAAACTTTGCAAAAAGCATTAACTATCCCAAGCCTGGGTCCCAAAGCCTCAAACACCTTCAAAGGTGGAGAGAGGGTAGGGAAGAGGAAGAAGAATCATCCATAGAAGAAAAAAATAGTTCCTCACTTATCATCAATTTTCTTGCTTAGCATAGCATAATAGCATAGTAATGAAGATGAAGAAGATGGCAAGCTTAAGCATTGAAGCATGGCTCTTGGTTGGATTTGCATTTCATATCCAAGAGTGTTGGTGTAGGCTCTCCGCTTCTCAACAAGCTTGGAGAAGGACATGGAGCTCTTGCATTTTGCACTCCACACAATGAGAGAATGTGTGTGTGTGTGTGTGTGTGTGTGTGGGAGAGTATACCCCTCCTCTCATGCTTGGTCCACCTCTCTCTCTCTCTCTCTCTCTCTCTATCTCGCATTATTTTATTATTTCATTTGGACATGTGTCCTCTTTTTTCTCTTTGAGAGAAAGAACTTAATTATTTATTTTTATGTATCTAAATTCTCATTGGAGCCCTTTAAAATCTATCCAATAGCATTCAAGCACATCATGAGGGCCACATGTGGAGGATCATTTGAACATGTCTTTTATGCTTATTAAGTCATTTGGTTGAATTGAATACTTCAAGGACTTAGTCAATCAAGCATGGAAACGTTGATGCCTCTTGAGAGTTATTTTTAAATTGAATATTCAAGAACCTTAGTCATTT
Organism: Adiantum capillus-veneris; assembly: GCF_014529385.1. Classification (NCBI taxonomy): domain Eukaryota; kingdom Viridiplantae; phylum Streptophyta; class Polypodiopsida; order Polypodiales; family Pteridaceae; genus Adiantum; species Adiantum capillus-veneris. The sequence goes on along the minus strand of NC_140960.1, from coordinate 98,691,984 downwards.
AAGCATGTGAGAAACACCTCAAGCTTTTGGTTAAGGTTCCTACTAACACTTAGCAAGCCAACAAGCACCTCATGCTTGGGTAGGATTCCCACCTCAAGGTCAGCCCTAGCTTGCCTAAGGTCAAGGACTTTTAAACACTAACTTTTGGAGGTCTTTAATGAAGCTAACCCTACGGTCTTTAAGCTCCATTAGGTAGCATTTCTCTTTAACATACCATCTCTCATTTGGACCCCTTTTAACCTTGGCCCCATGTTGAGACAGATTCATAAGCACATGTTTATATTCTAACCCTTGTTCCCATTTATTCTCCCACATTAAATGATCAGTTTAATATGAGAAAATCATTTAGGTTGGTTAGATATTAGATTTTATGACACCAAGATACACACATCACCCCAATCCACTGGGATTCACCTTCAGAATCCACACAATCTCACCTGCACACACCCATCTTTGTGTACCAATAGACACGAACACTTCTTGGAAAACTCAAGCACATTCCAAACCCACACAACCCTTGTTTTGCACTGCAAATGCACACAAACCTCTCTCTCTCTCTCTCTCTCTCTCTCTCTCTCTCTCTCTTTGCACACACGAACCAATGCTTCCTCTTCCAAGTGCACCTGCTAAACCATCACATCATCAAGCAAGCAAGACAAGATTTCATCCCATACCTTCTCAGACTTTAAGTCGTTATCAGAACTATGCAAAGGGAATATTTTCTCATCCTCGACACACAATGACACGCACTCCAAGGCTGCATCTCAACGAGTTTCCATAAAGTCTGCTTTCGAAGACACCTCTCTACGGCCACACACCGACTCTGGAACTTGATGCACCTCCGTATGCTCCTCATGGCAAGGCTATCCACCCTCTTATCCTATCAAACTAGCACCCAATACCACTTTGAAGTATTTATTTGAAGTGGGTACACTTCTTGGATGTATACCCTACTCTTCACTGTCTTGCTCTTCTACAATATGCACTCCATCGAGTACTGCATCCAAAAGCTTGCTCTAGATTCCCAAATCTTCAGCACGAACCAAGGTTTTGTTGCTCCAATCATCCTCATATTCACTTACATATCCGCTATCCCGGTATAATTCAATGACTCTCCACTATCCGAGTCCACCTTTGATTCTATGGTCGATCCCATATATCTCTTATGGTCTTCACAAAAGGCTAGAAATAGAGCTAGCTTCACTTGGTACCAACTTCTTTGCTCAATTTCTAAGAGGTTGCAATGGAGTTTCCATGCAGCTCCGTGAAGCCCTTGCCAAAAGCAATCTACCTTTTCTTTATCACTCGAGATCTGCAACTCCTCCATCTCTAGCTCCACAAGCCATATCCAAGGTTGAATCCTTTGCCCTGACGCTTCGCTAAACCACTTGTCAATCTTGAAAAATACGCCATCTACAACACCTTGGCCTTTAAAACTTTGGCATGGTCGGAATTATCCTTGGAGCTACCCAAACTCTTTATTACCTTTGGATGGTTGCACAAGTTAATGACCACTTGCACATGATATCTAAGGTGGCCTCCTCTTCTCTAATTTTCAATAAGCGCTTTCACACATGCTCTCCTTGAGCTTCCCCTCTCGGCCTTTGTCTCCACTTGAGCCCCTTCTGGAGCTCGGCTCCCATCTCACCCTCTCTTTGCTTCTCTAGATGATGAGCTACCGCTTCTCCTTCTCCTGCACCTTCCCCCTTCAACTTCTAGTTGTAGTTTGTCTCCCTTAGTTGCCAGGTGACAAGCCCTGGCCACTCCCCTTTTTGAACTTGAGCTCCGGCCTCTGCTCGCCCAGTGGTGCCTTCTTGCTGCACCTTTTTGACTTTGGTTACTTTGGGCACCTTCTTAGAAGGGTAGCCATTACACTGGTATCAAGAGCCAAGTTGCCTTTTTTTGGGACACAAGGGCGTGGAGCGCCCCACCTTTTTAGGAGCTCTTTGCATGTGCATGAAGGCATGCCTTCTCCCCACCGTGAACTCGACGAGAGGGCGCCTGTGGGCAAGGCCGCTTGCAAGCAAGGCTGCAGTCGGGAGCACCTGCTCGGCGCGGTGCTAGATTGGCCTTGAAGGGTGCACGTGGCCCTGCTAGTCCGAAGCCGTCTCTTTGGCGACCCCGTTGGAGCACCATACAGGGAGCTATGACCCTACTCGTCTAGTCGGTGGCCTGCAGCGCCATCGCTGTTTATAGTGACCTTATTTTTTCACACTTGCTTGCCCTAAAGTCCAAAAAATTGGACAATTTTTTGGAATTAGGGTGCATGCCCACCTGACACGCAGTCGATGCCCACCCAACATGCCGACGACCAAAAGCAAACTCACATCTAGTCTGACAAGCCGCAAAATTCATGGACAGGCAGTCCGTTTGCTGCAAATAGTCTTAAAGTGCAGAAAATTCCGATTGTCCCCTCAGGGTCCATCATCAATAGTTGCTTTGGAACCTTAAGCCGACTGCGACAAATCTACACAGTACCCTTGAACGGGTGAATTTATCGATTAACTAAAGCTTGGACTACCAACAAATTTACTGGTTGCTTAAAGCTTGGACCACTAACGTAATTAGCACGGCTAATTACCTATTGCGGTGCATCATACGGCTACGGGATTATGTTTCGACTCCAGGTATTTTTCCTTCTATTCGTTCCACTGCACGGTGTTGCCATGGATTCAAATATCAACATGACTTTTGATTTTGAGCCTCATACGCCTGATCCTGCCCATGATGGCTTGCGGCCGGATGCTCTTACGGAGAAAGGTAGCATAGGCATTTACCAGCCCAAAATGCATCCGGTGGTATGCAAAGCAACCCCATGGAGATATGAATGTCGTCTTCAACTGGTCTTCAAGAGCAATCCCTATTTGAAAGTAACTTGAAAACCCATCCATAATGGAATACCTTTCATGGCCAGCCGATTGGATGAACAAGGTGTTTGGTCCCTATTTGGGTAGGTTCATCAGGGTTTTCATGGACAACATTGGATGTTATAGCTCAAGGGCGGATCATTTGTCAAAGCTGCGACTGTGCTTTCAAAGGCTAGATGAAGAGGAGGTCAGTTGAACCCCAAGAAGTGCAGGTTAGCACAACCACAAGCATCATTGTTGGGCCATGTGGTGTCACAAAATGGAATTGAAGTGGATCCAGAAAAGGTCAAGGTTCTAGTCTTGATGGAGCCTCCTTCCGGCGCGCAGGGTTTGGCGTCATTTGTGCACAGGTTCAAGTATTTGTCGAGGTTTTTTTGGATGCTATCGCAGTATGTATACCCCCTTCAAAAGAGGGCGCATCAGGTGCATGGTTTTGAATGGGATGAAGAGGCTCAAGTAGCTTTTGACAGGTGAAGGAAATTCTGTGTCAACTGCCTATAGTGTGTCCTCCCAATCATGAAGATAATTTGTATGTTGCCATGATGGTAGGCACCATAGCCATTGGGGCAGTACTATTGCAAAAGGTGGGAAGAAGCTATAAACCTATCTATTTTGAAATCAGGGTGATAAGTCCTAGGGAGGCGACCTACACCAAAGCCGAACAGTGGGTCATGGCCCTAGTTTTTGCCTGTCGGAAGTTTAAGGTGTATCTCATCGTGCAAAAGTTTTTTGTGATGATGACCAACAATTTATTGGCGGAGGTAGTGCTGCACTTGAATCCAAGGAAGCGGATCATGAAGTGGGTGATAGAGCTACAAGAGTTTGATTTTGAATTCAGAATTGACCATACAAGTTGATCTCACCTGGTGGATATTTTAGTCAGCAAGGTAGTTGATTTGCCAATCTATCCCAGGGTGGTGTGGGATGAAACCAAGGAGGAACCCGATTTAGCGAGAGCTTTTACCATGTGGTTTCATGGAGCATATAGGATGGTAATACCAAAGGTAGGTGGAGGTGTGGTGATACGGGATCCACACAATAGGGTGATCTTTTCAAAAGCCTATGACTTGGAGCATGTTTATACCAATAATGAGGCGGAGTATCTCACCCTCCATTTATGTCTGAAGCAGTGTGTCTAGTTTGGTATCTCGAGGTTGGTGGTGAAAGGTGATGTACTATTTTTCATCAAGCAATTGTTGGGCCAATGGCATGTGAAACAAGATTTGTTAAAGCATTGGTTCTATGCCATCAAGAATTTGTTGAAGTTTTTTGAGGAGGTTCAGTTCAAGCATGTCAGAAGAGCACAGAACCAAGAGGCAGATCAGCTTGCAAGCAGCAAGGTACAAGTGCAAGTTATAGGGATATATGTTGCCCCAGCCACCTATGCTGGTCGTGAGACCTTAAAGGAGGTTGAAAACTTTTTGAGCACCGGTCAGTGCTCCGAAAGATCGTCGAAGCTACAAAAGCTGAGGAGAGTGCAGAAGTCTCGCAAGTTTACACTAATAGGGGAGGATCTTATGACCTATGGATGGGATGAAGTGCTGCAAAGACTACTTTACAAGGAATTAGAAATTGGTGTGGTGTTGCAGCAATGTCATGAGGAGAGTGGGCATCACGGTAAAGACCAAGTTTTGTTTTGAATCTTGAGAGCAAGTTTTTGGTGGTTGTTGATAGTACGTGATGTGCACTATTGGTGAAAAATCTGCCATGAATGTCAGACTATGGGTGAGAAGAGGCTGATAGCTGAGTCGCAACAAGGAGCTATCAATGCCTAGAATGCCTTTGAGAAGTGGGGCCTAGACGCCATTGGTCCACTCCCAAAGTCGCAAGCGAGAAAAAAAACATTGTAGTGGCGATTGACTACCTTACCGGGTGGGTCGAAGCCAAAGCTGCGAAGCAGGTAAATGCTTATGTAGTAGATCAATTATTTTTTGATAGCATTTTTTGTCGTTTTGAAGTGCCATGGGTGCTTGTGTCAGATAGAGGATAGGGATTTAGGATTAAACTTATGAAGGCTATAGTAGAGAAGCTCGGTATTCAACACTGGTTTTCTTCACCTTATCATCCTCAATGCAATGGTTTGTTAGAAAGTGCAAATGGCCAAATCATAAAGATGCTGACAAAGTATGTTTACAAGCAGGAGGCAGAGTGGGAAGAGAATCTCAAAAAATGTTTGTGGGTGTACAAGATGTCCTACAAGGTGGCAACCAATTTTACCCCATTTGAATTGGTCTACGGTAAGGAGGTGGTGTTGCCGGTGCATATACAATTGGATGCTTTGAAGGGAATGTGGCAAGTCAATGCCACACAACAGAGGATGCTACAGGATCAATTTGTTAGTCTCCAAACTTTGCAGATGAACAGGGAGGCAGTCGCATATTATTATGTAAAGCAACAAGATAAGCGAATTGCTAAGTTTAATCAGAGTTTTCTTGATAAAAGGATAGAAGTAGGTGATTTGGTGATGAAGTACGAGAGCTATTTGGATTTTACTTTCCAAAAGAAGTTCAAGAAGAAGCAGATGGGTCCATACAAGGTACAAAAATCTTTTTCAAACGGGACCTATCAATTAATAAGGGCAAATGGAAAGCTACTTAGAAACAGGGTGAACGGGGTGCGGCTTAAGCTGTACTTTGACAGAGTTTTGGTGCTTGATGTAAACCAGGTTGTAGCCAAGGGGGTTGGGCAACCCACCTGAGGAGACTTAGGATTAGCAGATATACAGTGTTGTACATATTGCACATATGGTTGTGCCTTTTTCAATATGCTTGAGTGCTAGCAAAGTGTTGTAGGTTTCAAGTTTTGTAAATATACTTGTGGTTGAACATAAATGTTCAACTAAGGGGTGGGCAATGATGGTGCAACCAAATTTGGTCCATGCTGGAAAGTGTTAAGTGCAATGTTGTGTATACAGACAAGTGCATGGTAAAGGGCTAAAGCCAATGTGGGAGACCCGGGCAAGACGACGATAGTGAAAATGTATGCTCAAAGTGGTTTTTTAGGCCAGGGGGCCTCCAAATTGAGATAATCGGGATGGCCGATCAAGGTGTTCAAAATATGAGGAACGTGCCCTAAAATGTAACGCTCAAGATGCTCTAGAGGCCCATCTAGACGGCTCATGAAAGGGAGCTTTAGTGTGAAAGATATGCTATTTCAAAGCTGGAAGGTTTTGTATGTCCCAGATGGATAGGGTAGATGGGGGCAAATGGTCAGAGTTGACGTCAACATATGGGCATGTGAAGCTCGAGTTGTGGAGCATGCCGATCTTCTCGGATTGTCAATCGGAGCCTCAAGGGAAAAGTTATATGGCCGTTTAAAAGTTTGCCGGAGGTCAATTGTGTGTCCATTTGGTCATATTGGAAAACGTGCCATCTGGTAGTTTTTGGGCCTCGTTAGAGTTCTTGGGGCTAGTGCTTACCATGTGGGTTTATCAGGAATCAATGGCTCCTTAATCGGGGTCCTTGATGGAAAGTTATAAAAGGACAAAGTTCGGGGCTTCGGCTCGGAGTAAGGTGCCAAATGCTTTTTTGTGAACTTTGGCAGCTTGGGATTGCGGGACTGGGAAACCTAAAATGCAGCAAGGAAGGCACAAGTCAAAGTTGACAACGGCGGTGTTCGCCCGGATTTTGCCATCTGGTGTTCCGATCATCGGGTGCCAAACCCCAGGTGTTTGAAGTAAAAGGGAAAAGGAGAATTTTACCCGGGGGGGGGGGGGGGGGGGGGGGGGGGGGGGCGGGCACGCCCTAGTGTTCGATGTCAGAAACAGAAGGCCATGGGCTAGTTTTAGGCGGCGATGTTGAGGCGATGTGGCAAGCGACCTACAAGGGAAAGTTGGTCGGGTGGGGCATGGGACCCTCCTCCTCAAGGTGTTTTTAAAGAAAAGGCAAAAGACTCCAAGGGAACAACGACGGCGTTGTTGTTGCCCCCTAGAATGCAAAGAGATAAGGCTAAGAGTTTCTAAAAAGGGGGGGCTTTTTAAGAGGAAAGGGAAGAAAAGGGGAAGGGGCGCGGTCGTCGAGGAAGGAGAGAAGGAAACAGAGAAAGGAAGAAAGGAAGGAGAAGAAAGGAAAAGAAGAGAAGGAAAATGAGAAGAAAAGAAAGGAAAGGAGAAGGAAGGAGAAGAAGAGAAGGGAAGGAGAAGGAAAGAAAGAGGAAGAGTAAGAGAAGAAAGGAAGGAGAGGGAAAAAAAAAGAAGGAGAAGGAGAGGGAAAAAAAAGAGAAGGAGAAGGAGAAGGAAAGAAGAAAGGAAGGAGAGGGGAAAAAAAAGAAGGAGAAGTAGTCAATGTTCGCTTTTTGGCATGTTTTCCTCTTTCCCCCTCTCTGTTCTGCTGCTCTTATGCTTGTGTCCACGATGTCAGGTGTGAATGTAGGCAAGTGTGCCTCCATCGAACCGGTGGTGTCTTGTGGCAAAGAGAGAGAAAGAGGCTTTGGGTGTGCGTGGGAAGCTAGGAAGTGTGTCATGCGGTGTGTATGTGTTCGATCATGATCTGATATAGTGTGATTGACTCAAGAGGTGTACAGGCGTTGGTTTGCTAGTAGGATAGAGCATTTTGAAGGTGAATCCCAGTGGATTGGGGTGTTGTGTTTACCATGAGCTGTAGAGAGGCAAAGTGTTTGTGTTTTGGGTGCGTACCCCCTTCTCCCTATCCAAGGACACCGTGACAACCATGGGAGACTACTATACCTCAATAAAAGGGATGTGCCACGTGTGAACCACCACTAATTGGCATGCCACATCCCCACCTATTCCAAACCACCGTCGATGGCAAGAAGAGCCACCATCTTCGATCGTCAAACAACGCCAATAGCGCCCACGCAATGGGCTGCCATATCTAGGAGCTCTCTCCACCTCGTTGCTCATATGAGGAGTGCCCTCTTGTACTTATGCCCCATGACCAACATGATCAATTACGCATGTGGGTTTGGTCTGGCACCACATGGCAGCTCGTGAGAAACTCCCCCTTGAGGCTTCAAAATTTCCCTACAAATTTTTCAAAAAAATCTTATTTTCCCTCCAGGCTCAGACCTTGCAATCCTTTGCCCCGTAACCCAATGGGTGAGCTGTAAAACCCTAGTGGATCTCTCCGTTGTTGACTCCGTCGCGTGCAAGCACCACCGCCTTTTGAATTAGCCAAGCACTTTAATCGATGCAACCAAAACGACAAAAAGTTAGCTAGCATTGCACCGTCACCAACTGGCACACATTTCCACTCGCACTATCTCCATGCTCGGGACTCCGATTGACATGCCGTCACTTTCTGCCAGCTCTATGTGTTGCATGCTATCACTCAAAACCTTGTCAAGCATCAAAAGAACCCTACTGGCCCATTTTCCAAAGTGGGCAAATCGGCCCCCATTAGACCTTCAACTGATCATAACTCTCACATCGTCGCTCCGTTTGACGAGTCGTCTGGACCAACTGACTTGTTAGACAAGGGGAACTAGAACCTAGGAGTCCACCTCCCAACCACCCACTATATAGCATGGCTCCTAGCCCTTTGCCCTAGCTGGACTCCCTTTCCACACTGCCTAGCCCGGCCTTGCCCTCGTGTAGTCCGGCCTTGCCGTTGTCCTGACATTACTCCCCCCTTAAAGAAGAGTTTTCGTCCTCAAAAACAAAAGTGAGAAACTTCTTCTTAAGAACACTAATGTTTTCCCAAGTGGCACCTTCGTCAGGTCGATCTTTCCACTTGATTAAGGCTTGTTGACGTACATGATGACGCGTACGTAACTCATGATAATCGAGAACACGTTCAGGTTCATGCAGTAAGGTAGGAGGTTCAACGAACTCAACCAAAATATGTTGGTCAATGACATTGTCGTCCTCATGTAACCACTTACGTAAACAACTTACATGAAACACCGGATGAATACAAGAATGTGTGGGTAGCAATAATTTGTAGGCACGATCACCTACTTTTGAAAGGCCCACACTATCAGGGAGATAATTTAGGTGTTGTCCCAGTTTTCAGACTTTTTGAATGTTCTGGCACACGTAAAGATACTTCCTCCCCTTCCTCGAAGGTAACTTGCCGACGTTTCTCATCAGCATACTTCTTATACCGATCTTGCACTTGTCGGATATTCTGAGGAGCGAGTTTCAGCATATCCATGTGGTCTTGGAGAAAATCCTTAACCTGTTGGAGCTTTTCGGTTGCCAACCCCACCGTAACAGGCGACTTAGGTTGAAACCCATACATGAGCATGAAAGGACTAAATCCAGTTGTGACATGCTTAGCACTATTGTAGGCAAACTCAAGAATAGGTAAGTATTCTTCCCAATCTGACTGTTTTTTGTTGACGTATGCTCTTAGCATATCCTCTAGAACTTAATTAACTCGTTCAGTCTGACCATGTGTTTCTGGATGATCGGCTGTACTGAGGTTTAATTGTGTACCCAATCGTTTGAACACAGCCCTCCAAAAATGTGTTAAACTTGGGATCATGATCACTCACAATTTTACTTGGCAAACCATACAACTTGTATAGATTGTCCACAAATAACTTAGCTAGTTCTGGTGTCTTAACCATTGATTTGGTTGGAAAAAACTTACATAATTTAGTCAACCGGTCTACTACCACCCATACCGAGTCATGACCTCGTACAGTGGTTGATAAACCCACAATAAAGTCCATAGAGATACTTTCCCATTTTCCATTGAGAATATCCAAAGGATGTAAGAGTCCTCCTGCTTTCAGGCACTCTGCTTTGTTAACTTGACAGTTTTGGCAATGCAAGACATAAGCTTGAACAAAGCCATGTATACCTCGCCAGTAAAACTGTCGTCGTACGAGAGCATATGTCATAATAATCAATATCTAATTCTCCTAAATGATTTTCTCATGTTAAACTGATCATTTAATATGGGGAAGTGCCAGGGGAGAAAAAGCTAGAATATTGGTTTAGCTAGTAGACCGGCCACAATAGGGATCCAAAGGAGGGAAAATAGGGATCCAAAGGGGGAGGCCATCTGCAAAAGAGCCATGTGCAACAATGGGCTTAAAAGACCCTAAGGTTCAGCCCATTAAGACTTCCAAAATGCTAAGGTTCCAAAATTTAAAGGTTGTGTCCAAAGGTCAACCATGGGGGGAATTGGATGCTTTGTGTGTGTCCCAAAAGTCTTTACAAATCCCTACATAGGAGGGGTGAGCCTTGCTTGTAGGGGATGAGAGAGAAAGTCACACACACACACACACACACAAGCTCCCTTTACACAAAGGGAATGAGGGACACATGTCAGCTCCCTAGGCGAGATGCCCACAAGGTGTACCCAATTCCTATTGGATGGCCTTGGAGGTGGACCAACGAGAATTAGGCTAGAGTAAATCTAGATTAATTAATTTAAAAACACTTAATAAAAGAACCAATGAGAACTAAGCCCTCTAGAAGACTATTGGACAGTCTCCCAAGGGGTCCAATGAGCATTCAGCAGCCCAATGGCTTGCCTGATTCCTATTTGCCAGGAGGCAAAGGGGTCCAATGAGAGTTTAGTTGAATTATTAAATTACCTAAAGCTCTCACAAAAGGGGAGCTTTAATGGAAAGCTTATCACCTACTCCAAGCTTGTGAGAAGGGAGGCCTACACCAACAACTCTTGGCTTTGTGATGCAAATCCAACCAAGAGCCAAGCTTCAATGCATGCTCATCTCCTCTACCATGCTAATTACTAATTTAAGCTTTGCTAATATGAGTGATTATGTGATGAGATGTACATCTTTCTCGTAAGAATACTCCTACTTTCTCTCAATCTACTCTCATACCCTGCTAGCTCTCACCATCTTCGAAGGTGTGTGAGGTCTTGGGTCTGAGACCGGGGAGAATTGATGTTGTGTTTGATAAGTGTTTTGCTTAGTGCATGAAGCTTTCATCTTCATTGCACTAGCTAGTCTTGAAGGAACACAAAGAATTGTATTGTACAATCTCTCTCTTGATGGGAGAAACCATAATACAAAGCCTTTTGGAGGGGGGACCGGCTCCATGTAAATCCGGTCCTCAACTGTTGTCAATAGCTTAATTTCTCTCTCTTTTGAAAGTATTGTTCATGCTATCTAACTAGGTGTTATGCTTTTTGTTGCTCTCTCCACCCAAGAACTCTTGTAACTCTCATTAGGAATCTATTCTAATGAAATGCCCACTATGTTCATGCTAATTTCCGCTACACACAAGTTTTTAGGCCATTAAATGTTACAGCATAAGTTTTTCTAATACCCGGGTGCCCTGCACTTAACTATCATGAAATTACTAAAGAATTTGGCGCCGAATAATTGTGTCCGTCGGTACACAAACTCTCTCCATATGGAGTAGGTACCCATTGTCGATGGTGAAATGCTTCCATCGCTGTAGTTCATCACTTGATAGAGGAGAACTAGGTGTGGAGGTTAATGTTACACTACCATCATTCGAGTGAGAAGGATCCCTCATTTGTACATGGCTCCACACTTTGGAATATGCTTCATCATGCTCATATTTGCCTTTGAGAGAATCCAAAAATTCACTACGAAGTTCCGTGAATAAAAGAGAATTGATCTCCGGCATACGACTTAGAGCGTTAGCTACCACATTGTATCGACCTTTACGATACCGGATCTTGGCGTCATATTCTTGAAGAATCTCGGTCCACCTGGCTTTCTAACCCTTCAAATCTGTTTTTTGTATAAACCATTTGATGCTTTCATGGTCAAACACAATCTCAAACTGAGCACCATACAAATAATGCCAACATGTTTTTAAGGCAGACACTATTGCATAGAGTTCGTGCTCATAAGCAGAGTAGTTCTGCTGAGCTGCATCAAGCTTCTTGCTTTCAAATGCAATTGGCCGTCAGTCTTGTAACAGGATTGCTCCAATAGCACGGTCACTGGCATCCGTTTCCAAAACAAATGGTTTCAAAGGATCTATAATAGCTTGTATGGGAGCTGTAGATAATGCATCCTTGAGCCTATCGAAACTGTGCTATTGAGCGGGTCCCCACTGAAAAGCTTTGCCTTTGCCTTTTAGTTGATCCGTCATGGGAACAACAATATTAGCATAGTTTTTAACAAACCTTCGGTGAAAACTTGCAAATCCTAATAAAATTTGTAACTCTTCCAGATTTTTAGGAGAAGGCCATTGCCGGATTGTATCCACTTTGGATTAATCCATATATAGCCCATTAGCTGAAATAACATGCCCCAGATAGTGAATTTCTTCTTTCAGAAAATCACACTTAGATTCCTTGGCATAAACTTTATTTGTTTGTAACAATTCGAACACCTGCCTGAGATGTTGTAAGTGTTCTTCTTCAGAAGCACTATAGACTAGAATGTCATCCAAAAAAATGATGAAAAATTGTTACGGCATTAGCCGCACATGCGGTCCTGCGGTCTTGCGGAGGTCTGGACACTGCGGATCAGGAGTCATGCGGTATGCGGCGGCCGTAGCGGCAGTTCTTCACGGGATATCATGGGAGAGGAGTGTGTGCACCGTTCCCGATCTGCGCTAGAGCAGCGGTTGTATATGGAGGGGCATACCTGTCTTTTGATGTAACTTAACCAATCTCTATGATATTCAGGGCATCTACTGTTGTAACTCTGAGTCTGGAATATACATGAATGAAGCAAGAGGTGTTTTGTGCCTGTGTACTGCGTACTTCCTTCTCTTGTCATTCTATATGTTGATGTTCATATAATGTAGTTGCGGGTAATCATTCCCGTAATGCCTATTGCTCTAGTGCGGGCAATAGCCATTACATCTGGTGACCACGATGTGTGATGGACAGCCTGCGATAAATATGCATGCGCACTAGGTCGCAGGGTCCGCCTGACCCTGTGGTTCCAATTGTAGGAAGACGACGGAGGAGAGGCGGTTCAGATGAATTTGTTTTTTCTTCACCGCAGATTGAGGAATCTGTATCTCCATCACCAAGCCCGGTGCGTGGTAGGCAGTTGCGGCGAGTGAGACGTACTCTGCGCAGTCAGTCATGTCCTCCTGTCGTACGTTCACCCTCACCCACACAGGTTGCTCCACCACCGTCTCCGGTAAGCAGTCCGGGGGTATCTCCGCCACTGTCTCCACCTCCTAGTGCTCGTTAGCTTTTCCCGGGAGGAGGAGGAACAGTTGGGCAAGGGGTGATGGCTCATCCTCAGATTAAGTATAGTCGGTTTTGAGGTCTTTTGAGTGAAGACCCTGATACACATTTGCGCCAATTCAATAAAGCTTATGGATTGAATCATCCTGGGGTGGTGATTCCTCTCCATCAACAATCAGTGTTTGAATCTACACTCTCAGGGAAAGCTGCGAAATGGTTGTCCGAATACCTTGATGACCATTTTCAGACGTATGCCGACGGATCCATAGTGTTTCTACGAAGGTTTCGAACGGAAAAGACAGTCCCTCAACATTTGGAGAAGCTTCGAACGCTGCGGCAGAAGTCATTGCCAGTGGAGGATTACGCTGCAAAATTATGGATGCTTTTGCAGAGGGTACCTCAGGCACAAAGGCCGGCAGTCGAAGTGCTGAATGATTATTTTTTGCGGGGGCTCAACAAGGATCTTAGAACCGCTATGGAAACAGTGGATAAGGTAACTACTCCATTGGATACTGTAATGGCTAGGGCTGTAGTAGCAGGAGAGGCTTTAGAGGATACGGAATATCCAAAGAAGTCAAAGAAGAAAGATAGGAAGAAATCTCATTGGAAGTCACAGGACAGTGGCAGTGATAGTTTGGAGTCGGAATCCGCAGTATCTGATTCCTCGGACTCAGGCAACAAGATTTGGGGAAAGAATCGGAGGAGACATCGTGGAAAAAATCCCAGCGTCACGGGAAAGGTTTATCATCCGGATCGACGGAATCGGCTGCAGTGGCTAAAAGTCTGAAGGAAATATGGTGTACCCAATGTCGGAATCCGGGCCATGCTACTCAGGAATGTGCAATGAATCAGAAGTGGTGTGCGATTTGCACGACCAATACTCATAATACAGTGGAATGTTATTTCAATGGCCGGGGTCGTCGGAGTCGAGGGGACTCTTCTACCTGGCAACAACCACACATAGGGCAGGGACAAGAGCCTGCTGTGGCAATGGCTCATGCTCATACATCAGAGACGCATGTGCAAGGTCAAGCAAGAGGACAGGGTCAAGGGGGCGGACGAGGTCGCGGAAGAGGTGGCCGAGATCCTAATCGCCCCAAGACATGCCTTTTCTGTTTGGGGGATGGACATTGGCGATCTGAGTGTACTGAAGCTATGGAATACGATCGGAAAAAGCAGAAACGTGCTACAGGGAAACAATCTAGTGTGGCTATGGTTCAGATTGAAGGACTGGAGGAGTTTGACCCAGTGGTTTCATTAATCATGCGATCGGATAAAAGTGTGGTTCCAACTCCCGATGTGAAAATTCCGGATTGGACGGTTCAGGAAGAAGTGTGGAAAAAGACTGTGTCTTGGTTGCCACAATCCGCACCATCAGTGAAGACAGCAGGACCATCGACATCGACTATGCCATCGACTGTGGGTTTGGAAATAAAGGAAGGGAAAGCTGGAAATAAGGATGATATTAAAGAACAGGAGGAGTGGAATTTAGTTTGGAAAGAGGTTCTCATGTCACCAATTCAAGTACCTCTGGATTCATTGCTGAAATTAGTCCCGAATTTCCATAATGCATTGCTGCGACAATCGGCCACTGAGCTGCGGGAAGTCGCCTTTGGGAAGGTTGAAAGCGAGGATGATGATTCAGTCCCGTTGCCGACGAATAGGATCACAGATACCCGCATTCCGGAGATTTCAGTTCGATACCATGGCACATACATTGACAAGGTACTCTTGGATGGAGGAGCGGGGGTAAACATTATCAGCACCCTTTGTAGTCCGCATGGCAGATCAAAGAAGAGTGCAACCAGTGGGTTTACTTCGGGGCATTGTTTTGGATGTGGCGGGCTTATCCTTTGTTGTTTCCTTAGTAGTCTTAAATATTGAAGATCATAATCAGGATTATCACATTATCTTGGGAAGACCTTGGTTACGACAAGCGAGGGTAAAGCATAATTGGGAAGCAAATATGCTTATAGTAAAGAAGGGTAAAAGAAAAGTGCGTGTGATGCTGGGAACATGCCGACAACCAGTTCAGGCAGCATGGCCTGAAACAGTTAATATGGTGGAAGGATTAGAAGAGGATGAAGAGGAACAATTTCTCAAAGCTAACCTGGATTTGGTTTCTCTATACCTTGCGGATATTTCTCTAATTCCGAAAGAGAATTCGGTGGGGATTTCAAGAACTCCAGGAGGAATAGGGGAGCAACAACAGGTGCTTCCGAGTCCTGAATCATTGGAGGACGTGATTTAGCAAGAACGAGCGTTTGAGGCGCAAATGGGAAAAATTACAAGGCTTAAGGAAGATGAATTAGAGAAGGTTTTTCTTGGGGAGCAAGCGGAGTCGCAGCCCATATACATTAATAAGCAGCTGGAGGCAAGTTTTAGAGATGATTTGATCAAGTTACTGACAGAGTTTAAGGATGTTTTCGCATGGGAATATGCGGATATGCAGGGATTGGATCCTAAGTTTTATCAGCACACGATCAATCTGAAACCGGATGCGGTGCCAGTGAAGCAGCACTCATACAGGATGAATCCGAATGTGGCAAAGCAAGTTAAGATGGAAATTGATCGTCTGTTGAAAGTGGGTTTTATTACCCCTATTGATAATCCGGAGTGGATTTCTCCAATTGTGGTCGTACCAAAGAAAAATAAGCAAATTCGAATTTGTGTGGATTACCAGAAATTGAATGCAGCTACTGTTCCAGATCCTTTTCCTCTTCCGTTTTTGGATTCCATTTTGGATGATGTAGCAGGACATGAGATGTATACTTTTTTGGATGGATTTAGTGGATATAATCAAATCCAAATGGCATTGCAGGATCAACCAAAAATAGCTTTTATTACCGCATGGGGAGTATTTGCTTGTATACTAATGTGGTTTGGATTGCGGAATGCACCTTCCACTTTTCAAAGGGATATGTTTCAAATCTTTGGGCCTTATTTGACGGATTTTATGAGGATTTTTCTGGATGATCTCAGTGTTTTTGGAGCACAATTGGAGCATTTGAAACAATTATGGTTATGCTTTATGAAATGCAGAGAGGTGAAATTCAGTTTGAATCCTTTAAAGTGTGCATTTGCTGTCCGCAGTGGCAGGTTACTGGGGCATATCATTTCTAAAGATGGTATTTCTGTGGATCCGGATAAAATTGCCGCAATTATGGAAGCGCCTGCACCGCGGAACCAGAAGCAATGTCAGATTTTCCTAGGTCAAGCCCGATGGCATGGGAGGCATTTGCGGTTTGTCGCGCATTTGGCAATCCCAATTACTCAGGCAGCTCATGCTATAGATTTTGAATGGACACAGGAATGTGATTTGGCTTTTCGGAGATTAAAACTGCAGCTATCCAAAGCTTCGATTATGCTGGCACCAAATTGGGGTGAGGATTTTCATGTGTTCGTGGATGCTTCGGATCGAGCTATTGACAGTGTGCTGATGCAGGAACAAAGTCAAGGATGGTTCTGACCTGTCTATTATGCCAGTAGACGATTATCATCCGCAGAAAGAAATTATTCCGTAACTGAAAGGGAATGTTTAGGGATGATTTATTCAGTGAAGAAATTCTGGCATTATCTGTTGGGCCGACGTTTTTTTTCCCATGTGGACCATTCGGCTCTTTTATACCTGGTAAGGCAACAGAATTTAACGGGAAGATTGGCCAGATGGGTGCTTTTGCTGCAGGAATTTGACTTTGAGGTCATACATCGGCAAGTGGCCCAGCATGCGGTGGCTGACTACCTATCTAGGTTAGATTCCAGAGAGCCGCCGACGGGTGTAGCTGATGAATTTCTGGATGCGTCTCTGTTTCTAACAGGAGTAGCTACAGAGGATAGCAGAGTCCCGCAACAAGCGAGGGTTATTCCTAGCATTCCATGGACATGGTATGAGGAGATGTTTCACTTTCTCGACAGCGGCAAAATTCCTTCTTTCTTGTCCAGCCATCAGAGGAAACGTATGGCTATCAGAAGCCGGAATTTTGAGATTATTATGGGGAAGCTCTATTATCGTACAATGACAGAGGTGTTACTCCGATGTGTGTTACCACAGGAGCAGGAAGCAGTATTAGAGGAAGTCCATACTGGTATTGCGAGAGGTCACTTTGCAGCATTAATCACAGCTCGAAAGGTTCTCCAATCTGGATTATGGTGGCCCACATTGTTTCAGGATGCGAGAAATTATGTGCAACAGTGTGATGTGTGTCAGCGGTTGGGGCAACCTACCAAATGGTCCAGAATGCCTTTTCAGCTAGTTCTGCCTTTGGAGCCTTTTCAAAAGTGGGGTTTGGATTTTGTTGGTCCTTTTAAACCAGTGGTAGCTCACACAGGAAATAAGTATATCTTGACAGCCACGGATTACGCTACCAAATGGGTGGAGGCATGGCCTTTGAAAGACAACACTGCAGTTTCTGTGGCGGGATGCTTATATAAGGATATCTTTTCTAGATATGGCTGCCCTATTGAGTTGGTTAGTGACAAGGGAAGTCATTTTTTGAATAAGGTGATGGAGAGAATGCTGCGGTTTTATTTTGTATTACACAGGAAATCTTCTCCATATTATCCTCAAGCGAATGGGCAAGCAGAATCAACTAATAAGCAATTGATTCGGATTTTAACAAAGTTGGTAAATATGCATCGGACGGACTGGGATGTGAAACTTCCTTCCGCCTTATGGGCCTATCAGACAACTTATAAAGTGGCAACAGGTTTGACCCCTTTTAAGTTGGCATTTGGCATGGAGGCAATCACTCCGGTGGAGCATGTGATTCCGAGTATGTGGATGTTGATTGTGGATCGGCTTCTTCCGGAGGATTCTGTGATTTATCGATTGGATGTTTTGCAGGAATTGGATGAAGAGCTGCTGAATAGTTTTGCAGTGCTGCAGGATCTGCAGTCTAGGCGGAAAAAATGGTTGGATCGCCCGAAAGCATGGTAATTTTTTCGGGGACAGCTGGTCCTTGTCTTCAATTCCCGTCTCGGGAAGATGCCGGGGAAGCTTAAATTACGGTGGTCAGGACCATTTTGGATTTTTCAAGCGTGCGGACCCATCTCTTTTTATTTGGCGGATTTGGGGGGGGAGGTTATTTCTGTGCCGGTCAATGGTTTCAAAATGCGCCATTATGTTTCACCTACCACGATTCAGTGCCCCTTTGCTGTGGTACAAGAGCCGGAAGCCGCCCTAATCATGATTGGGGATTCTTTTGCATGCAATCTTGGAAAGTGGGGAAGGATCTATGATGGTTGTGACACCGTGGATCGCCCTATTTTGGGAACTCATTGTGGAAAGGTTACTACTGCATGCAGACGATTTTTATTGTGGTTCTCTTGTTTCGTGTGTCGCGCGCTCTTAGTGCTCTACTCTCTGCTCCTTCATCTCATCACCACCATGACAGCTTCCCTTCTGCAATGTGTCCCTTTCACTCCCGTGCAGCAGCTCGCGCTTCGACAAGTGGACGCATGGCTGCAAGACTTGCGGCTGCGTGTGTTCGCCAACCTGGATTGGCAAGGGATCCCAGTTCACGCGCAGGTAGCAGGTTTGATTGAGCAACTCACTGCTGGCGATATGGTGGTGCTGAATAATCAGCAGATTCAGTTGACAGCAGAAAGGATTTCAAGGTGTTGCTCTTTGCCCAACGATGGCGTGGTGCGCGCCTCTCATGTGATCCCTGCTGCAGATGTAGAACAAGAATTTGGTTTGAAGGTCAAAGGGGAGTATAAACTGTCAGGGTTGTCAGATGTAGCAACCAGGGATGCATATAGGTGGTTTCTCGAGGCTATTTGGCGGTAGGCCAAAACTTATACCATTTCGACCCGAGCAAGAAATGTGTTGCATTCGGCCAACTTTGGGCCAGTCGCTTGGGCAGCGGTGGTCAGAGAACGACTGCTGGCGGAGTGCCGACAAGTGATGGCACAGTTGGGGAGGAATACCCCAACCAATACAAAGGTGAGCCAACTGCTCACATTGATTTTTCCATTGAGAGAAGTTTTTCCTCTCGCCCTGCGTCCTCTCTGCCACTTTGAAGATGATTGCTTGATGGTCCAAGGCACTAATGCTCTGCTGTCGCAAACACAAAGCTTGGCAGTGCCGGCTGAGAGGGAAACATAGCAGCAGCAGGTGGGCATTAGGGATTTGCCTGGTCCATCGACAACAGTGGTATCTTTTGGAGCCCAAGAGATGGCCACTGCAGGTGCAGGATCAGCAAGCCGCAAGCGCGGCAGGGAGGAACAACAATTTTCGACACCACCTCCGGCAACTGCATCTCTTGTTTTGGAAGATTCTGCAGTGGCTCGCTGGTGTCGCCGAATGCAGGAGAGAGTGAGTAATGCTACTCCTTTGCGAACGAGTTCTTCTCCGGTTGCGGATGTCCCCGCTCAACCAGAAACTTTGGGTACTACTAATGCGGCTGCCTCGACGGGAGGTACTCTCCCTGCAGCGCTACCCTAGGAGGCTACGGTAGCAGCGACCCCTGCTGACCAATTACAGGCATGCGGCACATTTTTTAGCAGACTTGCAGAGTCTATTCGTGCGGCCTGGCCAGCCCCAGCCACAGAGGGACGAGTCAATGAGTTGGAAGCGCAAGTAGCGGCTTCGCAGACTCACATTGTCGAGTTAACCACTCAGAATGAAGAGCTGACTGCCACAACTCGCGAGAAAGGGGCGGAAATACAAATGTTAAGAGAGGCTAATGCTGAGTTTGTGGCCTCTATCCAACAGGAACTTCTTCAGTTGAGAACACAGCATAGCCTAGCCTCCTACTTAGCCTCGCACCCTGGCGATGTAATGATCAACATGACTGATTTGGACGCATTGGGAGTGGAGATGCAAGAAGATCTCCGAATTTTTTTAGATAATCAATTACAAAGCTGGAGCACACGCTTGGCTGCTGAGGTGAGAGAACAGCCACCCACTCAGCAGGTTGTGGTGCACCAACCCGAGTCATCCAACACTGACAGAGGTAAGAGTGTTGTTCCCGAGGGTTTTGATGTTGCTGATTGGGCACAAGCTACAGAGGATTGTGCTGAAGCCTAGGCTCATGTATCTCGTTTGAAAAAAAAGATTCGTCAATTTCGTAAGGAGCGGCGCAGGGTCTGTTTTTGGGTGGAGACCTTAGCTCATTCTTTTTCTCTCAGTCTACCACCTTGCCCTCCATTTTGGTCTTCTCTTAATAGATACCTTTCTCGCTATTATCCGTTACATACACCTCTTGCTCCTCTGCCACAGCCGCCTCAATCTATCTCTTTGCCAACGTAGTTTATTCCTCGGGCTGCCTGGCCGGAACAAATTGAGATAGATCCACATCTTCTGGATGAGGTCTATCGGGCACATACTGCAGATTTTAGAGGTTTTGGCTATATTGATATTTTCTCTTCACCAGAGCAGGGTGCAGAGCAACCACCAAAACCTTCCGACCGGAGGCGCTAAGTGTGGATTCGCGCAATCCACCGTGCGTGCCAGATGTTACGGCATTAGCCGCACATGCGGTCCTGCGGTCCTGCGGAGGTCTGGACACTGCGGATGAGGAGTCATGCGGTATACGGCGGCCGTAGCGGCAGTTCTTCACGGGATATCATGGGACAGGAGTGTGTGCACCGTTCCCGATCTGCGCTGGAGCAGCGGTTGTATATGGAGGGGCATACCTGTCTTTTGATGTAACTTAACCAATCTCTATGATATTCAAGGCATCTACTGTTGTAACTCTGAGTCTGGAATATACATGAATGAAGCAAGAGGTGTTCTGTGCCTGTGTACTGCGTACTTCCTTCTCTTGTCATTCTATATGTTGATGTTCATATAATGTAGTTGCGGGTAATCATTCCCGTAATGCCTATTGCTCTAGTGCGGGCAATAGCCATTACAAAAATTTGCCCAAGTACGGCTTCAAGACACTATCCATAAGTGTTATGAATGTTGCGGGCGCATTGGTTAACCCAAAGGGCATCACCAAGAACTCGTAGTGTCCAAACCTTGTTCGGAATGCAGTTTTGGGTATATCAGCAAGTCGAATACGGACTTGGTGATAACCTGACCGCAAGTCTATTTTCATAAAAATGCGAGCATGAGTGAGTTTGTCGAATAACTCATCCACTCATGGCAATGGGTACTTGTTCTTAACCGTAACCGCATTTAAGCCACGGTAGTCTACGCACATGCGCATACTGTCGTCTTTTTTCTTCACTAATAGGATAGGAGAAGCCCATGGTGAAGAACTGGGTTGTATAAACCCTCTGCTAAGGTAGTCAGCAAGCTGACGTTCCACCTTAGCAGCTTTAGAGTAACTCGAACGGTAGGGCGGTTTACTGACAGGTTTACAGCCTACAACCACATCGATTCTATGTTGCACCGATCGTGTCAGTGGTAATCCTGGTGGAAAATCATTAGGAAAAACATCTTGAAATTCCTTTAATAATTTTTGTAACTCACTAGCAATGTTTTCTTGTTTCGAAGTAGCCATTGGTGGAAGAGATGAGAGAGAAGCATGCGGCGTTGAGGAATGTTCAACACATTCAATGTTAGAGAGAAAATGAGACAATGAGTAACACAAGAAAACTTGATTTATTTTATTATCAGAAACGAGCTGTATAAGCTCAGCTGTACATATCAATGGTGAAGAAGGTACATACTTGTCTCCTAAAAACAACACATGTGCGCCATGGGATTCGAACATCAAGCTGTTGTGCTTATAGCTACGCTTCAGTGATGGTCCTAAGCTATGCAACCATTCCCTACCAAGGACCACGTCTGCCCTCTCCATGTTCATAACCTGAAAATCCAAGGATGTGGAGTAACCTTGTACTTCCAATGGAACAGCTCGGACTTGAGTATCCTAGATTTCTGTATCATGTCCATTCATCATTGCTACCTTGTAGCGGTGGATACTCAGAGTTTGAGGCAATTTGAGTTTTTTCACCAATCCGTAATTGATGAAATTGTGAGTAGCACCGTCATCTACCAAGATGCGCACCTTGTGCCCTTGCAGAGATCCGTGCATACATACTAACTCATGTGGTCTGAAGGTCTGTTGCCACATGAAAGTTGTGAGACAACATTCGTGCACCACCTCGGTGTGTGTTACTTCCAGTGTAGAGAATCGTGAGGAAGACTCAAGAGGCAGCAGTTGCACCATGTGCTTTCTCCTTGCCATGAGCATCAAATTTTCCCTTGGGACAATCATTTTTGCCATGACCGCTTCCTAAACATTGAAAACATAATTTCTCTTTCTTAGCTTTATCAAAGTCCTCAGGAGAGAGAGGACCTTTGGACCCCTTGGGCCTTTTGGATGCTTCTGAATTGGCTACTATAAATTTCCTTTTATTGTGCCCATACTGTGTGCGTGTATTACCATGTGTATTAACAGACACATGAGTATTATGTGCTTTATTTTCATCTGGATCATAGTGAATATGTGCTTTCACTATGGCTTCCTCAAGTGTTTTAGGGTCTTGGGTCTTGACGTGCTTCTTAAGCTCTGGTGTCAGACCTCGTATAAATCCCCGTACTTGCTGAAAGTTATCTAAGTCTTCCAACATGAGGATAACATCCCGATAGTGAGATATATATTCAAGTAATAATGGGTATTGGCGCATGGAACACGTGTCCCAAGCCGTCCAATTCCGATTTGCCTCATTTGTAGGAAAAAATTCTTTGCAAAACATAGCTTCAAAAGTTGCCCAACTCTGTGGTATGATATTCTTCTCCTTGAGAGACATCCACCATTTGGAGGCCTTGCCTTCCAGAGTTAAGCTCGTTTGCAGTGCTCTGATTGCATCGGGAGTACGCCGTAAGGCATGCATTCCATCCCACTTGCTGAGAAATATATTCACTGCATCCTTATTGCGGTCTCAATCATCTTCCTTAAAAGTCGGTGGTTTGGTGTTTTTCAACAACTCATCCACCTCTTTTGCAGTGAGAGTGTGCAAAGTATCAGCAGTTGGACCTTGCCCTTGATTAGAACGGCGTTGCCCCTGTGTAGCAATGTGCTCATGCATGTGCGTGTCAGCAGGACCCTTGGACTGCTGTTGCATTAATTGGATCACTAATGTGGATAATTTACTGACATTTTCATTTAAAGATTTAAAATTTCTTTCCATAACTGATATGCGTGTCTGAAGTGCACGAAATTCATGAATGTCGAACAATTCATAAGTGTCGTCACCTGCCGTAGCGTCGCGGGCACTCTCCTTGAGAGCATCCGTCTGCGAGCCATCATGGGCAGGATCATGCATATTTTGCTCGAAATCAAAAGTCATATTGATATCTGAATCCATGGCGACACAGTGCAGTGAAAGGAATAGTCAAAAAAATACCTCATATTGAGAGCACTGCAAAGTTTAATTAGCCTTGCTAATCCCATCAAAATTGATATTATCCAAGTCGAAATCGATCCGAGATGTCAGTCGTGTAGGGAAATCCTTAACCCGGGGGAGCCGAATCGAGTATGGGTAGAATTGCTTTCAACCACAATCGAATTTGAGAAATAACGTCGCTTTTGACTCCCCTTGAGACACTTAGTAATTCTCTGATTTTCTACAGGTAGTATGCAGAAAATTTGTGTGGGTGTGTGTACTTGCCGGCCCTGCCTTTGATCCCCTTGGATCGATGCTTACTAACTCCGGAGGTCGGAGCTCCTTGCTTGAGGCCGGGTGTGTATCACCCCTAGTGTCAATAAAGTCCTAAGACCAAAGGCCTTAGGCGTTTTTGAGTGTGAATTCAAAGCTTCTCAATCGGCATGGCTGACAGCAGTAGCGCGCGAGGAGCTCTTGAGAGAGATGGTGGTCGCTACAGTGTGAAGCGGGCTTCGGCCCTGGGTCGAGAGCTTTGCTCCCCAACCCGGCACGATGCCGTAGAGCCCGCAAGGGTGCAATTTGGTGCAGGGCACAATTCGGTGGCTTCCCTCGCAAGAGGTGTTTCCCACGCCATCCTTCTTCTTTGTCCTCATCATAAGGGGTGAGCTCCACGCCTCCTTGACCCTGACATGGAACAAAACATGCAAGAATTGTGTGGCTCCCCTCCTCCACAGCTGTGCCTTCCCAAAAATAGTAACCTTGCTCTTGATACCAATGTTAGACAAGGGGAACTAGAACCTAGGAGTCCACCTCCCAACCACCCACTATATAGCATGGCTCCTAGCCCTTTGCCCTAGTTGGACTCCCTTTCCACACTGCCTAGCCTGGCCTTGCCATTGTTTAGTTCGGCCTTGCCGTTGTCCTGACATGACTCAACATCGCAAACTCTACCTTTCCAAGAAAAAAAAAAACCATGTGAACATACTTAATTGCCATCCCATTTAGCCCACTTTGGGGCCCATTCTCCACATTAGCCCTACATTTCAGCGGCACCTTGCCTGCGCAGGTCCCTTGTACCTGATTTAGCCCTTTAGTCTGCACCTCTTAGCATGCACATCATTGCACAACACATCTTTCAGCATCGACCAACTTTGGTCGCACCACCATAGGCTGTTTAAGCTTAATCTGTATAACAAGTGTGGGTAAAATTTTGCAAATGCAGTTGTGGATTCAAAGGTTGTTTCGGATGCAAAACTTTGGCATGCACATTTTGGGCATTTGAATTTTGCGAGTTTGCTATGTTTGCAAGAATCTAATACGGCTGCTTCTTTGCCACCTCTTGAAGGACCTATGAAGCATGTTTGTGAAGGCTGTATTTTGGGTAAGATGCATCATTCAAAGTTTCTAAATGATGGTTTAGTTAGGGCTACGTGCAGGCTGTAGCTTGTGCATAATGATGTTTGTGGGCCCATGCAAACTCCATCCTTGGGAAATTACCTTTACTTTATGACATTCATTGATGATTACTCTAGGCTTGCATGGGTATATTCGCTTAAAGCTAAATCCAAAGTGTTTATGTGCTTCAAGAAATTTTTGACTATGGTTGAAAAAGTCTCTAAATGTACTATTGGGCACCCTCCATTCCAATCAAGGGGGGAGTATATGTCTCATGAATTTAATGAATTTTTGGCTAGTCTTGGGATAAAACACTAATGTACAATGTTGTATACACCTCAACAAAATGGTGTTTTTAAAAGGAAAAGCAGGTCGCTTACAGAGATGGCACGATGTATGGTCAAGAGTCAAGCTTTGCCACATGCGTTTTGGCTTGAGCTATCATATGTGCTACTTATAAACTTAACATGTGTCCTACAAAAGCTTTGCAATCCACAACTCCATATGAAGAAGCATTGCATGATAGAAACCCATGTATTGATCATATGCACATTTTTGGTTGTTTGGCTTATGTGTTGGTGCTACAAACGCACCACAAAGAATTGGATGATAAGGCCAAATGTATTTTTGTTGGTTATAGTACCAAAAGTAAAGGTTACAGGTTATACCATCCACAAACGAAGCGTATCTTGGTTTCACGCGATGTTGTGTTTGTGGAAGATTCTGTCCAACCGTTGTTGTCATGTACTAGAGACAGTAATGTAATCTCACATGACATTTATGACAGTTTGTTGCCTCTTTTCAGTGTTGGAAACTTAAATGTAAATTTCAATGAGGCAAATGTACAGCCTATGCGGGTTTCTGAAAATGCTGTGGATCATCTTATTTCTGATAGATGTACATGATGTACTTGATGTGGAAAGGGCTGAGAATGAGCCATCTACAGCATGCCAAAATGGTTGGTGCATACTTTGTTTGACAATAAATTGGATACACCTTTGTGTGGTTGTATTCGTTCAGGTTCTTGACATGCATCTAATGCATCAAATTGTTATGGTTTGACTATTTCTAGCATATGTGATGTAGAGGAACCTCTTTCTTTTAATGAAGCATAGAATTCAAAAAATTGGATGGCTACCATGAAATCAGAATATGATGCACTTATAGAAAATGACACATGGACTTTATGTGATTTGCCTCCTGGAAAAAAGGCCATTGGTACAAAGTGGGTTCACAAGTTGGAATGCAAGCCGGATGGTGAGATTGATCTCTATAAGGCTTGACTTGTTGCAAAAGGTTATGCACAACAAAAAGACATAGATTAGGAAGATAGTTTTGCTCCCCTTGTTGTATGACTACTGTGCATTTTTTATGTGCATTGGCAGCTCATTTTGGATGGGATGAACATCAATACACATTGTTATTGCTTTCTTGAATGGTGATATATTTGAGGAAGTTTATGTAACACAAACTCGCGGTTTTCTCAAGAAAGGATAAGAGGATAAAGTGTGCAAAATGTAAGAAAGGTTTGTATGGGTTGAAGCAGTCTCCTTGTGCTTGATGGGATGAACATCAATACACATTGTTATTTCTTTCTTGAATGGTGATATATTTGAGGAAGTTTATGTAACACAAACTCGCGGTTTTCTCAAGAAAGGATAAGAGGATAAAGTGTGCAAAATGTAAGAAAGGTTTGTATGGGTTGAAGCAGTCTCCTTGTGCTTGGTATGAGAAACCTGACAGTCATTTGGTCAAATGAGGCCAACAAAAAGCACTTTGTATGTAAAACGTGAGGGTGATGTACTTCTCATTCTTGTTCTATATGTGGATGATTTGCTGATCATTGGTCTAAATGAGGCACATATTGCTGGATTTGAATGCTACTTTCAAGATGAAAGATTTGGGACTGTTGCATTGATGCTACTTTCAAGATGAAAGATTTGGGACTGTTGCATCTTTACTTGGGTATACAATTTAAGCAATGTTATGGTGATATTGCGTTGTGTCAGATAAGTTACATAGAGACATGGCTATGTAAGTTTGTACTTGAGGATTGCAAACCTATTGTCACTCCCATGGAAATAGTTCTGAAATTGAGTCTTCATGATGCTCATGATCCTACCGATGTCACTCTTTACCAAAACTGTTGCTGGATGCCTTATTTATGTATGTAGCATGAGGTCGGATATTCAGTTTGCAGTCTCACTAGTTAGCATATCTATGCATAGCCCACGGTCTAAGCATTGGCAAGATGTCAAGCAAATCGTTCGCTACTTGAGTGGCACTTTACATCTTGGGTTGTTTTATTGCAAGGGGGGATCATTGCCGCTAGATTTATATGCTCTTTTGGACTCTGATTGGGATGTTGTTTTAACACGTGAGTGTCCACAAGTGGTTTTTGTTTCATGCTTGACACTTCATGCATGAAACGGTTGAGCAAGAACCAACCTACTGTGGCCACTTCCAGTTGTGAGACTAAGTACATGGTATTCTTCACAACTACAGTTGAGTGTGTATGGCTCATACACCTTATGGATAACTTGGGTGTTGGATATGACACTACCAACATCCTCTACATTGACAATCAAAGCGCATTGGCAGTTATGAGAGGAGTCCAATTTTTCATGCTTGCACAAAGCACATTGAGGTGTATTATCACTATGTCAAGGAGATACTCTCAATAGGAGAGATCAACTTGGATTATGTGCCAACACAGGACAACCTTGCAGATCTTTCACAAAGGCATTTTCTTGTGAGAAGTTTGTGTTACCATATACATGTGGTAGTGATGTATGTGAGCACATTTAGGACCGTCGGGGCATTTTTTCCCTCTTTAGGAGGTTTTTCCCTCATGCATTGTATATACACCCATTCATTCTAGGGCTATCTATCTTCCTCTTGCACACTAAGTAATATACTCTCTATTGTGTACCTTGAGCTTCCTTCATCTTCTCCAAGCTGTGTGCGTTTCATTGCAACCTAATTCCAAAAATCGGTATCAGAGCAGGTTGCATCCTCCCGGGATTAGTCGTCAGTAGCTCCAATACACGCTTGCTCACTTTCTTTGATTTGTATGAGCTTTGGCGAGTGTTCGCAGGTCGGCAAAATTTTTGCATTTGCTCGTAAAGCTTAGTCTGCTCAGATTTCTAATTTGGGCTCATTTTGGCCTCCGTTTTTTACTACAGACAGTACTACACATGCTATTTCATCATTTTGTGCAAATTTTTTGTCAGTGCTGTTTTCTACATAATACATCCCTTACGGTCTTGTATGGTTTGTGCTATATAGCACACGTTGTTCCCATTTTGTTTCTCCTCTTTTTGGGCATTTTTCACATCAGGTGTAGTATTTACCATGACTGGCAACAACACAGATGTGTTCAAGATGTTTACTGCTTAGGAAAGATTGGATGGGGACAATTAGTCTATGTGGGCTTACATGATGCAACATGTTCTTGTGTGCTCAAAGGGTGTCTGGAATATTATGTAGGGCATTGATATATGTCCTGGTTCTGAGGATGTAGGCGATGTTGAGGATGTTGCAGGTCTTGCTGCAAGAATTTCTGTTGTTAGAGTTGTTTTGCCTACAATAGAACAAGCTCAGTGGGATGTAAAAGATGCATAGGCTCATGCATTGATTGCTATGTCTATGAAGCACACCATTACTCCTCACATTCATTCATCAAAATCTGCAAAATAGCCATGGTCTTTATTCTGGCTGGTCTTTATGCCAGTCGTAACGAGGCTAAAATTGCATTGCTGCGTAAAGAGCTGGAGTTGAAGATTATGCATGAGGAAGATGACATGGAAACTTTCCTTGCTGGTGTCAAGGATATCAATGAGCAACTTATTTCTGCAGGTGATTCATTTCAGATAGTTCCCTTATGAAAACTGTTCTAGATGCCTTGCGCCAGATTCTTACTAGACTTTTGCTAGTACTTGGAGACTAAATGACCCAATAAATTCTTGAAGTTGTCAAGTTTGATGCATTATGCACATTGTTGTTGCAAGAGTCACTTTCCAAAAAAAAAAAGGACTAGACAGCGTGCAGTTGACTTTTATTCTGCTCAAAGAAAGGGTGGTTATAGCAATGCAGGCACTTCTTATAAATTTTATGCGAGTGGAAAATCACATGTTCCTAATGCTTCTTTTGGTAGCAATTCATCTAGAAATTCTAGTGATAAGGGAAAAAAGAAGATGTGTTGCCATTATTGTAAAGCTAATGATCACTTGATCAAGCAGTGTCCTAAGTTGAAGGCCAAAGAGGCTAAGAAGAAAGAGGGTGATTCCACTACAAATGCTGGTTCCACTACAAATGCAGCTATTGTTGAGTCTTCTATGAAAGGAGATTGTGATATTGATGTTGATGCAGAATGGGCGTTTAGTGTAGAGTGTACCTATAATCCTGCTGTCCATGATGCATGCATGTCAGTTGCTACAGATTCACATGTGTGGTATTTAGACAGTGGTGCTACAAAGCACATTACCTCACATCGTGATTTTTTCACCTCTCTTGAGTCTGTCCCTCATGGGAATTCAGTCACTTGTGCCAACAATGCCTCTTATATGGTTCAGGGAGTTGGAAAGATTGTGCTTATTGCTGCAAATGGCAGTTCTTTCACACTTGTTGATGCACTTTATGTACCTGGGATCAAGAATAATCTTTTGTCTGTATCTGCACTTGCTAGACTTGGTCTTGTACTCAAATTTGTGGATGATAGATGTACAGTTCATGATCTCAGTATTGGTGATCAAGTTGTTGCATTTGGCATTTTATGTCGTGGGCTATATAGGCTTACTTTCTATCATAAAAGACATCATTATTTTCAGTCAACATATTAATGTCTTGCGTATCACTGTCATCCTGAACTATGTTAAGTTCTTCAATCTTAACCGAACTCTTTGGTTTCTTTTATTTATCATCATGATCTTTGCCTTTACCTTTTCCTTCTCTTTGTTACGCTTCCAAGCATAACACTCCTTCTTTATGTGACCAAAATTATCACAATAATGGCATTAAACATTGCAGCGACTAGGAGACTTTGATCTACCTTTGATGCATCTCTATTGTCCTCTTTCTTGGACTCACGTTACGAAGAATGGCCCTTACGTTGCTTATCATCCCTTTGCACAAAGAATGGCCCTTTCTTTGCTTATCATCCCTTTGCACATAATGAGCTTCGCCATGACAAAAGCGCACTAGTAACATCATCATATTTTAGTGTACCATTAGGAGCAGAGTTACTAACAGCTGTGCAAAAGATATCCCAAGAGGGTGGCAACAAACAAAGCAAAAAGATTGCTTTTATCTCATCATCAATGGTCATGCGTTGTGCACGAATCTGGGTAAAAGGAGAATCAAAATCATTGATATGGCTGGAAACGCTAGTTGACACCTTCATACGAAGGTTGAAAAGATTTCACATTATGAAAACCTTATTGCTAGCCATATCCTTTTCGTAAGTGTTGCATAATTTCTGCCATAAAGCATGAGAAGTCTCGCATTCTAGCACTGAAAATTACACCAACTCACCAAGGTGCAGTCTAATCGTAGACCTCCCACTAAAACTGAGTCTTGTGCATATCTTCAGTTCTAGCCGCATAGGCAATAGGAAACTTTTACTTCTTTTGGACAAGCACGTCATGCATTTGGTTCTTCCAAAGCTGAAAATTAGTGCCATCAAACTTCTTTATGTCATAAATGTCACGGTCTTTGCTAGTAGACATGGTGAAAAAACTACCAAAAGATTCTGGAAAAATTTCATCAGTCTCCACTATATTTGGGACTATGTCAACCAAAATACGAGACACGACGCTCAAACAGGCACCAAAAGCATGTGCATACAAAGAAATATTCCTGCGGGGAGTCAAACTGCTCTCAAAAGAGCTCAAACACTGTCAAAAGTGCCAACATATGCATGTACGCATAAAAAAATATGCTCCCACTGGAACCAGAATATTGCAAACACTGAAACCTATAGCCTGTGAGTCGATGTCGATGTCGTAGTCGAAGCCAAAATCAAGACCGAGAAGCACAGAGGAAGCTAAGCAAGCCATCTATGTACCCGTATCTGTACCTGTAGTTGAAGAAGACAATGCCGTCAAACTCCCACTCTATGTGTGTGTATGACACCACTCCGAAAGAGGCTACACACTCCCAAATGAGCCATGGGCTCTCGTAGATGGAAGAGACTACAACAATCGTACCTGTAATGGCTATGGAATCTCTACAACACAAATTATCAAAAGAGAGCTAAAAAGTACAGCTCCTAAACCGTAGCTCGAATGAGGTTTTTGATGGCAAGAATGGCTCTGTAAGGGGGGTAAAAACCTAGAAACGCTCTCGAAATGCTGAATTTTCTAATGCCAAAGTCGGAACCCCGTTTGCACTCTTGAAACTGCGCATGTGTGGAAGCAATTTTGAGAATGAAACATCTGTGATACTAGATAAAGGAAAGGAGTCGGGAGAACATCAGAAGAGGAAGATGAACACACACACACACACACACACACACACACACACCACCATAGCAACACACAGAGGTTGGAGGGGAAGAGCCGACACACACTATGTCCCCCCTTTCTTTCTTCTCTATCTTATGCACTTAGGCACAATACACAGTCTACTTTGTGTTAGCGGCTCACACAAGTTTATATCTATACACTTAGGGTTAGTAGCAATTAGTGATGGGCTGTCGGCCACATGGCCATTAAACCTAACACGGGCTTGCTCGTTGTACCTTCCCCACTATCATAGTCAGTGGTAGGAGCACAATGTACCTTTGATCAAAACTGTGCAGAAGTGACAAAGCCGGTTGTAGTCTAAAGAGATTAGTATAGTTCAAGCAATCACCTAGATTTAGTTGGCCTAACTACCTCTACACGTCTTTGCAAAAAGCATGAATGTGCAAGAAAGCAAGCAATAGGAAAAAGAAAGCTAGAGACAAGATATGTGTGTGTGTGTGTGTGTGTGAGAGAGAGAGAGAGAGAGAGAGAGAGAGAGAGAGAGAGAGAGAGAGAGAGAGAGAGAGAGAGAGAGAGATTTTATTATCGTCCTCGGAGGTCAAATATAATCTATGGGACCAAAGTTACACGTGATGTAGTATGCATATGGCTGATGAGTGACTATTGATGCTCCAAATTTGTGGTGATGAGAGTCGCAATGGAGAGCCCACATTGTGCCTGGGAGAGGAAAGTGTGTAGGTCTAAGTCATGGCTGAAAATGTGAGAGAAGCAAGTTCGAATGTGACCAAAAGCTGAGCACTCTAGTAGAGTGTGGTACTCAGACTCTCGAACTTGCAGTGAGCATAGTGTGCACAATTAATTTGACTCTTTTCCATTGCCCCAACGCCCTGTCTCGCATTGAAGGAAATGGGAGCTAAGCCGAATGGCTGCGATAGTGCATATCATCAACAAGGGGATAGGCTGAAGCGTGTAAGTGTGAGTACCGTTTCCTCTTTTAGTGAAGAACATGGTTTTGTAGTTGGGGGAAATATGGGTGGTGTAATGTATGAAGAGTGACCCACCGGATTTCTCCCAAGCGGTAATACATTGGCGTTGTAGAAAAAGCTTCATTCACTTGGGAGTCAATTGAAGCATCATGTACCAAGTGTAATGCATCCCATCTCCCAAACCACTTTTTTATGTCTTGCATCCATCCCGTGCTCAAGATCTTGCTTTTATGCGTCTTTTGAACTTTTTTGCTTGCTTCCCATGCAATTGTAGGAAGTCGATGTGAGGGGTTTTGACACATCTTTATCATGTACTCCACAACCCTTTCCATGCCCATAACCTCAATTGGAAGAGATCTCGAGTCAAAGAAGTAGGAGCATATATGGTGTTTTGATGCCTAAACTTGGAGAAATTTTGTAAGAAAATGCTTTTGGACATTCTCAAACTCTTTCCAAGTAGACTTTGAGATGCTCCCACCCCACAATTCAACTCCATAAAGAAGAAATCAATGCATCAAAAAGGTACTTCTTGAGAACCCGACACTTGATGTTTCTCGCATTACACATGTTCTCAAATGCATAATATGCTCTCTTTTCTGCTTCCAAATGATGCATAGCACTTGTGATTGGACGGAACCTCAAGACCAAGGTACTTAAAGCTCTCAACAACTTCAAGTGTCTCATTGTTGTACACAATTCATGGCTTCTCCTTATGGTTGGTTTTCACAAGCATAACCTTTGTTTTGGATTCATTCACAATGAGCCCACTATGCAAGAAAAAGTTCTCAAGGACAACCATAAGCTTTTGTACATCTTCTAAAGAGTGTGCTAGAAGCACTACATCATCCATATACAACAAAAGCATGAATATCGTATTGCAAGTAGTGACCTCTTCAATGCCTTCTTCTTGCATAAAGTCAAGTACCAGTTGTTCCAATTGATCGATGCGTAGACCAAAGAGAGTTGGTGACAATGGATATCCTTGTTTAACCCTAATAGTGCTTACATTTTTTTTTGAAATTCCTCTTTCCATGCGCAATCCATCCTTCTCCAAAAACTGTTACGTGGAATCATATTAAAGGCTTTCTTAAAGTCCACAAAACAACAATACAATCGCTTGCCTTTCAACCGACTTTCCTCCATGAGAGCACGAAGAGTGACCTCCAACTTCCTTCCTTTTTGATCCGGTTATGAAAAAATCCCAAAATTTTCAAAATTTTCAAAACTCAAATCTTATCTTCTTAAAACTCCCCTAAACCTATTTATAGTCAAAAAAGTATTTATTGACCTCCAAAAGCCAAAATGTACACCAGAAAACCCTAAAATTCATTTTTTTTCAAAAACTTTTGAAACATCATTTTTTACTATCCAAAGCCCCCCCAAAACTAGTCCTCAGTCAAAAAGTGATTTTCTCTCTCTAGAACCCCTTTTTCAACCCCTCCTTGGTTGCAACCATTACACCCTCTACTCCAACACTCTCTCTCTACACCATCTCCATTGCTGCAGCAAGGAAGGTCCTCTCTCCTCCCCTACCACCTCCCATTGCCACACCAAGCAAGCTTCTCCTATCTCGATTGCCTCAACACTCCTCCCCCCCTCTGTCACTACCAACTCCCATTGGCACACCAAGCAAAATGATTCACTTTCTCCCACCTACATTGTAGCAACTAGCAAGGTCTTGCTCCTCCTCCTAATTTTCTTTGTTCACCCATGCTAGCTCTATTCCGCAAAGGCGGCCAAAGGATGAGATCACAACACTTGCATGACAACACAAGAGGTATAGATGATGAGTGGGTGCCACAAGAGTTTACCAAGGGTGTTTGGGTATACATGCAACCATCTACTATTGGCCCTCACCATGTGCACAATCTTGTAAACTTGGATCATCATTGGAAAGGAAAGCTCCTTGGCTTCAAGAATCACAAAGACATGCAGACTGTAGCCATTGTGCAACGTATTTTCTCAATGTCAAGCACGCAATTGCAACAACCAGCTCAATTTTCAACACATTTTAAGTACATGTTTTGAGAATACAAAGCTAGGTGTGAAATCATAGTGGAATGTTTTTATGGACTCATACTTAAGATTTTCCATGCATTTATAGTCATATTTTCATCCACATTGGTGGAGGAGCAACCACTACATAGTCTCTCCGGCACATTCAATGTTATACATGCAGATATTGGAGCAACAATTTTCTCACATCTTTGCCCAACCAAACTGGTTCAAAGAAGGATTTTCTTCTATTCTCACTCCTATATTAAGCCTACTTCTACACAAGAGTTTGGAAAGCTTGAACCCATCAAAGTATCTTCCTTATTAAGTACGGAGTGGCCACAACCACATTTGTGGTCAGTAGCATCTTTCAAGAAAAAGATGATAATAGATGTCTGCTAACCCTCAAGGACACCCTATCACCTTCGACATACACATCTTATTTATTTGATTGAGTCATGGACTGGCCTTGTCGATCCAATAGGTGTGTAAGTGATCGTTGATGAGAGGCGCACCACTTACCTTATTTTTACAGTAGTTTTGTAACGACCGGCCACTGTGGGTGCTCATGTGTGAATGGGTCAAACTCTTATAAAAGGTCCGTTTGACCTAAAAATCCTCATTCTCTGAGGTGTAAGCTAAGAAGTGCTCTTGCTCCATCTCTGTGTCCTTCTCCTTCGTGTGCTCACGGGTGTGTGTGTGTGTGTGTGTTCATGCACGCGCGCGCACACACACACACACACACACACACACACACACACACACACACACACACACACACACACACACAGATAGAGAGAGAGAGAGAGAGAGAGAGAGAGAGAGAGAGAGAGAGAGAGAGAGAGAGAGAGAGAGAGAGAGAGAGAGAGAGAGCATTGCGGTGGCATTGGCGGTTGAGCGCGGCATCGACCAAAACTCCTTCTTCTTCACAGCATAGGATCCTTCACGACGGAAGCATTGAGCGGTGAGTGACACACCATTGTTTCTTTGAGCTTGCTATAGGACTGTCTAGTTGTGTGCTTGCAGCATTTTGAGGTTTGCACACAGTGCACATGCAAGTTCCCAGCCTTCGACACGTGCAACAAAGCGCACATTTTTGGCGCCGTTGTTGGGGACTACCTTGCATTAAGCTTGAGGAGCACTCAGTGCTACCTCTACAAGCCTTTCTTCCATCTGTTTTCAGTTTTTGTCTGAGTTTGTGTAGATATGCTAATTGGCTGTAATGTGCAGGTTTAGCGATTTGTTAGAATCTGTTAGTGTTGAAATTTGTAGTTTTTCTATTAGATTTCCTAAGATCTATAATGTACAGGTGTTTGTAGATTTGTTAGCTAGTGTAAATTTGTAATGTGCTCTGTGAGTAGATGGAGTACTCTGTGAGTGAGCAATTTTGCTGTGTTAGTTAGTGTAGACAGTGAGCAGTAGAGTTGACTGTCTGTGAGTGTGCAATTCTGTGTTAGAAAGTGTGTGAGTAGAGGTAATTAGTGCTAATTAGCTGTGTTAGCTGCAAGGAGGTTAGACAGAGCTGTTTGAAGCTTTTGCGTGCGTGAGCTCGTCGCCTACGCGGTAATATTATCCTCAGAAAAAGATCTTTTTGAAAAAAGTTTTTTTAAAAGAAATTTCAAAAAATAAAATAAAAAAATGTTTGGAAATATTGAGACCAAAAAGAAAATTCAAAAACAAAAAAGAAAATTAAAAAACAAAAAAGAAAATTAAAAAAGAAAATATTAAGAGTGTCTTCATTTATGCGGGTACTCATTATTCCTCCACCTTAGGCTCTAGGCCCTCAGTGAGAACCCAAGGTAGCACCACACAGGACCCACATATTGCGTCTAGTGACTCTTCCTTTGACTACGACATCATGGAAGGTTACCCAATGCCTAATCCCAATAGTTCAAGCCAAGACATGCATGCCATGGGCCCACGGTCCGGGCTGAGCATGCTTAGCCACTTGAAGGAAACTTTTAGTAGAGCCATTTGCTCCCAACATGAAGCTAACGATGTGAACGAAGGGGGTGGGAAAGTAAATTTTCTATTCATGACCAACATAGACCCCATGCTCCTGGAGAGTGTGCATGTGAATACTTCTTTCACTGCACCATTTGACTCTTCAGATCTATTCTCCTTCGAGGTTATATTACCTGATGGTAGAAGCCTTGCCAAAGTGCAAGAGGTTGAGCGATATATCATTGCAGCTAGTAAAAAGGAAATCAAGAGCCTATGCAAGGCAGAGCAATGGAGAGAGCTTAAGGAAAAGGCCTATATATCAACATCCATGCTAGTCGAGAAATCGAGTACTCCTGGATTAGCAATCACTAAGGGTCAACCCATAGAGAGCCACATTGCATCTAGTTCAAAGGACACCCCTAACACCTCAATTCTAGATGGAGCGTTTCTAAGTGAGAACTAAGAGTATGAACTATAAATGGAGATTTTAACCGACCTATACATAGGTCACACCTATCACGTGGGTTGGTTAGATGTCCTACAATCCACAACAGGTGCTACTAGTAGAGGATCAACAACAAAGAGTTTGCGATGTCATCCATAGTGTTATTGAGCTGGAGAGGCAGAACAAAGGGATCCAAATGCCTTCAAAAAATCTCATAAGACTCTACAATACAGCGAAGGCTAAGCAATCAACCTTATCATCGCAAATGGAGAATCCCTCGGTAAGTTCAATGGATCCCCCATTTGTTGTTTCGCCAGGGGTCTCAATACAATCTGAGTCCACAAGTGATAACTTTACCTTTCCAAGTTTAGCTTATCTTTCTCTTCATGAAACCACGGCTACCATGCCTACCCCAGTGATGGGCATGACAAAAAACATGCCATGGACCTCATTTGTTAGTAAAGCACCACTACATGGTAGCTCAGTGCTTGCAACAATACCTACAAGTGTGTATCAACCATATACACCTATGGGTCCTCATGCTCATATAGCTCTGACCCCTCCCATTGTTTCAACAACTTATGCTCCACAACCACAACATCCAAGCTCTTATTTCAATGGGACCATACCAGGTACCACGTGTGCTATGCATAGGGCCACACATATGAACTTTGGGCCACCACATGGCATGACACCGTACCAAACTTGGAACCCAAGGGCTTCCTATACACCAAGCCCAATGCCAACCCCCATTCCACATGCAGTCTCAAGATCACTTGTTCCCACTATACCTGCTCACTTATGTGACTTGGCAACCTTTGCTCAAGCTATTGATCAATCCATTGTTGAAACTATGCGTAACACACCGGATAGAGAGCCTAGAAGTAAGGTAGTGCAA
This sequence comes from Adiantum capillus-veneris, assembly GCF_014529385.1. Lineage (NCBI taxonomy): Eukaryota > Viridiplantae > Streptophyta > Polypodiopsida > Polypodiales > Pteridaceae > Adiantum > Adiantum capillus-veneris. The sequence continues at coordinate 98,654,639 of NC_140960.1, read as the reverse complement.
ACACCCGAGCTCACACAAAAAAATAGTGGAGACGGGACATGAGAATGCCTATCGAATTATTTGAACAAATATGTGATTCCCTAGGAGAACACAATGACATATATAAGAGTAATACTTTAAGCCTGACCTTGAGTGGGAAGGCTGGGGATTGGTATAGAACCCTAAGGGTGGAAGAAAAAAAAAAACCCTACTCTAGGAGACTATTCTTAAAAGAGTACATACAATAGGGAGTACTTTGGGGTGTAGCATCTCAGCTCCAGAAATCCCAACGAGAGGAAGGAGAGTCTGTGAGAGACTTTATTAGTCGCTTGAAGCATTTGAATTCTTGTTGTAATGCAAATGAGCGCTTCAATAATAACCAATTGGTTGAAAAATTCATTAGGAGACTACGACATGAGGATATCTACAATGGCTTAGTCTTTAGAGGTATCACCACTTGGAAAGTAGTCACCACCAATGCGATCCAATTGGAGGATAACTTAATGATTCAAGGAGAAAGAGTGTCTGTTGAGCCTAAATTTACTAGCTTGCAAGTATCGTGGCATGAGCCAATGACCATAAAGCATATTTCTAAGGAGCCAAAGATATCTAAGATTACTTTAGCAGACCTCACCAAGGCCATTCAAGAGAGTCTATGTTGGTCTTTGAACCGGGGTCTAACTTCGCTGCTTTTTGCGATCTCTTCCTTCATGTTTTCTTCTTCTTCTGAGATTGGGCAATTGATTGTGTGTCTCTCTCTTCAAGAATATAATTTTGGTTTTGAACCATCAATCATGTGAGTACATTTACTGGTACCAGAGACGTACATTGTGTTGGCTCCTCAGTAACCTCAATTAAATTCAATGACGTTATCTTTGGTGCATTTGGATTATTAGGACATTGGGCAATCAAATGATCTATGCCACATCAATTACACATGAGTATCGGCATTGTAGATATGCTCGCTTGATTGGTTTGCATCAATGTGGCATTCTTTTGTAATCTAATAGGACATTCGGCTACACGATGTAGACCTCCACACTCATAGCATTGAAGAGGTGGTCTCTTGGCAGTGTAACTGATATTTTGGCCTCTTGCCGCAAGAATAACTACTTGATAGACAGGTTTGACTTGTCCTCAATAGTCCTCCATGTAGTATTGTGGACATTCCTCAAGTGTATCAATCCCATAGGAAATATTAGGGTCTATATCTTCCTCACTAGCCTTCCAAACCAACAATAGATGTCTCACAACCCACTTGATTCACATAAGTGATTCTCAGATGTGGTGGTTGTGGCCCTAGCACTAGAGGTGGTAAGGATGTTGTTTGAACAACATTTTGTGCCCTAGGGACCATGTGTTGTGATGTTTGTTCAAGAGGTGGGGCCGGCATGCACTCGTGGTGTATCCGTCCATGCTAAGGTTGGTCTATTGGCCATCACACATTTGAATACTATGCAATCTTTAGCTTGATGACCATACCACCCACAGGCATTGCAATTCCCATTGAATTTTACTCTAAAAGTAGGGCATTCACTAATACTATATGGACCATAGAAAACTGAGCACCATTGTTGCTCCCTTCTTGGATGCATATGATTGTTTTGTGGAGCGCGATTTGGTGACGACCCCGTATATTTGAATGACGTTGAAGAGGATTTCTGATTCAGGTGAGACCATGGAGACTAAAACTACCACTAGGAAAGAAACAAACAAGAAAGATGGTCATGAGCCACAATGGCTAGGACCCAAGAAGAAGCTAGGAACTTACCCAAACGCTACAGAGGAGATCGAGTGAGTCAAGCAATTAATGAGTTGGTAGAAGAGACCCAAAGGGATTTAGAGCCAACACCTAGGCAGATCCAGATTACTGACACAGTGTTCCCTACGCAAAAGTAACCTCACAAAGTCCATAGACCACTAGCCATTCCTAGTGTTATCCAAGAAGAAAGTGACTTTAAGTCATGCGAAAGTGGGTGTACTCCCTTCTTGTTGGAGAGAACATTTACAGAGGGACTACTTGACCCTATTGAAGAAATGGAGATCCCATCTTCCCCATGTCAAGGGACTGAAGCCCAGAAAGTACCATAAAAAAATATTTCCAAATTGATGGATTTCATGGCTTGAAAAATTAGAACCACCATCATGTCCAAAGTATATGGAGATCCTGAGCTACCCTTAGCTCTTCGAGCTTTCCTCAATGTAGAACTGTGAGTCGGGCTACCACAATTTGCACAGATGGATGGAGCTAGGGAGGTGCCAATAGAGGATGAACACCTAGATCCACAACCCAACTTAGATGAGAACTCTGTTGTTGAAATACTTGTTCACAAGTTGGGACAATACTTTAAAGGCGATGAATCCAATGCGACCATACCAATCACTACCAAGGGATTAATTGTGAAGGTGTAATGTACCCAACATTTTTCAATAAAATCATTTTATTCCTTTTGAAAATATTTAAGGTTTGCATTTTATTAAGTCATAATGCGTTCAAACACAATGGCCGGATTCAAAATCGGACGCTAGAACTACTAATTATGACCCTTATTCACTTGAAAACAATAGATTGATAGAAAAATTAAGCCTCAAGTCTTTTTCTAAAGATAAGAGTTGACCCTTAAGAAGGAGGGAGTATTTTTAGAAAAGGAGGAGTGATTTTAGAAGAGAAGGAGTAGGAGGAGTACTTTTAGAAAAGAAAGACTCTTTTTAGAAAAAAGAGAGGAGGAATTTAGTTTAGAGTTCTTTTCTTGGAAGCCAAGATTCTTCTTAGAGGTTCGAAATCTTGCATTGGATTTTGTGTCTGCAAAAAGAATAAAGAAAAAAGATTTTTTTTTTTTTAGAGCCGCGAACGTACACAAACTTATCTCTCTTTGCTTCCCTCTATTCTTAGCTGGCCTTGAGAGCCTATATAAAGACCCCTCTCCCTTCACTTTGAAGACACACATACACACACTCTCAAAAGCAAAAGCTCTCTTGCCTTGACGTCAGAATTACCTTCTCTCCCTCAACCTCTCTCCCTCAAGCTCTTACCTCCAAGCCATCTCCATCTCCAAGTCCATCTTTACCATCGCCGTGTTGCCCTTTGGACCCTTGACTTCTCTTTCTCTCTTTCCCTTTTCTCTACCTCGATATGATGGCCCCAAAGTGAGTGACTTGAAGCTCGAAGGATGCTCATGTTGCTCCACCTCCATGGAAGGTGCAAAAGAAGATATCGTCCACTCCAATCATAACTCAAACGGAGGTATCGACTCCGAAAGAAGGTGAAATCATTCAACCTCAAACATGGGAGGTAACCGAACATGTCGCTAATCCGGTAAGACAAATTTATAATTTTGCATTGCTATTCATGTTGACCTGGAAGCTACGCATAGGGATCCCCTTAAACTGTCCAAAAAACGTGACTCCATCAGAAGAAACAAGCATATGTTTTCATAGATTAGTGAAAGAACTGTTTGATAAATTATCACTATTTGTTGAATTGTTATTGCTTAATAAATTGTCATTGTTTGATAAGTTTCTACTGATTGATATGAAGAATTGGTTGATCATGTTTGAAGAATCATTTAAAGAGAAAAATTATTGAAAGAATATCTTTTGTTCCTCGCGGGTAGCGAGATGATTTTGCGGTTAGCAGAGATTAAGCTGAGGTTATCGGCTCTCTTTTGTTCCTCGTAGTTAACGGGATGCCTCGCAGGTAGCAGGATGCCTGGTATATCATACTTTAGTTACAAGATTGAGTACTTTTCACAAGATTACTATTTAGTTTAGACTAAGTCTCATATCATATTTATGGTTTATGGATGGCAGCCGTGCCTCTTAAACGTGGGGAAAAAGGCGTTGTTTATGAATTCTAAATATGTCAATGGGATTTCATCTTTATGTTAGGAAGTAGTTTTCATTAAAATCCTTGAATTATTGACTTGGCTTGTGGTGTATGACCCTTATAACCACAAAAATGATGTATAGAGGACCTCCTCTCTTCTGTTGCTCGTATCTCTACTTTATGGAAACAAAGTAGGGTGTCGTCAAACGGAAAAGGAGAATAAAGGAAGGCCATCTATCAAGTCGTCTCAATCTTCTCAGGGTTGGGGACCTCACAGAAGGGAATCCTTGACGGTGGCGCTGGGGTTAGCATTGTGACTAAATATTGTTGGGAAACTATGGGAAGACCTCACCTTGGGACTACAAACATAGTAGTAAAGATGGGCAATGGGACTATTGTTAAACCTATTGGGATGCTAGATGATCTCAAGATCAAGGTCTTTAGACACAAAATAAATAATACCTTCATTGTCATGGACTTTTCCAAGCACACTATGTCATCTGAAATGATCTTAGGACATCCTTTCAAGATGGAAGAAAAAATGGTGCATGGTTGGTCTAAAAACCATGTCTACTTGCAGTTCCAAGACTCTGTCATTCAAGTGGGTCTTGTAAGTGGTTGGGCACATTCTCTAGGGAACAAATTTATAATTGATCATAGATCTAACACCACAATTCACTCGGCCCCATTGCAGTATTGTTACATGTGTAAAATGGACACTGATGTTGGGGAAGATTCCCCTTATATGGATGTTCTACCTGAGATGACTGAGTCTGACAATGTGGATTGGGTCCACCTAGTAGCAACCATCGACACTTGGTGAAATAGGGGGATGAATTGGGTAACACCTGAGGGGGATGAAATGCTACCACTCGTACCTTTAAATATGATAGAGCAATGCATATAGCTTCTGATGACCTACAAGATGAAGGCTTGACTGACATTGGAACCAGTAGCGTCTCACAAGACTATAGCCCACACAATTTGGAGTCACAATTGTCAATTGAAATTGACTCCAAGGACAAATAATCTGAGTTAAATCTTGGTGCAAATGTGGGGACAAACCATTCAGGGCTTAACGATACCCTAGATGACAATCTATCCACGAGAGCGGAAGACACAAGTAGCAATTCATCTAGTGTCTCTTCACTAGAGATTGGCGGTAATAAAAAATTAGACAAAAAGATTAAGAGATATAAGAGGCAATGATATCCAGCAAATGTGCGTGCTAGGATCAATGAAAAGAAATCTACCATAGAATGGCTTAATTATATAGGGGCATGTGATGCTCATCCTAAGTTGGTAGATAATTGGGGTGAATACCTTCAAAGCGTTATGTGGTGTAGTCCACAACCCATTGACATCACACAACTAGAAGCTACAAAGAAGCCCAAGCTGATCCCTACTGTAAGGAGACGACAAAATCAAGAGTTAGCTCAACAACAAAAGGAAGCAAAAAACAAATCACAATCCACAGAACAACAAGACCCCCACATACTTACACCCTACACCTGGACATTTCAAATCCTACACCACAAAGGAATGTAAGGTTGTGTATACAAAGGCACAGAGGACACCTATCGATGGAAGCAATGGAGTTTATGATGGTCCAGTGATAGTTAGGGAAATAGAGTTAGCAGACCCACGTGAGAAGTCAAAACCTGTTTTCATTGCCCAAGATCTGATAGAGACTGCGGAGTATGTACTTAAAGAATTTCTCAAGGAATTCAAGGATATATTTGCTTGGATATATCATGATATTGAAAGGTGTTCCACCTTTTGTGGTGCAACACAGGATCTCCATGAATAGCATGGCTAAACCAATCCAGCAACGACCCTACCCAATGAATCCTAAGTATGCAAAGATTGTTTAAGAAGAAATTGAAAATCTTGGAAAATGTGGATTTATATATCGTATTGAGCACTCAAAATGGGTGTCTCCAATAGTTATTGTGCCAAAAAATAATGGAAACTCTTGCCATATTCAGAACATGTGCTTGAAAGAGTTGCAGGGAAGGAAGCTTATAGCTTTTTAGATGGGTACTCTGGATGCAATCACATCACAATTGCCCTAGAGAGCCAAGCTAAAACAACTTTTATAACCAAATTTGGAGTGTTCACATTTTGCATCATGGCTTTTGGCTTAACCAATACCCCTGCTACCTTCCAAAGACTAATAAACACTGCTTTTAGAGAATATTTCAGGGAGTTTTGTGAAGCTTTCTTAGATGAGCTTTGTGTTTATTCCTCTTGGCAAGAACATCTATCATGTTTACGAAAAGTGTTTGAGAAGTGCAGATTGTATTGCATCTCATTAAACCCTTTCAATGCCAATTTTGGGTTAAACATGGAGTCATTTTAGGACATATAGTGTCCAAAAATGGGATTTCCGTAGATGAGAGCAAAATTAAGGCCATTTCCAATTTTCCACCACCTCCTACAAACTATGAAGGAGTTAAAAGGTTCATGGGCCATGTTGGTTATTACAGGCGGTTTATTTTAAACTTTGCGGAGATAGCTCGCCCATTGTACAAGCTTCTTATTGAGTTCCACTGGACCGCAGAGTGTGACCATGCTTATGAGTCATTGAAAAAGACCATGACAAGCACTCCCATTCTATGAGTGCCCGATTGGAATGTAATTTTCCATGTGCATATGGATGCATCAAACTTTGCTATTGGGTGTGTTCTAACTGAACCAGGAAAACATAAATTGGACTACCCCATTAGTTTTGCAAGTCGTCAATTAAATGATGCTAAGAGAAACTATTCCACTATAGAGAGGGAAGGTTTAGCTATGATTTACGTAGTGAAGAAATTTTGCCACTACCTTTTGCGAACAAGTTTGTTTTCTATGTTGATCATCAAGCATTGTTGTATCAAGTAAATAAACCTTGTTCCACAGGAAGAATTACATGATGGTTTTTAATTCTTCTTGAGTTTGATTTTACTATTGTGGTGAGACTTGGTAAAAGACATGTCATGGCGGATCATTTGTCTCGCATACCCAATGGTGAAGCCCCTATTGGAATTGATGATGAATTTCCCGATACTTCCCTGTTCCTAGTCGAGACCATGCCTGAATGGAGTGAGAAGATTGTGAACTTTCTAGTTAATGGTTTTCCACCCAAGGAGATTCGTAAGGATATAGCTCAAAAATTGTTAAAAGAATGTGAACCTTATTCTTGAATTGCAGGAACTCTCTACAAGCTAGGGAAGGATGATATTCTTAGACGTCGTCCTCGTGAGGATGAGTATTTATACATACTACAAGAAGCCCACATGGGTATAGCCGGAGGACATTTCTCAGAGGAACTAACTGCTAGAAAGGTGGTTCAATCAGGCTATTGGTGGCCTATATTATTCAAGGATGCATCACTTTTTGCAAAAGGATGTGACGAATGCCAACATTACAAGATCACACAAAGAAAGGATAAGATGCCCTTACATCCTATTAAAGTGACTCAACCATTTGAGAAATGGAGAGTAGGCCCAATTAGTCCGACAGTTTGTAACACTCAATCTTGATATATTATCATTGCCACTGACTATGTGACAAAGTGGGTGGAAGCCAAGGCGACACGCAAGGCTGATGCAAGGTCAACAACCAAGTTTCTCTTTGAGAACATTATTACAAAATTTGATCATCCCTTTGAACTTGTGGGTGACAATGGTACGCATTTTATAAATGTAGTGATAAAGGAACTCACTACAGACCTTGATTTCTATCTGGACCAAAACAGTGGAAGCTCATCGCACAGATTGGGATTTGAAGTTGACATGAACTCTATGGGCTTACCGTACTTCTTAAAAAGTGGCTAGTAATTGTACACCATTCAAAATGGTATATGGCCATGAAGCAGTTATGCCATGGGAGTTTGTAATTCCTAGTCTACGGGTAGCTTCACAAGAAGGTTGGGATGGTAACCCTTTAGTTGAGCGTTTGTATATCCTTGAGAGGTTAGACGAAGAAAGGTAATTGGCTGTGCAAAATGCACTTGTGAAGAAAGGAGAAAGAAAGGGTTTGACCGTCATCTAAAGAACAAGAATATCAAGGTTGGTGATAAAGTCCTTATGTATGGAGTGCAAAATGAGAAGAAAAAATTGAAATATGCGAGAAAAAGACCATATAGAATATGCAAAAACACCCCACAAGGTTCCATTTGTGTGGAAACTCTTGATGGCGTTGAAACATTGGATTCCTCAATGGGAGAAAATTTAAAATATATCATGATCCTTTAAGCCAAGAGGAGCTACGTGCCATCCATAAAAAAAAGGCAGCCAAGGCACAAGTAAAATTAAAGAAGATACAAGCTCAAGCTACGGCTAAGGAGCGACAACAACCCATAGGACGCCAACGAGAGGCCAACCTTGGAGTTACACATGCATTTCATGCTAAAATAGAGGATGATTGGTTGGACTCTGACACACCTCTATGATACCCTATTGAGCTAAATAGCACTTATGGGAAAGTGTTATATAACACCTTACTGGACACACGTGCTAAATATAATATGTTGTCATATGGGGTGTGGTGGGACTTAGGAAAGCCATCTCTATCTGAGAGTAATATCCAAGCCAAGGGTGTCAACTAGAAAAAACCACATTTTTTGGAATCTGGCACACTTCTGTCAGTAATGACAATGGGGTTGTAGCTCAAGACTTTTTGGTCATGCCTTCTGGAACTATGGAGGGTAATATAAAACCCTAGCATGCATGTGGATGATAGACACCAAATGCACTATTGATTGGGTGACTAGGAGTGTCACAACACAAAAAACAACTCTTAGCCTTGCCACTCAAGCCATAGTCCCTGAGATATTTCCTCTTGAGGAAATAAAACCCAAAACTTTGCATGTCCAAGAGGTTGAACCATATGTCCCTATAGCCCAACTCTCTAGAGCTTCAACTTTTGTAGTTGAAACAAAGCTTGAGGCACACAAGACCCATTCTAATATAACAAAGAAAAAATACAAGTGGGTCCCTAAAGCTTCTTTAGCAACCATTGCTGATGCTAAAAAACAGGGAGCCTTGTAAGAAAGGCCCCACTCACTCCGAGAAAGGTAAGAAAACATTGCGTTGGATTCCTAAAAGACTATTGGAAGACCAAGGCTACTATAAAGGGAATGATTAAATTTGGGTGCCAAAATGTAAATGTAAATTGTGTTGTTACTTGTCACCTGACCCGTGTGTGTCAAATCCTATGACAATAAGGCCGATTGAAGATCGTGGGAAATGAAAGATCACAGAGCACTATATACTTGATCCGGAGCTAGTTTGGGTACCCAAGCGAGAAAGGTTTGTTTTGCTCAGCTCAACCATAGAAAAAAAAAGAAGCTTCTTGCTCTTCATGTAGTTTATATACAAAAATAAAAGCTTCAACACAACCTCCACCTACCATTGTACATATCCATACAAAAAAGAAAGAGTTTGCACCTCCCATTGTAAGTTCACCACCTACAACAACATTGAAAATAAAATCATGGGAGTGTACCTTACCACCCTTGGAACTAGATGAAATGCCTAGGGTGGTCGAAAACTATTGGTCAAAGTCTTCACCCATAACAACTTGGAACAATTGGTTTTAAAAGGTGATGAAATCATTCCAAAAGGTATGATCTATCCAAGGAAGTGGGGAGTGTTTGTTGACATCCATCATTCACTTGCTCCCCTCTTAATTTTTCTCCCTGACCTCTCAATCTCCCAATCTTAGGGAATGTATATATATAGCCCTATACTCAAAAAAATAAAAATAAAAAAGTAAAAGAGCAAGAGCCACCAAACAAAAAGCTGGAAACCTACAAGCTCTAGTACATGATCCAAAATCATGAAAACACATTATGCACAAGAAAACGACCTTTTGACATGACCCTTATAATATTTGCACACTAATCATCATCTATCTGTGTGTACAGAATTTGGCTAATACTCTAGAGTCATCCACTCCTACCTTGGGTGAGAGGTACTCTCTTTACTTTTCACAAGTGTCTCACCTAGTCTACCCGCTGCTTGCATGTGAATGGGATTCAGTAGATACGCTTGCATGTAAAAGGAATTTCGAGGAGTTAGAATGGCTGATACGTCTCTTGACTATGACTAATCCATACTTAGTAGAGGACATCCCTCTGATTGCACAAGCTTACCCTCTTGACCAAGATGACTACAGACGCCTAGTGACATAGTTACATGATTACACGGATGGCACGTATCGTCTCACAAATGATGCTTTGATTTTCTTAATGATGACAAGGATAGGGGTTTAGCCTTAGGGTTTGTAACATTTAATGGCCTAAAAACTTGTGTGTAGCGGAAATTAGCATGAACATAGTGGGCATTTCATTAGAATAGATTCCTAATGAGAATTACAAGAGTTCTTGGGTGGAGAGAGCAACAAAAAGCATAACACCTAGTTAGATAGCATGAACAATACTTTCAAAAGAGAGAGAAATTAAGCTATTGACAACAGTTGAGGACCGGATTTGCATGGAGCCGGTCCCCCCTCCAAAAGGCTTTGTATTATGGTTTCTCCCATCAAGAGAGACATTGTACAATACAATTCTTTGTGTTCCTTCAAGACTAGCTAGTGCAATGAAGATGAAAGCTTCATGCACTAAGCAAAACACTTAGCAAACACAACATCAATTATCCCCGGTCTCAGACCCAAGACCTCACAAACCTTCGAAGATGGTGAGAGCTAGCAGGGTATGAGAGTAGATTGAGAGGAAGAAGGAGTATCTTACGAGAAAGATGTACATCTCCTCACATAATCACTCATATTAGCATAGCTTAGCTTAGTAATTAGCATGGTAGAGGAGATGAGCATGCATTGAAGCTTGGCTCTTGGTTGGATTTGCATCCACATGCCAAGAGTGTGTCGATGTAGGCTTCTATCTCACAAGCTTGGAGTAGGTGATGAGCTCTCCATTAAAGCTTGGGAAGAGATAGTCTTTTTCTTGCTTCTCACATAGACTGTGTGAGAGTGTGCGTGTGATAATTCCTTGCAAAAATCAGCCCCCTCTCTCTCTTGGGCGAGCCCTCTTGCTAATTGCTCTTGCTATCCTCCCATTGGACCTCCCCAGGGCTAGCCAATGACTATTAAGCAGCATAAATGATAGCCTTAATGCTGAATGCTCATTGGACCCCTTGGGAGACTGTCCAATAGTCTTCTAGAGGACTTAATTCTCATTGGTTCTTTTATAATAGTCTTCTAGAGGACTTAATTCTCATTGGTTCTTTTATTAAGTGTTTTTAAATTAATTAAAATAGATTTACTCTAGCCTAATTCTCATTGGTCCACCTCCAAGGCCATCCAATAGGAATTGGGTACACCTTGTGGGCATCTGGCCTAGGGAGCTGACATGTGTCCCTCATTCCCTTAGTGTAAAGGGAGCTTGTGTGTGTGTGTGTGTGTGGCTTTCTCTCTCATCCCCTACATGCTAGGCTCGCCCCCTCCTATGTAGGGATGTGCAAAGACTTTTTTGGACACACACAAAGCATCCAATTCCCCTATGGTTGACCTTTGGACACAACCTTTGAATTTTGGAACCTTAGCATTTTGGAAGTCTTAATGGGCTGAACCGTAGGGTCTTTTTATCCCATTGTTGCACACGGCGCTTTTGCAGATGGCCCCCCCTTTGGATCCCTATTTTCCCCCCTTTGGATCCCTACTGAGGCCGGTCTGCTAGCTTAACCAATATTCTAGCTTTTTCTCCCCTGGCACTTCCCCATATTAAATGATCAGTTTAACATGAGAAAATCATTTAGGAGAATTAGATATTGATTATTATGACATTACCTCTCCATTTGGATGCCATCTTGAGAGATAATGTGACCTAAATACTGAATCTCTTGCAAGAAAAATTCACTTTTCTTTTGGATTAACATAAAGTTTATTCTCTCTCAAAACTTGAAATATTACATGGAGGTGTTGCTTGTGTTCGTCTAATGAATTAGAGTAGATGATAATATCATCAAAGAACACTCCAGTGAAGGTTCGATAAGGCATGAACAGCTTCTCCATCAAGCGGTTGAATGTGGCTGGTGCATTGGTCAAGCCAAAAGGCATGACAATGTATTCATAAAGACCAAATGTGGTGCGAAATGCGGTCTTTACAATGTCTTGATCAACTATCCTTATTTGATGATAGCCACTTTTTAGGTCAATCCTACTGAAGTAGCTCGATCCTTGTAGCTTATCAAATAGGTCTTCTACCCGTGGAACGGGAAACCTGTTCTTGATAGTGATCCTATTTAGTGCTCTATAGTCGACACACATACGATATGTGCCGTCTTTCTTTTGCACTAATAGCACAGGTGAGCAAAATGGAGATGAGCTAGGCCTAACCATGCCCTTCTCAACTAACTCATGCACTTGCCGCATAATCTCCTCTTGTTGAGCTTGAGAAACTCTATAAGGAGGTTTGTTAGGCGATGAACTTCCTGGAAGAAGTTCAATTGCATGGTCATCATTACCTCGTTTAGGAGGTAGCTCACAAGGGATGTCGTCAATAAAAACATCTTGAAACCCCTTGAGAAATTTGGATAGCTCTAATTCCTTTTGGTTGCTTTTATTTTCTTTTGCTAAAGCATTAGGTTCATTTTGAGAATCTTTAACAAAAATCATGTACACGGAAATAGAGCTCTTTATTGACTTGTTGAAAGCTGGTGTATGTACAATGGGGATAGTGTTACCCATTTCCTTAGCATCTATATACATGTATTTTTCCCTAAACTTAAAGGAGATTCTCCTTTCAGGGAATTTAACATTGGTAGCCAGGCGATCAAACCATGGTGCCCCTAGGATTACATCCTCATGCTTGAGAGGAGAGATAAAGAAGTCCTCTTTGTCCACATAGTTTTGGACATGAAGCCTCAATTTCCCGATTAAGGGAGTGACTAAATCTTCTTGCCCCTTGAAAGCACTGTCTGCGGGTAGGACATCTCCCATCTCGTAGGCTTGTATGCCTAGCTTGGTGGCCAACTCTATAGATATAAAATTGTGAGTAGAACCAGGGTCAAAGAGAATAAAAGCATCATGTTCTCTTACCTTTCTCCAAGCATGGCATAGAGGATATCGTTTGTGATGAGTTTGGTGAGTCTCCTCCTCTTGGATTTCAACCAAGGAAGCTCTAGGAGAATCTTGGCGGTTGTTCTTTTGGAGACAAGCGCGGTACGCATGCCCTTGTTGGCCGCACTTGAAACACCGGTTATCCTTGCGATAACGCTCAAGCTCTTCAGGAGAGAGTTTTTTTTTACCTTTGTAAACTCCCTTCTCTTTAGCTTTGTTGGAGTTGCCCTTAGGAGACTTTTGGACATTGTCCTTCCCCTTAGGCTCGTTGGAACCCTTGTTTTCCGTGGGCTTATTATTTCTTTTAGCCCCCGTTTGGAAATTGGTTCGAGAGGCCACCATAGTATGGTGTATTACCGCCGATATGGTACGTGGCCTTTGGGAGTTGACACACTCCGCCATTTCTTCGATTAAGCCCGCACAAAATTGTTGCTTTTGCTCTCCAAAATCCAACTTTTTGAAGACAGTGGCTTTGAGTTGTAGGTCCCAAAACTTGTCTACATATTTGTGGATGGATTCATAGGGAGAGAGCTTTAAGCTTCGCCATTCGGTGAGTACTTTGTCTTTGGCATCGGTGGCCAAAAACTGCTTCATAATGGAAGCTCTTAAAGCTTTCCATGTTCGTGGAGCTTCACCGTTGGCTCGTAGGCTAGACCACCATTGCCTGGCGGACTTTTGAAAGTGCATAGCTACATGGCGTAGCTTAGAGGACTCCGTGAAGCCCTCATCTCCAAACGCCGCATCAAACTGTTGGATAAAGGCCAAGACTTTGTCCATAGCACCAAAGGTGCCATCATAGGTAAGGAAAGAGATGCTCTTCCCTCCCTCTTTGAACTTCTTCAGCTTGGATGACCTCTTCCACGCGGCATAGGATTTCCTATGGCCTCTTCTTTTTGATGGTTCAAAGGTTGCACCATCACTTTCTTCAGAAGGTGAAGAATTTGAAGAAGGTGGAGAAGAGGGTGACCTCTTTTTCGCCTTTTTCTTGTCTTGATCTTCGTCGTCTTCACCATCACTTTCATAAGAGGAAGAGGATGAAGAAGATGGAGAAGAGGGTGTCCTCTTTCTCGCCTTTTTCTTCTCTTGATTTTTATTATCCCTCTTTGAATTATGGTGTGGAGAAGAGTGTGATGGTCTTCTCCGCTTTGGTGGTGATGGAGAGCATTTAGCCCGCTGTCTTCGTGGAGCCATCTTCGCCGAGGTGGTGGGAGACTCACTTCTTTCTCGTTCCTTCAGTGGAGGCTCTTGATTTCTCGTTTGGGAAGGAGATGCATCATCAATAAGTAAATTCTTGAGCCCTTCGTATGGATTCTCTTCTTCTTCCCAAATCGGAGAGAGACCTCTTTTGGAAGTCTCACAAGGAGGCTTCCTATGTGTTCTCTCATCATGGTGATGAGCTTGGAGAATCCCGTGAGCACGGAGCCGCCGTTGCACTTCACTTTGGAGAGATGGATTGCCCATGGCTTGTTGAAGCCTAGAAACAAGATAGTTAACAAGCACCGGAGCATCATTAGTAGCTTGCTCATTAGCAAAATCAAAGTTATCAACCTTAATTTCACTCTCTTTACTATTGTCAGCCATTCTAACAACTTTTAGGTGTAAAATTTTTAGGTGTACTTTGGGACTTCAAGCCATAGTTGCTACTCCTCTTTACCCTTTTAGAAAAAGCACTCAAGCTACTGTACCCGTGGCTCGAATACCATTAATTTCAAGGAAGAGAAGAGAGGGTCTTTCAACACCAAAACAACAGCGGCTCTTGTCATGCTTCTAATAGCTCAATAGTGGTTAAGCCTTAGGCAAGCCCCGTAGGAATCCACTATTAAGACCATAGCTCTCGACGGTGATGCTCCGTTAACTGCACGAAGGCAGGCGCACTGCAAGGCTGAAAAATCCCTATTCTACTTACTCACACGCAATTAATAATACCAACCATTTATAGCTAGCTTGGGGACCTCCCTTATTGAGCAAGAAAAGAGAAACCTTGTGCTCTGATACCAATGTAACATTTAATGGCCTAAAAACTTGTGTGTAGCGGAAATTAGCATGAGCATAGTGGGCATTTCATTAGAATAGATTCCTAATGAGAATTACAAGAGTGCTTGGGTGGAGAGAGCAACAAAAAGCATAACACCTAGTTAGATAGCATGAACAATACTTTCAAAACAGAGAGAAATTAAGCTATTGACAACAGTTGAGGACCGGATTTGCATGGAGTCAGTCCCCCCTCCAAAAGGCTTTGTATTATGGTTTCTCCCATCAAGAGAGACATTGTACAATACAATTCTTTGTGTTCCTTCAAGACTAGCTAGTGCAATGAAGATGAAAGCTTCATGCACTAAGAAAAACACTTAGCAAACACAACATCAATTATCCCCGGTCTGAGACCCAAGACCTCACACACCTTCGAAGATAGTGAGAGCTAGCAGGGTATGAGAGTAGATTGAGAGGAAGAAGGAGTATCTTACAAGAAAGATGTACATCTCCTCACATAATCACTCATATTAGCATAGCTTAGCTTAGTAATTAGCATGGTAGAGGAGATGAGCATGCATTGAAGCTTGGCTCTTGGTTGGATTTGCATCCACGTGCCAAGAGTGTGTCGATGTAGGCTTCTATCTCACAAGCTTGGAGTAGGTGATGAGCTCTCCATTAAAGCTTGGGAAGAGATAGTCTTTTTCTTGCTTCTCACATAGACTGTGTGAGAGTGTGCGTGTGATAATTCCTTGCAAAAATCAGCCCCCTCTCTCTCTCTTGGGCGAGCCCTCTTGCTAATTGCTCTTGCTATCCTCCCATTGGACCTCCCCAGGGCTAGCCAATGACTATTAAGTAGCATAAGTGATAGCCTTCTGACATATGTCCCCCTTTCCCCTTTTGTGAGAGCTTTGGGTAATTTAATAATTCAACTAAACTCTGATTGGACCCCTTTTCCTCTTGGCCAATAGGAATCAGGCAAGCCATTGGGCTGCTGAATGCTCATTGGACCCCTTGGGAGACTGTCCAATAGTCTTCTAGAGGACTTAATTCTCATTGGTTCTTTTATTAAGTGTTTTTAAATTAATTAAACTAGATTTACTCTAGCCTAATTATCATTGGTCCACCTCCAAGGCCATCCAATAGGAATTGGGTACACCTTGTGGGCATCTGGCTTAGTGAGCTGACATGTGTCCCTCATTCCCTTTGTGTAAACGGAGCTTGTGTGTGTGTGGCTTTCTCTCTCATCCCCTACATGCTAGACTCGCCCCCTCCTATGTAGAGATGTGCAAAGACTTTTTTGGACACACACAAAGCATCCAATTCCCCTATGGTTGACCTTTGGACACAACCTTTGAATTTTGGAACCTTAGCATTTTGGAAGTCTTAATGGTCTGAACCTTAGGGTCTTTTTAGGCCATTGTTGCACATGGCTCTTTTGTCGAAAGCCCCCCCTTTGGATCCCTATTTTCCCTCCTTTGGATCCCTATAGTGGCCGGTCTGCTAGCTTAACCAATATTCTAGCTTTTTCTCCCCTGGCACTTCCCGATATTAAATGATCAGTTTAACATGAGAAAATCATTTAGGAGAATTAGATATTGATTATTTTGACAGGGTTACCTCCCCATCTCTACAACATCCTATTCCCTTGACTCTCTAGGGGAGTGCAAATAATTAGGTTAGGGTTCCTTATGTTGTTTGATTGTGTTCAATAAAGGTTGGTGCTTCTTCCCACTAATGTGCCTCCTAGAGGTATTCCTTGTGTTTTCTAGTGTGTACAAAACGCGTTGCTTTTGTTAGGATTTTGAACTTCATGGAATCTTTATCTTGTTCACTCTTCAAATCGAGCGCACGATCATCAACAAGAATAGGTGTTTGGGTAGAAGCATGTTAATGTGTCACTAAATATGTGTCCTGGACAGTGCTAGTGACTTGTGCTTGATAGCATATACTGAAAACAGATGGGCAAGTACTTTGAATTTCAAATGTTCCATAAAAAAATTATTTTCCCTCATCATGTGCTTCTGTTTTCAGTACTGAAGATGACGTGGGGAATCTCTCTCTCTCTCTCTCTCTCTCTCTCTCTCTCTCTCTCTCTCTCTCTCTCTCTCTCTCTCTCTCTCCTTGTGCCGAGCATCCTGCCTCAGAGATGAGTTGTCAAAGCTGAGCTCGTTCTCTCATTCTGACACAAACCTACAGATATGGACGAGCAGTCAACATTATTGCCACTAGCTCCAATGCTGGAAATGGAACCGTACTGTAATGTGATGGGGTAAGCAAATATTATGTGTTGCCTCCAAATGAAGTCATTGGTTTTGTTGGTCACATCTATAGTTTTGTGAGGGCATTTGTTCATAGTATGTGTGTATTACAACATCAAGTGTTGACAGCTATACATTTAAGTGATTTTAAGTAAGTAACACATTATGCACGTCTACAGTTCTCAAGAAAAAGCGAAAGAGAGCCACTACAGGCAATGAATTACAACTCCCAAGATCTAGCTCTTTCTGTAATCAGATAATATGAGAGAGTAAGAAAGAGGAGACCAAAAACAAATAAAATTTGAGCGACAACATCATGCCCTCAACGATGAGGAGAAAAAGAAAATCTCCTCCAAGATTGTGAGAGCTTTCAAGAGTAGGACTGAAGGTCTTAGTACATAAGCAAAGTGGGAAATCTAGAATCTTGTTGCTCGACATCCGCATGTTCGGGCAATCCATGATGAGTCTTTTGAGGGGGAGGTTGTTGTACAGATTGTAATTGTCTACAATGTCCATAGCACACTGGCTACCGTCGAGCAGCCAAGTTCTAATGAGGAGTTGTTTTTGAAGAATGCAATATTGTAGATGATGTTGAATTCAAAGAAAAACATGCATGTTGCAAAAATTGCCAAGGTCCTAAATGTCAATCATCGCACCTTGCACAAGGTGAGATCACGATAGGCGAAGCCTGATGTTGATGGTTGATTGTTTTCATTGGTTGCATGTCACAAGCAGCATCGTCATAGCCCTGTCACAGATGAAATTAAGGAATTAATCTACACATTTTGAAAAGTGGAGACTCGTGTTTCATCGAACAAGAAGGATGTTTGTCGAAAGAGGATGGGGAGGAAAAGGTACATAGAACACCTTGTGCACCTCCTACGAGCCTCATGTGATCAATCAAATACTTGTACCATAACTTATGCATTTTTATGCATTGCATTGTATATGCTGATCAATAGCATACTGATCTGTAGACTTTTGCTAGTTATCATATGGACTGTGCTAGTTACCATATTGACTGTGCTAGTTAGCATATGGAGTATGCTAGTTAGCATGCCTTGGGTTCTAAATAGCATACAAAGCTAGTTGGTTAACATGTATGCTAATTAACATACCTGGGATGCTAGTTAACCTACCTAGTATGCTAGTTACATACCTAGTATGCTCAATTGCATGATAAGTACATTGTCTAACAGAAAGTGATTGTGCTAGTTAGCATATGGATTTTTCTAGGTAGCATATGGAGTATGCTAGTTAGCACGCCTTGAGTTATAAATAGCATATAGAGCTAGTTGGTCAACACAAAAGGTATGCAAGTTAACACCACTTATGCTAGTTAACACCTAGTATGCTCACTAGCATGATGGGTATGCTATTTAAGACAAGGGTTATGCTAGTTAGAACTAACATCTGTGGGCTGGGAATGCTAGTTAGCATATGGAGTATGCTAGTTAGCATGCCTTGTGTTCTACCTAGCATACAAAGTTAGCTAGTTAGCACAAGATGTATGCTAATTAACATAATTTCTATTAGTTAACACCTAGTGTGCTCAACAACATGATGGGTGTCCTAATGAGTATGCTAGTTAGCACATGGTCTGTGCTAGTTAGCATGCCTTGTGCTATACCTAGCATACAAAGTTACCTAGTAAACACAATATATATGCTAATTAACACTCTTTATGCTAGTTAACATATGCTATTGCATGCACATTAGGCTGTTGATTGTGCTATTTAACACTATGATTTGTTTTCATGAAAATGCTGGATGTCCTAGTTAGCAATATGAATACTGATAATCATTTGGATGTTGCAAGTTGAGTTCTTTCGTAGATTCAAGGAAAAACATCCAGATTGCAAGATTGGCATGAGAATGTTTGAGAGGTTGAAGCCATTCTTTTGTAGGCGGCTGAAGGATAGATACACATGCTGTTGCAAATACCATGTGCAAATGTCCTTTTTGAAGGACACACTGAACCACATGCGCTCTTGTGCTTTTCGACTGCATAGAGCAGGTTGTGATTGTACATGTAGTATGTGTGTCCCAGGTGAGAACATTAGCAAGGGTTGCTTGGATTCACATCACATGTTCAAAAGTGTCACACATATGTGGGAGTCTGTTCTCTGTCCAAAGCCCGTAGATGCAGTTTTCCATAGAAGGGAATGCCAGATGGGAGAGTGTTTGACATGTGGAGTGAATAGGTTGGAATTATGCTGCTTGGAGACAGCAAAGCCAGGTGATAGTACTAATGTGAAAGTATTTATTGATAAAACTCATCAGTTTTATCTTAGCTCATCAATAAATGTAGAACTCTAGAGAGGTGATCAAACAAGCTCAAAGTCCGCCTCCTTTGGTGTCTTACATTTTACGCTTTTTACAGCTGGACTCCATACGGTTTGGGCAGGTATCCCACAAATATAAATGGAAACTGTAAAAGAAGGCACACCCAGCTTATAAGAAAGGCATCAGGGTTTGGAAAGATGTGTACAAAGAAGGCCAGTGGCTTGCACATTATGATAATAAGAAGGTATGCTAATTGTGTTCTATGGGTATGCTAGTTAGCATAAATGGTATGCTAATTAGCATAATGTTTATGCTAGTTAGCATACCTTTTTCTGGTTTTCAAGGAGAAGAGATGGAAGCTTCTTGTATACTGTGTATACTAATGCTAATTAGCATACTGTTTATGCTGATTAGCATAAACTTTTATATGCTAGCTAGCATAAACAATATGCTATAGCATAACTTTGCTGGTTTTCAAGGTAAAGAGATGGCAGCTTTCTGTATACTGTGTATGCTGATTAGTATACTATGCTGTGAGTGGAATGCTAATTAGCATACTGTTTATGCCATCTGGAATAAACACTATGCTAATTAGCATACCCTTGCTGGTTTAGGGGAGAAGAGATCGCAGCCTTTTGTATAATGTGTATGCTAATTAGCATATCTTTGCTGGTTTCAAGGAGAAGAGATGGCAGCTTTCAATTCACTATGTATTCTAATTAGCATACTGTTTATGCCAATTGGCATAAACAATATGCTAATAAGCATACCTTTGCTGGTTTTAAGGAGAAGAGATGACAACTTTTTGTATATTGTGTGTTTTAATGAGCATACTATGCTGTGAGTGAAAGTTAGCACAAACAAAAATGCGCAGTATGCTAATTGAAGGTATGCTATTAAGCATATCTTTGCTGGTTTCAAGGATAAGAGATGACAGGTCTCTGCATCCTGTGTATGCTAATTAGCATACTGTTTATGCTAGATGGCATTCTGTGGGTATGCTAATTAGCGTAGTTAACTAGCAGCATAAATAGTATGCTAATTAGCATAGTTTTGCTGATTTCAAGGAGAAGGGATGGCAGCTTTCTGCATACCATGTATGCTAATTAGCATACTATACTGAGTGGAAGTTAGTACAAAAAAATTTGTACAATATGCCAATTGAAGGTATGCTAATTAGCATATTGTCTATGCCAGTGGGCATAGACAATATGCTAATTAGCATACCTTTGCTGGTTTTAAGGAGAAGAGATAACATCTCTCTGTATATTGTGTATGCTAATAAGAATACCATGTATGCTGATTAGCATACTGTATGCTGGTTTCAAGAAGGGATGACAACTTTCTATATACTGTGTACGCTAATAAGCATACTATGCTGTGAGTGGAAGTTAGCAAAAACAAAAATCCACAGTATGCTAATTGAAGGAATTCTAATAGCATACCATGTATACTAATCATCATACTGTTTATGCCAGTTGGCATAGACAATATGCTAATTAGCATATTGTTTATGCCAATTGGCATATACAGTATGCTAATTAACATACCATTGCTGGTTTCAAGGAGAAAACATGGAATCTTCTTGTATATTGTATATGCTAATTAACATACTATAGTATGCTGTGAGTGGAAGTTAGCATAAACAAAAATGTGCAGTATGCTAATTAGAATGTATTCTAATTAGCTACTGTGAGTATGCTAATTAGCATACTGTTTTTGTTAGTTAGCATAGACAGTTTGCTAACTAGCATAAACATTATGCTAATTAACATACCTTTGCTGATTTCCAACGAGAAAGTATACAAATTCAATGTTTACAAGACAAAAAAGAATGCCAACAATACACATAGTGATGTCTTAAAAAAAAATTCGTACAGGATCTGATCATTACTATGTGAAGTGAATGTCAGAATAAACATTGGAAAGGCAATTTACAAATTTTCCTCATAATGTTACAAAACTGCAGAGAGCCTCCTACTCTGGATAAGATTGTGCTTTAGCAAGCTTGTACACTCACTTTTGCCCAGTGTCCGTTTGCTTCTTTGTTTGCTGAGCTTTTGGGTCTTGCTCTCTTTCTTCTTCTTGCTGAGCTTTTGGTTCTTGCAACTCTCTTTCTTCTTCTTCTTGCTGCTGCTTCTGTAATTTTTCCCTCTATAGCCTCTCTCTCTTACGTCTTTTAGCTTCTTCATTAGCCTCCCTTTGTATCCTACACAAGGCTTTCTTACGCTCAGCCTCATTGCACTTTTGCATTTATGATGCCAGCTTCCTGATCACTTCTTGTGAAAACAAATCTGGGGCAGTATCAAACACATTTTCAGCTGTATACGTTGCACGATCCTCTGATTGCAGCCATAGGAACATCCAGCTGCTCAAAGTATTTATTGATAGCCATTTTTTGGCTATTTGAAATTTCTATAGTGAGCTACCTCACCCTACCAAGATCACCTAAATACTATGGCTATCCCTACCTTTTCATCGTACATAGGTGTGTGTGAGTTAGGGGCCTTTTCCCATATCTCCTTAAAACTCTAGTCATTCGGTTAGTTGAGCCAAAAAAGTAAATAAAATAAAAAAATAAGATATATTATGGCCCATTTTTGTTTAAATATTTCATTGTATATAGGGTCTAAATATAAGGAATTTTTATAATTACTTTGGTATTTATTTAAATATTTCTACCTAGGTGTGTGATATTTGCCTATGTATGCTATGTACATTGATTCACCATTACCAGAATTTTTCTTACCATTTTCCATACTCTTTATTCCATATAGAAATATTTTCATGCAAGCTTCTCTTATTTTTGGTGTGAATCCACTCTTTGGAAAAAACCTCAAAATTACCTTTCACCATTAGTCATTACCTTTTACCAAATTCCTATTTTCTACAGGTAATATTTCTTACCTCTTGTAAATAAATATACATCAATAGAAACAAATGAGGGTCCTCCTTATTTGATTCCCTATATTTTTATATGTTTATTTTTTATAAATATAGTCCACACTATTCTAGATTCCATGAATTGTTTATATATACTAGTCTCATTATATCCATATATTATATTTATGCATAATCCAGAAGCATGTATATTTCCAAACTCTTAAGAATCAATTAGGTCATGCTGTCTTGCAAGGAGGGGTTCACCTTTGGAGCCATATGAAAATCCAACAAAAGGGGGGCCACTGAATATTTTTTTGTGAAGAAAAATAGGAATTTTGGTGGGATTTTTTATATTCATCTCCACTCCAAATTTGAGGTGGTAGTTAAAAGACAAAATGTGGACCAAATGCTAAATAATCACCTCAAAAATTTTGATAATTTTAGGAGCTACCACCGGTGAGGTATGATTTTTTGAATGGATCCTAGTCTGCCCACTTTTCTCACAAGTAGCCCATAGTCTTCTCTCACCTTTTTCCACACTTCTACACACACACACACACACACACACACACACACACACACACACACACACACACACACACACACACACACACACACACACATATTCCTCTCATTTCCTCACTCAAACCTGCACCTTCCATGGTTTCTCTCACCTTCTTCACCATTAACCTCCACTCTTACTTCCATAGCTCTCATATGAGCTCTACATGTACATACACCATCTGTATGCCTCTCTTCTGCAAATTGAGAGATCTCATCAATCGAATATCCATTTTCATCGCGATAATCAACCTTGGCGGCGGTAGCATAAAGAAGAGAAGAAGAACAAGAGGATCAATAGTCATTTTGAGAATCTACACAAGTAAGTCCAAAACACTCTT
Organism: Adiantum capillus-veneris; assembly: GCF_014529385.1. Classification (NCBI taxonomy): domain Eukaryota; kingdom Viridiplantae; phylum Streptophyta; class Polypodiopsida; order Polypodiales; family Pteridaceae; genus Adiantum; species Adiantum capillus-veneris. The sequence continues at coordinate 98,631,465 of NC_140960.1, read as the reverse complement.
CAAGCTTCACCATCACAAGGATTTCCTCACTTCATTCAACCATCTTACTTCAACCATTCACCTCATTCTACCCATTGTAGATATATCATCAACGTTCTAGTGATTACTAACACTAACCACTAACATACTAACACAAAATAGCCATTAATCTAACCATAAAAGACTTAGGCGTAGCAACCACTTTGTGAGCTTCACTTTTGGTATGAGAGAAGCTTTCAAGCTACACATTGCAAGTGAGAGAGTGTGAGTTCAGAATCTCAAAACCACTATTGTATATGTTCCTCCATCATCAATAAATTGAGGTTAGGTGCATCAAAGGCATGATTTGACGTTCAAATCTTTGTCCTTCCACTTGTGCAATACGGTTTGGTGAATTCAAGGTGACTTGTGTATTTTAAGTTTCTATCATTTTATCTTGTTTGAAAAAGTGTTTTAGTGTGTTTTCATTGCCAATTTTGTGTCCATTGTAAGTGTGTATTGTGGTGAGAGGTCTCTCACACCCTAAGACAATGTGTGTGTGTGTGTGTTGGCAATGTTTAGCATTCACTATGCATTGAGTAGTTTTGTACAAGCTCTACGATAGCATCATAACAAACCATCTCCATTTGCAAGTCGTAAACAAGGTATTATGCAAGTTCGTGTGTTTGTGGCACATCTTCTTGGTTGTGACAAAATCTCTCTTGCGTCCTAGTTTGCATCCCATAACTAGGTGGTGCCCCTATCTTGTTTGGATTTTGGCTGTGTGTTTGTTGTTGTGTTGTGTTTGTGGCTACCCTAGCCCTAATTGAGCAGCACGGGAGCCTTGAGGGGTGTTTAGAGGTCACCTCTCTTGTTGTCCGTCGCCCCCGACCGCCTCAATTTTGCTACCCCCATGGAGGATGACTTTGTGTTTATTGTTGTTTGTATTGCATAAATGCTTGAATTTTAGAATAATCAAGTAGATTGTATGAATCATGAAAACTTGTATAACCCAATTTATTTTCAAAACAACAAAAATTGATCTAGAATATGGTTTGGATTAGCATAACATAAGAAAGGAAAAACATTTTCACATAAGAATCTAGAATTCATGTTGAAAGGCCTTTCAAAACTTTGTCTGGCTAGTTGATGTCATGAGAAAAAATGATTGTTTGGAACTAACCTTTGTGTGGTTCTAGCATTGAGAGACTATGACACGCTATACCTTTGAGGATATCCCAATCTTCTTTGGGAATTTAGAAGAATATTTTGATGATTTTCTTGATCATTTTAGAATGATTTGTCATCTCTTGGTAAAAGGGATGACATTGAATGTCATAATAATCACTATCTAATTCTCCTAAATGATTTTCTCATGTTAAACTGATCATTTAATATGGGGAAGTGCCAGGGGAGAAAAAGCTAGAATATTGGTTAAGCTAGCAGACCGGCCACTATAGGGATCCAAAGGAGGGAAAATAGGGATCCAAAAGGGGGGCCATTTGCAAAAGATCCATGTGCAACAATGGGCTCAAAAGACCCTAAGGTTCAGCCCATTAAGACTTACAAAATGCTAAGGTTCCAAAATTCAAAGGTTGTGTCCAAAGGTCCACCATGGGGGAATTGGATGCTTTGTGTGTGTTAAAAAAGTCTTTACAATCCCTACTTAGGAGGGGGCGAGCCTTGCTTGTAGGGGATGAGAGAGAAAACCACACACACACACACAAGCTCCCTTTACACAAAGGGAATGAGGGACACATGTCAGCTCCCTAGCCCATATGCCCACAAGGTGTACCCAATTTCTATTGGATGGCCTTGGAGGTGGACCAATGAGAATTAGGCTAGAGTAAATCTAGTTTAATTAATTTAAAAACACTTAACAAAAGAACCAATGAGAATTAAGTCCTCTAGAAGACTATTGGACAATCTCCCAAGGGGTCCAATGAGCATTCAACAGCCCAATAGCTTGCCTGATTCTTATTGGCCAGGAGGCAAAGGGGTCCAATGAGAGTTTACTTGAATTATTAAATTACCTAAAGCTCATACAAAAGGGGAAAGGGGGACACATGTCAGAAGGCTATCACTTATACTGCTTAATTACCATTGGCTAGGCTTGGGGAGGTCCAATAAGAGTAGAGCATGAGCAAATAGCAAGAGGGGTCGACCAAGAGAGAGAGGGGGCTGATTTTTGCAAGGCATTATCACACACACACACAATCACACTCACACAATCTCATGTGTGAAGTAAAGAAGACTCTCTCTCCTTCTCAAGATTTAATGGAAAGCTTACCACCTACTCCAAGCTTGTGAGAAGGGAGGACTACACCAGCAACTCTTGGCTTTGTGATGAAAATCCAACCAAGAGCCAAGCTTCAATGCATGCTCATCTCCTCTACCATGCTAATTACTAAGCTAAGCTATGCTAATATGAGTGATTATGTGAGGAGATGCACATCTTTCTTGTAAGACTACTCCTTCTTCCTCTCAATCTACTCTCATACGCTGCTAGCTCTCACCATCTTTGAAGGTGTGTGAGGTCTTGGGTCTGAGACCGGGGATAACTGATGTTGTGTTTGCTAAGTGTTTTGCTTAGTGCATGAAGCTTTCATCTTCATTGCACTAGCTAGTCTTGAAGGAACACAAAGAATTGTATTGTACAATGTCTCTCTTGATGGGAGAAACCATAATACAAAGCCTTTTGGAGGGGGGACCAGCTCCATGAAAATCCGGTCCTCAACTATTGTCAATAGCTTAATTTCTCTCTCTTTTGAAAGTATTGTTCATGCTATCTAACTAGGTGTTATGCTCTTTGTTGCTCTCTCCACCCAAGCACTCTTGTAATTCTCATTAGGAATCTATTCTAATGAAATGCCCACCATGTTCATGCTAATTTCCGCTACACACAAGTTTTTAGGCCATTAAATATTACATTGGTATCAGAGCACAAGGTTTCTCTTTTCTTGCTCAAGAAGGGAGGTCCTCAAGCTAGCTATAAATGGTTGGTATTATTATTTGCCTGTGAGTAAGTAGAATAGGGATTTTTCAGCCTTGTAATGCGCTTGCCTTCGTAGTGCGCTTGTAGTGCGCACTACGAGCTACAAATGGTCCTCAAGCTAGCTATAAATGGTTGGTATTATTAATTGCCTGTGAGTAAGTAGAATAGGGATTTTTCAGCCTTGTAGTGCGCTTGCCTTCGTGCAGTTAACGGGGCATCATCGTTGAGAGCTATGGTCTTAATAGTGGAGTCCTATGGGGCTTAACCACTATTGAGCTATTAGAAGCTTGACAGGAGCCGGTGTTGTTTTGGTGTTGAACGACCCTCTCTTCTATTCCTTGAAATTAATGGTATTCGAGCCATGGGTACAGTAGCTTGAGTGCTTTTTCTAAAGGGGTAAAGAGGAGTAGGAACTAGGGCTTGAAGTGCCAAAGTACACCTAAAAAGTTTACACCTTAAAGTTGTTAGAATGGCTGACAATAGTAAAGAGAGTGAAATTTATGTTGATAACTTTGATTTTGCTAATGAGCAAGCTACTGATGATGCTCCGATGCTTGTTAACTATCTTGTTTCTATGCTTCAACAAGCCATGGGCAATCCATCTCTCCAAAGTGAAGTGCAACGGCTGCTCCGTGCTCATGGGATTCTCCAAGCTCACCACCATGATGAGAGAACACCTAGGAAGCCTCCTTGTGAGACTTCCAAAAGAGGTCTCTCTCCGATTCGGGAAGAAGAAGAGAATCCATACGAAGGGCTCAAGAATTTACTTCTTGATGATGCATCTCCTTCCCAAAGGAGAACTCAAGAGCCTCCACCGAAGGAACGAGAAAGAAGTGAGTCTCCCGCCACCTCGATGGAGATGGCTCCACGAAGACGGTGGGCTAAACGCTCTCCATCACCACCAAAGCGGAGAAGACCATGATAAAAAGCAAGAGAAGAAAAAGGCGAGAAAGAGGACACCCTCTTCTCCATCTTCTTCATCCTCTTCCTCTTATGAAAGTGATGGTGAAGACGACAAAGATCAAGACAAGAAAAAGGAGAGAAAGAGGTCGCCCTCTTCTCCACCTTCCTCAAATTCTTCACCTTCTGAAGAAAGTGATGGTGCAACCTTTGAACCATCAAAAAGAAGAGGCCATAGGAAATCCTATGCCGCATGGAAACGGTCATCCAAACTCAAGAAGTTCAAAGAGGGAGGGAAGAGCATCTCTTTCCTTACCTATGATGGCACCTTTGGTGCTACGGACAAAGTCTTGGCCTTTATCCAACATTTTGATGTGGCGTTTGGAGATGAGGGCTTCACGGAGTCCTCTAAGCTATTCCATGTAGCTATACACTTTCAAAAGTCCGCCGGGCAATGGTGGTCTAGCCTACGAGCCAACGGTGAAGCTCTGCGAACATGGAAAGCTTTAAGAGCTTCCATTATGAAGCAGTTTTTGGCCACCGATGCCAAAGACAAAGTACTCACAGAATGGCGAAGCTTAAAGCTCTCTCCCTATGAATCCATCGACAAATATGTAGACAAGTTTTGGGACCTACAACCCAAAGCCACTGTCTTCAAAAAGTTGGATTTTGGAGAGAAAAAGCAACAATTTTGTGCGGGCTTAACTGAAGAAATGGTGGAGTATGTCAACTCCTAAAGGCCACGTACCATATCGGCAGTAATACACCATACTATGGTGGCCTCTCGAATCAATTTCCAAACGGGGGCTAAAAGAAATAATAAGCCCACGAAAAACAAGGGTTCCAACGAGCCTAAGGGGAAGGACAATGTCCAAAAGTCTCCTAAGGGCAACTCCAACAAAGCTAAAGAGAAGGGAGTTTACAAAGGTAAAAACAAACTCTCTCCTGAAGAGCTTGAGTGTTATCGCAAGGATAACCGGTGTTTCAAGTGTGGCGAACAAGGGCATGAGTACCGCGCTTGTCCCCAAAAGAACAACCGCCAAGATTCTCCTAGAGCTTCCTTGGTTGAAATCCAAGAGGAGGAGACTCACCAAACTCATCACAAAGGATCTCCTCTATGCCATGCTTGGGGAAAGGTAAGTGAACATGATGCTTTTATTCTCTTTGACCCTGGTTCTACTCACAATTTTATATCTATAGAGTTGGCCACCAAGCTAGGCATACAAGCCTACGAGATGGGAGATGTCCTACCCGCAGACAGTGCTTTCAAGGGGCAAGAAGCTTCAGTCACTCCTTTAATCGGGAAATTGAGGCTTCATGTGCAAAGCTATGTGGACAAAGAGGACTTCTTTATCTCTCCTCTCAAGCATGAGGATGTAATCCTAGGGGCACCATGGTTTGATCGCCTGGCTGCCAATGTTAAATTCCCTGAAAGGAGAATCTCCTTTAAGTTTAGGGAAAAATACATATATATAGATGCTAAGGAAATGGGTAACACTATCCCCATTGTACATACACCAGCTTTTAACAAGTCAATAAAGAGCTCTATTTCCGTGTACATGATTTTTGTTAAAGATTCTCAAAATGAACCTAATGCTTTAGCAAAAGAAAATAAAAGCAACCAAAAGGAATTAGAGCTATCCAAATTTCTCAAGGGGTTTCAAGATGTTTTTATTGACGACATCCCTTGTGAGCTACCTCCTAAACGAGGTAATGATGACCATGCAATTGAACTTCTTCCAGGAAGTTCATCGCCTAACAAACCTCCTTATAGAGTTTCTCAAGCTCAACAACAGGAGATTATGCGGTAAGTGCATGAGTTAGTTGAGAAGGGCATGGTTAGGCCTAGCTCATCTCCATTTTTCTCACCTGTACTATTAGTGCAACAGAAAGAGGGCACATATCGTATGTGTGTCGACTATAGAGCACTAAATAGGATCACTATCAAGAATAGGTTTCCCGTTCCACGTGTAGAAGACCTATTTGATAAGCTACTGATAGTCGTTTTTCGGCTATTCAAAATTGTCATAGTGAGCTACCTCACCCTACCAAATTCACCCAAACACTATGGCTATCCCTACCATTTCACTGTACATAGGTGTGTGTGAGTTAGGGGGCTTTTCCCATATCTTCTTAAAACCCTCAGCTAGCTAGTCACTGGGCTAGTTGAGCCAAAAAAATAAAAAATATTATGGCCCATTATTGTGTAAATATTGCATTGTATATATGGCCTAAATATAGATATTTTTATAATTATTTTGATATTTTATTTAAATATTTATACCTAGGTGTGTGTTTTACTAAACCTGTGTATGCCTTCTTTCATCCTCTTACACCATAAGTATATATTTGCCAATGGGTACATACTCTAATCTCATATTTTTCTTTTATACAAATCACTCTCACATTTCCACCCTCACCCTCGTGAAAACAAAAAATGATTTCTACTCCCTTAGTCACGTTTATTATATTATTTTCATTTACTTGCATACTTTTTCCTCTTTCACCCAAAATAATACAAAGAGGCACCATATCATATGATTCCAATATCTTTCCATATCCATAATTACTCCATATTTATTTATTTATTTTTTACTCAATATTCTAACACCATGTGCTCATTGAGCTAAAATCCATGAATAGTCCATACACTAATCCCACCATGTATATATTGCTTTATTCACCAATAATCATCCTCCATGCATGTATCAAGGGCAACTTGGATGCTTTGTATTATGATATGACAAAGGAGGGGCTCACTCTTGGATGCATTGTACAAATTCAACAAAGGAGGGGACCACTAAAAGACTTTTGCAGGCATAAAAAACAGGCTTTTTGGTGAGAATTTTGGCACCCATCTCCACTCCAAATTTGGAGTGGTGGTCAAAAGAGAAAATGTGGAACAAAAGCTGAATAATCACCTCAAAAATTTTGGTGATTTTTGAAGCAACCACCGGTGAGCTATGATTTTTTGAATGGACCCCAGTCTGCCCACTTTTCTCACAAGTAGCCCATAGTCTTCTCTCACCTCTTTCCACACTTCTACACACACACACAAACACACATTCCTCTCAATCCCTCACTCAAACCTGCACCTTCAATGGTTTCTCTCACCTTCTTCACCATTAACCTCCCCACTTACTCCCATAGCTCTCATATGAGCTCTTCATGTACATACACCATCTCTATGCCTCTCTCTATTATCTCCAAAGTACAATTCCATCTTACCCTTTATATATATACATAAATTCAGCATGTGTACCATGCTTAACCTCTGAAAATCAAGAGATCTCATCAACGTAATTACCATTTTCATCGTGATAATCAACCTTGGCGACGGTGGCGTAAAGAAGAGAAGACGAAGAAGAAGATCGATAGTCATTTTGAGAACCTACACAAGTAAGTCAAAAACTTCTTCAAGCTTCACCATCACAAGGATTTCCTCACTTCATTCAACCATCTTACTTCACCCATCCACCTCATTCTACCCATTGTAAATTCATCATTAACTTTCTAGTGATTACTAACACTAACCACCACTAACATACTAACACAAAATAGTCATTGACCTAACCATAAAAGACACCTCACTTCAAGACATGTGCATAGTAACTCTCTCTCTCTCTCTCTCTCTCTCTCTCTCTCTCTCTCCCATTGCTTAAAACTCTACTTTCACCTTATCTACCATCAATAATGCTCTTTTTGAGCCCACATCCATGACTCAAGCAGACAAAGAAGGCCCGCAATGTTTTGATATTTAGAAAAATCATAATCAAGACTTGTTAGCTTGTAAATTAGGATTTCCAAATAATCTTAATGATGGGTCTCCAACCTATAAATAGGCCCCTCTCCTTCTTGTAAAACAACCCTCCAATATCTCACATAGCACCCCAACACTCTATGCGTGAGGAGAGACTTAGGTGTAGCAACCACTTTGTGAGCTTCACTCTTGGTGTGAGAGAAGCTTTCAAGCTACACATTGCAAGTGAAAGAGCGTGAGTTCAAAATCTCAAAACCACTATTGTATATGTTCCTCCATCATCAATAAATTGAGGTTTGGTGCATCAAAGGCGTGCTTCAACGTTCAAATCTTCGTCCTTCCACTTGTGCGATACGGTTTAGTGAATTCAAGGTGACTTGTGTATTTTGAGTTCTATCATTTGATCTTGCTTTAGAAAGTGTTTTAGTGTGTTTTCATTGCCAATTTTGTGTCCATTATAAGAGGGTATTGTGGTGAGAGGTCTCCCACACCCTAAGACAGTGTGTGTGTGTTGGCAATGTTTAGCATTCACTAAGCATTGAGTGAGTTTTTTGTACAAGCTCTACGATAGCAACATAACGAACCATCTCCATTTGCAAGTCACAAATAAGGTATCATGCAAGATACATTCCTCTCTCTCTTCCCTTTGCTCTAGCTCTCTCTAGTCCATTCTGTGTGTCTTGGTGTGAGGTTGCTTGTGTGTGTTTTGTGGCGCATCCTCTTGGTTGTGCCAGAATCTCTCTTGCGTCCTAGTTCGCATACCATAACTAGGTGGTGCCCCTTCATTTGTTTGGCTGTGGGTTTGTTGTTGTTGTTTCTTGCTTGTGGTTGCCCCAGCCCCAATTGAGCAGCACGGGAGCCTTGAGAGGTGTTTAGAGGTCGCCTCTCTTGTTGCCCGCCCCGGACCGCCTCACTACAAGGATCGACCTACTTCAGTAGGATTGACCTAAAAAGTGGCTATCATCAAATAAGGATAGTTGATCAAGACATTGTAAAGACCGCATTTCGCATCACATTTGGTCTTTATGAATACATTGTCATGCCTTTTGACTTGACCAATGCACCAGACACATTCAACTGCTTGATGGAGAAGCTGTTCAGGCCTCATCGAACCTTCACTGGAGTGTTCTTTGATGATATTATCATCTACTCTAATTCATTAGACAAACACAAGCAACACCTCCAGGTAATATTTCAAGTTTTGAGAGAGAATAAACTTTATGTTAATCGAAAGAAAAGTGAATTTTTCTTGCAAGAGATTCAGTATTTAGGTCACATTATCTCTCAAGATGGCTTCCAAATGGATCCATAAAAGCTAAAGGTAATAAAAGGATGGCCTAAACCAAGGATTCTTCATGAACTAAGAAGCTTTATAGGTATGTGTGCATACTATAGACGCTTCATAGAAAAGTTCTCACAAATTGCGGGACCCTTACATGACCTAACAAAGAAAAGCGTTAAGTATACATGGTCTGCTAAGGAGAACAATCCTTTCGAAAAGCTTATCTCTCAACCTGTGCTTACACTACTGGATCTCTCAAAACCATTTGAGGTCCAATGTGATGCTTGTGGTGATTGCCTTGGAGCTGTTTTGCTTCAAGAAGGGCACATCATAGGCTATGAAAGTCGAAGGCTCGACCCTGTTGAGCAAGCTCTAGGCATATATGAAAAGGAACTCCTTGCAGCTCTACATGCCTTAGACTCGTGGAAGCACTATTTATTGTGGACTCCTTTCATTCTACGAACGGATCACCAAAGTCTTAAGTACTTCATGACGCAGACCAAGCTCTCTGACGAACAAATGAGGTGGGAAAATTTTCTTTCGCAATTTCATTTTCATATTGCTCACATTGCTGGAAAGCATAATCAAGTAGGTGATGCACTCTCAAGACGGCCGAGAGTGAATGCGGTTTCCATAGCAACTCACAATGATCTATCTTCGATGATAGATGAGTATGCTATTGATCCCGATTTTAGAGATGTGATTTCAGCCCTTGCATCAGGGAAGAAAGAAGAACCATTTACTTTACAAGATGGTTATCTTCTCTATGGCAATAGACTATGTGTTACTAACTCACTACGTGAGAAAGTAATGTATGAATCTCATGCTCCACCTTATGCGGGGCATAGAGGGATTCAGTCTACCTTAAATGGAATTGAAACATATTTCTATTGGCCTACCATGAAAGTGAACATACAAGAGTATGTTTCTAAATGTGTGGTATGCCAAAAGACAAAATTGAGGGAAGGAACTTGGATTGCTTCAACCCTTGCCAATCCCTAATTCACCATGGGAGAGCATATCCATGGATTTTATCTTTGGATTGCCTAAGTCTATCCATGGGAATACAGGAATATGGACGATAGTAGACAGGTTCAGTAAACAAGCTCATTTTATACCTGTCAAAAAGACTATCAAAGCCCATCAAATGGCAACCCTCTTCATTTTACAAATTTTCAAGTACCATGGCTTGCCAATGTCCATAGTGTCGGATAGAGATCCTAGAATGACCAGTAATTTCTGGAAGGGTCTCTTTGAGAATTTAGGGACAAGGCTAAACTTCTCTTCGGCCTATCTTCCACAAACGGATGGCCAAGGTGAAATAACTAACCTAACAATTCTCGATCTACTAAAAGCCTATGTAATGGAAGTAGATCAAAGATCCCAATGGGAGAAGTACTTACCCTTAGTGGAGTATGCTTACAATAACACTGTACATACTTCCACGGGAAAAGCACCTTTCGAGGTAATTGAGGGAAGATCAAAAAGTCCCTTGCTACTCAAGGTACATGGGAAGATCTTCGTTGCAGATGAGTATAGTCGAGACCTACAAGAATCTTTTCAAAAGATTAAGGATGCTATCTCTATCTCACAACAAAGGAAAAAGGCTGTTGTTGACAAGCACAGAAGATCCCAATCCTTTAAAGAAAATGATTGGGTCTTATTAAAATTCCCCAAGGCTCGATTAAGGCACACGACGGGCAAGAATCCTACGGGACACCAAAAGTACTATGCTAAACTAGTAAAAAGGTACTATGGTCCCTTCCAGATTCTTAGGCCAATCAATGATATGGCCTATCAACTCAAGTTTCCCACTCATTGGCTCATACACAATGATTTCGATGTGAGCCTATTAAAGCCTTACAAAAGAGATCCACCTCAAGAACCAACTATTGAAGACCCACCGGAGATAGAGGACCAAGAGGAGGTGCTGCAGCCCGAGTCCATTCTCCGACATGAAGACAAGGTACTAAGAGGCGGTAAGACTATCCGATGATATCTTATTACGTTTAAGAATTATCCTTTTGAAGATGCTAGATGGATGCAAGGCATACAATTAAAGGATAACCTAAACCTTGTCAATGCTTTACAATGCTTCCCAAGAGTAAGAAAATGTACAAAATTTTAAAAATGAACAAAGTTTTTGTCTTATAAGACTCTCTTTTTCTTTATTGTGCACAAAAATGAAGTAGTATGCATGCTTAGATCAAGTTTGCGGAGAAGATGTCTCCCAAACACCAAGTAGAGCTTGTCACTCTACTATGGAAGATTGATAGGACTAATGTGCAGACATGCTTGCGGCAGCCTCAGGCTCTCAAGCACCAAATGGACTAGTCATCCATTGTGGAATGATGTCGTAGGGTAACATGGGGATCCTCTACCCGCTAAGAAAAGGACTCATGAATATGCTTTATCTTCTCTACACCATAGTCGAGGACGACTATGATTTCAAGAGAGAGGTAATGTCATAATATTCAATATCTAATTCTCCTGAATGATTTTCTCATGTTAAACTGATCATTTAATATGGGGAAGTGCCAGGGGAGAAAAAGCTAGAATATTGGTTAAGCTAGCAGACCGGCCACTGTAGGGATCCAAACGAGGGAAAATAGGGATCCAAAAGGGGGGCCATCTGCAAAAGATCCATGTGCAACAATGGGCTCAAAAGACCCTAAGGTTTAGTCCATTAAGATTCCAAAATGCTAAGGTTCCAAAATTCAAAGGTTGTGTCCAAAGGTCAACCATGGGGGAATTGGATGCTTTGTGTGTGTCAAAAAAGTCTTTACAATCCCTACTTAGGAGGGGGCGAGCCTTGCTTGTAGGGGATGAGAGAGAAAGACACACACACACACACACACACACACACACACACACACACACACACACACACACACACACACACACACACACACACACAAGCTCCCTTTACACAAAGGGAATGAGGGACACATGTCAGCTCCCTAGCCCATATGCCCACAAGGTGTACCCAATTTCTATTGGATGGCCTTGGAGGTGGACCAATGAGAATTAGGCTAGAGTAAATCTAGTTTAATTAATTTAAAAACACTTAATAAAAGAACCAATGAGAATTAAGTCCTCTAGAAGACTATTGGACAGTCTCCCAAGGGGTCCAATGAGCATTCAGCAGCCCAATGGCTTGCCTGATTCCTATTGGCCAGGAGGCAAAGGGGTCCAATGAGAGTTTAGTTGAATTATTAAATTACCTAAAGCTCTCACAAAAGGGGAAAGGGGGACACATGTCAGAAGGCTATCACTTATCCTGCTTAGTTACCATTGGCTAGGCCTTGGGGAGGTCCAATGAGAGTAGAGCATGAGCAAATAGCAAGAGGGGTCGACCAAGAGAGAGAGGGGGCTGATTTTTGCAAGGCATTATCACACACACACAATCTCATGTGTGAAGTAAAGAAGACTCTCTCTCCTTCTCAAGCTTTAATGGAAAGCTTACCACCTACTCCAAGCTTGTGAGAAGGGAGGCCTACACCAACAACTCTTGGCTTTGTGATGCAAATCCAACCAAGAGCCAAGCTTCAATGCATTCTTATCTCCTCTATCATGCTAATTACTAAGCTAAGCTATGCTAATATGAGTGATTATGTGAGGAGATGTACATCTTTTTTGTAAGACTACTCCTTCTTCCTCTCAACAAGTGATTTTCTGTTGCTATTCCTTAGAGGAAACGCTGAGCAATGGTTTTGGAGTATGTCTTCTCAGATTGAAGGTGGATATACCCAAATTTCCAAAGCTTTGAAGGCTAGATTCTCTAAAGTTCCAACAATGGAGAAAGCATGGACTTCATTGAGGAGACTTCAATAACATGGTGAAGACTACTATGCTTATGAGGATGAATTTTCTCGTCAATGGACATGATGTGGGTTTAGTTCTACATTTCTAGATTATGTAAAAATGGATCAATTTATTTTGGGTTTGTCTCTTTTCTAAAGACTAAGGTTACTTGTAGTGGACCCTCTACCTTTAAAGAAGCGGTCACTATTGCCCGAAGGAAGTTTCACAAGTACTTCTACATCGAAAATGGTTTCCCTCATGCTGGAAGAACCAACCATCAAGAAAGTATATCAATCAAGGAATCGGCTCCTTTTCCATACTTCTCTCCTTCTACTCCAAAAAATGTTGAACATGATATTTACATGCCAGTTGATTATTCAAGTGCTAAAGTGTGTGGTCGAGATGCAAATGTGGCATCTCTTTCTTCTACCTTTAACACAAGAATGCAAAAATCAACATAAAATATCTCAAATGGCATTGATGATGGTTCAATAGTGGATACATCCAACCTTTTGTGGAGGATCATTTTCTAGTCAAAGCAGAGGAAGCTTTTGTGCAACGTGACTCTACGGAGAATGAAAACATTGAAGGTAACCTTGATTCTATGGAATGTTCTGAGAGTGTCTTGTCTAAAAGAAGAGAGTGAAGAAGATGATGAAATCATAAGTGCGGAGACCATAGACCACATTGATCATAAAGAGATGACTGTGTAGATGGAATTCCAACTCCAAAACAAAGTAGAAGAGTGTGAGTTGAATCCATTTGAGGATAATCTTCAAGAAGTGTTTGAGGATGTTGAAAGGCATTGGTATGACCCATGTATGTTAAGCATGGAGGAACCTATCATGCAAGAAGCCAAAGTTTTCACAAAATCAGAAAGTAATTCTTCAACCTTTGAGGTGGTACAATGTGAGGAGTTCCAACCTTGGCAAGGGGGGGCTTAGAAGGGGATGAAGAACATGGGAGAGTAGTAAAAAATAAGATCATAAAAGGAAATTGTCAAAAGGGTATCATTATCTCCAATGATGTATCAGTGGGTGGCTTTTCATTCATGGGACAGTCTCTTAGCAAGAAAATCCAAATTTTTGAAGCCCCAATCGGCTTCACATTGGGTTTCACCTCTTCAAAGTCAACTCCTCCTCTCTTCACATGTACTTCCATCGTGGGCACCATACCTTCTTATGAATACTTGGTGATGAATGGATGTTTCCAAACCTTCTTCATTTGGTTATTTGGTGTATGAAGGTCTCGCATTGTGATGCTTTTGGTACAATTCATAGATAAAAAACTTGCAGATTGCTACATGTGGATCTTGTGTAGGTCGTTACCAAAATCTATTCTCTTCCAAGGCGTTGGCAGTGATAGGAACCTTGGTATATTGTCTACTTCTGTGATAAACTTTTTGCAACACCTTTTTACACTAGTTCGAGGCATGGATCAAGGTCTTCTAAATTATGAAGGTCATGGAGTTTCTGACTTGATGAGCCTACCAAGGTTGAATGACTTTTATGGGCAAGAATTCAGAGATATGCTCATAGAAGCTCTTGAAGATCGTAGCAAATACATCAACTTTACACAGGAGACATAGCAAACTATCTTTTATATCACATTCATAGTGGTGGAAGAAATGATGAATAACAATAAAAGCTACAAGTTTCTTCAACCAAATTCAGTAAGTGATTCCATATCATACATTTCTCATTGGAAGAGAAACTTAAAGATATTTGATCCTGGGGGGTGTTTATGGTTTTTTTTTTAAAATCGAGGAGGTTTACTTAGCCACTTTATTACATCATGATATTTCACAGCACAAAAGGCTTTCTAATCATACAAAAAATCTCATTTATGAAAGGTGAAAGCAAACAAAGACAAATGTTACAAGATCTACATGCTTTGCGATTGGATAAATGGTACATGAATGTACCATTATCTTGGGGGGGGGGGGGGGGGGGGGCTAATGATAGCCATTTTTTGGCTATCCAAAATTTCCATAGTGGGCTAATTATCCCTACCAAGATCACCTAAACACTGTGGCTATCCCTACCTTTTCATCGTACATAGGCATGTGTGAGTTAGGGGCCTTTTCCCATATCTCCTTAAAAATCTAGTCATTGGGTTAGTTGAGCCAAAAAAGTAAATAAAATCAAAAAATAAATATACTATGGCCCATTTTTGTGTAAATATTTCATTGTATATAGGGTCTAAGTACAAGAAAATTTTATAATTATTTTGGTATTTATTTAAATATTTCTACTTAAGTGTGCGTTATTTGTCTATGTATGCTATGTACATTGACTCACCATTACCACAATTTTTTTAACCATTTTCCATACGCTTTTTTACATATAAAAATATTTTCATGCAAGCTTCTCTTATTTTTGGTGTGAATCCACTCCTTGGAAAAAAAACTTTAAAAAAACCTTTCACCATCAGTCATTGCCTTTTACTAAATTCCTATTTTCTACAGGTAATATTTATTACCTCTTGTAAATAAATATACATCAATAAAAACAAATGAGGTTCCTCCTCATTTGATTCTCTATATTTTTATCTATTTATTTTTTATAAATATAGCCCACACTATTCTAGATTCCATGAATTGTTTATATATATTAGTATGTTTCTTCCATCATATCCATATATTATATTTATGCATAATCCATAACCATGTATATTTTCAAACTCCTAAGAATCAATTAGGTCATGCTCTCATGCAAGGAGGGGCTCAACTTTGGAGCCATATTTAAATTCAACAAAAGGGGGGCCACTGAAGACTTTTTTGTGAAGAAAAATAGGCATTTTGGTGGGATTTTTTATATCCATCTCCACTCCAAATTTGAAGTGGTGATTAAGAGACAAAATGTGGAAAAAATACCGAGTAATCACCTCAAACATTTTGATAATCTTTGGAGCTACCACCGATGAGGTATGATGTTTTGAGTGGACCCCAGTCTGCCCACTTTTCTCACAAGTAGCCCATAGTCTTCTCTCACCTTTTTCCACACTTCTACACACACACACACACACACACACATACACACACACACACACACACACACACACACATTCCTCTCAATTTCTCACTCGAACCTGCACCTTTCATGGTTTCTCTCACCTTCTTCACCATTAACCTCCACTCTTACTTCCATAGCTCTCATATGAGCTTTACATGTACATTCACCATCTCTATACCTCTCTCTATTACTTATAGTACAATTCCATCTTACATCTTTCAGCATGTAAACCATGCTTCACCTCTGAAAATTAAGAGATCTCATCAATCAAATTGCCATTTTCATCGCGATAATCAACCTTGGCAGCGGTGGCATAAAGAAGAGAAGAAGAACAAGAAGATCGATAGTCATTTTGAGAACCTACACAAGTAAGTCCAAAACTTTTTCAAGCTTCACCATCACAAGGATTTTCTCACTTCATTCAACCATCTTACTTCAACCATCCACCTCCTTCTACCCATTGTAGATATATCATTAACTTTCTAGTGATTACTAACACTAACTACTAACATATTAACACAAAATAGCCATTGACCTAACCATAAAAGACACCTCACCTCAAGAAATGTGCATAGTAACTCTCTCTCTCTCTCTCTCTCTCTCTCTCTCCTTCCTTCCTTCCTTAAAACTCTACTTTCACCTTATCTACCATCAATAATGCTCTCTTTCGAGCCCACATCTATGACTCAAGCAGACAAAGGAGACCCGCAATGTTTTGATATTCAGAAAAAATCATAATCCTGATTTATTGGCTTGTAAATTAGGATTTATAATAATCTTAATGAGGGGTCTTCAACCTATACATAGGCCCCTCTCCTTCTTGTAAAACAACCTCCAATATCTCACATAGCACCCCAACACTCTATACGTGAGGAGAGACTTAGGCATAGAAACCACTTTGTGAGCTTCGTTTTTGGTGTGAGAGAAGCTTTTGAGCTACGCATTGCAAGTGAGAGAGTGTGAGTTCAGAATCTCAAAACCACTATTGTATATGTTCCTCCATCATCAATAAATTGAGGTTCGGTGCATCAAAGGCGTGATTTGACGTTCAAATATTCGTCCTTCCACTTATGCAATATGGCTTGGTGAATTCAAGGTGACTTGTGTATTTTAAGTTTCTATCATTTGATCTTGTTCGAGAAAGTGTTTTAGTGTGTTTTCATTGCCAATTTTGTGTCCATTGTAAGAG
Organism: Adiantum capillus-veneris; assembly: GCF_014529385.1. Classification (NCBI taxonomy): domain Eukaryota; kingdom Viridiplantae; phylum Streptophyta; class Polypodiopsida; order Polypodiales; family Pteridaceae; genus Adiantum; species Adiantum capillus-veneris. Next base: position 98,614,563 of record NC_140960.1, on the reverse strand, counting down.
AGTATTGTGGTGATAGGTCTCCCACACCGTAAGAGAGAGTGTGTATGTGTTGACAATGTTTAGAGCATTTAGTTTTGTACAAGCTCTACGATAGAATCATAACGAACCATCTTCATTTGAAAGTCATAAACAAGGTATTAAATAGTATGCTAATAAGCATACCTTTGCTGGTTTCAAGGAGAAGAGATGACATGCAGTGTTCGGGAAAACTCATTTCTCCAAACGTACAAAATTCCCTTTCTTGAATTTTTAAAGAGGAAATCTTAGAAAATTAGATTTATTTTTCAGGCTTTTACAACAATTTTCTCTATTTTGGGGCGGAATTTCTCCTTGTCCCCTTGCCTTCAACCAACATTTTTGAAATTGAAAACGGCACGATATTAAGCTGAGACACATTTTTCCCGAACACTGATGACAGGTCTCTGCATCTTGTGTATGCTAATTAGCATATTGTTTATGCTAGTTGGCATTCTGTGGGTATGCTAATTAGCATAGTTAACTGGCATAAATAGTATGCTAATTAGCATAGTTTTGCTGGTTTCAAGGAGAAGGGATGGTAGCTTTTTGTATATTGTGTATGCTAATTAGCATATTATACTGAGTGGAAGTTGGTACAAACAAAAATATACAGTATGCCCATTGAAGGTATGCTAATTAGCATACTGTCTATGCCAATAGGCATAGACAATATGCTAATTAGCATACCTTTGCTGGTTTTAAGAAGAAGAGATTACAGCTCTCTGTATAAGGTGTATGCTAATAAGCATACCATGCATGCTAATTAGCATATTGTATGCTGGTTTCAAGAAGGGATGGCAGCTAATAGCCACTCTTTTTTTCATGCAAACTCCCACTATAAAAGAGGTGTGTGACTATTTGTTGACAAGAGTGGTTTCCCCCAAACTAGACCACATTAACTAGGGTTTGAATGAGCAGAAGCCCCCCCTGCCCCGCCTCCCCCTTGACAACAAAATTAGGGTGTATGTACTTCCCTCGGACAGTGTATTCTAATTAGCATACTATGTTGTGAGTGGAAGTTAGCAAAAACAAAAATCCACAGTATGCTAATTAACATACCATTGTTGGTTTCAAGGAGAAAACATGGCAGCTTCATGTATACTGTATATGCTAATTAGCATACTATGGTATGCTGTGAGTGGAAGTTAGCACAAACAAAAATGTGTAGTATGCTAATTAGAATGTATTCTAATTAGCTACTGTGGGTATGCTAATTAGAATGTATTCTAATTAGCTACTGTGGGTATGCTAATTAGCATACATGATATGCTAATTAGCATACTGTTTTTTCTAGTTAGCATAAACAATCTGCTAACTAGCATAAACAATCTGCTAACTAGCATAAACATTATACTAAATAGCATACCTTTGCTGATTTCCAACGAGAATGTATACAATTTCAATGTTTACAAGACAAAAAAGAATGCCAACGTACACATATGATATATTAAAAAAAAGAATTGTACAGGATCTGATCATTACTATCTGAAGTGAATGTCAGAATAGTTACAAACATTCGAAAGGCAATTTACAAATTTTTCTCATAATGTTACAAAATTGCAGAGAGCCTCCTACTCTGGAGAAGATCGTGGTTTAGCGCACTTGTACACTCGCTTTTGCTCAGTGTTCGTTTTCTTCTTTGTTTGCTGAGCTTTTGGGTCTTGCTCTCTTTCTTCTTCTTGCTGAGCTTTTGGTTCTTGCAACTCTCTTTCTTCTTCTTCTTGGTGTTGGTTTTGTAAATTTTCCTCTGTAGTGTCTCTCTCTTATGTCTTTCAGCTTCTTTATTAGCCTCCCTTTGTCTCCTACACAAGGCTTCCTTATGCTGCGTCTCATTGCACTTTTGCATTTATGATGCCAGCTTCCTGATCACTTCTTGTGAAAACAAATATGGGGCAGTATCAAACGCATTTTCAGCTGTATATGGTCTACGATCCTCTGATCGCAGCCATAGGAACATCCAGCTGCTCAAAGTATCTATTGTTAGCCATTTTTTGGCAATCTGGAATTGCCATAGTGAGCTACCTCACCCTACCAAGATCACCTAAACACTGTGGCTATCCCCACCTTTTCATTGTACATAGGCATGTGTGAGTTAGGGGCCTTTTCCCATATCTCCTTAAAACTCTAGTCATTGGGTTAGTTGAGCTAAAAAAGTTGTATATATATATATATATATATATATATATATATATATATATATATATATATAGATATATATATATTATGGTCCATTTTTGTGTAAATATTTCATTGTATATAGGTTCTAAATATAATGAATTTTTATAATTATTTTGGTATTTATTTAAATATTTCTATGTAGGTGTGCGTTTCTTGCCTATGTATGCTATGTACATTGACTCACCATTACCACAATTTTTTTTACCATTTTCCATACTCTTTATTCCATATAGAAATATTTTCATGCAAGCTTCTCTTATTTTTGGTGTGAATTTACTCTTAGGAAAAAACCTCAAAAACACCTTTCACCATCAGTCATTGCCTTTTACTAAATTCCTATTTCCTACAGGTATTACTTTTTAACTCTTGTAAATAAATATACATCAATAAAAACAAATGAGGGTCCTTCTCATTTGATTTCCTATATTTTCATATATTTATTGTTTTATAAATATAGCCCACACTATTCTAAATTCCATGAATTGTTTATATATAGTAGTCTATTTTTCCATCATATCCATATATTATATTTATGCATAATCCACAACTATATATATTTTCAAACTCCTAAGAATCAATTAGGTCATGCGGCTAACCTTTGGAGCCATATGCAAATCCAACAAAAGTGGGGCTACTGAAGACTTTTTTGTGAAGAAAAATAGGCATTTTGGTAGGATTTTTTATATCCATCTCCACTCCAAATTTAAAGTGGTGGTTGAAAGACAACAAATGTGGAACAAATGATGAATAATCACCTCCAAAATTTTGATAATTTTTGGAGCTACCACCGGTGAGGTATGATTTTTTGAGTGGACCCCAGTCTGCCCACTTTTTTCACAAGTAGACCATAGTCTTCTCTCACCTTTTTCCACACTTCCACACACACACACACACACACATTCCTCTCAATCCCTCACTCAAACCTGCACCTTCCATAGTTTCTCTCACCTTCTTCACCATTAACCTCCCCTCTTACTTCCATAGCTCTCATGTGAGCTCTACTTATACATACACCATCTCTATACCTCTCTCTATCACTTCCAAAGTATAATTCCATCTTATCCCTTCTCTATATACATAAAATTCAGCATGTAAATCATGCTTAACCTCTGAAAATTGAGAGATCTCATCAATCAAAAATTACCATTTTCATCGCGATAATCAACCTTGGCAGCGGTGGCATAAAGAAGAGAAGAAGAACAAGAGGATCGATAGTCATTTTGAGAACCAACACAAGTAAGTCCAAAACTTCTTCAAGCTTCACCATCACAATGATTTTCTCACTTCATTCAACCATCCACCTCATTCTACCCATTGTAGATATATCATTAACTTTCTAGTGATTAGTAACACTAACCACTAACATACTAACACAAAATAGCCATTGAACTAACCATAAAAGACACCTCACCTCAAGACATGTCCATAGTATCTCTCTCTCTCTCTCTCTCTCTCTCCTTCCTTAAAACTCTACTTTCATCTTATCTACCATCAATAATGCTCTCTTTGGATCCCACATCCATGACTTAAGCAGACAAAGAAGGCCGCCAATGTTTTGATATTAAAAAAAAATCATAATTCTGATTTGTTATCTTGTAAATTAGGATTTCCAATAATCTTAATGAGGGGTCTCCAACTTATAAATAGGCCCCTCTCCTTCTTGTAAAACAACCTCCAATATCTCACATAGCACCCCAACACTCTATGCGTGAGGAGAGACTTAGGCGTAGCAACCACTTTGTAAGCTTCACTTTTTGGTGTGAGAGAAACTTTCAAGCTACACATTGAAAGTGAGAGAGTGTGAGTTTAGAATATCAAAACCACTATTGTATATGTTCCTCCATCATTAATAAATTGAGGTTTGTTGCATCAAAGGCGTGATTCGATGTTCAAATCTTCGTCCTTCCACTTGTGAAATATGGTTTGGTGAATTCAAGGTGACTTGTGTATTTTAAGTTTTTATCATTTGATCTTGTTTGAGAAAGTGTTTTAGTGTGTTTTCATTGCCAATTTTGTGTCCATTGTAAGAGGGTATTGTGGTGAGAGGTCTCCCATACCCTTAGACAGTGTGTGTGTGTGTGTGTGTTGGCAATGTTTAGCATTCACTAAGCATTGAGTAGTTTTACAAGCTCTACGATAGCTTAAATAACGACCATCTCCATTTGCAAGTCATAAACAAGGTATTACACAAGTTCCATTCCTCTCTCTGTAAGGTTTCCAGTTTCTGAAACCTTAAAGGTTGTAGAAAGCTTAATCAAACTAATATGATTATTGAAAAAGCAATGTAGAATTGTTCGACCATGGCAAATATTGGTATTTTTGGAATCTTAAGCACAGCAAACCCCGGGCTAGAAATTTTCAGATTTAAATTCGGACAAAAACTGACCCCGCTAGTCCTCCAGGAAGATTCAATGGAAAATAAATTATTAAGAAAAATTGAAGGGTTAGAGTAATCATTTAAGCATAGACTTTATTAAAGGTCTCCCAGATATTTACAAGATATTTACCAATTAAGCAAAAATAGGTCAAATTATAGCAAAATTGACATTTTAAAAGCTGACAGGTAATGGGAGGGTCATCATTGACCTGTCAGGGACTCATTTAGCAGCAAAGGGCATTTTTTGACTTACTAGGGACTGCTTGAACTGCAAGCAATTGCCTTTTTCAGCCGGTGAGAGCTTTTGAGTGCCAGAAAACTATAAATAGGACCCCTAGCTTCACATTTTACACAGACTCGGAGCCTTGACACACTACCGCTATGCAAAAATTATTAGAGATTAATCTTTAATTGATTAACCTAAACGGTAATTAGTCTAATCTTTCTTAATTAGTAAGGTTAGATTAAGCTAGTTTGTTAATAAATAAAAGATTAGGCCTATGTATACTTATAAATCCTCTCTTAATTAATTATTTTTTGCTGATTGTTGTAATTAAACTTGGTAATGTTAAGCTAATTAATTATCCTATCATATTAGGGCTGAAATTAACCAAATTAACCATGATTTAATGGTAAACATATTAATTAAACTTAGATTAAGTTGAGGTAATTATCAGAGCTGCATTAGACATAAGCTAGAAAAATTATCCTATAATTTTTTGAGTAATTTTCCTAATTAATTAGGCAGAATTACAGTGTTTTTTTGAGAAAATTAGAGGGGAAAATAATCAAATCAATCCCAAATGCTCTGAGATATTTATTAGTGGTTAATTAGGTGTTGAAGAACCCGTGATAATTAGGATAAGCTCAACTAATTAATCTAGCTAATTACTTTAGCAGAAATACTCTATTTTGGAGAAAATTAAATAGGGAAAATTAGTAAAATGATTTCAAATGCTCTGAGATATTTATCAATGGTTAATTGGATGTTAATGAACCTATGATAATTAGGAGAGTATCAGATATTTAATCTAGCTAATTACTTTAGGAGGAATACTCTGCTTTTTTAGCAAAATAAATAGGGGAAATTAGTAAACTGATTTTAAATGCTATGAGATATTTATCAATGGTCAAATAGGTGTTGAAAAACATGTGATAATTAGGAGAAGCTCAGATAATTAATCTAGGTAATTACTTTAGCAAAAATACTCTATTTTTTTGGAGAAAATTAAATAGAGAAAATTAGTAAAATGATTTCAAATGCTGTGAGATATTTATGAGTGGTTAATTAGGTGTTAAAAAACCCATGATAATTAAGAAAATATCAGATAATTAATCTAGCTAATTACTTTAGCAAAAATACTCTGATTTTTGAGCAAAGTAAATAGAGGAAATTAGTAAGCTGATTTCAAATGCTATGAGATATTTATCAATGGTTAATTAGGTGTTAAAGAACCTATAATAATTAGGAGAAGCTCATTAAATAATCTAGCTAATTACTTTAACAGAAATACTCTATTTTTTGAGCAAATTAAATAGGGGAAATTAGTAAACTGATTTCAAATGCTGTAAGATATTTATGAGTGGTTAATTAGGTGTTAAGAAACTCTTGATAATTAGGAGAAGCTCATATAATTAATATAGCTAATTACTTTAGTAGAAATACTCTGTTTTTGGAGCAAATTAAATAGGGGAAATTAGTAAAATGATTTTAAATACTGAGAGATATTTATCAATGATTAATTAGGTGTTAGAAGACCCGTGAGAATTAGGAGAAGCTCAGATAATTAGTTTAACTAATTATCTTAGTAGAATTATGCTGTTTTTAGGGGTAAATTAATGGAGGAAACTAGTAAATAATGTGCTATAATTACATGATATTTATTGGAGCTATATTATAGGGTAAAGAGTTCGTGATAATTATGCCAAGCTTAGGAAAGTAGTATAGATATTTAACTAAGTCAAATTATACTATTTCTAGCTAAAAACTAAAGAGGGAAAGTAATAAATCATGCTACACGATTACATGCTATTTATCAAAGCTAGATTACATGATGCAAGGCCATGATAATTATGTCAAAGTTAGAAACTTAGTATAGATATTTATCTAGGTCAAAATATACTAATTTTGATTCAAGAGGGAAATTAGTGAATCATGCTATATGATTACATTCTATTTATCATAGTTAGATTACATAATAAAGAGGCGGTGATAAATATTTCAAGGTTAGAAAAGTAGTATAAATATTTATTTAAGTCAAATTATCCTAATTTTAGTTGAAAATTGAAGATGAAAATTATATAATTAAGTTGAAAAATAATAAGATAATTACCAGAGGTCAAAAATATTCTTATCTACTTGTGATTATTATACCATAGTTAATTAGTGAGGTTAGGAAATTATAATTGACCAAAAGTCCTATTTTTAGCAAATGATTAATTAAAATAAATAGACTTTGTCGCTAAAAGTTTTTAGGAAAATTATAGTGAGTGTAAACCTATGATATCAAGTTAAGGAAATGAAAGCTTTAAGAGAAATTTAATACAATAAATATTAAGCCCAAAATAAGTAGATTATTAGCTTAAAAGTTGATGGAAAAATTAGGAAAAAGATATAGAAAATCATAAGAAAGTTAGGAGAGCTTAGAAAACCCTTAGGAAAGCGGTGGAAAAAGTTATCATGCCTATATAGACAAATAAGAAATTACTAGGTCAAGAATTTATGAATTAAGACTATAAATTTAACCTTGGATGGGTTACGATTGAATATAAAGGTTAAGTCTAGATTTTGAATTATTTACTTAATGATTAGACGTCCTTTTTATAAGGATAAGAAGTTATGGCACCAAAAAGGACCCGAAAAAATCCTACATCTGATGATGAGGACGTAGCTCCAAAACGAACTAGAGTGTCGCACGACGACGAAGCTGGGCCTAGTAGTAGGCCTACGGAGGAGAGTCTTCAGGCGCCAGCACAACACAACAGATGGCCAATCAATCCCAGGTGGGTGTCCCATTATTCAATTAAGTCTTTAATTAGTTTAAGTTCTTTTATAAGCTAGCATTCATTGCATACGTAAGAAGGATAAACTGGCTGAAAACGGAAGATAACTTTCAACGTGCATTTTGTTTATAATGTAGGAAAGAATTGTTTGGGTTAAAACTGATTGAATTAAGAAAGATATGTTTGATCATCCTTAAGATAGCTTGTCTCAAGACACCTTTGACTCCTTAGTATAAATTGATGATAATGATTGGCTTTCTAGCCATGGATAAGTCGGTTACCCCCATGAACGTTGAGTTTCTACTCCGTGTCATGTCTTGATCTTTTTACATAAGTTAGGATACCGTTTTTATCTTAGGGGAGCCACCCGGTTGTATGGGCAACTGGTTTGGTGTATGGGCACCCGGAACCTTGGGTGGGGGTTTATCCACTCCGGATTTGAATAAGGAATGGGTCCCGTTTTTCACCCTTAGGTGGTCTTGAGACGAGAAGATTACTGATCATGGTTATTATGGACAATGTTTTGATTGACAGTACTCTGTCTTAAGTTTAAAGATGTCTGTTTTCTAAAAGAATGCTTTCAATGTTGTCTTTAATAATTGATTGAAGGAATTACTATGAACGGAACGTAAAAGAAACCATTATTTTAAATGTTGAAACAACGTGATAGTAATTAGAAATTAAATGAATCAGGTGTGAGTGCGGGGTGGTAAGTGGGGATTGATTAAGGTTGTCAATCAAGGAAGAGTGTACCTGATTAGTCAGGTAACTATCCATCCCTGTGCACTAAAACGTTTAGAAAACTTCTTCACTTGGAAGAGGAGTCCACCAGCGACTGTCCCCTCACATCTGTTAGGGGGAAAAAAGCGTTGGTTGAGGATACCTTAGCCCAATTGTGGTAGTTATAGGGCCAAAATAGTTTTTTGGACTTTAATACATTGTCCTGTTTCTGCTGCGAGACAGGACTAGGTCTTCTTCTAAGGCTATAGACCCAAGCCATTGTCAATGGTAAAGGTTTATTCCTTGGATTTTTCTTGATAGAGACTCTGATTTTTATCAGACCTAGAGACCTGTCAAGGATCCCATCCCGATCTCGGTATAGGCGGGTTGGGGACTTTACACTCTCTCTCTTCCCTTTGCTATAAGACCTAGGGTAATTGAATCAAGGATCCTCCTCCCTACCGCCCCTTATAGAGGCTAGCTCTTAGCACTTGCCCTAAGCAGATCCCCAGTCCGCACTGGTCCAGTCGGCCCTTGGCCTAGGTCCCTAACCCCCTAGATTGGGCCTTGCCCCATAGGACCCTTGTCCTAACATTACTCCCCCCTTAAGGAAGAGTTTTCGTCCTCGAAAACACAAGTAGTAATATCTTCTTAAGAATACTGATGTTCTCTTTATTGACGTCCATAAGTGAGCCAGTTGTCTGTATGATCGATAATTGGTGCAGTGAGGAGGTTCAATGAAACCAAGAGCAACATCTTGATTTTCAACATTGTTGTCCGTTTGCAACCACTTGGGTCTAAATGGTAACTCCATTTATAACTCACTTGAGTACTGTAAAGGAGTAACCACAACTAAGAGTTGTCCAAAGGCATAACCAGTTTTCAGATCTTCTGAAGGTACTGGAATAATGCAAGGAAACCTTGGCGTAACTTTCCATGCAGTTGTGAGCCAGATTTCCTACTCGCCTGAGTATCTTGAAAAGTCCGTAGATAGGGAATGTCCTCGTGTTAGAATTCTAAATAGTTTGGAACACAAATAACTACATGTTCATCCCTAATGAACGTTACTTGCCAACCTACTTTGTCAGCACACCTGGTAAGTCCTTGATGTATGAAAGTATTGACACAATCTCCAACCCCACCACAAGAGGTGTTCAAAGTCGAAAATCGTATTTAAGAAAATTCTAGAATAGGGAGAAAATCATCTATTCAGAAATGCGTTGTGCGAACGTATGCTCTTAGTAGATCCTTTAGCACAAGATTACTCTTTGTAATCTGCCTATCCCCTTGGAAACTGACAGTACTGAGGTGTGTTTTCCTCACGGTTTACAGACAGTCGTCTTAGATGATTGGTAAACGGGGAATCACAGTAGTGTATAACATTGGTGAGGAATCAACAATGTCTGAAATAACCATCGTGGTTAACTTAGAAAAATCCACAAACGCCCAAACCGAGCCATGACCTCTATTGGTGATTAGTAGATCCAAAAGTAATCTCATAGAGATAGTGCACATAGAGTGCAAAATGCTTCATAAGCAACAACCTGAAGAATATGCATGCCGTTCCAAATCAACCTTTGCTAAACACTAAGGCCCATAACACCTAGTGTGCATGCATTTAGCAAACACTAACCCAAACCTGTATATCCATAATGATCCTTGCCAATATTGATGGCAAAATGTGATGCGTGTAGCACACATTAAAAAAGAATGTAAATAGTTCCGAAAAGAAAGTAAATACTTTCAGTTGCAATCTTTTGCAAGCCTTGCTAAAACGTTTGAATGGCAATAGAAGGTGAAAAATTGATCACTTCTAGGTATAGACAATGAAACTTTTTGTTAACAAATTATAGCCTTGCTATATGTATAAACAACCATCTGTAATGTTGTTTAGCAGTACTTGTACCTTAACAAGTCATTGTAAGTATACGACAATTTCTGGCCACAAAATTGCTCTTGATACATCGTGCTAAAAATGGTTAAGAAAACAGATGTGACCATCACCTAGGGACTTTGTCGTGACACATAATTGAAATAATGGCACCAGTGTCAGTACAGAGACTCATATTCTCCACATGTGGAATATGTCTCATGTAACGATGTATAAAAAAGAACATCCTTCAAGTATAAGATGTACTTGTGTGTGGAGGAATTGCAAAACACTCTGCGACAAGAGTGAGAGGGACCCTCATTATCTTGCTCCACACTGGCTGAACCGAACTCCTTGAGTTCCTAGACCATGTTGTATCCCATGTGACAACATGTGCCAAATTGAACCCTACAAGTATGTTCGTAACATCATGAGACAGAAAGATAGATTGGACATTTTGCCCAAAATACTTTGTGTTGACATGCCCTTGGCATGGCTTTGTAGCATTAAATCGTACTTAGATGTCCTGGAAAACCAAGCAAAGCATACTAAAAATGGAATAACTCCAAACCAATAGATGCATACCCGGAGATTTGAACGTAATGTACACTTACCTGTATTCAAATGGATAGGAGAACGTCCCCTACCTGAGAGAAAAAAACAGCATTGCACTAGGAACCCTGGGTGTTGCCTTTGCAATCCAAGCCCTTGGATTAGAGGCTACGTAGTCAAACCCGTTGGTACGACTCTTTGTAGAAACTGCTCAACTAGTAGATAACGGTAACCAACGTAGTCAACCGTGTGCAGAATGATTGGAATCAACTTGAAAAGTGTGTCCGTCCTCTGCCGTTTGGTAGATTGCGGAATCCTTTCCTTGAAAGTATAACTGGGAGATATCAACTGTGCAGATCAAACTGTGATTCGTAATGCCTATGGGGTGATGTAGCAATATAAGACCTAGGGTAACTGAACCTGGGATCCTCCTCCCTACCGCCCCTTATATAGGCTAGCTCTTAGCACTTGCCCTAAGCGGATCCCTAGTCCGCACTGGTCCAGCCGGCCCTTGGTCCGGCCCTTGGTCTAGGTCCCTGACCCCCTAGGTTTGGCCTTGCCCCGTAGGACCCTTGTCCTGACATTTGCTCTATCTCTCTCGACTCCATTTGGTGTGTGTCTTGGTGTGAGATTGCTTGTGCGTGTTTGTGGCGCATCTTCTTGGTTGTGACAAAATCTCTCTTGCGTCCTGGTTAGCATCCCATAACTAGGTGGTGCCCCTATCTTGTTTGGGTTTTGGTTGTGGGTTTGTTGTTGTGTTGTGTTTGTGGCTGCTCCAGCCCCAATTGAGTAGCACGGGAGCCTTGAGGGGTGTTTAGAGGTCGCCTCTCTTGTTGCCCGCCCCGGACCGCCTCACTATCAGGAAGTTTTGCTGCTGTTCTTTGGTCTTGTCCTCTATCTTAGGAGTAACAAGCCAACTTCCTTCAAGGTTCTGGAACACTTTGTACATACTATCATCAATAATTAGACTATTTTGGGGTCAAAAGTTGCAGTTCTCTTAAAACAATCTCAAATCCTTCAAGAATACATGCTTATTATATATCTGCCAAGGCTGACCACTACAATGATTTTGTGAAAAAACACCTCTCAGGTTAGGCCGCTACTCTTTGAATATTGTTTCTAATATTGCATTCACTTTAGGTGCCATGCTGGTGCTCCATATATACACATGGAAAAATTGGAGGCACCAATCCAAAAATTTGTGTCTATCTCTGCAACAAAATACATACCTCCTATCTTGCACATTGTACTTTATCATTTCCCCTGCATGTTTAGGGGGAATGTCACCGTGCATTGGCTCTACAACTTGAACAAGCAGGCCATTTAAATTAAGAACCAAAGCGCACCCTTCTTCTGGAAACGGCTTTGGCATGCATATTGGGTCTGGTAGTGCATCACTCAGCAAAAATAACTTCCCCCGAGGGATGAAAATAATTGAAGTACTCAACAATTTTTGTTAAGCGTTTAAAATAGCTACTCAGGTGCTTCTCAATCTCGGATTTTTCTTTTCATAACTGTCTCGCCTTGGCAATACGGTGTTTTTGTATGGTTTTGCATGCAATGGCATAATTCAAATTATGGAGGTCAACTAACTGCAGTTTTCTTGCCGCGTGACATAGAAATGATATCGAATAAAGACATCATATAGGACAAGCAAAAACTATTGAAGTATTGCACATTATTATAATATTGAAAAGAGTTTCTCCATTATAAATATCCAGAGAGATACATGCCATAGGGTGTGGAGCTTGCTAACACTACATAACTTGGACACAACAAGGAATAAATTCAGCATAATTTCTTACAAGCATGTGAGCAAATGGCTTTCTTTTCACCTCTACTGCATTCGTTTATTTCATCCAAGGTGCTTAGAGGGGCAACACATATCTTGTCCCCAAGATCTTCCAAAGTATGTTCTAGGCCACCTTTTCTCTTTAATTTCACTTTGTTTACAAAACCCTACAGGGGGCTGTCATCATCGGCGTCTTGTGTAGTCAGGCCACTGTCAGTCCTAAAACGTTCCTCTTGAGCACTCATACCTTCCTCTTGCACACTCCTAACTGTTTCCTCTAAGATGCTTGTTTGATCATCTATAGGGGGTTTGGGTTTGGGATGAGTAATCATGGTAAAATCTTCATCATCATCATCATCTGTTTCTTTACCATCTACAACAACCTCATGCGTTGTCACATGCTATTGCATTACATCTACCCTTGCATGCTGTCTATGCAGCTCATCAGATTCATCATTATAGAGCTTCTATTCTATCCTTTGATTGATAGTGATAGCCGTTTTTTGGCTTTCCATAGTGGCCATAGTAAGCTACCTCACCCTATCAAATCACTCAAACACTATGGCTATCCCTACCATTTCACTATATATAGGCGTATGTGAGTTAGGGAACTTTTCCCATATTTTCTTTAAAACCCTCAGCTAGCTAGTCACTGGGCTAGTTGAGCCAAAAAAATAAAAAAAATAAAAATTATAAGTATATTATGGCCCATTTGTGTGTAAATATTTCATTGTATATAGGACCTAAATAAAAGGATTTTTTTCATAATTATTTTGGTATTTATTTAAATATTTCTACCTATGTGTGTGTTATTTATGCTCTGTACATTGCCTCACCATTACCACAATTTTTCTTACCATTTTTCATACTCTTTATTCCATATAGAAATATTTTCATGTAAGCTTCTCTTATTTTTGGTGTAGCTCCATCCCAACAAAAATCCAAAAAAACTAGTTCTATTTATGTGTATATTTTTTCACTATTGTGATTTTTCCCTTCCTACATCTATTTTGTTTTTTTTTTCTAAAAACTTAGAACACCAAAAATATTTATCTTTTTATGGTAGCCTCATTATGAGAGAGATTTCTTTTGACCCCTTTATATTTTTTTTCCACTTATATTATTTATATTTGATATGTACATATTTTTTAGACCCCTCAATATTTGATTTTCTTAGTTGTATTATTCACTTATATCATAATCTCAACAATATCTTCAATTATAGACCTACCAAATAAGGTCAAGGGTAGGTGGCATGCATACATGCACTATGGAGGGCTCACTCTTGGAGGTATTCAAAAGAATCATCCAAAGAAGGACCCCACAAGGACCTTGTGTAGTGGAAAAAAAACGGTCGGTTTTGCTGAATTTTTAAAGTTCACTTGCTCTCCGAATTTGAAAAGGTGATACAAACAAAAGTTGTAGCTCGTGGGCTGAACTTTTGCCTCAAATTTTTTTTATATTTTTTTGAGCTACGAGCTGTGAGCTATGATTTTATTAGTGGACCCCAGTTTTCCCATGCTATGCAGCCACACTCTCTCTTCCACTTTATCATTTTCCTCTTTCACACACACTTCTCCACTCATCATCCCCACCTCTCTCACCACTCCTCTCTGCACCCTACTCACCTTCTCCTCAACCTTGAAGAATAAGAGAAACCATGGTGAACTCATACCTCCCACACACAATTCCATTCCAAAATTGACCACCTAGTCTCATTTTTCCTCCTCCAATTTACCCATATCTATCGAAAAAACCACAAAATTCAGTCTCTTCTCTTAAAAAACACAGCATCATGGTGGTTGATTACTCAGCTTCAATTACCTTGTCTCTCAAGGAAGGTCAAGAGTGGAGAAAAAATGTACTGTCAAAGCTAGTGGACCGTCAACAAGCGTCAAAATTGGCCCTACTCAAGACACTTGGAGCATCAACCTTGTAGGAAATCCACCTTTTCTTACCTCTTAAGAGTTTTTCTTCCCTATTTGTATCCTACATGGATACTCCCATTGTAAATATCCAATTCCATTTGTAAATTAATACTAACTCTGCTAACACTAACCCACTATGAAAAGTCCTATCACCTCCATTTCTCTCCTCTCTCTTTCCCCACCAACTTCTTGATAATTCCAAGCAAAAGAAATTAGATAAATGGCTGAAAATCTAACCCAACCATGGTTAGAGGAGTAACCCTAGCCTTCAAAATTGCTATAAAAGGAGGGTGTGGCTAGCACAAAAGGGGGAGCCATAAGCAAGAGCACTATGCTATAGCTTGAGAAGCCAAGCTCAACCTCTCTAGAAGGAGCTCTTGAGTGGAAGCTCATTGTCTTATGCATGTGCATGTGTTGTAATAGGGGATTAGCAAGGGAACTCTATGCCATTGTAAGAGAGAGAGTGGTCATTCAAGTGAGAGTAGGAAATCTATCATTTCTCCTACTAGTGTAAGCCCAACATTTGCTGAATCAAGGAGGGTGGATTTGGGCTAAGCTTGGATACTTTGTCTCCCTTCCAACGTGAAGTAATGGACAACAATGATGCGTAAGTGTCTTGGTGTTTTTTGTTAAGTTCTTGATAGGACTCCCCTGGCTTTAAGACAGTGATTGGGGTGGCTTTTCTTGTGATGTGTTGTGGTGAAATTTACGCAAGCTATGTTGAACAAATACTAATCTCACTTTGATTTGTCATGACAGATTTGTAAGAAGGTATTAATGCAACAAGCACCCCCTCCCCCTTTCTCTCTCTTTCTTAAATATATAGTTGTGTTTGCTTGATCATTGCCGATACGTTTCAAGCAGCCCGAGCACTCTCTCTCTCTCTCTCTCTCTCTCTCTCTCTCGTGTTTTAGTATGTGAGAGTGTTCCATTGGTGTTAGGGTTAGTGTAAATTCCTTGCTTGTTTGTGGGTTGCTCTAACGATTCTCCTCTTTTGCGTCCTAGTTCGCTCTTAAACTAGGTGGTGCCCCTTGTGTAGTTGGGATTTGGCTGTGGGTTTGTTGTTTTGGTTTGTGTTGTGTTGTGCCCCAGCCCCATTGAGCAGCACGGGAGCCTTGAAGGGTGTCTAGAGGTTGCTCTTCTTGTTGCCTGCCCCGGACCGCCTCAAATTGGTGCCCCCACGGAGGACGGCTTGTGTATTTTTGTGTAGAATCAACCTTTAGCATAGTCAAGTAGTTTGCATGAATCACGAAAATTTGTATGATCCCTTCATTCCCATTGCAAGGCAAAAGGTACACATAATTGTTAGTACTAAGTTGCAATTTCAACGTGTCATTTGTAGAATTTTAGGTCCTCTTAGGTTGGCCGAGATAAGCGCTTCAGTAAATCCTTTTATTTTGCCTCTCATTAGGTACGACCTTAGTTTGGACGTCTATATTTTTGTTTTGTTTTAAGCATTAGGTCATGCATAGACCATGGATAATGGCCCAGGAATAGAGGTTTTTCCCTTTCATTTTACTCCACACATTAGAATAAACGTTGCAATTAGTAGAAAGATCCATTTTCAACAACGAATGGTGTTCATGTTTGGTGCCCAAAGAGTAGGAGAAATTCTTGCATCACCAAACCCTGTCATTCTACCTCTCATCAACTACCACACTTCTTTTGATGTACATGTGTTCATTTTATTTTAAAATGAAGTGCAGCCCGGCAAAATAGTGTGTATGTTTGTTTTTTCTTTGTCCAAGTTGTTACAAGAAACAAAAAAACGATCATTTGTTCTAACTGGGAATGTGTGTGCAGTGAAAGTTCAATCCTTAGAGATCTAGCTCTATTACCAATTGAGCTGCAGGAGCAAGTAGTAAGGTGTCTCCCTCATAATAAGAGGGTGGTGAAGTTAAGACGGAAGGTCCTACGTGTGGATTCCATTTTCCTCTTGTTGTTGGGCACTAAGGAAGACCGCGCATTCATCCAACTAGTGTGTGCCCTAAGATTGGTAAATAGAGTGAAATTTGGCGTTTGGCGAGTGCATTTCACCATTGAGGAAGACTCTTCAGGAAACTTGTGGCCAGAGTTCATGCTTCATAGACTCACATTTGGTGAATTTTTCCCTCATTTGCGTCTTATTAATAGTCTTCCTTTCGCTTTCAACAAAGGAGATAGGGAGCTATTCAGAGCTTGTCTTAATAAAGAGAGCATAGAGAAGATTGCAAATTTGTATAAATTCTCATCCTTCTCTACTTTCTATGACACTTTGTTCATAGAGACATTGTAAATCTCTTTATGCTTTTGAATGATTTAACCATAATCCTAAGGAGTTTTTGTCCAGGAATTTTGTAGCACAAGTGGAGTCTTTAAATCTTGCAAACTTGATTGGACTT
This sequence comes from Adiantum capillus-veneris, assembly GCF_014529385.1. Classification (NCBI taxonomy): domain Eukaryota; kingdom Viridiplantae; phylum Streptophyta; class Polypodiopsida; order Polypodiales; family Pteridaceae; genus Adiantum; species Adiantum capillus-veneris. The sequence goes on along the minus strand of NC_140960.1, from coordinate 98,597,744 downwards.
GATGAGGATGTTCTTTATGAAATTGTGAGAAGGTTTTTTCACTCCGACTGTGTGGAACTCGAAGGAAAGGAGCTCCTAGTCAATTGCTACTTTCTCACGGCCTTCGACGAGCATGAAGATCTAGTTTTTATACAAACCGCTTGTGCGTTGGGAATCGTAGAGCAAGTGCAATTTATCACTTGGGACGTGGTTGCTCTTTTGGATCCAAAAAATGAAGTTCTAGAGATTTCTGTTTATCGCCTTAGCTTTGAAGAATTTCAACCCTTCTTAGAGCTCATCAATAGTCTACCTTTTTGTTTTGATCAAACAAATCGAGACCTTATTGAAGCTTGGATAGCTGAAGAAGAAAACCTAGAGTGGTATTTTCTTACTTCTTCATTTGCAGGCGAGTGGTTCTAAATCTCTATTGTATCCCTTATTGTAACTCGTGTTGTAATCTTTCATAATAATGGAGAGCCAACGCCAAATGTCTGGATATCCTCTTTTCTTTGGAGAGCCTAGAGAGGATGCATAATTATTTTTAGCAAATTTCAAGATGTCTTGCCGTATCAAGAGGATAGTAACCGATCAAGAACGTGTAGAAATGTTTGAGGTGGTCCTTAGGAAAGATGCTAGTACTTGGTTTGACTCTTTGCCTGAGGAAGTTAAGGGGAATTACACAGAAGTTTTGAATCGTTTTAAGAGATACTTCTTTGATCCCCAAAACACTCAAAAACTATGGCAAGACATTGTTTCTCATAAGCGCAAAGACTTAGATGACTACTACTTGTACAAGCAAGAGTTTCTACGTCTTTGGGCTCTATGGATACGAAATGTTGCTAACCCTGGTGATGGTGCAGAATTTTTAAAGAAGGAGAGGTTCATAGCCGGACTCTTTCCTGACCTTAAGGTAAAAGTTGAGGCGGGTGCACCTGCTACTTTTGATGCAGCGGAAACTAGGGCTGCTGAGAAGTATAGGAAACTCAAGTGCTTAAGGGGAGAGGTTCCAATAGAAGTTCTTAGACCCAAAGGTAAGTCACAAGCATCAACATCTAGGGAGCTTCCTGAGGTAACGGCTGAAGTGATTGAGAAGTTAAATGAATCTTTAAGCAGCCTGTCAATTCACCTTGCACAAGCTGTAGGTCCAAAGGGACAAGCAAAGAAGTCAGAAGAGAGAGAGCCACGAACTAGGAGAGTCTTGCAATGTTGGAATTGCGGAGAGTCTGGACATGGGATGTATAATTGTCCTTGGCCCCGTGGAGAGCCAGGGAGACCTAACTTGAATTACCCAGTGATGAATGCAGGAGAAGGAGCTGGTCAACAACCAAGGCTTCTACAAAGGCCAAATGGACCAAGACCACCTCCACAAGGGGTAGAAGGAGTTCCACCTTTGCCAGATCCAAATGTGCATGTGGTAGAGGTGACAAATTCAAATGAGGTTGACATGGAAGCCAATGGAATTAAGCGTGGCCGAGGGAAAGGTAAAGAGAAAGAAGGAGTCACATCACAGAGTGACCATGGACAAGGCAAAAAGGCAAAGGAGACCAAGGAAACCAAGAGGACTCGACATCGTATCAACCTCCAAGACTTCCCTCTTGGACATGGTATGGCTCCATACAACTTGTTGGAAGACATGAGAGGTAAGGGTCCTGATATTTCATGGCCTCAATTTCTTGCATTATGTCCACAAGTTAGGAGGGATTTAACAAGGGCAGTTAGCACTAGGAGAAAGGTAAAAGAGAGTGTGCCTGTTGTAAAAATTGCACAAGCTGAAATGAATGAGGACATTACACCGGTGCTAGACTGTTACATCAAAGGAAGATTGGTTAGGAAAGGTCTAGTGGATGGGGGTGCACAAATTTGCATCATGACAGAGGGACTCATGCAAAGACTAGGCATGCACATCCATGAGACACCTGAAATCAAAGTCAAGATGGCAAACAATAGCAAGGCTAGGTGTGTAGGCATTTGTAAAAATTTCTTTGTAGAGGCCTTTGGCATTAAGAAAGCGGTGGATTTTTATGTTATGTCGACCAAGGGAAGTGGTTATCCATTTATCCTAGGAAGACCATGGCTAATGAAAATGCGAGCTTTGCAGGATTGGGAGAGTGGGAAATTAATTTGCAGAAATGACAATCATAAGAAGGTTGTCTTTGACATGAAGGAGCAACGCCAAGAGGAGCTCCATGAAGAATCATCTCAAAGTGAGACGGAAGAAGGTTGGACCGATAGCACTTCAGAAGAAGAAAGTAGCGGTAGCATTACTGAAGAGGAGTCTTCCATCGAAGTCATGGGGGTAAGGTTTAAGCCAAGCAACCAAGAGACCTCTTGTCAAGGCTTGGAGGAGGTAGGTCCTCAAGAGAACGATGGTGTTCAAGATGAAGGGATGCTGGAAGGTATTCTATCAACAACACTTACAAAGGATGAAAGAGAGGAGTTCAAATGTGTGCTAAGGAAATTTCCTAGGATTTTTGCTAAAGACTACACCGATGTGCGTGGAGTAGATGCTGTTCAACACAAAATTGAGTTGAAGCCAGAGGCCACACCTAAGGTTCAGAAGCTACGAAGGCTAGGAGTCATCAAGGAGCAGGCTTTACTCAAGGAGGTAAGAAATCTTCTAGCAGCAGGTTTCATTTATCCAGTGGAGAATTCAGAGTGGGTCTCTCCCGTTGTTGTCACTCCTAAGAAAAACGGAAAGTGGAGGGTGTGTGTGGATTACCGTCCACTCAATGAGGCAACAAAAAGAGATCACTTTCCCCTCCCATTTCAGGATGAGATACTAAATGAGGTAGCTGGTCATGAGAAGTACACTATGTGTGATGGCTACTCAGGCTACTTTCAAATAGGTATCGCATTGGAAGATCAATTGAAAACAACCTTTATCACTCCTTGGGGTTGTTATGCTTTTAGAGTCATGCCATTTGGACTGACAAATGCTCTTGCAACATTCCAACGTTTCATGAACATGGTGTTTCAAGCATTCTTTGGAAAGTCAATTAGGGTGTTCATTGATGATTTTTGCATTTATAGCTCAAAATCATTGCATCTACAAAGGGTAGAAGAAGGTTTAAAGAAGCTCTACGACATGGGAGGTCAACTCAACCCCGACAAGTGCCACATAGGTGAGGATGAAGTGATCTTGCTCGGTCGCAAGGTTTCCTATAAAGGCATTGAGGTGGATCCTTCAAAGGCAAAGGCTCTTATTGAGCTCCCATCACCGAAGAGTCTTAAGGAGGTCATCTCTTTCATTCAGAAGGTGAAGTATATGTCACGCTTCATTCACTTAGCCTCGGAGTTGCTTCATCCTTTGCAAAAGTTGACACAACAAGTAGAATTTGCATGGTCTGATGAGCTTGAAGAGTATTTTTGTAACATTAAAGTCATTTTGTCAGAGCTACCAACACTCATGCCTCCTTGTTGGGAGTACACATTCTTTGTTAGCTCTAGTGTTGGAAGGGAAACAATTGGTGCCGTGTTGCTACAACAAGATCCCCACAGTACAAGGATGCGACCCATCTACTTTGCTAGTAGGGTCATGAATGCTTTGGAGAGAGACTACACAGAAGCAAAACTCATGATGCTTTCTCTCATGTTTGCGGTGAGAAAGTTTAGATCCTACTTGCTCCCAAAACCTTTTGTAATCCTCACCGCAGAGAATTTGTTCCCTTGGGTGTCATCTCAAATGAATCTTAGTACTAGGATCTCAAAGTGGATTATGGAGTTGCAAGAGTTTCAATACTCTTTCAAGGTAGAAGATAGTGTGCGTGCACAATTGGCAGGGATTCTCACTTATAGGGTACATGAGAAGGAAATTAAGGTGCCTCAAGTAAAGACCCTACCATTGCCACCACCAAAAAGTATTCCCAATGCTTTTACCTTGTTCTTTGATGGAGCTTTTCGACGAGCCACAGGGAAAGCAGGGGGAGGGCTAGTGTTGCTCAACCCAAGTGGAGAGGTGGTCATGAAAGAGAAGGTCAATCTACCAGGTTCAACTAGCAACAATGAAGCAGAATACGACACACTACTTCATGGTTTGAAGATGTGCATTGGCCAAGGGATAAAACGTCTCATGGTAAAGGGAGATACACTTCTCATTGTTAAACAGATTTTAGGCATTTGGGCATGCAAGAATGAAAGCTTAAGGACAAAAGTTCATGCCATTCGTAAGATGTTTAATCAGTTTGAAGAAGTGCAACTATATCATATTCCGAGGAAACAAAATGAAGATGCCGATTTACTTGCACAACAAGCAGTTACATATGTTGAGAGAGAAGTGCAGGTCATCATGGTGGCAGCAGCTGTCAAGCAACTGAGATACCAGGGATTGGAGTCATTGGCTCCCATTATCGGCTACATTTTGGAGGGTGAGTTTCCACAAGACTTCACGAAGGCTCAGAAGAGGAGACTCATGAAGAAGGCAAGTTTCTATCTCTTCCTAGAAGGCTCCCTCTATCAAAGAGGGAAGGATCAAGTATGCAGAAGAGTACCAACTATCGAGGAAATTCCAGCCATTCTAAAAGGTTTGCATGAAGAGGCATGTGGTGGTCATTTTGCCCAAGAATCAACTGTGAAGAAGATTTTTCTTGCGGGGTATGTTTGGCCAAGCTTGCATGTGGATGTTCAACATTGGTGTAAAAGCTGTCACAATTGTCAGATAAATGGAAATAGAAGGTTGGTGCATGGCCCGAGGCAAATAGTGCTTGCAAATGGACCCTTTGAAAAGTGGGGCATTGATGCTATGGGTCCTCTGCCTAGGACAAAAAATGGTAAACTCTACATTCTAGTGGCTGTAGACTATATGACTAGGTGGGTGGAAGCTCAAAGTGTGGCAAGAGTGAATGAGAGGACAGTTAGCAAGTTTGTGTACAATCACATTTGTTGTAGATTTGGCACACCTTTGGAGATTGTTTCTGATAATGGTCCAGGGTTTAGGAAGGGCTTGCTCACAGAAGTTTGTGAAGAGCTTCACATTCTACATCGTCATAGCACACCATACTACCCACAGTCAAATGGTTTGGTGGAGAAGGCTAATGGTGTCATTGCAGGAATCATTAGAAAGATGGTGCAAAACAAGACAAAATTATGGGATGACTTCTTGGATGGTGCCTTGTGGGCATATCGAACCACATATAGGGAAGCCACGGAGTTCACACCATTTCACTTGGTCTATGGTCAAGAGGCTTTGCAGCCTATCGAGCTCAACATTCCAACAATGCGACTTCATGGCAAAGGAGCACAAGATGATCAAGAGGTATGGATGGATCGACTTCTTACGTTAGTGGAGCTTGAGTGGAAAAGAGAAGCGGCATATGAGTTCTACAAGAGGAAAGCCACACAAGCGAAAGAAACGCACGACAAGAAACTGAAGGACAAAGGCATCAAGGAAGGAGAGCTTGTGCTAAGGTATGAAAATCGACTTGACAATCATTTTGATGCCAAGTTTGAAACTAGATGGCAAGGGCCATACATAGTCAAGAAGGCTTTCAATTCTAGTTACTATCAGCTTATGGACTTGAATGGTAAAGATCACTCCAGGAAGGTAAACGGGTATCGCTTGAAGCCCTATTTGAGTCGCCTTCTACCAAGGGATCTACCAAAGATCTGTCCAAAGGCCGCTGTCTCATGTAAGTATTGTTACATGAAGCATGAGTGTAACTCCAGCCAAAATTCTGAAGGGCCAAACAATGAAAATCTCGTCAAGGACTCTGAAGCACTCTCTTTGGAAAAGATGCTCTATGATGGTACATGAATATACCATCATCCTGGGGGAGGGCTAATGATAGCCATTTTTTGGCTTTCCATAGTGGCCATAGTAAGCTACCTCACCCTATCAAATCACTCAAACACTATGGCTATCCCTACCATTTCACTATATATAGGCGTATGTGACTTAGGGAACTTTCCCCATATTTTCTTTAAAACCCTCAGCTAGCTAGTCACTGGGCTAGTTGAGCCAAAAAAATACTCTTTATTCCATATAGAAATATTTTCATGTAAGCTTCTCTTACTTTTGGTGTAACTCCATCCCAACAAAAATCCAAAAAAACTAGTTCTATTTATGTGTATATTTTTTCACTATTGTGATTTTTCCCTTCCTACATCTATTTTGTTTTTTTTTTCTAAAAATTAGAACACCAGAAATATTTATCTTTTTATGGTAGCCTCATAATGAGAGAGATTTCTTTTGACCCCTTTATATTTTTTTCCACTTCTTTTATTTATATTTGACATGTACATATTTTTTGGACCCCTCAATATTTGATTTTCTTAGTTGTATTATTCACTTATATCATAATCTCAACAATATCTTCAATTATAGACCTACCAAATAAGGTCAAGGGTAGGTGGCATGCATACATGCACTATGGAGGGCTCACTCTTGGAGGTATTCAAAAGAATCATCCAAAGAAGGACCCCACAAGGACCTTGTGCAGTGGAAAAAAAACGGTCGGTTTTGCTGAATTTTTAAAGTTCACTTGCTCTCCGAATTTGAAAAGGTGATACAAACAAAAGTTGTAGCTCGTGGGCTGAACTTTTGCCTCAAATTTTTTTTATATTTTTTTGAGCTACGAGCTGTGAGCTATGATTTTATTAGTGGACCCCAGTTTTCCCATGCTATGCAGCCACACTCTCTCTTCCACTTTATCATTTTCCCCTTTCACACACACTTCTCCACTCATCATCCCCACCTCTCTCACCACTCCTCTCTGCACCCTACTCACCTTCTCCTTAACCTTGAAGAATAAGAGAAACCATGGTGAACTCATACCTCCCACACACAATTCCATTCCAAAATTGACCACCTAGTCTCATTTTTCCTCCTCCAATTTACCCATATCTATCCAAAAAACCACAAAATTCAGTCTCTTCTCTTAAAAAACACAACATCATGGTGGTTGATTACTCAGCTTCAATTACCTTGTCTCTCAAGGAAGGTCAAGAGTGGAGAAAAAATGTACCGTCAAAGCTAGTGGACCGTCAACAAGCGTCAAAATTGGCCCTACTCAAGACACTTGGAGCATCAACCTTGTAAGAAATCCACCTTTTCTTACCTCTTAAGAGTTTTTCTTCCTTATTTGTATCCTACATGGATACTCCCATTGTAAATATCCAATTCCATTTGTAAATTAATACTAACTCTACTAACACTAACCCACTATGAAAAGTCCTATCACCTCCATTTCTCTCCTCTCTCTTTCCCCACCAACTTCTTGATAATTCCAAGCAAAAGAAATTAGATAAATGGCTGAAAATCTAACCCAACCATGGTTAGAGGAGTAACCCTAGCCTTCAAAATTGCTATAAAAGGAGGGTGTGGCTAGCACAAAAGGGGGAGCCATAAGCAAGAGCACTATGCTATAGCTTGAGAAGCCAAGCTCAACCTCTCTAGAAGGAGCTCTTGAGTGGAAGCTCATTTTCTTATGCATGTGCATGTGTTGTAATAGGGGATTAGCAAGGGAACTCTATGCCATTGTAAGAGAGAGAGTGGTCATTCAATTGAGAGTAGGAAATCTATCATTTCTCCTACTAGTGTAAGCCCAACATTTGCTGAATCAAGGAGGGTGGATTTGGACTAAGCTTGGATACTTTGTCTCCCTTCCAACGTGAAGTAATGGACAACAATGATGCGTAAGTGTCTTGGTGTTTTTTGTTAAGTTCTTGATAGCTTGTCTCTGGTGTTGTCATCAATCTAGCCATAAATCCCACATACTGTAAGAGGGCGACAGGGTGGAGAGGACTCCCCTGGCTTTAAGACAATGATTGGGGTGGCTTTTCTTGTGATGTGTTGTGGTGAAATTTATGCAAGCTATGTTGAACAAATACTAATCTCACTTTGATTTGTCATGACAGATTTGTAAGAAGGTATTAATGCAACAAGCACCCCCTCCCCCTTTCTCTCTCTTTCTTAAATATATAGTTGTGTTTGCTTGATCATTGCCGATACGTTTCAAGCAGCCCGAGCACTCTCTCTCTCTCTCTCTCTCTCTCTCTCTCTCTCTCTCTCTCTCTCTCTCTCTCTCTCTCTCTCTCTCGTGTTTTAGTATGTGAGAGTGTTCCATTGGTGTTAGGGTTAGTGTAAATTCCTTGCTTGTTTGTGGGTTGCTCTAACGATTCTCCTCTTTTGCGTCCTAGTTCTCTCTTAAACTAGGTGGTGCCCCTTGTGTAGTTGGGATTTGGCTGTGGGTTTGTTGTTTTGGTTTGTGTTGTGTTGTGCCCCAGCCCCATTGAGCAGCATGGGAGCCTTGAAGGGTGTCTAGAGGTTGCTCTTCTTGTTGCCCGCCCTGGACCGCCTCAATAGGTGTCTTCTCAGGTTTGCATCCTGTGTCATTGACTTGTGTATTCCATTCACCTATTGATTTTCATCGATACCATTATGATTGCTTGTATGCATAGTGTGACAAGTAGCATTCTATGTATGGTAGGCATCTATATCTTGTAGACATTCATATTGTTTATGCTAACTAGTACACAAAGTGTGCTAACCACCATGATCAATATGCTAACTACACTACAAGAGGTTCTTCATATTAGCGACGCTCACACAGCGACGCTCAAAAAAAAATTTCCCGGCGTCGCTATGAGCATCGCTATAAGCGTCGCTATGAGCGTCGCAAATTTATTTGTAAATTTGCGACGCTCATAGCGACGCTTATAGCGACGCTCATAGCGACGCTTATAGCGACGCTCATAGCGACGCCGGCTGGGGTAAAAAAAATAACCGAGCTCTCCCAAAAACTCAGATCTCAGATCTGAGTTTTTCGACGCCCTCAAGCAAAGAGCAGGTAACGCTCTCCCTCAATCTCTCTCTTTCTCTCTCTTTTTCTTCTCCACACACACACACACACACACACACACACACACACACACACGAGGAGAGGAAGGAGAGCCAGGTATGCTCCTTCCCTCTCCTCATTCTCATGTTCCCTTCCCCTCTTTCTCTCTCCCTCTCTTTCTCTCTCACACACACACATACACACACACACACACAGTGTTTTGAGAGAGAGAGAGAGAGAGAGAGAGAGAGAGAGAGAGAGAGAGAGAGAGAGAGTACAAACAAAAACAAAAACGCACACACACATACATAAACAAAGAATGCACACACATTGAGAGAGAAAAAGAGAGAGAGAGAGCATGCATAAACAAAAAACGCACGCATTGAGAGAGGAAAAGAGAGAGAGAACATGCATAAACAAAAAACGGACACATTGAGAGAGGAAAAGAGAGAGAAAACATGCATACGATCCAGAAAAACGCACACACATTGAAAGAGAAAGAGAGAGAAACTAATTTAACGTCGTAGGAAACTAATTAAAATTAAAAGACCTAAAGATCTAACCGACGAGGAGTTGAACTGAAGACCTATTATTCAAGAGAGAAATGGCATAATCAATCTATCATACTTGGCATGGGTGATAGAAAGGTTATACCGTTTATCTCTTTTTATTGGCACACACATCCACACACGCGTACACACACAAGAAGAAGAGAGTTATAACGTCGTAGGAAACTATCTTAAAAGACGTTAAAGATTAGGTTATATGTAGACTTACATTAAATTAGATTTAGGTTTATTTTTAACTAGATTTACGTTTATTTAAGCTAGATTTAGATTTACGTTATATTAGATTAGATTTAGGTCTCCATAGACTGCGATGCCTGCATGAAGCGGGTGAAGAAAGCCCTCAATGGAATATAGGGTATTGCTGTCTTCACTCATGGTGGGCTCCGTCGATCCAAAAGTACTGGTGAAATGTCTTCAGAAGATAGGGAAGAAGGTGGATCTTCAGGGTGGCAAGAGTCACTACATCCCCGACACAATGACCATCTAGACAACCTCTAGTCATTAGACTTACGTTAAATTAGATTTAGCTTTATTTTTAGTTAGATTTACGTTTATTTAGATTTACGCTTATTTACGTTAGATCGAGTCCACGCAAGAATTACTTACGGTTTAGGGTTTAGAGTTAGACGAACAGTGAAAAGATCTACTGTGAAAAGATGTTAATATGAAGTGAAGTGCTACAGCTAGAGAAGAGGCAAAGGGATTTTGTCCACTACATGCAGTATCATGTAGACGTGGGTGTGTAGATTTCTTGTACCCACAAATATAGGTATTGACCAATAAAGACGAGATTATAACCCGGTGGTTCTGATCTCCGTGCACCTCTAGACCGAGGTGTGCGGGGATTGGACATGACTAGAGAATGTGAGATAAAGAGAGAGAGAGAGAGAGAGATAAGAAGAAGAATGCCAATAGAATATTAAATTTGTTGTCCAGGTTATAAGTTTTTTATCCTCATTATGAGTAGCGACGAGGATGTGGGACTGTCCAATCGAAACACCTATCTCTCAACGAGGGTCTTATGTCCTTGTAATCAATGCAAGCATGCTGTGCGACGGACAAGACGTGTTTCTTTGCAGCACGTTCGCGAATTTGGCGAGTTCGATCCATCTATTATAGATCGAGTTGTTGACAATTATAACTCGTCGGACTCTGACGCTGGCCAACAAGCAGCAATCTTGCAACCCAATAGACGTGTTCGCAGGCGCTTTGGTCAAGCAGCATATGTGAGGCCACAAGATGTAGCCTCTGACAGCTCGGGGGATGATCATGCAGAGCACATTCCCAACGAGGCAATGTCTGAGCCCGAGATTGATGAAATGATCGAGACGATCATGGATTCAGAAAGGCTTATCTATGATGATATGAAAAGTGAAGCCGATACGTCATTGTATAATGGAGCACGTATGTCTAGATTGAAAGCACTCCTGGTTCTTCTCAACATGCAGGCAAAGTTTGGATGGAGTGACACTAGCGTCACAGCGCTTTTCAGGTGATCTATTACAATTAGTTTACTTTAATAGAACTCTAAATGTATAATGATCTGATAGATTTTTACACGCCTGTATCATATTTTTATGTTGTGTAGATTGCTGAAAGAGCACATACTACCAGCTGACAATGTGATGCCAGATTCCCGAGATGAAGCAAGAAAGATTTTGCGAAACTTGGGGATGGATTACAATTCTATCCACGCTTGTCCTAATGACTGCATTCTTTTCAGAGGGGAATACACAGACATGGAGAAGTGTCCGAAATGTGATTCCGAAAGATATCGAGTAGATCTCCACGGGACAAAAATTCCACAAAAGGTTTTGCGACATTTTCCTTTGCTTCCTCGCATCAAGCATTTCTTCGAATGTAAGTCCATGGCCGCCCTAGCATCATGGCATGAGGAGAATAAATCTTCGGATGGTGTGCTACGAATTCCTGCAGATTGCGCAGCCTGGAAACATATAGATGGAACATGGTAGGATTTTGCCAGGGAAGCTCGAAATTTGCGCTTAGGCCTGGCTATGGATGGCGTAAATCCATTTGGTCAAAGATCAACATCTTACAGTGTATGGCCCGTTGTCATCGTCAACTACAACATTCCCCCGTGGTTGACTACGAAGAAGGGGCACCTATGGCTAAGCTTGATTGTGCCAGGGCGATATAAAGTGGGGAATATGGATGTGTATCTTCGTCCACTATTGGAAGAGCTACAACAATTGTGGATTGGCATAGAGGTGGTGGATATGAGCCGACACACAGGACGACGGAATGCTTTGATCAGAGGTATTCTAATGTGGACCATGCATGACTATCCCGGGCTAACAGAATGCTCAGGTGATCTATTGACACTCCTCACTCAGACACTGTAAATCTTGTTTTTTCCCATAGTAGATCTATTATCATGTGTATACATGCAGGGCTTCAAACAAGCGGATACAGAGCATGTGTCACATGTGGACCTAGACTGAATGCACGTAGGGCACCCTCACTGAAGAAGCAAATCTACGAAGGTCATCAAGCGTATCTTCCAGAGAATCATGTGTTACGCGACGGCTTTTTGGGAAGAGAGCCACCAAGGATGTCTGCACAAGCATGGTTAGAGCAGAAGGAGATGTGTGATGACGGATTGCCTCCAGGGATGAAGAGACTATCTCTATGGTACGAGTTACCATACTGGCCCCGACTCGTGATCAATCACTTGCTCGATCCAATGCACATATTCAAGAATGTGGGTAATCTACTATGGGACCATTTGACCGGCAAGAAAGATACTTTGGGAGCCAGAGTTGACCTTAGAAATGTGGATCGTATGGAGCAATATTGGCCGCAAACAGCGTCTGATGGATCGATAAAACTCCCTAAAGCACCATGGATTTTCACAGGAGCCCAAGAACGCAAAGTAAAAGAGGCCATTCGATCTTTGCGGACCCCCACTGGCGTAATGCACTCGCTCCGAACGTGTTTTACTAAAGAAGGAAAGCTTACCGGTTTGAAGTCACACGATTGGCATAAAATGTGTCAGGTACGTTCATAGTGGACTTTAATATCATTGCATAAAATGTGGACTTTAATATCATTGCTACACATACTTTACAGTTTATCTTACCGGTTGCCATTGAGGGATGTTTGTCTCTCGACATCCGTAACACAATCTACAAACTTGCAAAGCTGGTGCAATGGATCTCACAAAAGGAGATCGACGTAGACTCCATACCATTCGCCAAACTAAATGCTGCGGAGCTTGTGTGCATGTTTGAGAAACATTTTCCTACTACAATGCTAACCATTCAGGTGCATCTTCTTGTTCACATAGTTGATGAGGTGGAAATAGCTGGCACAGTTCATTCCAGATGGATGTTCTTCTTAGAGCGTTTCATGAAAACTCTTAAGGGATATGTGCGTCAAAAGGCACGTCCGGAGGGTAGCATGGCAGAAGGTTGGTTGGTATCAGAGTCCCTAGTGTACATTGGAGAGTGGCTAGACGGATTTGATAAATCCCGGGACACGCTATGGCGAACCATAGATGATGAGCGCATATCTGGGATTGTCATGTGCAATCTCGGTGTTGAGAAGAAGATGACGGAAGATCTAGAGGCTAAAATCAACCGATTTTGCATGCTTCACAATCCAGTGATGCAAAAGTGGATTTCACAATATGAGGATGCAAAGCAAGAGCGACAAAGGGCACGAATCGAGTGGAGACGGGGAAGACGACCACCGATGCACTATCCAGCGGTTCTGGAGAGCCTACCAACCTTCATGAGCTTAAGATGGTTGCACAACCAATTGAAAAGCGCACAACAATGCGGTGACGAAGTGACTGAAGAAGAGTGGGAGTACTCTCGGGGTTGCGCGACCAAGGTAAGTTTGCAATGTACGACTAGCAAGTGACTTTATTTATAAACGTTTGAACGGCCACTCATAATCTTTGTTCGTTGTAGTATAAGTCATACACAGCAGCATGGTGTAAAGGTCGACATTTTAGGGTGGAACGAATCGACAAAAAGCGTTTTACTCAAGATTGTGGAATCATGGCAAAATTTGAACAGTCTAGTCGACGACGTTCCTCTGATGCAGATCCTGTGGTGGCGGAACTCACTTACTTCGGCACACTGCAAGAGATTTTGAGGATCAATTACAGAGAATTTTTTGTCGACTTATTCGACGTGCAATGGTTCAAGATAATCATGGAGGGTCGCAACGCTACTGTGCGTAGAGGAGAGTCTGGTTTTCTTGAGGTGGATTCTACTAAGAAATGGACTGACCTAAGAGACACTTTCGTACTACCCGAGCATTGTGAACAAGTAAGTATATAAATAGTTAACATCCCCCTTTTACAAGTTATGTGCTTGAAAGCTCTCATGTAAGTTATGTGGCTCTGGCAGGTAGTATTTCATCCTACAAAGTCTACATCAAACTGGTGGTACGTCATAGAGGTAGCCCCTCGTAGTGCAAGGACGTATGAAGGCTACCATGTGCCAATCACAACGACATCAATGGAGGAGATTAGAGAAGATGCTCAATCAGAAGTCGCTGCGGTGATGCTAGACGAGCATCAAGATGCTACTACTCTATATGGGGTGCATGCAGAGGAGCTACAAAATGAAACAGAGGATATGTGTTTAAACGGAGAGCTCTATATAGATATAGGAAGTTATGCTGAGTTATGCGAGGATGAGAGAGAGATCTCTTAAAGCCACAAATATTGTATTTGAACAATTTTGCTCCGTGCTGTAAAAGCTCTGGCTCTCTAAGTACCTTCCATGGTGTATAACGCTCTTTTAGACTCGCGCTCACATCTTTTGATTGAAAATTCTGAGTTTTCGACTTGCCTCTTCTATCACTCGATTCATTGCGTCATTGTATTTATATGCGTCATTACGTCATTGTATTTAATGGTCTTTGCGTCATTGTCTACTCTATTCATTCAATATTAAGTTTAAATATTCGTGTGTTTAATGCAGGTATGGATGATGAGGAGTTTCTTTCTTCTTTGTCACCGCAGCAGAGACAGTGGTACGTGGAGCGTCATCGCTCTGGCGCATCATCGCGCGTTCCTACACCATCCGCATCTCCCTCTCTTTCGGAGCATTCGGCGCGCTCCGAAGCTTCGGCATCGACGAGACGAGCGTCACACTCGTCTAGACACCGGCGCTCTAGTGGTGGCGGTGGCGGTTGTTGTGGGGATTCCGCCACCGATGCCTCCACACCGCCTCGTGTTCGACGAGGCTCTTTACCCTCCCCTTCTTTGCCCGCCCCCACACCAGCCACAGCATCGCCGTCTACGCCAGGTTTTGCACGGCTGACTGTTCCTAGAAGCTACACACCTCTACCTACTCCGCCAGGAGCCACCCCACTCGACACTCCTCGCTTCGGGGCCCAGACGCCGGTGGAGACACCTGACGTCCGTACCCCCATCGACACGCCGCTAGAGACCCCTGCCGGGACACCCAGGTTCACGCGTCACCGGCCAGAGGGCTTGCCTTACTCCGTCGACATCAGCGGCGGCATCATCATGGATGATGACGGCAAGAAGGTGATCTCGCGCATGCGTGGTCTTTGCTCTCAGCTGTTTAGACACTATATACTAAACAAATGGAGTGAAGTACCAAGTGATTTAAAAAACAGAGTCATCAGCATACTTCATGATGAGTTTCCCGTTCCAACACGGGATCAGCGCTTCAATGAAGACCTGATGAAGATTCGAATGCGCGAATACTGCAAACACAAGCGTTCCGAAGTGCAAAAAGCAATCAAGAATGGGTGGAACAGGCCAGATTGGCTGGCCAAAGAAGATTGGAAGAATGCGAAGAAAGTAGCGCGCGAGAATCCCGACAAGTGGAAGCAACAAAAGGATGCAGCCAGAGCGCGAGTAGAGGTAGGGAGCTCGCACCACTTGGGGAGCGGTGGATGGGCATCATTTGAGGCCGATTTTGTAAGTCTTTTCACATTGCTCTTTATGCATGTTCGATAGTTTAGGGTTTATGAGTTTTTTAGTTCTAACATAATGAAATCTTTGTATGTTTTGACAGTGGTCGATGACAGGACGTGATCCCACACCGTACGAGCGCGAGTACGCAGGCAGGAAGGGCTTAAACGCCCTGATGGACATTCTCAGTTCTCGCGGCGGCATGGTTAGTATTAGGGTTTACTCTTTTTTATTTTTTGTATTGTTTTATAAATGTCGTTATATGTTTATATTTACTGAAAACTGTCTTATTGTCTTTTTTTGCAGAATCCGACAGATACGCCGCTTGGACGCGATGAGACGTCTGACTAGACGACGTCAGTTTAGCCGTAGCTAGATAGCATTAGTTTAGGGTTTCTCATAGCTTATGTATCATGAGACGGATTTTATACGTCTTTTTGAACCATGTATATTATTACATTTGTCACCGCAGTTCCTTTTGCCAATAAATTCTTTATGCCTATGATGTTGTACAATTGTCATTATTACATTTGCCAATCAATTCATTTTGCTTATGATGTGTACAATTGTCAATTTTGCAAACAATGCGTCTTGTGGGTGACTATTTTGGGTCTCTTATCTACCTTTGCACTTTTTTTAAAAAAGTGAAGCAAGTACAATATGGTTGATGGGTGGCAGGGCATTCAATGCCCTGCCACCAAAAAAATATTCTCTCGGGCGTCGCTATAAGCGTCGCTATTTATGGCTCTGTAGCGTCGCTATGAGCGTCACTATGAGCGTCGCTATAGTCTTCTGTGAGACCGTCGCTATAGGCGTCGCTATATGCGTCGCTATATAGCGACGCTGATAGAGACGCATATAGCGACGCCTATAGCGACGCTCTCGTAGGGACGCTCGTAGCGACGGTTTTAGCGACGCCGGGGGTTATAAAAACCCAATGTATTTCCGTCGCTAACAGCGTCACAAGAGCACACAACCTCTTGTAGTGCTAGCCGACAAAATATTCTAACAAGGAAGTGTGAATATAGTGTGTATGCTAACTAGTAGAGAATGTACGCTAATTAGCATACATAAAATGTTAATTAGCAGAATTGTGTGTATGCTAATGGTATGCTTATTACTGATGGTGTGCTAATTAGCATACATGCTATGCTAATTAGCATACATGGTGTGCTAATTAGCATACTGTGCATGCTAACTAAAATACACATTATGATAACTAGCAAATAGGTATGCTAACTAGCATACACATTATGCTAGCTAGCTCAAAATGTATGCTAACTAGCATAGAGGTATGCTAGCAAGAACACACATTATGCTAGCTAGCAAAGAAGGTATGCTAACTAAACTTTGAATGCTTGTTAGCATGCGCCAAATGCTAGCTAGCATACAAGGTATGCTAGTTAGCATACCTTGTATACTGAGTATGCTAATTATCATATCTTGTTTTCTAGTTATCATACTTGCATGCTAGCCATCATACACAATGTTCTAATTAGCATAAAAAATATGCTAATTAGAACATTGTGTATGATTTCTAGCATGCAAGTATGATAACTAAAAAAAAAGGTAGCTTATGCATGCTAATTAGCATACCTTTTTTCTAATTAGCATACTTGCATGCTAGCCATCATACACAATGTTCTAACTAGCATAAAAAGTATGCTAATTAGAATATTAAATATGCTAATTAGCTTACCTTGTATGTTAGTCACGCACACAACCATCATACACAGTGTGCTAACTAACATACAGGGTAAGCTAATTAGCATATTTAATATGCTAATTAGCATACTTTTTATGCTAGTTAGAACATTGTGTATGATGGCTAGCATGCAAGTATGCTAACTAGAAGAAAAGTTATGCTAATTAGCATACTCAAATATTAATGACTTCCCTTCGGAGATGTCAACTAAACACTCTTTAAGTCCTTCATGAAACTGCTTAGTGACCTTTGCGTTACCTATTACTAGGTCATCGCTGGGGGTTGCACAGCCGGTATCACGGATCATGTTAAGGTGTTTGTTTTTTTGCCTTAACAAATCTATTGACTCCATTACCTGAGAGGGCCAATAGTGGGCTTATAGTTTAATTGGTTGAAACATACATCTCATAACGGTAATATTGTAGGTTCAAGTCCTACTAAGCCTATTTACTTGCCAGTCTTTTGCTTTACTGCACCTAGCAAAGGTTTAACTTGCATGTTCTTTGAGCTTTGCTTCTTTCCCTTGGTTATCACTGTATGGAGTATAGCCAAGCGGTAAGGCATCGTTTTTTGGTACCGACATGCAAAGGTTTGAATCCTTTTACTCCAGGATACCAAGGCTAATTTGGTTTTTTTTTTACTTTCTGTTTTTTTTAATAAGACTAAGCGTCTAGCTGATTTCTTTTAGCTTTTAAAC
Source organism: Adiantum capillus-veneris (assembly GCF_014529385.1). NCBI lineage: Eukaryota > Viridiplantae > Streptophyta > Polypodiopsida > Polypodiales > Pteridaceae > Adiantum > Adiantum capillus-veneris. Next base: position 98,580,097 of record NC_140960.1, on the reverse strand, counting down.
TAAAACTTGAAGAATCATAGATACCTAATCTTGTGTTGTGTAAAATAGATACAGATTAGGTGTAGATCTTTTTTAATGAAAAACCAAAAGAAAAAGTGTAGTTTCATTTACCTGCCCTTGAATCTGCTTAGGTTACGGCTAGACAAATAGAAGCAGGGAAAAGGACAATAACGCTTTAGCCGCTTTTACCCATATAGTACGTTGTTTACCTTTTAATCTTAATCTCGACCTTGCGAACAAGGAACTTCGTTTGCCGCTAGCTTTTATTTATATAGTACGTCGTTTACATTTTAATTTTCATTTAGGCCTTGCAAACGGTCTTCACTTAATGACGAGCTGTTTGCAGTTGGTCGGTCTACACTCAAAGGTGTAGTATGCTGTGGATTTTATTACTGTTTATTACTTATTTGGTGCTTGCAGTAGCGTGCTTTTGATTCTTGGTAGATTTTTTTCAAACTACAGAACGCGAGGGTGAACAAACAAACAAATGTCGTGTACTCTTTAGCTACTGGTGACAATTGAAAAATCTAACACATGCTATTGCTGAAGGGAAAAGCAAAGAAAAAACAATAAAAGCTAGGAAGAAATAACTCGACTTAGTCTCATGCTTTTGCAATAGTACGTATTGTGATCAGTCACATTATTGCCGTCTATAAGAGAATAGAATGGGTAGGAGCATTTGTCTATTTATGTAACCAATTGTATGGAGAGGGAGATGGGTAGGTACAAGCCGGTGTGACGCATTTAAGCCTTATGGTTCACTATGTTACCTATAAGGAGGTCAAAAGACAAATAACACCAAAGAATCCCCGCATAACCAAGAAGCAAGACCCAAGAGGCCCCACCCCCTCTTTCAAAAGGGGGGACAGATTATAAGAATGGATCTCATCCTTGGCCTTAAGAAAACCTTAAGATTAGACCATAATACAATGTTTGACATGTAAAATGATCTCAGTTGCCGATCCTGGTGTAGGTTGAAAGCCCTTCCATTGTAGCCAGATCTATTTTTAATTGGTTACAGTGGCTGGTGTATGCAAAAAAGAGCAAGTGTTGTTTGCAACGCACATGACTCGGCATGTGTATGCCCTTCATTGTTCTAAAGGGCCTTTGTACACAGCGACATACCTTAAAATATGCCATGCTGCTTACAATTGTACCAGGCCTTAGCATACATAAAGATGATTAGCTATAAACTTTAACATGCCATGTGTCTCTCTTTCTTGCTTGCGTGCTAGGGGATTTCTTAGATTAGTTTTTCTCTGTTATTGTTTTGCGATGATGGGCAAGGTTCCTATCAATTCTTGGTTTGGATATACGGGCTTTCTCTACAAAATTTTGTCCATCTTTGACGTATCATCGATTACCAAAGAGGCACCTGGGGTTACAATTCTAGTTACTCTGTTTGGGCTTTGCTGAACCCCATAATTGCTCTAGACTTTGATCAATGAACATATTGTCTTGCCGTTTATTGGGGAAATAGTGGTTGGCTAGGGTTAGGGGGAAAAAGAACCTGAACCACAAGGAACCGGCCCTTACTCATCATGGGGGCTATGGGACGGTCCCGTGGACCTCTTGCCTAACCCTCTAACGAGGAAGCCCGCCCTTTGCTAGCCTCTCCAAGAAGGTTATCCCTTACGGGAATCAAAACCCGTTTCTTCGACATGAAAAGACAATGTCCTAGCCACTAGACGAAAGGGACTTGGTAGGAATGAAATTGCTTGACTTGGATTTATCATTTTATAACCAAACCTAGATGTGCTTAAACTAACTGTACACCCAACCAAATGCTTATAACAAAAGGTTGAAGACATACGGTTTGTAGTATCTCCTCTCAATCCCTTTGGGTTAACCATTTTTGTGTATAAGAGACATAGACTTTACCATACAACTCCATATACAAAATTTCCGGTTTCAAAATGCCTAGATGACTCGACTCAAAGGGCCATGTCTTCAATTTAAAGTTACAATGCTTGTTTGATTCATGGACAGAGTTATTCCATAAGGATCCGCCTTAGTGCAAAGAAAGATCATGAAAAAAAGACAAAATGACCAGTTAGGCAATAATCATGGTGATAGGATTCGAACTTATGGGCCTCTGTACCCAGAACAGATGTGCTACCAGACTGCGCTACAGCTCGTGGGCCATCCCCAGTAATAGTTGAGAGTTGGCTATAGAAATCAATTAGCACTTGGTACCTAATCTTTTCTCACTCAATCTTAGGGATGAAGGGGGTAGCCTTTCCTTTGGCTGCCGGCTACTAGAAAGAAAGTCTTATGTCTTTGTTTCATGGCTGCTTAAATAAAGCAAAGGATCTTCGCTTCAAATAGTTAACGTCTTACAGGTCATGAGGCGGTTCCCCTTAAAAGGAAAGTATTTGAATGTAAATGGGACTAAACTAAATTCCTTGCATCTCCCTTTGGTAGCTCAATAGCTGTTAACTGATTGGCCTATGGTTTCAATCTTACCTTCCTTGGCATAGAGGAAGCTCTAAAAGACCCCGCCGTTTCCTCTATAATTCCTGTTTCTAAAGGTGTTGATAGCTTGGAAGGCGTGTCTGATCATGCATGCAGGGAATGGGAAGCAACACTCAGGTACTCTCTCTCTCTCTCTCTCTCTTCAATGAGGAGGCCGCATTTGGAAGTTGTAAATCAAGCAAAGCATAACACATTTCTCCAGCAATTCTCGACTACTAATCTGTTAGTGAATACTCTCACCCATGAGAAAATTGTGTTGCTAAGCATATGCTACAATCAACATAAAGGACTATGCATTCAGCTTATATGTCTGTTTTTGCAGTAGCCCCTGGCTGCAATCTTGTTGTGGATTCTCTCACACTGATCAGGTGCTTGTGCATTGTCTTAGGAATTCAAGGTGCGTGCTTAGATGATTGCATCTAAGGAGAGCCCGTGCAATTGCCTATGTAGAAATAACTTGACAGCCCTATTCTAGTGGGGTTCTATAAGGTTTTAATCTTATAATCATGTGTGGTGTGTAGGCCGATGGAAAGCTCCCAAGTTGAACATCCCACTACAAAGGACTATGCATTCAGTGTATATGCCTGTTTTTGCAGTAGCCACTGGATGCAATCTTGTTGAGGATTCTCTCACACTGATCAGGTGCTTGTGCATTGTCTTAGGCATTCAAGGTGTGTGCTTAGATGATTGCATCTAAGGAGATCCCGTGCAATTGCTTGTGTAGAAATTACTTGACAGACCTATTCTAGTGGGGTTCTATAATGTTTTAATCTTATAATCATGTGTGGTGTATAGGCCGATGGAAAGCTCCCAAGCTGAACATCCCACTACAGGAAAAGTTTTGTGTAACAACAGAAGAGTTTAATGTTGTCCATGGCCTCTCCATGGATGGTATCGACCCCAAATTGGTGAAGTGGGAGCAGATTATAGATGTGGAGTGGTTCAGTGTATTCAGAGAGGCAAAAAATTGCAGCAAATATGTCTTCAAATGCAGTAGCATTCGTAGCGACATGCACAACCAAGTACTTCAACTGCACTATAGGGTGTACCAGAAGGCCCCCACCAACATGGAAATTAATTCGGCTTTTGCGAAGGGTTTTGTAAAACAATTCAGTCTAGTGGCAATTGCAAGTGGCTCAATCATGCAGTTCAATTGGGCTGAGTTTGTTGTCCAACATTTGCAGGACCTTCGAGAAAAAGGATACTATGATGTCCATGTTGAAAAGTGGAAGGTGCGTAATACCCACCCCTCAAGTCAAAAAACACAGGAGGGCTTCGCGGAAACAAAGAACAATTGCGTTGGCCAAGTAGCTCCGAACATTGTTTCTTCTATCAGGGCAACACCCCTCTCTATTAACAGCTCTCACAAAGTGACAACAAGCTTGTCATATTTTGGGCTCTCTGATTTGCAGCACATCCTGAGTGCAAGTGACCATCTCAAAAATCGACAGCTGTGAGATCCCCAACTCGCTGACACCAAAAATCAGGATGGGATCATTGACAGGTTTCTAGGCCTGATAAAAATTAGTGTCTCTAACAAGAAAAATCTAGGGAATATATATTTACAATTTACAATGGCTTGGGTCTATAGCCCTAGAAGAAGACCTAGTCCTATCTCACAGCGAGAACGAGACAACATCTTAAAAGTTGTTCAGCCCTATAACTTCCACAAGTTGAAGGTATCCTCAACCAACGCTTTTTTTCCCCTAACAGATTTGAGGGCACAGCCGCTGGTGGACTCCTCTTCCAAGTAAGGAAGTTTTCTAAACATTAGTGCGCAGGGTTGGATAGTTACCTGACCAATCAGGTCCACCCATCCATCATTGACAACCTTAGTCAATCCCCATTTACCACCCTGCACTCACACATGATTCTTTTGTTTTCTAATTACTATCACATTGTTTTAACATTTAAAATAATAGTTTCTTTTAACTTTCCATTAGTAGAGTGATTCCTTCTTGAAAAGCATTCTTTTAGCAAACAGACATCTTTAAACTTAAGACAGGGTACTATCAATCAAAACATTGTCCATAATAACCATGAACAATACTCTTTTTGTCTCAAGACCACCTAAGAGTGAAAAACGGCACCCATTCCTTGTTCACAATCCCGGGTGGATAAACCCCACCCAAGGTTCGGGGTGCCCATACACCAAACCAGTTGCCCATACAATCGGGCGGCTCCCTTAGGATAAAAATGGTATCCTAACTTATGTAGAAACATCAAGACATGACACGGATTAGAAACTCATCATTCATTGGGGTAACCCACTTATCAATTGGCTGGAAAGCCATCATTATTCATCAAAATATACGAAGGAGTTGGAGGTGTCTTGAGACAAGCTGTCTTAAGGATGATCAATCATATCTTTCCTAATTCAACCAGTTTTGATACAAACAATTATTTCCTAATTACAAACAATGCACGTTGGTTTCTTGGAAGTTACCTTTCGTTTTCGATCAATTATTCCTTTTCTGATTCTTACTCACTCCTTACGTATGCAATGTTAACTTATAAAAGAACTTAAACTATTTAAAGACTTGATTGGATAATGAAAAACCCATCTAGGACTAATCGGCCATCTGCTACTGCACTGGCACTTGAAGACTCTCCTCTGTAGGCCTACTACTAGGCCCGGTTTCATCGTCGTGAGACGCTCTAGTTCTTTTTGGAGCTCTGCCCTCATCATCAGATGTAGGATTGGCTGGGGTCCTTTTTGGGTGCCATAACTTCTTATCCTTATATACAAACCATTTGTATCATCTCAAAAACCACGTTAAATCTATTTCATAAAAGATCCATATATCCACCTTGTCAACATGAACATGCACGGTTTAACTGACCATTCATAGCAATTAGCGTTTGACAAGTATTGTGTATCCATCATTGCCCATTTGAACGCGCTCGGCGTGTTCTTTCCATTCTAAGAAATCTACGTTCGGCCGCACAAGATTCCACCATTGCACCAGAGGTACCCCCTTTGTGCTCTAACCTGGTTGACCAACATTATGTAAAGGGTTTTAAGAGGTATCATACCAAGAGTTCTTTTGGCTTACTATTTAGTCTCGTACATTAATACTTCCATATCTAGGTCATTTTTCAAGGAAGGATATCTTGTGCACAAAGAGTGTGAGTTTGTTTTTGGATAACTATCTCATTTCTAAGTTTCAAATCCTCCCTTTCTAAGAGAACCTCTTTCTCATTTGCTAGATATGCCCTTAATTTCTTGATTGAATACTAACTTAACTTTACATTCCTTAAATAAATTGGGAAAGAAAATAATGTATACCATTATAATATATAAGTAACTCAAAGTTTTACATTATCAATTTATAGTGGTTTACAAATTTTCCTATTGTTGCTGAGCTCTAAGATTGTTAACTGTGGCCAAGCGAGTGGCTCTTTCATATTCCTTGTTCATTAAGGTTGGTTCTCCCATGATTTCATAAGCTCTGGCTCCTCTTGCTCTTCCTCTACCTCGTCCCCCGTTTCTACCTCCTCTTCGATTATCTCGTTGATTTTGAAGAATGGCTCTAGCAGTAGTTCGAGGGTTTTTCTCTTCAGTGCCCCATTTGATTGCATCCATAGCACCTAATGTTTGGGAAGGTATGTTCCAAGTTCGCTGTTGCAGCTACTCCACGTTGTTGATATCCTTGGTTGAAAGTTCCCTTGGTTCTTCCCCTAAAGTTATTAAATCCATTATGGCTCCTTGTAGAGTTGGTTCCTTCAGTTGCACAAGAGGCTTGGCCCTTAGAAGGTCATCCTGAATTGATGTAGGCCTCATGGCTTCAAGACGTGTATTCAAGGTTTTATTGAGGCCTTGACAGAAGCGGGCAATTTGTTGCTCCATGGTCATCTGGGGAGCATAGCATCGGAAGGAGAAAAATTTTGTGTAGTACTCCTCTAGAGAGAGTCCTAGCTGGTGTAGACCAAAGAATTTGTTCATCTTGATAGCCTGATGTGCAGGAGGGAGATAGCGTTCTTTGATTGCCTGCTTCATTTTCTCCCAAGATCGACTACTCGTGGGATTATCTCTGCAGTGTTGCTTCCACCAAAGTTTGAGTTCTCCGCTGAGACGGAACATACCCAACATTGTTTGGTTTTCTTGAGCGGTTCCTATAGCTTTAAAATAGTCATCCATAGCATCTAACCATGCTTCGGTATCTCGCTCTAAATTGGGTACCTCTCCCTTGAAGGTAGGTAGTTGAACTTACTTTAGTATTAATTTTTTCTCTTGAATAACAGTGTAAAGGCTATTTACGCGAGTATTTCCCTGAGATTGAATTAGTGGAATTTTAGTATTAGATGAAAATCTCTCTTACTTATGCTTTTAACTTATCTCATACTCAAAAATTTTGCACACAGGATGAAGACAATTGCCAAACCATTAAAAAAACTGCTTATAGCATACCCATGAGAACCATAGTATGTACAAAAGTTAATATGATCCATGAAGATCCTACGATGCAGAAGGGTGACGACAATCCTATACTCGAATCTTGTGGACCATGGGTGGATCAGATATAGGATCAAAATATACAACATCTTTTGGTCTGCTAAAACTAGGGTCTACACCTATGGGCCTAATTCTACCTAGGTTGATGACTTTAGACACCTGATCAAACATTCATTGATTTTGTGATGCTTGGACATCATCTATTACCAAGGTTTCTCCATTGCAATGAGAAAGTATACTTCAATCACTTGAAGATCTTCGACCCATTTGAGTCTCTTCATATTTAGTAGGATCTACACCTATGGGCCTAATTCTACCTAGGTAGATTACTTTAGACACCTAATCAAACTAGGGTCTACACCTATGGGCCTAGTTCTACCTGGGTAGATTACTTTAGACACCTGATCAAACACCCATTGATTTTGTGATGCTTGGACATCATCTATTACCAGGGTTTCCTCTAGATTCTCCGTCCCAATGAGAAAGTATATTTAAATCACTTGAAGATCTTCGGTCCATTTGAGTCTCTTCATATTTAGTTCTAAACCTTCTAACTCTCCCGCATCAATGAAAAAAATTCCACCAGATCCTAACCACTTGATCCTCCAAGTGGAAGGAGAAAATCTATTATCTAGCCATTTCATCACGCTTTTTTGCATTGAATAGTGTCGGGATAGGCAAGCCATCATAAACCTAATATTGAAATCCATGGATTTGCGATAGGCCTGATGGAAATCTTCCTGCAAAGATGGGGATAATTCTCTCTCTTCCTTTCTCTCCCTCTTATCAGTTAAATACCTCTTTAATTGACTTTGTCAAAGATCACTTATTTCAACCAAACACCTTAAAATTTTCCCTAGGTCCAAGACTTTAATTAACACGCGCTCTGATTCCACTTGTGAGATCCCCAACTCGCTGACACCAAAAAGCGGGATGGGATCCTTGACAGGTCTCTATGCCTAATAAAAATCAGAGTCTTTAACAAGAAAAATCCAGGGAATATATCTTTACCATTGACAATGGCTTGGGTCTATAGCCCTAGAAGAAGACCTAGTCCTGTCTCACAGCGAAAACGGGACAACATCTTAAAAGTCCAGAAACTATTTCAGCCCTATAACTTCCACAAGCTGGGCTAAGGTATCCTCAACCAACGCTTTTTTCCCCCTAACATATGTGAGGGCACAGCCGCTGGTGGAATCCTCTTCCAAGTGAGGAAGTTTTCTAAACGTTTTAGTGCGCAGGGTTGGATAGTTACCTGACCAATCAGGTCCATCCATCCATGATTGGCAACCTTAGTCAATTCCCACTTACCACCCTGCACTCACACATGATTCTTCTGTTTTCTAATTACTATCACATTGTTTTAACATTTAAAATAATAGTTTCTTTTAACTTTTCGTCACAGTGATTCCTTCAATCAAGTATGAAGACAGCATTGAAAAGCATTCATTTAGCAAACAGACATCTTTAAACTTAAGACAGGGTACTGTCAATCAAAACATTGTCCATAATAACCATGAACAGTACTCTTCTTGTCTCAAGATCACCTAAGAGTAAAAAACGGCACCCATTCCTTGTTCACAATCCGGGGTGATAAACCCCCACCCAAGATTCGGGGTGCCCATACACCAAACCAGTTGCCCATACAATTGGGTGGCTCCCCTAGGATAAAAATGGTATCCTAACTTATGTAGAAACATCAAGACAGGACATGGAGTAGAAACTCATCATTCATGGGGGTAACTAACTTATCAGTGTGGCTGGAAAGCCATCATTATTCATCAAAATATACCAAGGAGTTGGAGGTGTCTTGAAACAAGTTGTCTTAAGGATGATCAATCATACCTTTCCTAATTTAACTAGCTTTAACCCAAACAATTCTTTCCTAATTACAAACAATGCACATTGGTTTCTTGGAAGTTATCTTTTGTTTTCGGCCAATTATTTCTTTTCTGATTCTTACTCACTCCTTATGTATGCAATGTTAACTTATAAAAGAACTTAAACTATTTAAAGTTTTAATTGAATAATGGAAAACCCACCTGGGACTGATCGGCCATTTGCTGATGCACTGGCGCCTGAAGACTCTTCTCTGTAGGCCTACTACTAGGCCCGGCTTCATCGTCGTGCAACGCTCTAGTTCTTTTTGGAGCTCTTCAGATGCAGGATTGGCCAAGGTCCTTTTTGGATGCCATAAATTCTTATCCTTATAAAAAAGGACGTCTTATCATTGGTTAAATTATCCGAAAGCTAGAGTAAACCTTTGTATTCAATCGTAATCCATCCAAGGTTGAGTTTGTATTCTTAATTGGTAGATTCTTGACCTAGTAATTTCTTATCTGCCTATATAGATATGATAACTTTTTCCAAAGCTTTCCTAAGGGTTTTCTAAGCTCTCTTAATTTTCTTATAATTTTCTATATCTTTTTCCTAATTTCCCCACCGAATTTTAAGCTTGGAATCTGCTTTTTTGAGCTTAATATTTAATACATTTATTTTCTCTTAAAGATTTCATTTCCTCAACTGTATATCATTGATTTACACTTACAAAAGTTTTGCTAGAAACTTTTGACCGCGGAGTCTATTTATTTTAATTAATCTTTTGCTAAAAATAGGACTTTTGGTTAATTATAGTTTTCTAAATTGACTAATTAACTATGGTATAATTATCACAAGTAGATAATGATATTTTTTATCTTTGATAATTATCTTTTAAGTTTACAACTTAATTATCTAATTTCTCCCTTTAATTTTTAGCTAGAATTAGTATAATTTGACTTAGATAAATATCTATACTAATTTTCTAACCTTAAGATAATTATCAAGGCTTCTTTATCATATAATCTAACATGATTTACTAATTTCTCCCTTTAATTTTTAGCTAGAATTAGTATAATTTGACTTAGATAAATATCTATACTAATTTTCTAACTTTAAGATAATTATCATGGCTTCTTTATCATATAATATAACTTTGATAGTTAGCACATAATCATCTAACATGATTTATCAATATCCCCCTTTGATTTTTAGCTAGAATTAATATAATTTTTCTAATTAAAAAGGGATTAAGCTAATTACCATGAATAATCAGCTAGAGGTTTGCTCTCTAGTGATTTTGGGTAGAGTTTCTCTCTATGTGAGAGAGAAATGGCCAGGACTCTGAGTCTGTCCAAAATTGTGAAGCAAGGGGTCTTATTTATAGGTTTTTGGGCACTCATAAGCTCTCATAGACTGAAAATGGTAGGTGCTTGCCATGCTCAAGATGGCACCCCTTGCTGCCAATTGTATCCTTGGTAGGTCAGTGATGACCCCTCCCATCACCTGCCAACAGCTATTAAAATCAATTCTGCTATATTTTGACCTTTTTTTGCTTAATTGGTAAATATCTGGGAGGCCTTTAATAAATTCTATGCTTAAATGATTACTGTAACCATTTAATTTTTCTTAACAATTTAATTTACATTGAATCTTTCGGAAGGACTAGCAGGGTCAGTTTTTGTCCGAATTTAATCTAAAAATTCCTAGCCCGAGGTTTGTTGTGCTTAAGATTCCAAAAATACCATTTGTAATTGCTTTTGAGATAGTGCTTTACATGTTTGTAAGTCCAATGCTTTCCCCTAAAGCTTTGAGCTCATCCCTATGCAGCTAGAAAGGTGGAGACCTTACAATTGTAGGATGCTAAACAGTAGCTCAAGAATGCAGGTCAGGAACTTGAAGCTGTGAGGGTTTTGAAAGCACACCATGATATGGTCAGCCCTGTGGTACTTGCTATGAGACAAAAGCTTGATGATGCTGAGAATGAATTGTGGTGTTTAGGCCTCACTGACAGTGTGGATGCAAGGAGAGAATTAGAGCTCAAGGTTAAGATTGAGACACTAAAAGAGACACTGGATGGTTTGGGGTTTCCTCACAGTGAGGACACCCCCACTGCTGTTGTTTTGATTGGTTTGTAGATTAATGTGGAGGTGCAGGAAGCAAAAGTGCACGCCTGCGATAATCAATTGCAGCTCCTCATGCAGATAAGTAGGATGATACAAGGCTCCTTCATCCCCATTGTCCTATGCAAGATAGCTATGGACACTTTTACAGAGTGTATAGGAGGGGTACGCATGGGACAACAAGCAACGAGTGTACTAGCTGTGGTATGCCACTAGAAGTACACGAAATCAGTGCAATGGTCAAAATGCCATGTGAGCATACCTATCACCTAATCTACTTTGTTGTTGCATGCCTCTGGGGACCAAATGTAGAGCTTCCACCTGCAAGCAGAGGATACCAACTGAATAGTGTGGCAAGGTCATAGGGCAAGGACCTCTAATCACACAAAGTTCTGGTAAGATAATGATAAGGAACAGTTATCCAACCTTGATTCCTACACTAGCCCCGTGTATGCTAGTTAACATAGAAGGTATGCTAGTTAGCTTAGTGAGTATGGTGGCTAGCATATTGTGTATGGTAGTTGGCAAACCTAGTTATGCTAGTTAACATACTATGAGATATAGCTAGCATACATTGTCATGGTGGTAAGCATACTGTGTATGCTAGTTAGCACAGCGAGTTATCCTAGCTAGCATATTGTGAATAGTAGTTGGCAGTTTTTGTATGCTAGTTAGCATACTATGTATGCTAATAGGCATACCTTCTATGCTAGTTAACAAACTATGCATGCTAACTAGCATAGAGAGTTAGTGCACAGTGTGCTAACTAGCAAACAGGGTATGCTAATTAGCATACTTTTTATGCTAGTTAGAATATTGTGTATGATGGCTAGCATGCAAGTATGCTAACTAGAAGAAAAGGTATGCTAATTAGCATATTGGCTAACAACCATAAGCCAACTTCAAGGCGAGATCAGATTGGTCCAAGTCCCCATTTTGTCTTCCACCATTCAATGGAAGCGGATAGCAAGGGGAGGTTGGATGACTGCAGCCACGTCAATCCGCCGCTAGTAATTGTTTAAAATGACTGTAGCCACGTCATTCTTCAATTGTCTAGGTTTTTCTATCACTTTAGGGTCTGAGCTGTCAACCACATCTCCCAAAGACTATCATTGCATATGGCCGAAAACTCTTTTCACATATCGAGGTCGGAATGGGATCGGGTGTTCCGCGCTTACTATAATGTCCTGGCAAAACAAACAATCTTGAGTAATGAACATGAGCAGGAAGGCTGCCCCTGTGACGTGCTAGTTGGAGGGCATGGCTCAAACCGTGGGACCGCCATCGTCAAGGTGAGATTACATTGGTCCAGTCCCCGCCCAGTGGAAGCATCTACTCAGATAGCATGGGCAACGTCGGATGACTGTGGCCACGTTGAGTAGCATTAAACGGTAACCTTGCATTTGCACTACATTTCTACTCAAATGTATATAGTTTTTATCAAAGTTTTAACCTAGTGTTCATTCTCTCTTTCCGTAATAGCATTTTTCCATACAAACACCTTACCCTTCTTAGATCTTTATGCATTTACATCATACTTCTCTCTTCATGCTAAATGTAAATAGTAAACTTAATTCTACTCTCCTAATTTTTTACTGCATATTCTTTTAACTAATTACCTTTACTAATTTAAATAGCTATCTATATCCCATAATTTGTAAATAAATAATTTATGGGCACTTAGCTTACCTATCTTCTCTCAAGGGTAGGGTTAACCTTGTAGGCCTTCCTTTCCCCACCACTATGTGACCCAACTCTTGGACCATTTACTTGTGTTGGTCAACAAATCTTAAATATAATGTATATCCCCAATAAATCAAACCTTATTGGAGACTACCTCATTTGTTTAAGGTGGATTCTCTTTTGAAAAAGCATGCTACACCTTGGATGCATGCTAAAGGATCCCCTACCAGGAGACTTGGTGCAAAAGGTGTTCTGGATGCATCTTGAATGCCTTAGCTCATGGAAATACTTGAGGAACACTCCACAATCAACTTAAAACACTTTGAGAAGGTCAAATTTGCCTTTTACAACACCTAATTATGAGTTACAGGCTGAAAGTTATGATGAAAACAAGGTGTTGCGGACACTGTTACTGCATGTCAAAGTTACAATCAGGTAAACCACAAAGGTGAAAAGTTTTCTTGACTTCTTCAACATTCTAAAATACCAATGGGGAGTTAAAAACCACTTGCATGTGGAGGGGTCGGCTCAAGGTGCTTCCAGAGACACAACAAACAGGATGGGGACACTCTGCAGGAGCCACTAGAGGGACATCATGGTGGGCCCCACATACATTATCAACCCTTATGGAGCCTCCATGACTTAAAAGGATATTTTTAATGAGAAAATAAGTCCCTTATTTTTATAATTGAAGGAATGGTCAAAAGGGAACCTAACTATGGTTAAACACCTACCCTAGTCAAGTTTAACCTAACCTAAGGTCTTGTACAGCTATAAAAAAGCCCTTTGGCAAGCACAAAAACATACACACCTACTCCATTGCTGCAAATAAGCTCCTCTACGGTTAGGGAAGCCCTAATCCCTCTCTCCTCTCGTCTCCCTATTCATTTCCTAAGCTCGCTATCATAAGCGTTTCCATAGAGAGAGAATCAATATGCTATTGCTACCATTCTCTTGCAAACATTTCTCTACTCATCCCTAAATAAGGATTGTAGCTTCTATATGAGAGCAAGGATATCAAGATTAATGATCTATCTCATGGTTTGATCAATAAATTGCTACAATTGGGGTGTCATCGTCACACTATTGCTCTAAACGATTGTAAAATTGGTAAGCATATCTTGGCAGCTTCTCATATTTTGTGCTCATTGGGTTGCTTGTTTTGTTGAGAAAGTTTTTGTGCACCATGGTGTCTATTTGCTGGGCTTCTCTCCTTATGTTGTGTGTAAGTAGGTCTTGGGCCTGCATAGATGGAGAAGATCTCTCTATGCACGTCGCCTTATGTGTGTAAGTAGTCTCTTCTTTTTGGGAAAGGAAAGGAGTTGTCAAGTATTTGTGCATTATGGTGTTTTGAGCTTTTCTAAGAGGTTGTGTACTTGCCTTTCTTAGAAGTATATGAGCACTAATATGGTGAAGGTCACTCTTTGCATGTGAGTTTGTGCAGTGTTCAAAGGGATTGCTTAAGGAGTGTGTGTTGAATGGTTGAAGGGCATTTTGTGTTGAAGCACATAAGGAAGGTGTGAGTGTGTGTGTGTGTGTGTGTGTGTTGCATATGGTTTGTTTTGGTTTCCTTCTTTCTCCATAAAAGAGGGTGGTGCCCCTAAGAAATATGCATGTGTAGGGCCTCACGGAGTGGTTTGTCTGGTGGGAGCATTGAGTTGAGCCCCATCTCAAAAATCCCCTCTCATAAAAGTGGTGCCCCCACTGAGGAACTTTCCTAATTGCCTTCTATTCTCCTCATGAACAATAGAGTTTCACCATATGCTTTTCATTTTGCACAACGCATCAGAATTAACATTTGTGTACATCGCAAATTTTTTTACCAGCAACGCATTGTGTTTATGTTTGGTGCAGAAAGACTTGGTGAAATCTTGGCATCTCCAAATCCCATCATTCTTTTATTCATTAATTATGATGATTCATTTGATGTCCATGTTTTTATTTTGTTTTGAGGCAGGGACAAGAGGCGCCTAGATAGCGATCCACTCAAAAGGAAACTTTCTTCAAGAGAAAGAAAAAGGAGAAGACATTGTCACATGAACCAACCAGGAGCTGCTTCTCCTTTTACACCCATAGCTCGTCAATCTGTGCACATCATAATTGCTACAAAAGCTAGATTTCAAGCAACCATAATTGCCTCAATCAACCCTTTTATTTTGCCTATGATAAATTATGAACTAACACTTGACGTATATATTTTCATTTTGATGTGATCACTCATTGTAGTCAAAACTTTGTGGTACACAATCCTCCTTGTATTGTAAAAATGTCAAGCAATTTTCATACCTATCATTCTAAAAATGGTGAGGATGCACAAGAATTTCTGGATAATTTGGAGATGGCACACCTCATCTCTGGGAGAGATCAAGAAGAGGTAAAGCTGCATGCTTTTCCACTCGTTCTCAAAGGGGAGTCTAAGGCATGGTACGAGGCCTTGCAACCTAAAAAAAAAACCAATTGGGAGAGGCTACGTGCAAGTTTTCTTGCCAAATTTGGGCAAGGAGATACTCCAAAGGGTCTTTGGAAGTGTCTACTTCAACATAAATAGGTATTCCTTGAAGACTACCCATCTTATGAGGTCGTTTTCCTTAACCTATGGGATAGACGGGAGGCTACCTTACAAAACCAAGGTGGTGCACCAAACTTTCTAAAGAAAGATAGGTTCATGGCTAGCTTGTATCCAATTTTGAAGACCAAGGTAGAGCTAAAATTCCCATCAACATTTGAGGAAGCACGTGAGGTGGCCATGGTCAAATTCAAGAAGTTAAATTTTCAAGCACATAGAACAAGCGACCTAAATGAAGTCATTGAGAGGGATTCTTCACCAAGCATGGGAGCACAAGTTAGGGGCTCTCTTGCCCAAACTTCACAAATAGGGGAAGGATCACAACAAGAGATCTTGCAAAGATTAACTCAACAACTAGAGAGTCTCACCTTGAATCTAGTGTAGGGCCTACCTCAACAACGACAACCAAGAGAAGGGAATCGCAATCAACGACGTCAAGCACAAGAGTTGAGATGCTGGAATTGCAACGAAGTTGGTCATGGCATGTATAATTGCCCTCACCCTCGAAGGCTTCCAGGGGACATATGCCCTCCTAGACCCCCTTCGCTCATGGTGCAGCAAGAGCATGCTCAAGCCCTACAAATTCTTCGTCGACCACCACCACCTCCAGTGGCAAACATCCCTCCTGTCCCACCAGTGGAGGAAGAGAGAGGAGTAAACGTCATAAAGCTAGAAGAGGAGATAGAGGTGAGCCCTATACATTTTGATGTTATGCCAGCAGAAAAGCGCACAAGAGTACACAACAAGGATGAAGACACAAGGAATGAAGAGTCAGAACCTGCAAGGAAGGAGAGCAAGAAAAAGTCAAAGAAGGAGGAAGGAGACAAGAAGCAGAGATCAAGGTGAAGGGAGATCGGCATCAATGATTTTCCATTAGGAAAGAATATGGAACCCTACAACATCTTAGAAGATCTGCAAACTCAAAAGCCCAATATTTCTTGGCCTCAACTCCTACATCTATCACCCAAGGTGAGAAGGCACTGGCCCAAACTTGTAAGCACAAGACTCCCAAGGAAGAAAGAAAAGGTGACAATAAAGGCATTGACTTCAAAGCCACAACAAGATGTGGAACCTATTGTAGATGCTTATGTAAGGGGTAGGAAGGTATCCAATGTGTATGTTGATGGTGGAGCACAAATGTGTGTGACCACGGAAAGAGCCATGAATAGACTAGGGCTTGAAATCACTAAATCCTCTAATTGTCAAGCTAGGCTGGCCAACAATGCAAGTGTGAAGTGCCTAGGGATCATCGAGAATGTAAAAGTTTCTGTATGTAATATAGATGCACGTGTGGACATGTATGTTATGCCGGGCAAGGGGGAGGGCTATCCCATCATGCTAGGGAGGCCTTGGCTCATTGCTGTGAATGCAGATCAAAAATAGGTACGAGGACAATTGATTCTCAAAAAGGGGCAACATGTGGTATACGATTGGCATGAAGGAAAGCAGCTCGACATCAACTATGAGACCACGGCTGATGAAGAAAGTGAAGAGAGCTTTGGCTCAAGCGACGAGGAAAGTTCAACCACTACATCCAATAGCGAAGAAGAATCATCTTTGGAGGTAATGGGAATCATCTTCAACACATCAAAAACTCCATCAATAGAGGTTGATCCAACAAAGGAGCAAACAAAGGATGACAAAGGTGACCACAAGCACTTTGAAGACTTTGAGAGGATGCTTGCAAAAGATCTTACCCCTGAGGAGAAGCGGTCCTACATCAATATGGTCAAGAGGTATCCCAATTTGTTTATCACTGATTACTCACAAATTAGAGGTGTGGATGTTATAGAGCATGGCATAGAATTAAAACCAGGTACTAAACCTGTGGCTCAAAAGCTAAGGCACCTAGGAAAAATACAACAAGAGGCACTTTTGACAGAGGTTAACCGACTCCTCAAAGCTGGTTTCATTTACCCTGTGTCTAACTCTGAGTGGGTGTCCCCAATTGTAGTAATCCCTAAAAAGAACGGAAAATGGAGGGTCTGTGTTGACTACAAACCGCTCAACGCTGCAACAAAGAGGGATCATTTTCCTCTTCCTTTCCAAGATGAAATCTTAAACGAAGTAGCCGGCTATGAATGTTACAGAGTGTGTGATGGGTATTCATGGTATTTTCAAATTAGAATATCAGAATAAGATCAATTAAAAACCACTTTCATCACACCTTGGGGTTTCTTTGCCTATAGAGTGATGCCATTTGGGCTCACAAATGCTCCTAGTACCTTTATAAGGTTTACAACTCTTGTCTTTCAGCCCTTCTTTGGAAAGTCAATTAGGGTTTTTATGGATGACTTCTGTATCTATAGTAGCCAAATACTTCATTGCCAAAAAGTTGAGGAGGGGCTTAGGAGGCTTCATCAATTTGGGGGACAGCTTAATCCTGAGAAGTGTCACATTGCAGAGTCACAAGTGGTGTTGCTAGGTCATGTGGTTTCTTTGCAAGGAATTCAAGTGGATCCATCAAAAGTAAATGCTCTCTTGTCACTAAAACCACCAACGACAACCAAGGAGCTCATGACTTTCAACCACAAAGTAAGGGTACATGTCTCGTTTCATTCACCTTCTAGCGGAAGCTATTGCACCTTTGCACAAGCTAGCAAACAAACCCACATTTGAATGGAGAGAGGAACATGAATTATGCTTTACTGAAGTAAAGAGTATTCTCAACTCTCTTCCAACAATAATGCCACCAAATCCAAAGGATACATATTACATCACGCCAAGTGTAGGAATGGAGGCCATCGGTGTAGTTCTCATGCAAAAAGACCCAAAAACATGCTACATGAGGCCAATAAACTTTGCAAGCAAAGTCATGACCGCTGCAGAGAAGGGCTACACCGATATGGAGAAGGTGGTATTCACAATTATTTTTGTGGTAATAAAATTCCGATCATATCTCTTACCTGCACCATTTGTCATTCTCACCATGGTAAACAATTTACCATATGTTGTGCAACACATGAGCCTCTCATCTAGGATAGCCAAATGGGTTCTAGAACTTCAAGAGTTTGAATACACTTTTCTTGTGGAAGATAGCACAAGGGCAGGTCTTGCAGACACTCTCACATACAAAGTGAGAGAAAGGAAAGAGTCACCAAAGGCAGGAGACAAAGCTACACCACAAAATAATGAGGAGGAGATGGACAACGCACACATTTTGTGCTTTGATGGAGCTTACCAACGACAACACGATCAAGCAGTAGGGGGGGTTCTTATTCTAAGTCCACAAAGGGAAGTTCTTGTTAAGAAAGGTATCACCTTGGAAAATGTTCATTCTAATAATGAGGCTGAGTATGTCACCTTAAAGTTGCGGCTTGAAGGATGCAGAAAACTTGGCATTGAAAGACTTATAATAAGAGGTGATTCCTTACTAGTTATTAGGAAAATCCAAGGGATATGGAAGTGCAAGAACCCTACTCTAGTGGAGTGTCTTAGATAGGTGAAGGCTTTGATAAAGAACTTTGAAGCTACACAGGTACAGCATGTTGTGAGAACATTCAACAAGGAAGTAGATTCTCTCGCCAATGAGAAACTTCAGATCATGGTGGGAGGTGTGAATCTCTATGAACCAAAGTACCAAGGCCAAGAGGAATTGAAGGACATCATATTTTTCCTCTAAACTGGTGAGTGCCCTAAACACTTAGATAAAGTGCAAAGGCATAGGTTGGTAAAAAAGGCAACTCCTTACCAACTCATAGGAGATGATTTGTATCATAAAGGGAAAGATTTGGTGCTAAGAAGGGTGCCCTCTGTTCAAGAAATAGAGAGAATCCTCTTTTCATGCCATGATGATGTCTGTGGGGGTCATTTTTCTCATGATATTACAAACAGGAAGATTTTGCAAGCAGGGTTTGTTTGGCCAAGTCTACATCGTGATGTCCAGCATTGGTGTAAGTCATGCAAAGGCTGTCAGATTGCTGGAGATCAAAGACTCACTTACGAGCCTCGAGTTCCAATAATTTCTTATGGTCCTTTTGAGAAGTGGGGTGTGGATGCAATAGGCCCCTTACCTCGCACATCTACCGGGAAGGTCTTCATCATTGTGGGAGTAGATTACATGACACGATGGGCGGAGGAAGCAAGTACAACACGAATTACAACCGAGGAGGTATCAAAATTTATCTTTGATCACATATGCAGTAGATTTGGCACACCATTAGAGATTTTGTCAGATCGTGGTCCAGGGTTTAGAGGAGAGGTCCTAGATAATCTTTTAGCAAAGTTAAAAGTCAAACATTTGCATTCTACACCTTACTACCCTCACTGCAATGGGTTGGTTGAAAAGGTGAATGGAATGATATGTAAGATCATTTCTAAGCAGGTTGCAGATCGACCAAACGACTGGGATCGTCATTTGACCGCAGCTCTATGGCCATACAGAACATCTTTCAAGGTATCCACTCAATTCACTCCTTTTGATTTGGCATATGGACAAGAGACACTCCTTCCTATTGAGGTGGAGCTTGCAAGCCTACGCATTCTCTCACGGGGAGCAAAGAGGCCAAAAGACGCTTTGTAGGAAAGAATTTTAGATCTTCAACGACTTGAGCTTGATAGAGAAGAGTCCATCGACTATTACATTGCCCAAGCCACAGATCAAAGGGACAAAATCAACAAAATTCTCAAGCAGAAGGGCTTGACGGAAGGTATGCTAGTTCTTCGTTACGATAATCGCCTTGATGTACGCCATGACAAGATTTTTTTACAAAGGTGGGAAGGACCCTTTTTGATAATGAAAAAGTATGGAAATGGTAGCTATAGACTAGCAGATTTGTCTGGGAAAGTCCACAAGACCCGAGTAAATGGATGGAGATTGAAGTCCTATGTACAAAGAATTAATTCACTTGCAGGGAGCCTTCATTTTAAGTGTGAAATTTCTCCATCGAGTTTAGCAGATGCTCCTTCAACTCCTCAAGGATCGTTGAGTGCGGGGACTTCAAGCTCGCAAGGTCTACCTTGGGACCCTTGTAACGAAGTACAGGTTTGAGGGAGTAAAACAATGCATATCACTCCTCCTTTTTTTGGAAAAAAGAAGGAAAAAAAAAGAAAAAAAGAAGAAAAAAGAAAAAAGAAAAAAAGAAGAAAAAGGAAAAAACTCTTCTGTTTTATCTAGAAGCATCAATGATCCTAGATGAAGGGGGAGGACTAATATGAGTAGCGTCAAACGGTAACCTTGCATTTGCACTACATTTCTACTCAAATGTATATATTTTTTATCAAAGTTTTAACCTAGTGTTCATTCTTTCTTTCCGTAATAGCCTTTTTCCATACAAACACTAAGCCCTTCTTAGATCTTTATGCATTTACATCATATTTCTCTCTTCATGCTAAATGTAAATAGTAAACTTAATTCTACTCTCCTAATTTTTTACTGCATATTCTTTTAATTAATTACATTTACTAATTTAAATATCTATCTACATCCCATAATTTGTAAATAAATAATGTATGGGCACTTATCTTACCCATCTTCTCTCAAGGGTAGGGTTAACCTTGTAGGCCTTCCCTTCCCCACCACTATGTGACCCAACTCTTGGACCATTTACTTGTTTTGGTCAACAAATCTTAAATATAATGTATATCCCCAATAAATCAAACCTTATTGGAGACTACCTCATTTGTTTAAGGTGGATTCTCTTTTGAAAAAGCATGCTACACCTTGGATGCATGCTAAAGGGTCCCCTACTAGGATACTTGGTGCAAAAGGTGTTTTGGATGCATCTTGAACACCTTAGCTCGTGGAAATACTTGAGGAACACTCCAAAATAAGCTTAAAACACTTTGAGAAGGTCAACTTTTCCTTTTACAACACCTAATTATGAGTTACAGGCTGAAAGTTATGGTGAAAACAAGGTGCTGCAGACACTGTTACTGTAGGTCAAAGTTACAATCAGGTAAACCACAAAGGTGAAAAGTTTTCTTGACTTCTTCAACATTCTAAAATACCAATGGGGAGCTAAAAACCACTTGCATGTGGAGGGGTCGGCTCAAGGTGCTTCTAGAGACACGACAAACAAGATGGGGACACTCTGCAAGAGCCACTGGAGGGAGAAAATAAGTCCCTTATTTGCATAATTGAAGGAATGGTCAAAAGGGAACCTAACTATGGTTAAACACCTACCCTAGTCAAGTTTAACCTAACCCAAGGTCTTGTACAGCTATAAAAAAGCCCTTTGGCAAGCACAAAAACATACACACCTACTCCATTGCTTCAAATAAGCTCCTCTAAGGTTAGGAAAGCCCTAATCTCTCTCTCCTCTCGTCTCCCTATTCATTTCCTAAGCTCGCTATCATAAGCGTTGCCATAGAGAGAGCATCAATATGCTATTGCTACCATTCTCTTGCAAACATTTCTCTACTCATCCCTAAATAAGGATTGTAGCTTCTATATGAGAGCAAGGATATCAAGATTAATGATCTATCTCATGGTTTGATCAACAAATTGCTGCAATTGGGGTGTCGTCGCCACACTATTGCTCTAAACGATGTAAAATTGGTAAGCATATCTTGGCAGCTTCTCATATCTTGGATTGTAGCTTCTATATGAGAGCAAGGATATCAAGATTAATGATCTATCTCATGGTTTGATCAACAAATTGCTGCAATTGGGGTGTCGTCGTCACACTATTGCTCTAAACGATGTAAAATTGGTAAGCATATCTTAGCAGCTTCTCATATTTTGTGCTCATTGGGTTGCTTGTTTTTGTTACCATATACATTTGGTAGTGATGTGTGTGAACACACTAGGACCGCCGGGGCATTTTTTCCCTCTTTAGGAGGTTTTTTCCCCCGTGCATTGTATATACGCCCATCACTCTAGGGTTACCTATCTTTCCATTGCACACCAAGTAATACACTCTCTATTGTGTGCCTTGAGCTTCCTTCGTCTTCTCCAAGCTGTGTGTGTTTCTCTGCAACCCTAATTCCAACAATTGGTATCAGAGGAGGTCACATCCTCCCGGGCTTAGTCGCCACCTGCTCCAGCACACACCTGCTCACTTTCTCGGATTTCAGTGAGCTTTGGCGAGCGTTCGCAGCTCAGAACTTTGATTTGGGCTCATTTCGGCCTCCGTTTCCACTACAGGCAGTACTGCACAAGCTATTTCGTCATTTTGTGCAGAATTTCTGTCAGTGCCGTTGTCTGCATAACAGGTGCCTTATAGTCTTCTACAGTTTGTGCTATTCAGCACAAGTTGTTCTCGCTCCGTTTCTCCTATTTTCAGGCAATTTTCACATCAGGTGCAGCATTTACCATGGCTGACAACAACAACACATATGTGTTCAAGATGTTTGTTGCTGAGGACAGGCTGGATGGGGACAACTACCCTGTGTGGGCTTATATGATGCAACATGTTCTTGTGTCAAAGGGTGTCTGGAACATTGTGCAGGGCATTGATGTACGTCCTGGTTCTGAGGATGTAGGCGATGTTGAGGATGTTGCAGGTCTTGCTGCAAGGATTGCAGCTGTTAGAGTTGTTTTGCCTACTGCAGAACAAGCTCGTTGGGATGTTAAGGATGCGCAGGCTCATGCATTGATTGTGTTGTCTATGAAGCGCACCATTGTTCCTCACATCCGTTCAGCAAAATCTACAAAACAGGCTTGGGATATTCTAGCAGGTCTTTATGCAAGCCGCAATGAGGCTAAAATTGCTTTGATGCGTAAAGAGCTAGAGTCAAAGATTATGCATGAGGAAGATGATATGGACACTTTCCTTGCTAGTGTCAAGGATATCAATGAGCAACTTATTTCTGTAGGTGAAGTCATTTCAGATAGTTCCCTTGTGCAGACTGTTCTTGATGCCTTACCAGATTCCTACCAGACTTTTGCTAGTACTTGGAGACTTATGACCCAAGGAAATCCTGAAGTTGTCAAGTTTGATGCATTATGCACATTGTTGTTGCAAGAGTCACTTTCCAAAAAAAACAGGACTAGGCAGCGTGCAGTTGAACAGGCTTTTATTGCTTCTCAAAGAAAGGGTGGTAATAGTAATGCAGCCAGTTCTTATGGTTCTGCTGCGAGTGGCAAAAATTCTGTTCCTAATGTTTCTGCTGGCAGCACTTCGTCTGGCAATTCTGGTGATAAGGGAAAAAAGAAGATGTGTTGCCATTATTGTAAAGCCAATGATCACTTGATCAAGTCGTGTCCTAAGTTGAAGGCCAAAGAGGCTAAGAAGAAAGAGGGTGGTTCCACTACAAATGCTGGTTCCACTACAAATGCAGCCATTGTTGAGTCTTCTGTGAAAGGAGACTGTGTTGCTGATGTTGATGCAGAATGGGCGTTTAGCACAGAGTGCACTTACAATCCTGTTGTCCATGATGCATGATTGTCAGTTGCTGCAGATTCACATGTGTGGTATTTCGATAGTGGTGCTACAAAGCACATTACCTCAAATCGTGAATTGTTTACCCCTCTCGAGTCTGTCCCTCATGGGAATTCAGTCACTTGTGCCAACAATGCCTCTTATCCAGTTCAGGGAGTTGGAAAGATTGTGCTCACCGCTGCTAATGGCAGTTCCTTTACTCTTGTTGATGCACTTTATGTACCTGGGATCAAGAAGAATCTCTTGTCTGTATCCGCACTTGCTAGACTTGGACTTGTAGTCAAATTTGTGGATGACAGATGTACAGTTCATGATCTCAATTTTGGTGATGAAATTGTTGCATCTGGCCTTTTGTGTCGTGGGCTGTATAAGCTCACTTTGTATGACAAGTGTGGAAAAAATTTTGCAAATGTTGTTGCAGATTCAAGGGTTATTTCAGATGCAAAACTTTGGCATGCACGTTTTGGTCATCTGAATTTTGCCAGTTTGCTGTGTTTGCAGAAATCTAATATGGTTGCTTCTTTGCCGCCTCTTGAAGCACCTATCAAACATGTTTGTGAAGGATGTATTTTGGGTAAGATGTGGCGTTCTAAATTTCCAAAGGATGGTTCAGTTCGGCAACATGCAGGTTGCAGCTTGTACATAGTGATGTTTGTGGGCCCATGGAAACTCCGTCCTTGGGCAATTACCTGTACTTCGTGACTTTCATAGATGATTACTCCAAGCATGCATGGTTATTTCCGCTTAAAGCGAAGTCCGAAGTTTTTATGTGCTTCAAACAATTTCTGGCTATGGCTGAAAATGTGTCGAAATGTACTATGGACACCCTCCGTTCCGATCGAGGGGGGGAGTATATGTCTCATGAATTTAATGCATTTCTGGCTAGTCATGGGATAAAACACCAATGTAAAATGCCTTATACACCTCAGCAAAATGGTGTTGCTGAGAGGAAAAACAGGTTACTGATGGAAATGGCACGATGTATGGTCAATTAAATTCAAGCTTTGCTGCATTCTTTTTGGCTTGAGGCCATTATGTGTGCCACTTATGTACTTAACAGGTGTCCTACGAAAGCTTTGCAGTCTATTACTCCATATGAAGCATGGCATGATAGAAAACCTTCTATTGAGCACATGCGTGTTTTTGGTTGTTTGGCATATGCTTTGGTGCCACAAGTGCAGCGCAGAAAATTGGATGATAAGGCTGTCAAATGTATTTTTGTTGGTTATAGTGCTGAAAGCAAAGGTTACAGGTTGTATCATCCACAAACAAAACGTATTCTGGTTTCACGGGATGTAGTGTTTGTGGAAGATTCTGTTCAGCCCTTGTTGTCATGTACCAGAGACAGTAATGTAAGCTCACAGGACATTTATGACACTTTGTTGCCTCTTTTCAGTGGTGGAAATACGAATGTAAGTTCCAATGAGGCAAATGTACAGCCTATGGGGGTTTCTGAAAATGTTCTAGATCAGCCTATTACTGATGCAGATGTACATGATGTACTTGATGAGGAAAGGGCTGAAAATGAGCAGGCTAGAGGTATGCCAAAATGGCTGGTCCACACTTTGCGTGACAGTAAATTGGATGCACCTTTGTCTAGTCGTACTCGTTCAGGCTCTCGCCATGCATCTTATGCATCAGATTATTATGCTTTGGCTGTGTCTATTTTACATGATGTTGAGGAGCCTCTATCTTTTGATGAAGCACAGAATTCGGAAAATTGGATGGCTGCCATGCAATCAGAATATGATGCACTTATAGAGAATGACACATGGACTTTATGTGATTTGCCTCCTGGCAAAAAGGCCATTGGTACGAAGTGGGTTTACAAGTTGAAACGAAAGCTGGATGGTGAGATTGATCGCCATAAGGCTCGACTTGTTGCAAAGGGTTATGCACAGCAAAAAGGCCTAGATTATGAAGAGACTTTTTCTCCCACTTGTCGTATGACTACTGTGCGTTTTCTATGTGCATTGGCAGCTCATTTTGGTTGGGCTGTACATCAATCAGAAATTGTTACTGCTTTCTTGAATGGTGACATATTTGAGGAAGTTTATGTAACGCAGCCTCGCAGTTTTGTCATAAAAGGACAAGAGGATAAAGTGTGCAAATGTAGCAAAACTTTGTATGGGTTGAAGCAATCTCCTCGTGCTTGGTATGAGAAAGCTAACACTCATTTGGTCAAACAAGGCTTTCGCAACAGTCCAACAGAAAGCACATTGTATGTAAAGCGTGAGGGTGATGTATTTCTCATCGTGATTCTTTATGTTGATGATTTGCTTATCACTGGACCAAATGAGAGACATATTTCTGAATTTAAGGCTGATTTGAACGCTACTTTCAAGATGAAAGATTTGGGGCTGTTGCATCATTACTTGGGTATACAGTTTAAGCAGTATGATGGTATGTAAGTTTGGACTTGAGGATTGCAAACCTATTGCCACTCCCATGGAAACAGGTTTGAAGTTGAGTCTACATGATACTGGCGATCCTGCTGATGTCACTCTTTACCAAACTGTTGTTGGCTGCCTCATTTATGTATGCAACACGAGGCCGGATATTCAGTTTGCAGTCTCATAGATCAACAGATTTATGCATAGCCCAGGGTCTAAGCATTGGCAGGCTGTCAAGAGGATTTTTCGCTACCTTAGTGGCACTTTACATCTTGGCTTGTTTTATCCCAAGGGGAGATCATTGCCACCAGACTTACATGCTTTTTCGGACTCAGATTGGACTAGTTGTTTTGACACGCGAGTGTCCACAAGTGGTTTTTGTTTCATGCTTGGCAGTTCATGTATATCATGGTTGAGCAAGAAGCAACCTACTGTGGCCACTTCAAGTTGTGAGGCTGAGTACAGGGTAGTCTTCACAGCTACGGTTGAGTGTGTATGGCTCAAACGCCTTATGGCTGATTTGGGTGTTGGACAGGACACTGCCAACACTATCTACACTGACAGTCAAAGCGCATTGGCAGTTGCGAGGAACCCAGTTTTTCATGATCGCACAAAGCACATTGAGGTACATTACCACTATGTCAGGGAGAGGCTCTCAACAGGAGAGATCAGCTTGGCTTATGTGCCAACACAGGACAACCTTGCAGATCTTTTCACAAAGGCATTTCCTCGTGAGAAGCTTGAAGCTTTCCGCAAAGCTTTGGGCTTACTCCCCTTTGTGGACTGATCCTGTCCTCAGGGCATGGCACTTCCCTTTACTCATGTGCCAGCTCTCGTTCACCGCATCACTCCAGGGGGGATTTGTTACCATATACATGTGGTAGTGATGTGTGTGAACACACTAGGACCGCCGGGGCATTTTTTCCCTCTTAAGGAGGTTTTTTTCCCCGTGCATTGTATATACGCCCATCACTCTAGGGCTACCTATCTTTCCATTGCACACCAAGTAATACACTCTCTATTGTGTGCCTTAAGCTTCCTTCGTCTTCTCCAAGCTGTGTGTGTTTCTCTGCAACCCTAATTCCAACAGTTTTTTTGAGAAAGTTTTTGTGCACCATGGTGTCTATTTGATGGGCTTCTCTCCTTATGTTGTGTGTAAGTAGGTCTTGGGCCTACATAGATGGAGAAGAGCTCTCTATGCATGCCGCCTTATGTGTGTAAGTAGTCCCTTCTTTTCGGGAAAGGAAAGGAGTTGTCAAGTATTTGTGCATTATGGTGTTTTGAGCTTTGCTAAGAGGTTGTGTGCTTTCTTTTCTTAGAAGTATATGAGCACTAATATGGTGAAGGTCACTCTTTGCATGTGATTTTGTGCAGTGTTCAAAGGGATTGCTTAAGGAGTGTGTGTTGAATGGTTGAAGGGCATTTTGTGTTGAAGCACATAAGGAAGGTGTGTGTGTGTGTGTGTGTGTGTTGCATATGGTTTGTTTTGGTTTCTTTCTTTCTCCATAAAAGAGGGTGGTGCCCCTAAGAAATATGCATGTGTAGGGCCTCACGGAGTGGTTTGTCTGGTGGGAGCATTGAGTTGAGCCCCATCTCAAAAATCCGCTCTCATAAAAGTGGTGCCCCCACTGAGGAACTTTCCTAATTGCCTTCTATTCTCCTCATGAACAATAGAGTTGCACCATATGCTTTTCATTTTGCACAACGCATTAGAATTAACATTTGTGTAGATCGTAAAATTTTTCACCAGCAACGCATTGTTTTTATGTTTGGTGCAGAAAGACTTGGTGAAATCTTGGCATCTCCAAATCCCATCATTCTTCCATTCATTAATTATGATGATTCATTTGATGTCCATGTTTTTATTTTGTTTTGAGGCAGGGACAACAAGAGGCGCCTAGATCCACTTTTGTTCCCTTTCCTCACCAACGAACGAGTAATGAAAACTATCATTTTCTCTTATTTCAAGCGTTAACCGCATCATCTTGGTAGGAATAACCAAGATTGTCATTGAGGATTTTTTAACATCGCTTACGTAATCATTATCATTATTTACGCATTTGCCTGTTAGAAATGATTTTTCACTTGTCCCATCATATTTCACTTCTTATCTACCATCGTTATTGGACTTAATGCCATCATTATGAACCTTGTAACCATTGTTTGTGGCCCTGACACCATCGTTGTTGACAACGTACCTCGTCACGATATCGTATAGAAAAGATGCTAGAAAACTTTTCGTGGTTGGTTTTTTGTTTAGTTTTTTTTCTTTTAGCTCTTGATACGCCGGTGCATATGGCCAGAGAACCAAAGGTTCTTGAGGGATTCGACCGAGGTGAGAACCGGCATGTTAGCATTAACAATCATGCTCTCATCTTTTAAATCAGTCGTTACGGGGTCAATGAGCTAGCTTGTAGCGTAGAGAAAAGAAAAGAAAAGAGGGATTCCCTGACTACAAAACAAGGTGTTTTTTCAAAACAACTTTATCTTTTGTTGAGGGCAAAAAAGGGCACTCAACTGCAAGCAACAAAGGGGGAGAATCTTTCATGACTTCCCACGGTGTGGCCATTACTTCCAAAAACATCTACTGTAATAGGACTAGTCTTTGAAGTTCTTAAAGTCGAAAAGAATGTAGCAGGGCATATCTTTCATTAGCACGATTTGAAAGATTGTTGAATAGTCTATTAAATAGAGCTTATACGAATGAGTTGAGATCTTAAGAGAGAACATATATTCTTTTTTTTAAATAATACACTAAAGACGGATTTGATAAAAATTAATGAATAACAGATAGTCTGTCTATGAACAGTAAAATTGAGATCTTTATTAATATCAATGTTTTATATTTATGTGTTTTAGCTTAAAATGCATGGGTAGGCTTAAAATAAGTTGTAAAAGTAGTGGAGACCCAAAAATAGAGGTTTTATGAGTCGCAACTTAAAAGTTGCGTTTTTAGCCAAATAGAGATGTTTTTCGCAATTCTGTTCGCCATGCCTTGTAGACCAGACATATTCCCGTCGTTTTGAGTACCTGGATTGCTCTGTTCTGAGTTCGTTTGTAGAAGTTATCATGAAAACAAACAGAAGGCAGCAATAGTGTAGTATACACAGGGACAGACAGAAATACAACATCATACAGCTCTCCCTGCTATCAACCAAGAAGTGGATTGTTTCTTCATGGTAGAGTATTACAATTGAGATTATGAAGGTATATAATTATGTTTTTTTACTTTGATTATCATGTTGAATTGGTTGCACGAGTATGTTCTTTTGACTATTTTGTAGGCGATGCAGAAATCAGTTTGTGAAACCGGATCTGTGCAAAGTGTCTTGATAAAAATCTAACCTTTACGGATCGCTTAGTGATCACGTTCTTATCTTATTCTCGCAGGTATACTTGGTGCGAAAATTGAGTTGATTGAACGCCTAAAAAGCGACTATTTTGAGAAGCCGCATGCTTCTTGATGAAAAGAAGGATTAAAGAACAACGGATGGTGCGTTTGGGGATCATTCACAGATCTCCTCTTCTGCGAGTGCGAGTGCGAGTGCGAGTGCGAGTGCGAGTGAGACGCTGCATGCAAGCGAACTGAAGCTCCGGGGTGGTCGGGAGGTTCGAGCTCCGTACAACGGAGTGCGCCCATATTCAATTGCTCCTCTGTTGTATCAAAACTCTACAAAGATTCATAAATACAAAGATCTCTTTCTCTATCTTTTGCTGTCGATCTCTATTATTCGGTTCCCGTGACAATTGGTATCAGAGCAAGCGGTTGATTCTGGACATGGAAGGATACAAGAGGAGGATGAAGGAGCAAGAAGACCTGATTCGACGACTATGAGAAGATCTGAAAATTGCAAATCGGGAGCGTGCTGAGGCTCTGCGGGGCAAAGCAGCACGAGAGCTTGATATCTATGTAGACCTTGATGGCCAACATGAAGGTGAAAACCATGCTAATACACCTGGAAACAATAATCATCGTGGGGACGCTGGGGTACAGCCAAAAGAAACGATGACGATATGGGAGAAGCGACAACCAAATCATTCTTAACGAAGGCTAAGCTTAAAGAGTTTGATGGCATAAGAAAGATATGCGAAGATTTAGAAGCGTGGATTGAACAACTCAAAGATTTGGATTATACTTTCAATATCGAGAACACGACCACGAGACTTTCGAATGCTCGAGCAAGGTGACCGATAAGACAATACGTACCAAGATGGCTCAATTGAAGACTTTTGGCGATGCGTACGATAAAGGTAAGTCATCTACCCCTTCTTTGTGATGTTTTATGTCTTTGATACATCCTTTGAAAGCTTCTGTGAGATCGAATTTATGCGTAGAAGTTGAGATTAAAATTTGAATTTCTTAATTGATTTGGATAGTATTCATTGCTTCTTATCGTCTAAATTGATTGAGAAATTAAACTTGAAATTAAATCGAGAAGTTAAAAGACTTGTGGACTTAACTAGTGGTAATAATAGTTCCACGAAAGAGTTAGTAGAAAATTTGTTTTTTTTTCTTTGAAGAGTCGAAATCATAAAGATGATTTCTATAACATAAACATTGATATGCATGATGTTATCATTGGTATCAATTAGATCATTGAAAATCATGTTTTGATTGATTGTTAAGAAAGAAAAATATATCTTTAATCATTTGATGATGATAAGTCACACTCTTTGTGGAAAGAAAGAGATTCTAAATCTAGTTTTGGCAATGGAATTGATAAGGTGACTTAGATAAGAGTGTGAGACGTTGCTTGTGTTTGCTTGTGTGAGACGTTGCTTGTGTTTGCTAATGAGATTAAAGAGAATCTGGGGATAAACATAAAGAGACAAATCGAGAATTTATAGAGGATCTCTTACATGAAGTTAAGGATGTGTTCCGGACGATCTTCCTGGTATACCTCCGCCTAGAGCGGTAGACCATGCCATAGATCTATATCCAGGAGCGACACCTTATTCCAGATCTCCATACAGGCTCAATATTGATGAGCTTAAAGAGCTCAAGATACAACTTGATGATCTTTTGAAAAAGGGTTTCATTAAACTTAGTATATCTCCTTGGGGTAGTCCTGTGTTATTCCAAAAGAAAAAGGATGGTACATATAGGTTATGCATCGACTATAGGGGATTAAACAAAAAGACCATTAAGAACAAATATCCTCTTCCTCACATAGATGAACTGCTTAGTCATTTGAGTGGTGCCACAATATTTTCAAAGGTTGACCTTCGTTCTGGCTACCATCAAATCCGTATCAAGGCTGAGGACATTCCAAAGATTTCTTTTCGTACACGTTATGGACATTATGAATTTAGGGTTCTTGCTTTTGGTTTGACTAATGCACCAACAACTTTCATGTGCTTAATGAATAATATTTTTCACCCGTATCTTGAGGACTTCATTCTGGTATTCTTGGATAATATTTTGTGTATTCTACGAATGAAGAAGATCATGCATTGCACTTAAAGAAAACATTTGAGGTTTTGCGTGAACATAAATTGTATGCCAAAGCAAGTAAGTATTCTTTTGCAAAGGATCAGATTGTGTATTTGGGAAGAGTGATTTCTAAAGAGGGGATTCACATTGATCTTGATAAAGTTAAGACTATGTTAGTAAGAGATGTAAGAAGCTTTATGGGTCTAGCACAATATGAGAGAGCACACATTAAAGAGATAGCAAGTCCTTTGACCGAATTGACCAAGAAAGACAAGGCTTTTGTGTGGACTTCTAGCTGTGAGACTGCTTTTGAGACCTTGAAGGCTAAAATAGCGGAAAATTTTGTTTTAAAAATTCTTGAGATGGGCAAACTATTTGTTGTGTCCTATGACGCTAGTGGTGAACAATTAGGTTGTGTTTTGACACAAGAAGGGAGAGTGGTTGCATATGAGTTTAGGAAATTAAGACGACATGAATTGAACTATGCAACACATGATCTAGAATTGCTTGTTGTTGTTCATGCATTGAAGCTTTGGCATCATCTCTTGCTTGGTGTAAAATTTGAATTGCGTACTGATCATCAAAACTTGAAGTATATTTTCACTCAGCCATTGTTAAATAACAAACAAAGAAGATGGATTGAATTGCTGGCTGGGTATGACTTTGATTTGAAGTATTTGTGTGAAAAAGAAAATAAAGTTGCAGATGCATTGAGTTGTAGGCCCATGTGTAATTTGTTGACTATTGTGCGATCCAATTTGATTGATGAGATACATACTGAAGTTGAAAATGATTCCTTTTATATGCCTATTTTGAAATTCTTGCGTGAGAATATTGGTGAGATGTATGAAAACAGATATCACTTGTATAAGGGAAATCTGTATTGTTATGACCGCTTGTGTATTCCTGCAAATTCTTCTTTTAAGAGTCAAATTCTGCATGAGTGTCATAATTCACCTTTTTCTGGTCATCTTGGATTAAATAAGACATATGAAAAGATT
Organism: Adiantum capillus-veneris; assembly: GCF_014529385.1. NCBI lineage: Eukaryota > Viridiplantae > Streptophyta > Polypodiopsida > Polypodiales > Pteridaceae > Adiantum > Adiantum capillus-veneris. The sequence continues at coordinate 98,547,824 of NC_140960.1, read as the reverse complement.
AAAACCTTATTCTTTTGGCCGCGTATGAAATTGGATGTTAAGAATTATGTGTGTGAGTGCTTTCAATGTCAACAAGTTAAGATTGAGCATAAGAGGATGCCTGGTGACCTTCAACCCTTAGACATTCCTTTACAGACGTGGGAGTGTATATCCATGGACTTTATCATTAGACTTCCTACTACTCGTGGAGGGTATGATTCGATCTTTCTGGTGGTAGATAGACTCACAACACAAGCTCACTTCTTTCCTGTAAAAATAACTGATACTGCATTGACTATTGCATACTTGTTTATGAAAGAGATATTTTGTTTGCATGGCATGCCCAAGAGCATAGTGTCTGACAGAGATTCTAAGTTCACTTCTCATTTTTGGAGAGCGACTTTTGACTCTATAGGTACCCAGTTACGCATGTCTAATGCTTTCCATCCTCAAACCGATGCGAAAACGGAGAGAGTGAATCGTATTTTAGAAGACATGTTACGAATGTATGTCAATGAAAACCAATCTAATTGGAATGAATATTTGCCTTTGGTTAAATTTTCATACAACAGTTCATATCATTCATCTATTAGGAGGACTCCGTTTGAGGCAATGTATGGCTATAACTGTCCCACACCTATAAATTTTCTTAGCTCGAGGAATAAGGTAGAACTGTCACGTGAGATGCTTGAGAAAATGGATAACGAGTTGGCCAAAATCAGGGGGAATATTAGAGAATCTCAAAAGAGACATAAACTGTATTATGACAAGAAACATCGTGTTGTGGAGTATGAAACTAGTGATATGGTTTTCTTAAAGGTCATTCCTGAGAAGTCTCATTTGATTCTTGGAAAGGATAGAAGATTGTCTCCATAATTTGCTGGGCCATTTAAAATTTTGAAGCGCATTGGTTCATTACCTTACAAATTGGAATTGCCTTCTCATGTTAAAGTGCATCCTGTATTTCATGTGAGTATGTTCCTAATGTGCATCATGTTTTACAAAACAACTCTAAGTTGAAAGATGACGGACCATTGACTGTAGAACCAGACTTAGTACTAGATAGGCGTTTTAAACATCTGAGAAATAGAGACATTGTGGAAGTTTTGGTTAAGTGGCAGAACTATCCAGTAGAGGATGCATCATGGGTTGATCTTAGTGTTTTGCGAAGAGAATTTTCCTCTCTTTAGACCAACTCTGAGGACAGAGTTAATTTTGATAAGGGGAGAATGTAATAGGACTAGTCTTTGAAGTTCTTAAAGTCGAAAAGAATGTAGCAGGGCATATCTTTCGTTAGCACGATTTGAAAGATTGTTGAATAGTCTATTAAATAGAGCTTATACGAATGAGTTGAGATATTAAGAGAGAACACATATTCTTTTTTTTAAATAATACACTAAAGACGGATTTGATAAAGATTAATGAATAACAGATAGTCTGTCTATGAGCAGTAAAATTGAGATTTTTATTAATATCAATGTTTTATATTTATGTGTTTTAGCTTAAAATGCATGGGTAGGCTTAAAATAAGTTGTAAAAGTAGTGGAGACCCAAAAATAGAGGTTTTATGAGTTGCGACCTAAAAGTTGCATTTTTAGCCAAACAGAGACGTTTTTCGCAATTCTGTTAACGTTGCCTTGTAGACCAAACCTATTCCCGTCGTTTTGAGTACCTGGATTTCTCTGTTCTGAGTTCGTTTGTAGAAGTTATCATGAAAACAAACAGAAGACAGCAACAGTGTAGTATACACAGGGACAGACAGAAATACAACATCATACAACTCTCCCTGCTATCAACCAAGAAGTGGATTATTTCTTCATGGTAGAGTATTACAATTGAGATTATGAAGGTATATAATTATGTTTTTTTACTTTGATTATCATGTTGAATTGGTTGTACGAGTATGTTCTTTTGACTATTTTGTAGGCGATGCAGAAATTAGTTTGTGAAACCGGATCTGTGCAAAGTGTCATGATAAAAATCTAACCTTTACGGATCGCTTAGCGATCACGTTCTTATCTTATTCTCGCAGGTATACTTGGTGCGAAAATCGAGTTGATTGAACGTCTAAAAAGCGACTATTTTGAGAAGCCGCATGCTTTTTTAAGAAAAGAAGGATTAAAGAACAACGGATGGTGCGTTTGGGGATCATTCACAGATCTCCTCTTCTGTGAGTGTGTGAGTGCGAGTGCGAGTGCGAGTGAGACGCTGCATGCAAGCGAACTGAAGCTCGGGGGTGGTCGGGAGGTTCGAGGTCCGTACAACGGAGTGCGTCCATATTCAATTGCTCCTCTGTTGTATCAAAACTCTACAAAAATTCATCAATACAAAGATCTCTTTCTCTATCTTTTGCTGTCAATCTCTATTATTTGGTTCCCGTGACATCTACTTTCACCATTATGAGTCAGTTATTGAAAAAGCGTTCGCACACTTGTGGGACGAAAGGCCAAAGGAGGATTCCTTTTCTTGCCTATAGGTTCTTATGGTCCAAAGGACTTTAACAAAGGCACTTTTTGGAGTCGTAGCTTTTTGATTCACTCCTAGCCACAAGTGATCCCGGTATTTGTCACATACGTGAGTTCGGTCCTCTAAGGCCTCTGTGGAGAGCTTGATTCAACATGCTCATGGCTAGATCAATCGGTTTCGGGTCAAATAGATACAACACCAAAGATTCAACCTCATTATGCCTACACCTAATGGCTTAAGCCGATGTTCCCATTTACTCACTGACCCATTATGCAAAAGGCACGCGGTTAAAGTGGAAAGTGCTCCAAGAAAGAGCCAACAACATGAAGCTTCACTCAAGGGTTCGCTCAAGGCAAACATTAGTGGCTTTGCCTAGCTACATCGCTTTCTTAGCTTTGCGTATGCATTCCATTAAACTTTAGTGGCTTTTCTTTTGTTTTCAACGCTTTGCTCTTTCGACTAATAGTTTGCATTGGATTTCAGGTTTTCTATTGCACTCCCGGCATACGGCAGGGTCTTTTGACCTTCCCTTCACGGTACTTGTGGTACACTATTGGTCATTGAGGAATACTTCGGCCGCAAGGGTGGTCCCCCTTAGTCACTACAAAGTGATCATTATTCAAACATGGTATTCACGTTTTGCAATAAGAATCAAACTTGTTAGGAAAGATTTACGGGGCTATCACGTTCTTTGGCCAGATCTTTCAACCTTTAATAATTCCTTGAGGAAGGGACAAAGACATCGGGTGTCTTCGCCTTCCCCTACTACAAGTTCTCCCGTGCATAGGGCCAGGGAAAGTGGAGGTTCCTTCTCGGCACCCCTTCCCCTTTCTTTGCCTAATCCACTTTCGCTCGCTGATACTAACAGAGTCTCAGTTGATTTCCTTTTCTTTAGCTACAATGATGTTTCAGTTTGCTAAGTCTCTCAAGTCCAAGGCAGAGACGTAGCACATGACATGCCCGGCAAGCTTGGATACGGTTTCTCGATTTGAAACCCATGGATCACTGACGGTATCTCCCCATGGCCTTTCGACTTTGGAAGCATCCTTTTTTCTCAATGCCAAGCATCCATCCAATGCATTCTTTTCAATGTTGTAGGAATTGAACCTACCGAAAATCGTACAAAATCTTAATGAGTGTTCAATTTACAATCGCGCAACACTCAACCTGTGGATGTGTCTTTATTGTATTGGTGAACTAAAAATTGGAGACTCAATTGGCTCAGGATTCATTTTTGTCTTAAATCTAAGAGCCGCAAGCAGCCCTAGATGCCTGCTAGGTAGCCTTAATCCTGATTCCGAGGACAGCAAGGGCCAAAGTAGTCAAATCTGCTACTTATGGTTTGATAGACCAAGATCCAGCCATTTTAATGAATGCGCAAGGAAACCAAACCACTGCGCTAATCTCAAGTCGAACAAACTTCTGCAAGCAAGAGGCAAAACAACAATTGCCTTGCTTATTTTTCATTGTTAGTATAGTCTTTAAAGACTAAGAAGCATGTCTTAACTGAGTACAGATACAGAATCGCCCTACGTAGGGCAAGGGATAATAAATTGTTATGTAAAAACCTTACCTCACATCAAGAAACAAGCTTCAATCTAAGCTTAAAAAGAGAAAGGAAAACATGCCATCTAATCTCCTAGAGATCTACGCCTCCCACGAACCAATGGATGCAAACAAATGGCGCGTCCTTCTATTAAGATAGGCTGAAACAAAAGCCTGTATAAACCTATGCGAAGTAGGTACATTATGGGATAGTCCTTCTATTAAGATAGGCTGAAACAAAAGCCTGTATAAACCTATGTGAAGTAGGTACAGTATGGGATGATTTTGCATAACTTCAAACATTTTAATACCATATGATGGGGTCTCTCGATCTTTTGTATTATGCTATTAGCAGCTCCACAATTACGAGCTATTATAGTGTCATTCAATCAAGTTAGGAATGGAAAAATGCTTAGTTTAATTGACATTTATCAATCCACATTTATGTAATAAAAGAAATGAATCTACGACAGTAATGAAATGATCGTTGCAATCGACCCTTTCAATTCAAAAATCATATGTCCCTTCTTGCTTGCCCTAAGAAAATGACTTATAGAGCCTAGCCTGTTATTAATATCTCTCATGATGCGTATACCACTATCAATAAAAGCATCTATAGCTTCTTAAATAATGATTCCAACATTAATAACTTTTGATTCCCTTGTTTCCATGCCATGTAGAGGTCATTACTTTTACGTGTACATTTTCCTACCCCACCAGATATAGATACACCTTTATGCTATGAGATTTTGCAATATTATTGATCGATTCCATGATAAGAACCGTCTTCTTAACTCCAAATAAACCATTTTTCCTACCTTGATGATACGGCGAGTTAATGAGTAATCGCTACTCCCATGGAGCCAGCTGGTTACTGCATGAATGTAGGACTGGCCAAATTAATTCAACTAATTCATTATTTTATTTGCACTAATGCCACTTTTGCTTTCACTATTACTAGATCCACTATTGTTGTTATCTACATCTTTTAATTTACTTATTAGTAAATATTGTTAATGGAAGCAAGCTACATGCTCTACTTATTGGAGGGCAAAGGTAGTCAGGCTTCCTTTCCATTGATATCATCAACTTTGACTTTAAAAAAAAACCTAGCTAATTTAATGCTAACAAGGAAAACTTTGGATCCTAATAGAAGAAAAGAGCCAATACTCGAATGTTCATAGCGTGTCACACAACCCCTCTTTATGATCAACATAGCCACGTGTTCATGCTAATTCTAGTATCGGCTTAAAGTCTATTTTGCCATGCCACTTGCTTTTTTTCTTTATCCTAGTATAGTTTGCATTAGTAGTCCAAAAGCAAGCAAGTAAAAGTAGTCTTTATTACTACATTCTAGTGACCCTATCACATATAGAGTTAACTGATAGGTGTAGATTGTCAATAGAGACAATAATTCAACGCTTAAGCACTACCTTTATTTATAAAAGTATAGTGATAAGTAAAGAAAACTATATGTAGTCGTCATCTGTCTCTAGCAGTTTTCAATATCATATAGGTGTATGAAACAAAAGTGCTAGCAAGTATACCGTTGTTTCAATTCTAATTACCCTATTTGTTCCTTGAATTCAAAATTCATCAAGTAAGCTAGCTTTCAAGCAAGGTTGGTGATAAAAAGGATTAGAAAAAGGTTTAACATGCACAGTTTAAGTGTACCTTAAGTTTGCATCATGGTGCAAGCAAGCAAGCACGAATTGGTTGTTTACCATACCATTGTGAGGGCAGGGCATTTTTAATAAATCATCCCTATCCGCATTGTTTGCCCCCGTTCATTAAAGTTAGCAAATTCATGCAAATAGATGGCAGACTGAATACCTTACACTCCAAGGCGGATTTTTGTTAAGGTTGTTACGTTTTAATTCTTTGAAACAAGCTTAGTTTCTTGCTAGCACAGTGTTGTTATAACTATTTTCATCCATTCCTTTGCATGTGGCTCTATTTAATTGGCGTTATTGTGTCTTATGAAGCTTTAGAGAAAATATCAAATTGAACGAAGAAAAGAAAAAATGATGCATTGGATTTACAAGCATCCGAAAGTTGAAACAATTGCTTTAGCAGTCCTAATGATGCTTAAAAGAGAACATGATTTGACAGCATTTATTCAAGTCCCCTACCTTTGCCTTTCATGAAAATGTTGTTTCAAGTTCACTATCAAAATCATAATCTTTTCCATGAATCATTGGTTCACTCGCCAAATGCAGACTCTTTTGTAGACTCACCTACCTGGCCCGGAGCTTAGCTTCAAGTGCTTGGACATAACCCTATTGGTACAGTTGTAGATTTTGTTTTGCATTGGGTCGGGGAAGACCCAACCTCTCAAGAATTAAAGAAGACAGTGTTTATTTATTTCATCCCTATAGGGATGTTTCAAATAATTATGGTGAGGTTCAAAAAATACCACAACATTGAGTTTATCATGCTCGACCTCTAAATAATAACAGGCTGTATTACTTCTTTAGATAAGCCAATAATTTAAGGTTTCTTTATGAGCTTTTGTTGCTTTTACGTTGGAAATATTCGTTTATTTATTTTTGCTCGTTTTTGTTTAAAATGAACATTAAAGCGAATAGATTAAATTAATAAAAAATGGCATTGTCGAAAGGTAAGACAAATATTCTTGTGGGTTCTCATTGTAGCTTTGTCTACACCTGCTTGCATTGGTGCTTCTATTTGTATTTCCCCTTACTTCTCTTGCGCCACAGCTTCGACGGACCGCTTAGTCCCACTCATCTTGAGCGCAAGCGCGCTTGATCAGACCAGTGAGCTATTACACACTCTTGCCTTTGTAGTTTGGTTGTTTTCTCCCTTCTTTTTAGGTAGTGTGGCCTTTATTGAGGTTACCTCTTAACAAGGTAACATAATAGTAATGCGTTGGACTTACAGTCCTGGAATGATGGTTTGACTCCATCCCTAGTTTTTCTTACAAAAGTATGGTTTGGTCGAGGGTCTACCTTCCTTTGTTTCCCTTCACCTCGGCAGTGGAAAAGGGCAAAGTGAACCCACTGTGACATGGTAGTACATAGCAGGGGACCCTACCTTAGAATGCAATGTGTGTATGTAGGTTCCCTCTAGCTACCTATTTATTCTATTAGGGACTTGGACATGCAAAAAGGATGCGTTGTTGCTAGCCAAAGTTGGCATGGAGCTGTTGCCTTAATAGGAGCACCTTTGCTACTTTAACTAACTCCACGCCAGCATTTTCCACCAGTTTGTGTCTCCTCATGCTTCATCTTGTAGGCACATGATGCTGTCTTTGGCAATCAATGGTCTAAGATTGCCTCTTTTCTTTTCTATTATGGCAATGAACAAAAAACATAGAGAACCCATACATAAACCCATACATATTACTAGATCGGAAAATGTAGTTAAGGCTTGAGATCAAATCATCCACTAAAGGGGGGTCTTGAAAGGAAAGAAGCACGTTTCCTAGGCATGCAATTTAAGGCAACCATAAAAAATGAACCAAAACTTTTCATGGCTTGTCATCCATAACCTCACGAGGTAAACCATATGACCTGCCATCCGTAACCTCACTTACAAAGTAGGCCAGGAACAATTGAATTGGTGTGATGTCGGAATAGATTCTCTGTGAATCGACCCTAACAAACGTGTTTCATATCATCAAGTTGCACTAATTCACACGCGACTCAAAATCGCCATTTACTTTTGTTTTGCTTGGGATGATGTGTCTTTGGCAAGTAACAAGATTCAAACCTGTGTTTTCAAGTTCACAATCTGACACTCTGACCCATTGAGTTATACCCGCCCTCAGGGCTAGCTCCTTGCTCCTTCAGCTTTAGAGGCTTAAAGTCAATTCAAACACATATCTACCTACTATCAGATTTGAACCGATAACCTAGAGCATATTCAAAAAAATTATGTCACGCTTACCAATTCCACTGAGGTTAACAGGTATGCTTACTATTGGACTCAAACCGATAACCCTTGAAACGGAATAGATTTTAAGTCTGTCGTGTTTACCTTTTTCACCAAGTAGTAAACTTTGAAAGCAAAGAAAAAAAACAAAAAGGTTATGCATAAAATGCATTCATGAAAGGGTAAAGTGAAGAAAAAACATCAAAGCAAACAATCTTTGAAATTGGGGATCCTTGGGAATTAGAAGACTTCAATCTTTTTCAGGGCGAAGGAGAAGCAACAAAACCTTTGCCCCTTGACTTCCTTCTTGGTGGAGTACTGTCAAGAGAGCTGTCAAAGGTGATTGGCTCCAGTGGTGAGCTATCCTCCACTTGGACTGACTGTTGGTCTCTGATTGCAAACCTGCTTGCAGCTTGCAATCACTTTCCTCCCTCTCTCTGACCTGTGGCCCCTGCACCGTACTTTCCCCAATGCATCATGACTACATCACTACCTCAATGTAACAATTGAGCTTAAGTGTTTGAGATTTAAAAAATATTATGATTCATTTTTTTGAAGTCCAATAGTCATGTTTTTTCAAGTGTGTGCCACCATCATGAACTATACAAAGTGTATCATGTGTTATGCTTATAAGATGTGCTTGTTGGCATATGTTAACTAGCACAAAAAGCGCGACACGTTAACATGCTTTCACCCGTTTCCTGTCCATTAGCATTGCCTCTTGTTTTTTGTTTTAGCATCAATGTTTTGCTACTTTAAATGTGATTGGTAGCACAATATTCAACACATTTTCTTAGATTAAACATTAGATTCTATATAATTTTTTGTCACAATCCCTTGTCTAGGTTTAAGAATCAAGCAATCTGATTAAGCTAGTTTGACCAAGTTAGGAGTTAGAGATCTTCTCTTAATACCATGGGGAATTCCTTCCTAATAATCAATATTTACTTTAGGTTCTTAATCCAAGTTAGGCAGCATTGTGTGCAATGTACTAGTGTTTCCTAGTGGGCTTAGTCCCTATTGAACTTTAGTTTAAGTATTATAAAGAGAGTTTACTAGTGTGATGAGCCTGGGGAGGGAAACAATGTCATATAACCCCCCAAAGTTCAAAATTGAAATGCTGAATAAGAACAAACAAAAAAAATAAAAATTGCCATCGTAAAATCTTAAGCTGAAAGGGAAATCCCAGCTTGATTTGGTACTTTACTCACATGTATTGCCTATGGTACTAGAGCCCTAGAGGTTCCCAATATGGGCACTTTTTCTTGAAAAACAAAAAGCCCAAGGCATACAAAATAGGCACGCACATCAAAATTGAATCAATGTGAAAAAACTTTGGGGGATCAATGAAAAGGAAATAAGTTAAGCGATGATTTCATGAGAAATTCCTTTTATTGTAGCTTAACTACAAGGTCTTCTAGGTATAACCTCTAGTTAGGCCTTGGACATGAAATACTTGGCTCTCACAATTAAACAACTTGATTGACTAGAGAGAATTGAGAAGCTTACCCATGGTATTAATAGTTGACCTCTAGTGCCTTTTGACCATTACATTAGCAACCCTAGACTTGTTTAGTTTTGTACCTTTATAACTGCTTATGGGTTTGATTATATTACAGGTTAATGTTTACTGCTGACAAATTGTTTAATATTTTGTTACCAATCAATTTGTGTGCCTACAATTGCATATGCTTTTTAATTGTATATGAGAATTCAATTACTGTGCCATTTTTGGTTGATTTTGCAGTGATTGAAACAGGTTAAGGACATTCAATCTCGGATGCTCTTCCACCTCGATGAACGGGCTTCATCTTCTGAGGATGGAATCTACATCAGAAAGAGGGTCATGTTAACCCTCAGGGACACACTATCACCTTCGATGGAGGCATATTATTTATTTGATTGAATCATGGACTGGAATTGTTGGTCCAATAGGTGTGTATGTGATCGTCGATGAGAGGTGCACCACTTATCTTATTTTTACACTAGTTTTGTAACAACCAACCACTGTGGATGCCCATGTGTGAATGGGTCAAACTCTTATAAAATGTCCATTTGAACTAAAAATACTCATTCTCTAAGGTGTAAGATAAGAAGTGCTCTTGCTCCATCTCTGTCTCCTTCTCCTTTGTGTGTTCACGGGGGTGTGTGTGTGTGTATGCATGAGACACACACACACACACACATAGAGAGAGAGAGGGAGCATTGTGGTGTGTATGTGTGTGTGTGTGTGTATGCATGAGACACACACACACACACACATGCACACATAGAGAGAGAGGGAGCATTGTGGTGGTATTGACGATGGCGAGGCAGTTGAGCATGACATTGGCTGCGGCTCCTTCTTTTTCGTAACACATGATCCTTCACGACGGAAGCATTGAGCAATGAGTGACACACCATTGTTTCTTTGAGCTTGTTAGGACTATCTAGTTGTGTGCTTGCAGCCTTTGAAGGCTCGCACATAGTGCACATGCAAGTTCCTAGCCTTCGACACGTGCAGCAAAGCGCACAATGTCCAAAACTTCTTGAAATATTCTAAAGCTTCTGGCTACGGTAGTCTAGTGGCAAACTGTGTGCAAAGAGATTGGGAGGGCATGTATCAATCAATTGTGGAATTGTTGTTGAAGTTGTGGGTTTGTGGTGTTCAATTTTGAAAGGGGATGCCCTTATCGTCATATGCATTGGTCATCATGTGCTGTAAATCTGTGCCTTGACAGAGTTTTGCTTCTATGTGCTATGGTCTTTTGGGTGGGTGTGCACTGGTAAATTCCCAAGGGGGCATAGGCCTTTTGGTTGGGTTTACTAAGAGTGGTTTGGTTAAAGTTTTAACACTCTTGGTCTATATAGATATAGAGGTGTCCCACTTTTTTTTTTTTTGCCAACAGTGTTTTGGTGCCCGCCATCGAGGAATCGCTTCAAGCTACCTTCAATTTGCAGGTTTTGGAAGACATGGCATTTAGTTTTCCAGATTTTAGCGGGAAATCAAATGAAAGTGCCAAAGGTTTCATTGAGCGAATGAAGTTTGCTTGCCTTCTTGCTGACAAGAAAGTTAGGCATTGGTGCTGCGAATCTTCTACTTTTGTTTGAAGGGAGATTCTAGGGAATGGTTGGAAGGCTACAAAAAGGAGCTAAAATTAGCCCAAACTCCTCAAGTTATGACTTATGAAATGGTAAGACATGATTTTCTTACACATTTTCAACAGGTGGAAGACCCACAAAAGGTATGGCAGTCTATTCAAGGCTTGGTAAAAGGTGAAGGCCATACCATAGAAGACTTTGTGAAGGCATTCAATGCGGCGTTATGGAAAAAGTGGTGTACACCTTTGGGGAACTAAAATTCCTCCAGCCATGTTGAATAAGGATAGGTTTCTTGCAAGCTTGAGGAGTAGTCTACGCTTGAAGGTGGAGCTTAAGCAGCCAAGGACCTTTGACGAGGTAGTTGAAATTTCAAAGAATAAAGATTGGAATGCAGAGCATCTTTATCAACTTGCAATTTCAAGCCAAAGATTGAAGTGAAATCTATAGAACAACCAAGGGTCCTCATCAGGGAGCCGGGTTATGATCAACAAGCTTCTCATGATGTGAATGATTTTTGCAAGGAGATGCAAGAGTTTGTAGGTCTTATAAAGAACCTTAGTGTGCATATGATGGGAGGCGAAAGAGGTCAAAGCTATGGATATGGACGTGGCTATGGAAGCAATGAGGGGTTTACTTGTGGTAGAGGAAGAGGCATGGCTGGAAGAGGGGATATGTTTCAATGTTATAATTGTGGTGAATGGGGTCATAAAAGCCCTCAATGTGACAAGCCAAAGAGAATGGGTGGTGATATGTTTCCTCTTTCTTCACAAATTCCCTCTCGAGCTCAAGATTATGGTATTGAGATTAAGGGGGAAGCAGGGCCAAGTGGTTTGAGAGTTGAAGAGAAGGGAAAAACAAAGATGGTAAGAATAATCTGTTTGGAGAAGAAAGAGGGTGATTCGAGAGCTATGGTCATGCCTGTAGGTAACAGGGTTACAAGAGATCATGACATGAGTGATGCAAGTCCCAACCATAAAAGAGGGAAACAAGTTGAAACAAGTATAAGTAAAGAGAAGAAGAAGAGAAAACCCAAGCAACAATACAATGCATCGGATTTTACTTTGGGAGAAGGGAAACCAAATTATAGTTTAAGGGCTGATTTGGTGAGTATAAAGGCTGATGTTACCTTTGGTCAACTCATGGAAATGTGTCCTAAGTTGAAGAGGCACTGGAAGTATGTAGTCAACCCCATGAAGAGTGAAGTGGAAGATATTAGCGATAGTGATCTAGATGTTTCCTCCTTGTTTCTTGAAGGATGATGAGAAACAAAGATTTCTTGCCCTTAGGCAGAATGAGAATATCTATGTTCCTTATGGGAAAATTGAAGAGTTGATACAACCCAAAGTTCAACCTAATGTTAAATAGGAGTTGATACAAGGTATGTTGTCTCTCGACTTGACTAGTCATGAGAAGGGTGAGTACCTACATATGATACAACAATTTTCCCATTTATTCATCACTTCTTATGAGGAAATTAGAGGCTTCAAGAGAGAGGAAATTCCATTCCAATCACGGAAGGAGCTCAGCCCGTACATCAAAAGCTAAGGAGAATGGGACAGGTACAACTTAATGCTTTAAAGGAAAAAGTAGACAAGATTCTCAAAGCAGGAAGGAGCTCAGCCCGTACGTCAAAAGCTAAGGAGGATGAGACAGGTACAACTTAATGATTTAAAGGAAAAAGTAGACAAGCTTCTCAAAGCAGGTCTCATATGTCCTGTTAGTACTGCCAAAATGGTGAGTCATGTTCTTATCACACCCAAGAAGGATGGAAAGTGGAAGAGATGTGTTGATTTTAAGCCTCTAAATGCAGCTATGAAGAGGGATCCATATCCTCTTCCTTTCATAGATGACATACTTGATTCTATTGCATGGCATGAGAGGTATAGTGTATGTAATGGATTCTCTGTATATTTTCATCTCACCTTGGCTTTAAAAGATCAAAAGAAGACCACATTTGTCACACCATGGTGATGCTTTTGTTATTGTATGCTTCCTTTTGGTCTTATGAATGGCTGTGTGTGGTACCAAAAGCGCGTCGATAATGTGTTCTCTCCCTTTCTTGGCAAGTTTGTGAAGGATCTTATTGATGACTTTTGTGTTTATAGCTCTATAAACTATCATTATGTAAATCTTGGGATGGCATTGAAGCAATATGATGAAAGTGGATGTCAGCTCAACCCAAAGAAGTGTCATCTTGCTCAGCCAAGAGTGAAGTTTTTGGAGCATATGATCTTAGAGAATGGGATTAAAGCGGATCCTGACAAAGCGAAGGCTTTGGTGCTCCTCTCATCACCTAAGGATACAAATAAACTTGCCACTTTCATTCAAAAGGTGAAGTGTATGTCAAGGTTCATTCCCTTGTCCTCTCAACTTCTTTATCGTCTACAACAAGTAGCAAGGTTGGATCCTCTAGAATGGACAAATGAATGTGAAGATTTTTTCAAGGTATTAAAAAGGTTCTTGGTTCTCTTTTTGCTATGAAATATCCTAATTGGGATAAGGAGTTTAATCCATTAGTAGGTGAGGATGCTATTGGAGCTATGCTTCTTCAAAGAGGTAACAACTCTCACTACATGAAGCCTATCTATTGTGCTAGCAGGGTGAAGCTAAAGGTGGAAAGAGGCTATACTGAGGTGGAGCTCATCATGGTGAGTGTGATTTATTCATGTAAAAGGTTTAGGCACTACCTTCTCCTCAAACCATTCACATTTCTCACTAACTACACTCTTCTACCTCAATGGGTGAAAAGCCCTACTTTGTCAAAGAGGCTCATGAAGTGGATTGTGGAGCTAAAGGAATTCCAGTTCTCTTTTCTTGTTGAGGAGAGTACAAGGGCTACATTGGTTTATTTTCTTAATTATAATGAAAGCCCTCTTCTTCTTAAGGAGGACATGGTGAAGAAGCAACACATGGAAGCTCTTGATATAGACAATGCCTATCTATTGTTTTTTGATGGCTCTTACAGGAAAGCACACTGTGAAGCTTCAGGAGGTGTTTTAATTTATGATCCTCAATGTGCTTTGGTAACTAAAAGGAGTTTGAAGCTTACGACACAAAGCAGCGATGAATTTGAGTATGCTACTTTGGAGAAAGGGCTCAACCTTTGCCTTGAGCTTGGCATTCATCATGTGAGGGTAAGAATTGATGATTTTTTGGTGGTTAAGCAAGTACTTGGGTGTGGAAAAGTAAGAATCCAAGGCTGAACATTATGTGTTTTCAAGTGAAGAATCTGCTTCAGCGTTTTGAAGCTTGGAGTTTAAGGCATGTGGACATGTCTCAAAATGAAGAAGCACATGGTGCAGTGCAAGCTTCAATTGGACAATTGTATGTGATAAGGGCTGATTCTCCTCTTTATTTGGGAAGGAAAGATTTGGAGAGGGAGGAAGAGTTTCTACAAACAAGGAGAAGTAAAAAAGTATGCCTTTCTATACCGTGCCAAAAGGTATGTGTTTCTTGGTGATGCCTTGTATATGAAGGGGGCTGATTTGTGATGAGAAAAGCTCCTTGTAAAGAGAAAATTTATAAAATTTTAGAGGAGAATCATGAGGGTTCTTGTGGTGGTTACTTTGCTTCAAAGATCACTTTGGATAAAGTCTTGCAGGAAGGGTATGTGTGGCCAAGCATTCAACATGATGTGCATCATTGGTGCAAGTCTTGTAAAGAGTGCCAAAGCATGGAAAATAGGGTTCTCAAATCAGAGATTAGAGGCACCATTGTGGCTTATGATATGTTTGAGAAGTGGGGTATTGATGCAATAGGTCTTCTACCTATGATGACAGCTAGACGCAAATGTTACATACTTATCGTTGTTGACTATCATGTAGGTAAGCTGAAGCCAAATCTGTTAAGCACATCACGAGTCAAGATGTTTCCTTATTTGTATATGAAGATATTTTTTGCAAATTTGGCATGCCATTGGAGTTACTTTCTGAAAAGGGTCAAAGTTTCAGGGGAGAGTTGGTGGATTATCTATGTGAGAAGCTTCATGTGCATCGTAGGTTTACTATTCCATATTATCCCCAATGCAATGGAATGAATGAAAGGTTTGAAGAAGAACACATAAGGATGCTTAAAAAGATGACAACAAAAAATGTGAAGACTTGGGATTTAGAGCTACATTGTGCTCTATGGGCTTACATAACTTCCATCAAATCAGGTATTGGTTTCTCTCCCTTTCATCTAGTTTTTGGTAAAGAGGCTTCACTGCCTATTGAGGTGGAGATACAAGCTTTGAAGATAATTCTAAATCTGGAATAAGAGCCCAATGATGCATTCAAGAAAGACTTCTATATTTGCAATGTGTACAATTGGATAGGTTGCTGGCTTTTGAGCATTATGAGCAAGTCTTGAAGAACAATCAAGCAAAGGCAAATGAGAAGGTGAACGAAAAAGACATCAAAGAAGGGTGACATGGTGCTTTGTTACAATAGTAATCTTGATATAACTTTTTAAAATAAGTTTCAAATCAAGTGGCACGGTACTTTCTTGTCTTAAACAAGTTTCCAAATGGCACATATCAACTTGCTGACTTGGACGGTACCCCACATAAAGCACGTGTGAATGGCTTCCTGTTGGAAGGAGTATATTACAAGGTTGATGATTGTAATTGAGGATGAGCCTTATTTTGAGTAATTTTATGATCATGGGGATAAGTAAGAATCTGAAATGAAGACTCCCTTATGTGGTTTACACGATCTCTTTTGTGATGCTGATCATGAACGATCTAACAGGCTGGGGTGTGGCAAACTATGTTGGGTGCATTTTTGACACCCCGTTTTTTGTAAAGTTTTACATGTGAAAATGACTCCCGATGTCAAAAGGGTGTGTGGGTTTTATCTTTGTGGTTTTTTTTAGCTTGATTTAGCAAGCACATGTACATGCAGGGCAAGTCACTAGTATAGTGTCAGCTGTCGAGTTACTATAAGTGCCCGCCCGTGAGTAAGTTTTTTGAAGTGAGACTTGTATATATCTAAAACTCATGTACAAACTAAAAACAATTGAACCAAACTCCAAAAAATTTCCGGTTTTAGCTCATTGTGCTTCCTTGATGGGTTTTGATGCAGTTTTTGCCTCGCCTTGCCTGCTTTACGCGTACTCGTGTCGGGGCAGCTCTTTGTTTGTGTCAATTTTGCATGTAGCAGTGTGTAGATTCAATGTCATCTTCAAATTTATCTCCAATAATTTTTCAAGTTTTATCTCAATCTTTTAAGTGCCCCAATTGGAGTTGTATTCTTCAAGTTACGACTGGTTCTCTGCAGGGTTATGGCTATGGTAGTCTACTGGAAAATTGTGTGCAGACATATTGGGAGGGCATGTACCTATGAAATTTGGAATTGATGTTGAAGTTGTGGGTTTGTGGTGTTCAATTTTGAAAGGGGAGGCCCTTGTATTCATATGCATTCGTCAGCGTGTGCTTTAAATCTGTGCCTTGACGACACAGTTTTGCTCCTATGTGCTATGATCCTTTGGATGGACGTTGTCAGCGGGATGAAAACACACACAACGCCTCTATAATCATCCGACACACTCTTGGGATGATACACACACACACACACACACACACACACACACACACACTATGGGGCACCACTCGGCTTACACAATCCACCTGGCCGAGACAGGGAACACACCGATGGAGTGAGATGAGAGAGACTATCCATTTTCCCACACAACACAGAGACACACACACCCAAATAACTCAGCTCAAAAGAGGACAATTTATGATTTTTAGGTACAATTGAGCTTGGGCCAACACCAATGGGCAAATAGCTCACACAATATGGATGAAATATGCCAGATACAATCACAAATTGAAGCAAAGACTTCGCTCACAGGAGAAACTTACACAACCAAAATAGCAAGGAAAAGTGAGGAATTTGGCAAAATGGACAACTCCATTACGTCTGGAGCGGCCAAAAACCCCAGTCTACAATATCGAAGTGCTCAAATCCGACCTCGCATGAGCAGTTTATGACCAAATCAGGCTCCAAAAACAGCAAAAATTGAGTTACGACTGTTCCTCCTCTTCTCTCCGTGTTTTTTTGGTCTTTTTCTCAGGGTTTTCAATTTCCACACTTCACTTTATCACTTGGGAACCTCTAGTCTTTTGATTGACCTCAAACAGACCCCGAACATGCCAAAAAATGGCCACGCTGTGCATTTTTGTCACCCTTCTACATCCATCCGCACACTTGGCACTCAACTTTTTTCAATAATGCATTCTACAACCACATGAAGTACCCCCCAAATATAGTCCTCATGATGACCTTTCTACATAATCATCACAAGAAAACACCCACGTTGTGTCCTCGCTTACCCATGTGAAAGTATTGACCCCATTCGACCTCTTGATGTCACTCGATGCCATCTGACGCACCTGCTTACCTTATGGCGTCGGCCCGCTGATAGATTCCTTGAGAAGTTTTACGTGCTATCAAATCATCATTATTATAGAAAAAACACACTGGTACAGGTGATAATGAAAATCGATGTACTATGTACATGTTGTCCTACTTGTACACATGTGGGCCCCACGTAACCACCTGGCTTTGGAAAATGGGAAATTCTTTATTTGATGCACCATGCATGTGTATGTACATATGCGCAATCACTTCTTCCAAAAAACTCCTTACATAATTTGCCCATCCCCTAGCCTTCTAGAGCATTCATGCTCAGCAGCAACACTAGTAGATGCTCATTCCACCTGGATCAAAAGGCCAAAGGCATATTGCCTGATTCACAAGAAGCATCATAACACCACACATATATTTGTCACTTATCAACCGAAATGCACCATAGGCATATCCAACTAACACATCCACCTTATATGGAGATCCAAAAGTATAAATATTGCATACCACATTCAACCCAACCGATTGAGACAACTCAAGTGACTCATCACCTGGCATTTTCGCTTCACCAGCCATAGCAACAACCTGCAAATCATGCACCCAAGTAGCTAAAAGAATTGTGTGAAGGTAAATTTGTTGACATCCAAAGCATAAAAGTATCCCCATGACACACATATCCCTAGCATAGGCATCCATATCTCTGAGTTCCTTGCTGTTGGACTCATATATGCCAAACCCCTTCTCATCATCATAAGCATACACATCATCACACATAACTTCATCCATGTCATAATCATGGCTATCACCACTATCCATAGCTTCTAGCATGGATTCATCAGTCTCCAAGGGTACAGGTCCCTGCTCTAAACCACAATCATGCTCACAAATTGGTTCAGTCACTTCACATGCATCAAAATATGGCTTCAAAACAAGATCCACATCCAACAAATCCACAAAACGGCTCGCAACCTTGCTCTCTTCCCTAATTTCCAAGGAACTAGTATCCAAAGATACATGCTCATCCTTAATAACCTCAACCTCACACTCACACACAAAATCACAAGGTACGCAAGTAGCCAATGCATCCTCTTCAAGACTTTTCAATCCTGTATCCAAAGCATTACTCACCTCGTTAGGCTCTTCCACAAACCTGTCAACTTACAAGGCCTCTTTATGCCTCACAATAGACCTTGGAAAGAGACGAGAAACATCATAGGATAGGCTACTTTTCACCTGCTTGGGCTTAACCTCATCTTGCATGTCAAATCCATCTTGCATATGCGTACCTGTTCTAATACCAAGATCCTCAAGACGCTTAATCTTCCATTCCTTGTGCTTTGCAATATGTACCGCATCTTCAAAAGACTTGGGCCTCTTCAACTCAACCTCGAACCACAACCAAGGTAACAAACCATCAACAAAATAACTTTTCTTAAATGAACAAGGGGGGGTCTCATCTTTAAGAGCAACACACCACCGAGTCCATAAATCTGTAAAAACTTGTATATAGGTATCAACACCTTGACAAGAACCTTGCTTGAGAGAATTGAGCTCATTCCATATTTCATTTGTATCTTCAAAAACCTGGAAATGCTCTAATTAAAAAGCTTATATAAACTTGTCAAGGCTCAAACCATAAGAAGAAGCCACTGCTTCTTTAGCTTCCAAATCCATGAACCAAACACGAGCCTAATCTTTCAAAAGTGTGCGCGTATGTCGCACGTGTTAATGCAAGGAACTTGCCGATACACTGTGTGCGAGCCAGAAATGGCTCCAAGCACACAACAAGCCGAAACTAGTAAGCTCAAAGATGGCGATGGTGTGTCACTCACTGCTCTACGCTTGCTGTCGTGGAGGATTCCTCGTCGCGAAGAAGAAGGAGTTGCCGTCGCGCTGCGCTCAACCACTTCGCCGCCGTCGTTCCGCCGTCGCAATGCTCGATTGCACACACTCTCTTTCTCTCTCTCCCTCGTTCTCTCTCTCTCACGCATACACACACACAAAGAGGTGAAGAAGAAGATGGAGATGGAGCAAGAGCACTCTTCAATTGCACAAATGATAGAATGAGTGAATTTTGGGTTTAGTTGACTTTTATATGAGCTTTCCCCATTCACACTTGGGCGCCTATGCTTAGCCAAATAATCCCTTGAATGTTTGAGTTAGAGTGCACCTCTCATCAGCGATCACTCTTACCCTTTTCCTATTGGCCCGACAAGCCCGGTACCTGACTCTACCAAATAAGTAATACAGCGTCCGTCGTAGGTGATAAGAATGTGCGTGAGGGTTAACATGCCCCGCTTCGTGATGTAGATTCCATCCTCAGAAGCTATTGAGTTGAAGCTAGTTCATTGAGGTGGAAGAGCATTTGAGATGAATGTCCTTAGCCTTCTTCAGTCACACTGCAAAATCAAACAACATTGGCACAGTAATTGCATTCTCATATACAATTAAAAAGCATATGCAGTTTTAGGCAGACAAATTGATTGGTAGCATAATTCTAAACCATTTGTCAACAATAAACATTAAATTGTAATATAATCAAACGCATAAACAATTGTAAAGGTAAAAAACTAAACAAGTCTGGGGTTGCTAATTCAACGGTCGAAAGGCACTAAAGATCGACTATTAATACCATGGGTAAGCTTCTTAATTTTCTCTGGTCAATTAAGTTGTTTAATCGCGAGAGCCAAGTATTTCACGTGCGAGGGCTAACTAGAGGCTATACCTACAAGACCTTGTAGTTAAGCTACGATAAAAGGAATTTCTCATGAAATCATCGCCTGACTGATTACCTTTTCTTTGACCCCCCAGTGTCTTTTCACATTGTTTTAATTTTGTTGTATGTGCTTATTTTGTACGCCTTGGGTTTTTTGCTTTTCAAGGAAAAGCGCCCACATTGGGAACCTCTAGGGCTCTAGTACCATAGGCTATACATGTGAGTGGAGTACCAAATCAAGCTGAGGTTTCTCTTCCAGCTTAAGATTTTACATTGTGGCACTTTGATTTTTTGTTTGTTCGTTTTCAGCATTTTAATTTTGTAAATTTGGGGGGCCATATAACACTGTTACCCTCCCCAGGCTCATCACACTAGTAAACTCCCTTTATAATACTTAAGCTAAAGGTCAATAGAGACTAAGCCCACTAGAAAGCCCTAGTACATTTCACACAATGCTGCCTAAATCAAATTAAGAACCTAAGTAACCATTAATTATTAGGAAGGAATTCCCCATGGTATTAAGAGAAGATCTCTAACACCTAGCTTGGTCAAACTAGCTTAGTCGGACTGCTTGATTTTTAAACCTAGACAAGTGATTATGACAAAAAATTACATTGAATTTAATGTTTGATACTAAGCAAATGCACTGAATATTATGCTACCAATCACAATTAAAGCAGACAAACATGGATGCAAAAAGATAAGGGGCAATGCTAATGGACAAGAAACACCTGTTTGTGTTGATGGTCGTGCTTGATTTGAAGTGTGAACGAGAGAAAGATTCCACCAAATCCTAATAACAGCAACACGTTCCTGTACACACTAGGAAACACAAAGAATACGTCTAGGAGGCACATCAGTGGGAAAAGGTACTAACACTTATTGAACACAATGAAAAAAAACATAAGGAACCCTAACCTAATTATTTGAACTCCCCCTAGAGAGTCAAGGGAATAGGATATTTTAGAGATTGGGGGGAAACCCCAAGGCTAAACCCCTATCCTCGTCATCAAGAAAAACAAATTCATCATCCATGAGACCATATGTGCCATCCGTATAATCATGTAAATCTTCTTCATCATCAGAGGCACCAATGTTTACTAAGAAGGTCACTATACGCCTATAGTCATCTTGGTCAAAAGGATAGGCTTGTGCAATGGGAGATACACTCTCTACTAAGTATGGATCAGTCGTGGTCAAGAGACGTATCAGCCATTCTAACTCCTCAAAATTCCTCTCACATGCTAGCATACCTACCAAATCCCATTCACAGGCAAGCATCGGAAAGACCATGTGAAACATTTGTGAAAAGTAACGAGGGTACCTCTCACCCAAGGCAAGAGTGGATGACTCTAGCGTACTAGCCATATCTATACACGCAAATAGATGATGGTTAGAGTGAAAATATTACAAGGGTCATGTTCTTGTGCATAATGTGTTTTTATGATCTTGTGTTATGGCTCTTGCTCTTTTACTTTTTTATCTTGTTTTTGTGAGTATAAGGCTTTATATATACATTCCCTAAGATTGGAGATTAAGAGGTCAGGGAGAAAGGTTGAGAGGGAAGCAAGTGAATGATGGATGTCAACCAACACTCCCCCCTTCCTTGGGTAGATCATACCTTTTGGAATGATGTCGTCACCTTTTAAAACCAATTATTCCACGTTGTTATGGGTGAAGGCTTTAACCAATAGTTTTCGACCGCCCTATGCGTTTCATCTAGTTTCATCTAGTTGCAAGGGTGGTAAGGTACTCTCCCATGATTTTATTTTCAACATTGTTGTAGGTGGTGAACTTACAACGGGAGGTGCAAACTCTTTCTTGCTTGTATGGATATATACAATGGTAGGTGGAGGTTGTGTCGAAGCTTCTATTTCCGTATAGGAACTACATGAAGAGCAAGAAGCTTCATTTGATTTCCCTGTTCCTGAGCTAGGTGGAACAAATCGTTCTTTCTTTGGTACCCAAACTAACTTTGGAGCAGGTGTGTAGCATTTCGTGATTTTTTCCTTTTCACAATCTTCAATTTATTTTGGAGCCACAAGATTGAGCTCACATGGGCCCGGTGACAAGTAAGAGCACAATTTACGTTTTGGCACCCAGATTTGATCATTTCCTTTATAGTAGCCTTGGGCTTTCAATAGTTTTTTAGGAATCCAATGAAACATTTCTTTACATTTCTTGGGGCGAATGGGACGTCTCTTACCAGGCTCCTGTCTTTTAGCACTGGCTATGGTCGCTAAAGAAGCTTTAGGGATCCACTTGTATGTTTTTCTTTGTTATATTGGGATGGGTCTTGTGTGTCTCAAGCTTTATTTCAACTACATCAGTTGAATCTCGAGAGAGTTGGGCTATGGGGACATATGGTTCAATCTCTTGGACATGCAATGTTTTGGGTTTTATTTCCTTAAAAGGCAATATCTCAGGGACTATGGCTTGAGTGGCAGGGCTAAGAGTTGGTTTCTATGTTGTGACACCCCCGTCCCTAATCAATAGTGCATTTGGTGGCTATCATCTACGTGCATCCTAGGTTTATATTACCCTTCATAGTTCCAACAGGCATGACCAAAAATTCTTGAGCTAAAACCCCATTTTCATAACTGACAGAAGTGTGTCAGACTCCAAAAACTGAAGTTTTTTTCTTGTTGACACCCTTGACTTGGATAATACTCTCAGATAGAGGTGGATTCCCTAACTGACACCACACCCCATATGATAGCAGATTATATTTAGCACCCGTGTCGAATAAAGCATTATATAGCACTTTTCTATAGGTGTTGTTTAGCTCAATAGGGTATCGTAGAGGTGTGTCAGAGTCCAACCAATCCTCGTCGATTTCAACGTGGAATGCATGTGTGACTCCAAGGTTAGCCTCTCGTTTTTGTCTTATGCATTGTTGTCGCTCCTTAGCCTCAGCTTGATCTTGTATCTTCTTCAATTCTATTTGTGCCTTGGCTGCCTTTTTTGTATGGATGGCACGTAGATCCTCTTGGCTTAATGGATCATAGTATCTTTTAAATTTTCTCCCATTGAGGAATCCAATGGTTTCAACTCCATTTAAAGTCTCAACATGAATGGTTCCTTGTGGGGTGATCTCGCATACTCTATATGGTCCTTTTCCCGCATATTTCAACTTTTTCTTTTCATTACCCACTCCATACATAAGGACTTTATCACCAGTATTGATATCTTTGTTCTTTAGATGACGGTCAAACCATTTCTTCCTCCTATCTTTCTCCACAAGTGCATTTTGCACAGCTAATTGCCTCTCTTCATCTAGCCTTTCAAGGATTTATAATCTCTCAACTAAGGGGTTACCATCCCAACCTTCTTGAGAAGCTACTCGAAGACTAGGAACGACAAACTCCCATGGCATAACCGCTTCTTGGCCATACACCATCTTAGATGGTGTGCAGTTAATGGCAACTTTGTACGCAGTACGATAAGCCCATAGAGCTGACGTAAGCTTTGAATCCCAATCTGTGCGATGAGCTTCCACCGCTTTGGTCAAGATAGAGATTAAGGTCTTGTTGGTGCTCTCAGCTTGGCCATTTGCTTGTGGATAATAAGGTGTGGACTTATGGTGAGCTATCATAAAGTTGGTAGTGAGTTCTTTTATTACTCCATTTATAAAATGAGTACCATTGTCACTCACAATCTCAAAGGGACAACCAAATCTTGTAATAATGTTCTCAAAGAGAAACTTGGCAATTGATCTCGCATCGGCCTTACGTGTCGCTCTGGCTTCCGCCCACTTTGTTACATAGTCGGTGGCAACAATAATATATCGAGATTGAGTTATAAAGGCTGTTCTAGCTTGGTCCTCCAGCGCAATTGTGATTTGATTGTAGCCAGAGTACCCATCTAAAAAGCTATAAGCTTCCTTCCCTGCAACTCTTTCAAGCACATGTTCTGAATATGGCAAGGGATAATGGTCCCTCCTAGTGGCTGTATTGACCTTCTTGAGATCCACGCACACTCTGAGTTTCCCATTATTTTCTGGCACAATCACTATTGGAGACACCCATTTTGAGTGCTCAATAGGGTATATGAATCCGCATTCCACAAGCTTTTCAATCTCTTCTTGAATGATTTTTGCATATTTAGGATTCATTGGGTAGGGTTGTGGGTAGGGTTGTTGCTGAACTGGTTTAGCCATGCTATTCATGGGGATTGTATGTTGCACCACGGAAGGTGGAACACCTTTCATATCATGATATGTCCAGGCAAATATATCCTTGAATTACTTGAGAAGTTCTTTAAGTACACACTCCTCAGTCTCTGTCAGATCTGGGGCAATGAAAACAGGTCTAGACTCTTCTCCTGGGTCTGCTAACTCTATTTCCTTAACTATCGCTGGACCATCATAGACTCCATTGCTCCCATCGATAGGTTTTCTTTGAGCCTTTGTATACACAACCTTACGTTCCTCTATGGTATAGGATTTGAAATGTTCAGGTGTGCAGGGTGTAAGTTTGTGGGGTCCTGTTTTTCTGTGGACTGTGATTTCACTTTCGATTCCTTTTGTTGTTGAGCTAACTCTCAATTTTGTCATCTCCTTACGGTACAGCTCAACTTTGGCTTCTCTGTAGCCTCTAATTGTGCGATGTCAATGGGTTGTGGACTAAACCACATAACGCTTTGAAGATATTCACCCCAGTTATCTACCAACTTCCGATGAGCATCACATGCCCCTATATAATTAAGCCATTCTGCGGTAGATTTCTTTTCATTTATTCTAGCACGCACATTTGCTCGATATCGTCACCTCTTATATCTCTTACTCTTCTTGTTTAATTCTTGATTATGGCCAATATCTAGTGAAGAGTCACTAGATGAATTGCTTCTTGTGTCTTCTGCTCCCTTGGATAGATTGCATCTAGGGTACCACTGGGCCTTGAATGGTTTGTCCCCACCTTTGCACTAAGATTTAACTCAGATTCTTTATCCTCAGAGTCAATTTCAATTGATGATTCTGACCCCAAATCGTGTGGGCTATAGTCTTGTGAGGCGCTACTTGTTCTAATGCCAGTCAAACTTTCATCTTGTAGGTCATCAGAAGCTATATGCATTGCTTCTAGCATATTTAAGGGTACGAGTGGTGGCATTTAATCCCCTTCAGGTGTTACCCAGGTCGTCCCCCTATTTCCCCAAGTGTCTATGGTTTCTACTAGGTGGAACCAATCCACATTGTCCGACTCAGTCATCCCAGGTAGTACATCCATATAAGGAGAATCTTACCCAACATCAATGTCCGCTTTACACGTGTAACAATACTACAATGGGGACGAGTGAACTGTTGTGTCAGATCTATGATCAATTATAAACCTGTTTCCTAGAGGATGTGCTCGACCACCTACAAGATCCACTCGAATGACAGAATCTTGGAACTGCAAGTAGACATGGTTTTTAGACCAGTCATGCACCATTTTTTCTTCCCTCATGAAAGGACGTCCTAAGATCATATCCGATGCCATAGTCTGTTTGGAGAAATTCATAACAATGAAGGTAATCCTTATTTTATGTCCAAAGACCTTGATCTTGAGATCTTCTAGCATCCCAATAGGTTTAACAATAGACCCATTGGCCATTTTCACTACTAGGGTTGTGGTCGCAAGGTGAGGTCTTCCCATAGTTTCCCATCAATTTTTAGTCACAATACTAACCCCAACACCACCATCAAGGATTCCCTTCACAGTTAATCCCTTAGTAGTGATTGGTATGGTCGCATTGGATTCATCACCCTCAAAGTATTTTCCCAACTTGTTAACAAGTATTTCTATAACAAGGTTCTCATCTAGGTTGGGTTGTGGATCTAAGTGTTCCTCCTCTATTGGCATCTCCCCAGCTCCATACATCTGGGAAAATTGTGGTAGCCCAAACTTTAGTTCTCCATTGAGGAAGGCTCGAAGAGCTGAGACTAGCTCAGGGTCTTTATATAGTTTGGACATGATGGTGGTTCTAACTTCTGAAGACATGAAATCCATCAATTTGGCAATGTTTAACGGCACCTTTTGGACTTCAGTCCCTTGACATGGGGAGGATGGGATCTCCATTTCTTCGATAGGATCCGGTAGTCCCTCAGTAAACATTCTTTCCATCAAGAAGTGAGTACGCCCATTTTCCCATGACTTTAAGTCACTTTCTTCTTGGATGACACTAGGTATGGCTAAGGGTCTATGGACTTGGTGAGGTTGTTGTTGCGTAGGGAACACGGTGTCTATAATCTGGATCGCCTAGGTGCTGGTCCTAGATCCCTTTGGGTATCTTCTACCAAACTCGTTAATTGCTTGACTCGCTCCATCTCCTCTGGAGGGTTTGGATAAGTTCCTATATTCTTCTTGGATCCTGGGCATTGTGGCTCATGAAGATCATCCTTGTTGGTTTCTATCTTAGGTGGTCGTTTTGGTCTCCATGGTTTCACCTGAATCAGAATCCTCTTCAACGTCGTTCATATATACGGGGTCGTCACCAGTGCCTATGTTGGTCTTTGAACTGGGGTGTGCCTTCGCTGCTTCTTTGCGATCTCTTCCTTCGTGTCTTCTTATTTTTCTGAGATTGGGCAATTGATGCCGTGTCTCTTTCCTCAAGAATATAATTTTGTTTTTGGAGCATCAATCATGTGAGTATATTTACTGGTACCAGAGGTGTACTTTGTGATGGCTCCTCGGTAACTTCAATCAAGTTTAATGGCGTGATCTTCGGTGCATTTGGATTATTTGGACATTGGGCAATCAAATGATCTATGCCGCATGGATTACACATGAGTATTGGCATTGTAGACGTACTCGCTTGATTGGTTTGCATTACTGTGGCGTTCTTTTGTAGCCTAATAGGACACTCGGCTACATGATGTGGACCTCCACACTCATAGCATTGAAGAGGTGGTCTCTTAGCAGTGTAATTGATATTTTGGCCTCTTGCCGCAAAAGCAGCTACTTGATATACATGTTTGACTTGTCCCCAATAGTCCTCCATGTAGTATTGTGGACTTTCTTCAAGCACATCCATTCCATAGGAAATATTAGGATCTATATCTTCCTCACAACCTTCCAAACAAGAAATAGATGACTCACAACCCACTTGATTCACATAAGTGATTCTCGGATGTGGTGGTTGCGGTCCTAGCACTAGAGGTGGTAAAGGTGTTGTTTGAACAACATTTTGGGCCCTAGGGACCATGTGTTGTGCTGTTTGTTCAAGAGGTGGGGCCGGCATCAATGCAGGCACTTGAGGTGTGTCTGTCCATGCTAAGGTTGGTCTATTGGCCATCGCGCGCTTAAATGATATACAATCCTTAGCTTGATGACCATACCTCCCACAGGCATTGCAGTTCCCATTGAATTTTACTCTAAAAGTAGGGCATTCACTGGTACTATGCGGTCCATAGCATACTGAGCACCATTGTTGCTCCCTTCTTGGATACATATGATTGTTTTGTGGAGCACGATCGTCTCTAAGACTCTGTTGAATAGCCTTGGTAAGATCTACTAAAGTCATCTCAGATATCTTTGGCTCCTTAGCAATAGGCTTTAGGCTCATTGGATGATGCCCTGCTGCTTGTGAGCTAATAGATTTAGGCTCAACAGACACTCTTTCTCCTTGAATCATTAAATTATCCTCCAATTGGATCGTGTTAGTGGTGACTGATTCCCAAGTGGTGATACCTCTAATGACTAGGCCATTGTAGATATCCTCATGTCGTAATCCCCTAATGAATCTATCAAGCAATTGATTATTATTGAAACGCTCATTTGGATTACAACGAGAATTAGAGTCCATCTAAGATTGAGGTGCTAGGGGCATCCCTTGAGCTAGATGCAATGTTTCTTTCTAGGGGTTGTCCCTTAGCGGTTGCTAAGTCAGGAGCACTCGATTTCTCTCTTAGCAAGGATATTGACATAGGGGCTTTCACTTTTAACTCTCTTCATTGCTCCACCTTGTGTAAGATCTCGACTTCCTTTTCCCTAGCCGCAATGATATATCGCTCAACCTCTTGCACTTTGACAAGGCTTCTACCATCGGGTAATATGACCTCGGAGGGGAATAGCTCTGAAGAGTCAGGAGGTGCAGTGAATGAAGTATTCACGTGCACATTCTCTAAGGGCATAGGGTCTAAGTTGGTCATGAATGGAGAATTTACTTCCCCACCCCCCTCATTTACATCATTAGCTCCATGTTCGGAGCGAGTGGCTCTACTAAAGGTTTCCTTCAAGCGGCTTAGCACACTCGGCCCGGACCGTGGACCCATGGCATGCATGTCTTGGCTTGAGCTATCGGGATTAGGCATTGGGAAACCCTCCATGACGTCGTAGTTAGAGGAAGAGTCACTAGCCGCTATGTTCGGGTCTTGGTTTGTACTACCTTGGGTCCCCGCCGAGGGCCTGGAACCTAAAGTAGGTGGATAACGAGAACTCGTGTAAGTCAAAATTCTCTCTAGTTGCTCCGTCTCTAGCACACGACCAGAGCGAAAATGCATGTGCCTTTGACACCCTACAAACGTCGGCGAACCTCGAAGGTTAACCGCTTACTTTTTTAAGCATCCATTTTTACTCGCTTTCTTTTTTTATGTTTTTTAATGATCGGTTTTTTTATTAAAGTGTGTGATAGCTCAAAACGAGCGTATCACTTAGAGGGTTGCAGTGTGCTTTACAACACAATGTTCAGTCACCTGAAGCTCCGTAGGTCCTCAAAAAATCGATTTTTAGCTACGTATGAAGCTAAAATACGTAATTTTAAAGGGCGACTGAGGCCTGAGCCTGAGCATGAGCTTGGGCTTGGGTCTGAGAGATATTCCCGATCCCGGTCCTACCTTTATATTTTTTTATTTTTTATTTTTTTATGGATAAGGTCGCCGCGGCTTGCGCGCGAGCACACACACACTCTACCTACCTACCTACAACTAATACACCTACTGTTACGCACTAACACACTTCATCAGCTCTCACAGATCTACTTCCTACTTACTGTACTTTGCATTACATAGAACTAACAACCTTAGTACTAAGACCTTATCACAGAGAAAACACAGTAACCTTTCAAAACTTCATTAAAAAAGAAATACACAGTAGCAACACAAAATGCTTCTTCTCAACACACACACCTTCCTTCCCACCTTTCCTACAATTGAAATTGCACCACAAAAGAAGCACAGAGTGCCATTCAAGCTTAGTGTATGGCATTCCCCGACAGCGGCACCAAAAATGTGCGCGTATGTCGCACGTGGCAATGCAAGGAACTTGCTGATACACTGTGTGAGAGCCACAAATGGCTCCAAACACACAACAAGCCTAAACTAGTAAGCTCAAAGATGGCGATGGTGTGTCACTCATTGATCTACGCTTGCTGTCGTGGAGGATTCCTCGCCGCCGCAAAGAAGAAGGAGTTGCCGCTACACCGCGCTCAACCGCGCCGCCGTGCCGCCGTCGCAATGCTCGATCGCACTCTCTCTCTCTCTCTCTCTCTCTCTCTCTCTCTCTCTCTCTCTCTCTCTCTCTCACGCATACACACACACAAAGAGGTGAAGAAGAAGAAGATAGACATGGAGCAAGAGCACTCTTCAATTGCACAAATGAGAGAATGAGTGATTTTAAGTTTAGTTGACTTTTATATGAGCTCGTCCCATTCACACTTGGGCGCCCATGCTTAGCCATTTAATCCCTTGAATGTTCCAGTTAGAGTGCACCTCTCATCCGAGATCACTCTTACCCTTTGCCTATTGGACCGACAAGCCCGGTACCTGACTCTACCAAATAAATAATACAGCATTCATCGTAGGTGATAAGAATGTGCGTGAGGGTTAAGAAAAAGGAATCCAAATAGCCTCAAAATCTTCTCCTCATCACACATATCATTGCTTATGCATGCCATCTCTACTTGCTCCAAAAAGTCTTCCACATCTTCATCACTTCTTCCATGGAATTCCGGATAAGAGAAAGCCATGGCTACCCAAGTTTTGATGGTTTAAGAACCCCTTCTAACACAGGTGCAAGAACCCAAAATTTTTTACTGACTCAATCCCCAAAAACTTCAATGGAGCTCATCTTTAGATAAGGACAAACACACGCACATCAAATGAGTTTTTATAGTTAATCATCGGAATTACAACAGGCAAAAAGGGGATTCCAGTGTCTCTCTTAATCTTCTTGGCCTGAACATGAAGACTATGTGCTGCTGGAAAAAAATCTTCCATGGACACATTAATATTTATCTGGATTCTTTGTGTTAAATGAAAAGGATTGAATTGAGGTCCATTTTGATCATCCATTAAAGCCAACCATGCAACTCCCAAGAAGGCACACCTGACTTATCTTCTAATTTTGCCAGAATTTCAGCAGCATAACAGCATAAATGGCTCAAACGACCAAAAAATCAACCATCACAACTTGGAAAATTTTTGGCAGAGTTTCCTTAGAAGTAGAACAATAAGAACCAAAAATATAGACTGTATATGTATGCATAACCTGTCAACAATAGAACTCGAGCATCAAGTAAGAATCACTAGTACATAGCCTATGACGAGGTCACGAAAAGGTTGCTACAGCCACCTGTATCACCGAAAGGATCTCACATTTTAGAATCCCCCAGCTCAATAAAACGTCACACCATGAACCTCTCATGAAGGCTTATGCAAATCTCGTATACTCAAGTCTCAAAAATGACTATCTTCCAGACCAAGTCTCAGAAATGGCTGGGATTGCCAAATAAAACCAAGTATGGTTCCACAAAGGCGTACAATGGCAGTATCCACAAGTAACGTACAATACCAGACAATGCACTCAAACAAGCACCAAATAATGCATACCCATGACAATTGCAAGTGACTCCCACTTGCCTGTATATCACCCTACTCAAGCAACCTGTACCTGTGTGAATCACCTATACCTGTACCTGTAATCTGCAATCTGTAACTTGTAACCTGCAATCCTGAAGCTGAAGGTACTAGAAGAAGATCCTTCGTGGGGCCGCCAAAAGAATGTGAGTGGGATGGAAACACACACAACGCCTCTATAATCACCGGACACACACTCTTGGGATGATACACACACACACACACACACACACACACACACACACACACACACTATGGGGCACCACTCGGCTACACAATCCACCTGGTCGAGACAGGGAGCACACCGATGGAGTGAGAGGAGAGAGACTATCCATTTTCCCACTCAACACAGCACACACACGCACACACATACACACACCCCTAAATAACTCAACTCAAAAGAGAAGAATTTATGATGTTTCGGTACAATTGAGCTTGGGCCAACACCAATGGGAAAATAGCTCACACAATATGGATGAAATATGCCAGATACAATCACAAATTGGAGCAAAGACTTCGCTCCTCACAAGAGAAACTTACACAGCTAAAATATCAAGAAAAAGTGAGGAATTTGGCAAAATGGAAAACTCCATTGTGTTCGGAGCGGCCAAAAACCCTAGTCTACAATATCAAAGTGCTCAAAGACCTCGGATGAGCAGTTTATGACCAAAACAGGCTCCAAAAACATCAAAAATTGAGTTGCGGTTGTTCCTGCTCTTCTCTCCATGTTTGCTGATCTTTTTCTCAGGTTTTTCAGTGTCCACACTTCACTTTATCACTTGGGAACCTTTGGCCTTTTGATTGACCTCAAACGAACCCCGAACAGGTCAAAAAATGGCCACGCAGTGCATTTTTTTCACCCTTCTACATCCATCCGTACACCTGGCACTCAACTTTTTTCAATAGTACATCTCACAACCACATAAAGTGGCCCCCAAATATAGTCCTCATGATGAACTTTCTGTATAATCATCACAAGAAAACACCCATGCTATGTCCTTGCTTACCCACGTGTAAGTATTGACCCCATTCGACCTCCTGACGTCGCTCGATGCCATGTGACACACCTGCTTACCTCATGGCATTGGCATGCTGATAGCTTCCTCGAGAAGTTTTATGTGCTATCAACTCCTCATTATTATAGAAAAAATACACTTGTACTGGTGATAATGAAAATCGATGTACTATGTACATGTTGTCCTACTTGTACACATGTGGGCCCCACATAACCACCTGGCTTTGGAAAATGGGCAATTCTTTATTTGATGCACCATGCATGTGTATGTACATATGTGCAATCACTTCTTTCAAAAAACTCCTAACAACGTGTACTGGTAAATTCCCAAGGGAGCATAGGCCTTTTGGTTGGGGTTTACTAAGAGTGGTTTTGGTATACTTTTTTTGTGATGAGGTTGAAGTTTTAACATTCTTGGGCTATATAGCTATAGAGGTGTCCCACTTTTATTTTTGTCCAAGAATGTGATGATGTGTTTGTGAAAGATTCTATTCAGCCTTTGTAGTAATGTACTAGAGACAGTCATATAAGCTCGTAGGACATTTATGACAGTTTGTTGCCTCTTTTTAATGGTGAAATTTTGAATGTAAAAACCAATGAGACAAATGTATAGCCTATGGGGGTTTCTAAAAATGTTACAGATCAACCAATTTTTGATGTAGATGTACATGATGTACTTGATGAGGAAAGGGCCAAGAATGAGCAGGCTAGAAATATGTCAAAATGGCTGGTGCATACTTTGTGTGACAGTAAATTGGACACACCTTTGTCTACTCGTACTCGTTCAGGTTCTTTCCATGCATCTTATGAATTATATTTCTATGCTTTGACTGTTTCCAGTTATGCATAAGATTGATATACTTTGAAACTTAAATGTAAATTCTAATGAGGCAAATGTACAACCTATGGGGGTTTCTGAAAATGCTACAGATCATCCTATTTCTGATGTAGATGTACATGATGTATTGGATGTGGAAAGGGCTGAGAATGAGAAGGGTTGAGGTATGCCAAAATGGTTGGTGCATAATTTTTGTGATAGTAAATTGGATGCACCTTTGTCTAGTCGTACTCATTCAAGTTCTCTCCATGCATCTTATGCATCAAATTATTATGCTTTGGTTGTTTCTAGCTTATGTGATGTAGAGGAACCTCTATCTTTTGATGAAGCATAGAATTCAAAAAATTGGATGGCTACCATGGAATCATGAACTTTATGTGATTTGCCTCTTGGAAAAAAGGCCATTGGTATGAAGTGGGTTCAGATGGTGAGATTGATCGCTATAAGGCTCGACTTGTTACAAAAGGTTAGGCACAACCAAAAGGCATAGATTATTAAGAGACTTTTGCTCCCACTTTTCGTATGCCTATTGTGTGTTTTCTATGTGCATTAGTAGCTCATTTTGGATGGGATGTACATCGATCAGACATTGTTATGGCTCCCTTAAATGGTGACATATTTGAGGAAGTTTATGTAACACAGCCTCACGGTTTTGTCAAGAAAGGACAAGAGGATATAGTGTGCAAATGTAACAAAGCTTTGTGTGTGTTAAGTAATCTCCTCGTACTTGGTATGAGAAATCCGACACTCATTTGGTCAAACGAGGCTTTCGTAACAGTCCAACAGAAAGAACTTTGTATGTAAAATGTGAGGGTGATGTACGTCTCATTGTTGTTCTATATGTAGATGATTTGCTGATTACTGGTGATAGCCGTTTTTCGGCTCTTTATAATTGCCATACTAGATTACTCCATGCTACCAAATTCACCCAAACGCTATGGCTATCCCTACCATTTCACTGTACATAGGCGTGTGTGAGTTAGGGGGCTTTTCCCATATCTTCTTAAAAACCCTCAGCTAGCTAGTCACTGGGCTAGGTGAGCCAAAAAAAATAAAAAATAAATAAAAAATAAAAGTATATTATGGCCTCTTTGTGTGTAAATATTTCATTGTATATATGGCCTAAATATAGGGATTTTTTATAATTATTTTGGTATTTTATTATTTCTACTTAGGTGTGTGTTTTATTAAACATATGTACACCTTCTTTCATCCTCTTACACCATAAGTATATTTTTTGCCAATATGTACATACTCTAACCTTATATTTTTCCTTTATACAAATCACTCCCACATTTTCACCCTCACCCTCGTGAAAACAAAAAATTGATTTCTACTCATTGGTCAAGTTTATTATATTATTTACTTGCATACCTTTTCCTCTTTCACCCAAAATAATTCAAAGAGGGACCATATCATATGATTCCAATATCTTTCCATATCCATAACTCCTCCATATTTTTATTATTATTTTTACTCATTATTCTAACACCATGTGCTCATTGAGCTAAAGTCCATGAATAGTCCATACACTAGTCCCACCATGTATATATTTCTTTATTCACCAATAATCCTCCTCCATGCATGTGTCAAGGGCAACTTGGATGCTTTGTATTATAATATGACAAAGGAGGGGCTCACTCTTGGATGCATTGTACAAATTCAACAAAGGAGGGGTCCACTAAAAGACTTTTGCAAGCATAAAAACAGGCTTTTTGGTGAGAATTTTGGCACCTATCTCCACTCCGAATTTGGAGCAGTGGTCAAAAGCGAAAATGTAACCCACGCTCTGAATAATCACCTCAAATTTTTTCATGATTTTTGGAGCTACCAGCGGTGAGCTATGATTTTTTGAGTGGACCCCAGTCTGCCCACTTTTTTCACAAGTAGCCCATAGTCTTCTCTCACCTCTTTCCCCACTTCTACACACACACACACACACACACACATTTCTCTCAATCCCTCACTCAAACCTGCACCTTCAATGGTTTCTCTCACCTTCTTCACCATTAACCTCCCCACTTACTCCCATAGCTCTCATATGAGCTCTCCATGTACATACACCATCTCTATGCCTCTCTCTATTATCTCCAAAGTACAATTCCATCTTACTCCTTATATATATACATAAATTCAGCATGTGTACCATGCTTAACCTCTGCAAATCAAAAGATCTCATCAATGGAATTACCATTTTCATCACGATGATCAACCTTGGCAGCAGTGGCGTAAAGAAGAGAAGACGAAGAAGAAGATCGATGGTCATTTTGAGAACCTACACAAGTAAGTCCAAAACTTCTTCAAGCTTCACCATCACAAGGATTTGCTCACTTCATTCAACCATCTTACTCCAACCATCCCACCCATTCTACCCATTGTAAATATATCATTAACTTTCTAGTGATTACTAACACTAACCACTAACGTACTAACACAAAATAGCCATTGACCTAACCATAAAAGACACCTCACCTCAAGACATGTGTATAGTAACTCTCTCTCTCTCTCTCTCTCTCTCTCTCTCTCTCTCTCTCTCTCTCCTTACTTACTTTCACCTTATCTACCATCAATAATGCTCTCTTTTGAGCCCACACCCATGACTCAAGCAGACAAAGAAGGCCCACAATGTTTTGATATTCAAAAAAATCATAATCCTGATTTGTTAGCTTGTAAATTAGGATTTCCAATAATCCTAATGAGGGGTCTCCAACCTATAAATAGACCCCTCTCCTTCTTGTAAAACAACCTCCAACATCTCACATAGCACCCCAACACTCTATGCGTGAGGAGAGACTTAGGTGTAGCAACCACTTGTGAGCTTCACTCTTGGTGTGAGAGAAGCCTTCAAGCTACACATTGCAAGTGAGAGAGCGTGAGTTCCACAAATCTCAAAACCACTATTGTACATGCTCCTTCATCATCAATAAATTGAGGTTTGGTGCATCAAAGGCGTGATTCGACGTTTAAATCTTCGTCCTTCCATTTGTGCAATACGGTTTGGTGAATTCAAGGTGACTTGTGTATTTTGAGTTTTATCGGTTGATCTTGATTTTAGAAAGTGTTTTAGTGTGTTTTTCATTGCCAGTTTTGTGTCCATTGTAAGAGGGTATTGTGGTGAGAGGTCTCCCACACCCTAAGACAGTGTGTGTGTGTTTTGGCAATGTTTAGCAATCACTAAGCATTGAGTGAGTTTTGTACAAGTTCTACGATAGCAACCTAACGAACCATCTCCATTTGCAAGTCACAAATAAGGTATTACGCAAGATCCTTTTCTCTCTCTCTTACCTTTGCTCTAGCTCTCTCTAATCCATTTTGTGTGTGTCTTGGTGTGAGGTTGCTTGTGTGCGTTGTGTGGTGCATCTTCTTGGTTGTACCAAAAATCTCTCTTGCGTCCTAGTTCGCATACCATAACTAGGTGGTGCCCCTATCTTGTTTGGGTTTGGCTGTGGGTTTGTTGTTTTGTTGTGCTTGTGGTTGCCCCAGCCCCAATTGAGCAGCACGGGAGCCTTGAGGGGTGTTTAGAGGTCACCTTTCTTGTTGCCCGCCCCGGACCGCCTCACTGGTTTGAATGAGGCACATATTGCTAAATTAAAGAGTGATTTGAATTCTACTTTCAAGATGAAAGATTTGGGGTTGTTGCATCATTACTTGGTCATGCAATTTAAGCAGTGCGATGGTGGTATTGCCTTGTATTAGACAAGTTACATTGAGAGACATTGCTATGTAAGTTTGGACTTGAGGATTGCAAACCTATTGCCACTCCCATGGAAACATGTTTGAAATTGAGCCTTCATGATACTGGTGATCCTGTCGATGTCATTATTTACCAAATTGTTAATGGATGCTTTATTTATGTATGCAACACAAGGCCAAATATTCAGTTTGCAGTCTCACAGGTTAACAAATTTATTCATAGCCTTGGGTCTAAGCATTGGCAGGCAGTTAAGAGAATCTTTTGCTACTTGAGTGGCACTTTACATCTTGGGTTGTTTTATCCCAAGGGGTGATCATTGCCGTCAGATTTACATGAGTTTTTGGACTCAAATTGGGCTAGTTGTTTTGATAGGTGAGTATCCATTAGTGGTTTTTGTTTCATGTTGTTGTTCATGCATATCATGGTTGAGCAAAAGCAACCTACTATGGCCACTTCCAGTTGTGAGGCTGAGTATAGGGGAGTCTTCAGAACTACGGTTGAGTACTCCACTTTGTTTTGATAGGTGAGTATCCATAAGTGGTTTTTGTTTCATGCTGTTGTTCATGCATATCATGGTTGAGCAAAAGCAACCTACTATGGCCACTTCCAGTTGTGAGGCTGAGTATAGGGGAGTCTTCAGAACTACGGTTGAGTACACCACTTTGTGGATTGATCATGTCCTCAGGGAATGACACTTCCCTATACTCTGTGTGCCAGCTCTTGTTCACCGCATGACTCCCAGGGGTTATCAACTAGGGCTATCTCATCTTTCCATTGCACACTAAGCAATATTACTCTCTGTTGTGCGCCTTGAGCTTCCTTCCTCTTCTCCAAGATGTGTGTGTTTCCCTACAACCTATTTCCAACACTGCACAACATTCCAGATGCCCTTTGACACAAGAACATGCATCATCATTTAAGCCCACATTGGATATTTATGCCTATCCAATTTGTGTTCACCAACAAAAAAACATGTGTGTTGTTGTCAGCCATGGTGAGTGATTGCACTTGATGTGAATATTGCCCCTAAAGAGGAAAAATGAAGTAGCACTAACACATATAACATAGCATAACCCAAAGAAGATTGAAAGAGACATGAGAGTGCTACTGCTCTAGAAAATAGAATTGATTTCTTTAGTAGTCTAGATAGTTAAAAATCAAATGTTGCTTGTGTACTCATTCATCTCGTAATGTAGTCGACACAGTGCTTGAAGGAAACCATGGGTTGGTCCAAAGATGGGTGGTGTTGGAGGACGGGCAAGGCAAGCAACTCACACAACAAGAGCTAAGAGTCATGCTTAGGTAGTGGGGAGAGCAACAAAGGCGGATGTTTGGGCAACTTGTGAGGTCGCAATGCTGGTTGCTACTATGAATGGCATGGAGGAGGTGAGCAAGAGGTACAGCTACCTTGTTGATTGCTATTTGCTCGAGTAATGGTGGTAGTAGTGTTTGGAAAACTGCTGGGCAGATAGCCAGTTGATGAGATGCAGGTCCCGCTAATCTTTCTGAATTGATGTCAATATTGCAATCGCTTGATATTATGGAGCCCACTGACATGTGGATACAAAGAAAAATAGAGACTGAAGGTGAGTTACAACTTGCCACCAAAACAAGTGCATGCATGGTCCAATGCCTTTGAGTTTCCTATATGGCAAGTATGTGCCAATTCACTCAAAGACAACATGGCCACAAACTAGCCTACAATTGGCATGCTATATGATGACATGGCACTAAATGTTAATTTTGTGTGGCCAAGTTTATCGACACTACACTGAAAGGGGAGTGCATTTTATTTTGCATTCTTGAAAGAAGCGGAATGAATTTCCACTTCTCTTTAAGAGACACTTTCATTTTTTCAAGACATCTAGGGTGAACATAGTTGTACCCTTCCGTCATTCAAGGTGGTAGTGGACGTATAATTATGTTTGAGTGGAACTCAAGTTTCAACTCTACCTTGTTGCATGGTGCTTGGGTAATTTTGTGTAGTGGCAGCCAAAGCAATAGCAATGTTGGAATGTAGGCCAGGTGGCCGTGGGAAACCACCCTTGCTCTTATTTTTGCCTAATCTGTATAGGGAGACAAAGTGAGAGAGTTGACTTTCTCTCACTTTCCTCTCCACCAATCCAACTCCCTGTCTGTGCTTCATCCCCTTCCCCATTTCTCTTCTCCCCTCTCTAGCATGCATTTCTCACATGCACACTCAGACAACCCCCCCACAATTGGTATCAGAGCATAAGTGGCGGTTGGAGTGGAAAATCGGTGGCCATGGAAGCTTGCAAAGCTTAGGAGCTTGTGGATCTTGCACCAGAGCCGGATCGGAGCAGCTCGGGAAAATTTCAGAGCCTTGAAGCACTTGGCACGTGAAAATACCCTTGCACACACATTGTAGGGTGGAGGAGAAGCTCCAACTGCAAGGCCACACTCAATCGAGTTGCAGGGAATCGGGTGCAATTTTGGGGTTCTGAGCACTGCAGTGGAAAGCATTAGGGGGAGTATTTGAAGCCGCAAGTAGGACCAAGTTTTGCAATTTGGTTTTAAATTGGGGCAGCATCAAGCTTGAAGCTCGTGAGAAGCTCGAAATTGAGCAGGAGGGAATCTTGGGTAGCATGGTCGCTTCTGCAGTGAAGGAGAAATGAGCTTTGAAATCGGAATGAGAGAAGAAATTGGATGCAGCAAGTCAATTGGGAGTCAAAGGCAGGAAACAAAAGAAGCCAAGCCAAGCTTTGTAGGAGCCGTAAGCAATCAAAGGCAAACATTGAAGCAAGCATTGTTGAGCGCTGTGGGACGGGTGTCTAACCTCACTCCTATCTTATTGCAGATTTAGCGAGAACCATGATTAAATTGTCAATTCATGGGACGAAGCTGACTTGACTAGTGCATAGAGACTATAAGAGGTTGTCAATCTCTCAGAAAACAACAAAAAACTCGCATCTAACTCAAGCTACACTCAAGTGACTAAACTCACCAAAAGCCAATCGCTCATCGACAACCAAATCACATCCGTTACAACATCAAATGACATCCAAACGTAATGAAACTTCTAGGACATGTTTATAAGACCTAAGCACACATGCTTATGGTCTCAAATCTCACTTTAGGTCAAGTGCAAAAATTGCGACTATTAACAACAATGGATCATTAGGAGAAATATGAACTTTGCATGGGCCTTGTAAGGAATCCTAATTTTTAGGGATTAAGGCTAATGTTGTGTGGGGTTTAGGGGACAAGGGCATTGAAGAAGGTAGTTTTGAGTAGGCTTTTCTAGCCTTTTTTTTAGACAAATGTAGGATGTGGACCTAAAGGGTTACTTTCTCTCTCTAGCTTTTTTTAAAGTGAAGGAAGCATAGGGGTGTGTCCACATCAGCAAAAACGTGGGTCACAAAGAGACAAAATTTGACTTTTTTTAAAAAAAATCATTTTTACTTGTTTCTAACTTAAAACTCCCTCCAACATATATACATATCCAAAAATCATTTTTTGACCCATTTTTTAACCCACAAGCTTAGAAAGTCCATTTTTTCAAAACTCTTTTCCCCCAAAAAGTAATAAACATTTTGTTCTCTCCTCCTCCTCTCTCCTCCCTCCTCCCTCTCTCTCCCTCTCCTCTCCCTCCTCCCTCTCTCTCCCTCTCCTCTCCCTCCCTGCCCCTACCTTCCTCCTCCTCCCCAATCTCTCCCTCCCCCCCCTCCCTCCTTCTCTCCTCCCATCTTCCTCAACCTCTCTACCCTTCCCCCTCTATCTTTTCATCATTTGCTTCCTCACGCAACGGCTTCCATGGTGCTCACTGACATCACAAATGGTTTGCTTCCACCACCACGTACTCCGCACACCAAAAGCATACATATTCGCTTACCCACGGCATTTGCACCGAAGACCACTAGTGAAGGTGATCAAAAGTCATCACAGGAACGTCGCACCGCTTGTGAGACCAATGTTGACATTTGGGTGGATGGACATTTGTACCCTTACGATCCTATAAGCCGCTTCCATCCACCATTTAATAGCCTTTCCACATTTCTTCAATTTCTTGGGAGGGGAGAAGTAGGTTTGTTAGGCTATTGCAAGCGGTTGTGTATGGGTGTAGGTGCTTCTTTGCATATGTGGATGCACGAATGTCAAGCTCTTCACCTCAAGACGAAAGCATTACAAGAGAGTGTTGCCTCTTCGGAGAGGGTAGTTAAAACTCTTGAACAACAAATGCAAGAAAAAGAGTCCCACATCCAGAAGCTTACCAACACCATCACATACTTGAAAGAAACATCCCTTGGTGCAAGGGAACGCAAACGCACGTATTCATCCATTGAAACTCTTGCACATTCGGGAGGAGCACGCAAGCAACGACGAGTTACAGCCACAAGGTGATTTGGTCTTTACTTGCATGATGCATTCTTACTTCATACTATTTTCTAACATTTATGTTTATTTGTTGCTAGAAACTTCATCCAGGAGGCATGCGGTGGAACAAGCCAAGATGATCGAGTCAACCTTCTCACTAGTTGTCTCAATACCCAGGACGTGATTTCTATCTTACAATCACCTGGAGGTAAGCACATTAAGGATGCAGTCACCAAGGACCTTATGCGTAAATTAAGAAATGTGGTTAGTGATGATGACGTTCAACAAGCTTGTGATGAGGCTGGAATCAGCACCAAAGCCGATCAAGCTATTTTCCAACTCCTAAAGGATGCCCTCAAAGAACATGGCATTGTGGAAAACCTATTTCCCGTTCCTCACAAGGTCAAGCTCGCAAAGAAGGCCACAAATGAAGATGTGTTCTCCCGCATTGGGACATACCTACACATTGAGGACACAATGCCAACTTCCCTTTATGCTTCGTGCGTAACAAAGACAAGGGGAAAGGTAAGAAACAATCCATAAGACCTTCGGAGAAGGGCTTTCCTTACACAATGTGGAAAAATATTTTCGTGGATCTTAGAAGGCTTCAAGAAGCCATGCTTAGATTTTACGAGTTACCTGAAGAAGTTGACACACTTTACTTTTTTCTTTGGTATTATTCTTATTATAACTCTGAAGTTTAAGGTCTTAGCACTATTTATTTTGTAGTGCTTGGCACAAAAGTCGCTTTTGTGTTGAAACTCGATGAGTGTCAAATAGTGAAAGGCCGAAGGTTAGAGAGGCTAAGTGTCACTCTAATGAACGAGGCCCTTCTGCAAACCAAGCGAAGGGATTCAATCGAGCCATCTCCCACCCTATCTTTTAGCGTGCAATCAGAGAAAGACATTTGGTGGTTGGGTGCTATTGAGGTGCCCAAAGAGACCAATGGAGTACTTTCATGGATTTTTGAGAGAACTCCATGGATCACAGAAGTAATACACTCCCTAATTGCAGGTCAGAAGTTGGAGATTGAGGGTTTTGGTAGTTATGATGTGGAGTGGCACTTAGGTGGGGATTTGAAGACCATAAAGTGTTTGCTTGGCTACAAACAAGGGGCTTCTTCTCTCATGCCTTGTCCATTTTGCACTCGAGGGTACAAACCTAATGGAAACAAATCACATAATAGCACTGCAAAGGCCGGTTCCATGCTT
The DNA here is from genome assembly GCF_014529385.1 of Adiantum capillus-veneris. Taxonomy (NCBI): domain Eukaryota; kingdom Viridiplantae; phylum Streptophyta; class Polypodiopsida; order Polypodiales; family Pteridaceae; genus Adiantum; species Adiantum capillus-veneris. Next base: position 98,505,869 of record NC_140960.1, on the reverse strand, counting down.
CCATGGCAAGGGCATGGAGAACAAGGGTTAGATTGTCGTGATGTCGGAGATGAAGGTAGAGAATGGGAAGCGTCTATTCTGAGATGTCCCATGCTCAATGCTCCAGACCGTGATCAAAAGGACCACGCTTGGAATCCAATCTTTCGATTTCCTCTATCGAATGTACATTTTTGTACATTACACGCATTCATGCGCATTTTTTATAGGCTATTGAAGCTCCACATTGACTATGCTTTCACAATGAAACCGTTGGAAAAGTCCCAGGAAGCGATCGAAAGAGTGGAAGTAATCTTGAATTCCATTGGCTGTCACGGTGGAAATGTATCTATCGTTGCTGCAAAAAACACAGGGGAGGCCCATGAAATTGCTCAACAAGTGTCAATGAGTGGAAAAAAAGCTAGACACTTTTTGAAGAAAGTTTCCCAAGGAAAGCCAAGTCGATATGATGCTCAAAACAGCTCCAACCAGCAGGCAGGTAACCTTTGGGAGCTTTGGAAGGAGTTATGCAAATCTACTACCGACAATGATTCAAATGGCGAGCTTGCAAATAAGCGCAAGCAAGTTTGGGCACATTTTGATAAAATGGTCAAGCTTATGGGCCTTAACAGCACAACAAAAGAACAACGCCAATCATTTCAAGAAGCCTTGGCGGATTTTACCAAGGTCTTCACCCTTTCTTGGGGTGAAAATAACATCACACATTACATGGTAAGTCATTTTACATGGTGTATTCATTACAAGGGATTGTTTTTATTTAATAATGTGGATCGTTTACTCATGTGAACAACATATCTTGTTTGCGCATGGTGCATTTTTTATGCACAAGTATGGATTGCTTGAAATTTTTAGCACTCAAGGCATGGAGAAGTCCCATTATCGAGCAAGGGGAGTGTAGTTCAAAAATACTCGACATGGTGGTGGAATGGTGCAATCCAATTATTTAGAGGAGATGTTCAATTGGTTTTTTCGCACAACATTTGCTCGTAAGCTCACAATGGAGTGTGCGCGACAATCCAAGATTGCTATTGAAGTGCGGAAATGGAGTCGTCAAGAGCATAGCAACAAGTGGCAAATGTCGTAAGGTCCCACCAAGCATGCTGCATGGCGGCGATGCATAGTGCGACAAGGATCAAAGTGGATACTGCGCGAGTCACTAAACGTGAACGCAAAGTCCAACTCTTAGCGACATGTTTATTTAAAAAATAATACTTTTTTAAAAAAAATTAGTGTGAACAGGGCCCTTTTTAAATGGGCCCTTATAAATATTGCATGCTCTCATAAACCACTCATTTCTTGAGAACAGGTGAGCTCTTACCAACGAAATGGCGCACACCAAACAAACCGCGAAAGAGCATCCACCTGCCAACAAAAACACCCTCCAAGGATGTGAGAAGCCTTCATGGCTTAAAGGCACAAGAAAACGGCCACGAACGCCTGGCCGTTCCAGGAACTCATCTGGTAGTGGGCATGGTGGTAGGGCACGAGAGTCATCGAGGACTGTTGAATCTCCACCTCCTCAAGATATAACACCTAGAAGGAGAATGAAGCAACGTGCCCAGCGCTAGAGAAAAGAAGAGGGCTAGCAAACAACAGAGTTCGATAGGGAACAGCCGTCGCGCCACCAATCACAAGCAGGACCATCCAGGACTCGGGTGGTCCATACAGACACTGAATCAGAGAGTGAGCCACCATGGCTGCGAGAAAAAATACCGCGCACACACCGGGTGGCCGTTGGGGGGAAGACATTGCCTGGAGGCCAAGGAGCTCTCCCCACACGACAAGATCGGCAGCCAAGGGAAGAGGAAGAATCAGAAGAGGCTGCAAAACCATCCCCTCAGCATGTAAACACGCGCAAGTCAAAGTTTTTCAAGAAGCCTAAACGCCGCCCGCCAGCAAATGTACAAGTGCCCCTATGACAACCGCAGCGGCGCCAAAAAATAGCAAGGGCATTTGCAGAAATCTGCCACTACTAGAAGACGACGGAGCTTTTGATTCGACACGCCCCCTTTGCTCGCACTGTGAAGGAGGTGCTTCAAAGCTATGGAAATCAGTATAGAATGCAAGCAATAGCGCTAGAGGCTATTCAAGAAGCTGCAGAGGCCCACATCATTTCGGTGTTGGAAGATACCAACCTATGCGCCATACATGCAAAGCGAGTGACAATACAGCCAAAAGATATGCAGCTTGCACGTCGATTGCGACGAGACTTCGAGTATTAGCCAAAGTTACACCTCTTTTTGTATTGCACACCCTTATCTTTATAATGATTTGACTTTCCAATGACAATATGATCAACAGTTGTGTCTATTATCTTTGTAATTTCAAGTTCTGTATGTAATTGCAGTCAATTTCAGTAAATTTGTGCTTTTTAAGTACCCTTGAGGGTAGATAAACCTATAAGGGGCAAAAAAAAATCATGGCCACAAGGGCCCGCAAATGGCCCATCCAAAATTGATGGATGGGCCATTTGCGCTCCCTTGTGGCCAGGCTTTTTTTTGCCCCTGGTAGGCTTTTCTACCCCCAAGGGTACTTAAAAAGCACAAATTCACTAAAACCTATTGGTTTTGCATCATTATTTTGCATGGATCCTTTTGGACACCCTTTTTTGGCCATTTCAAGCGTCTATGCAACATTAATTTGGATTTTTCAAATGTCCAATGTAATTGGACTTTTTGGTGCAGGGGTGTACTAGGTAGAGCTAAAGCAGGTGATAGTGTGCTGGAAACTTCATTTCATAATTGATTTCACCTTTTCTAGTGTCCTTGAGTGTGAACATATGCTGGAATTACCATAAAAAGGGTGCATCTAAATGAATGATACAAAACCAATCCATTGCAATAAATTTGTGCTTTGTAGGTATCCTAGGGGGTAGATTAGCCTACTAGGGGCAAAAAAAAGCCTGGCCACAAGGGCACGCAAAAGACCCATCCAAAACTGATGGATGGGCCATTTGTGCGTCCTTGTGGCCAGGCTTTTTTTTGCCCCTTGTAGGATTATCTACCCCCTAGGATACCTACAAAGCACAAATTTACTAAAACCTATTGGTTTTGCATCATTATTTTACATGGATCCTTGTGGACACCCTTTTTTGGCCATTTCAAGCTTTGAATTCCCTATAGGATATAAAAATAAATAACATATTGTGAAACCAAGTGTCTATGCAGCAGTAATTTGGATTTTTTAAATGTCCAATGTAATTGGACTTTTTGGTGCAGGGGTGTACTAGGTATAGCTGAAGCAGGTGATAGTGTGCTGGAAACTTCATCTCATAATTGATTTCACCTTTTCTAGTGTCCTTGAGTGTGAACATATGCTGGAATTTCCATAAAAAGGGTGCATCTAAATGAGTGATGCAAAACCAATCCATTGCAATCAATTTGTGCTTTGTAGGTGTCCTAGGGGGTAGATTAGCCTAATAGCGGCAAAAAAAAGCCTGGCCACAAGGGCGCGCAAATGGCCCATCCAAAACTGATGGATGGGCCATTTGCGCGCCCTTGTGGCCAGGCTTTTTTTTTCCCCTTATAGGCTTATCTACCCCCAAGGGTACTTAAAAAGCACAAATTTACTTAAATTGACTGCAATTACATACAGAACTTGAAATTACAAAGTCACCAATCAAAAAAAAATTCATATTACCAATTGAAACAATTTTGAAGATTGACAAATCACATTCAAAAGAATTTGCAATATAGAGAGACAATTTCAAATATTTTTTATTCCTTCCAAAACGATGATTTTACATCATGTATCTGAGGAGTTCATAATTTTTTTGACCATTTCCTGGCGCCTATTTTGCGCGTAAGGCAACTCCCCAGTCAAGAGGGACTGCGCTATGGCCTTTGGGTCAGTTGAGCCAATGGAAGCATGTATCCCTATCTGGGCAAGCACTTTACCACGAAAGCTAGTGCCAAACGCTGTGCATACAAGGGATCTACGCACTAGGAACACTTGATGCGCAGTTTGAGCAATGGTGCTCAAACACAAAAACTTGCTCAAAGCTTTTAACGACCAAGTCATAAAATGGGCTTGGGGAGTAAATTCATTATGGATAATGGCCACATCGCCAGGGGGGAGTTGTCCTAGGTAATGTGCAAGGGAAGCTTGAGGTCCAAAGCCCGTCCGCTTGCCACCCGTCCTTGTAGCAAAATCATCAACCTCCACAACATCCTGTCATAAACCGATGAAGGTTGAGAAAAAAGACAATGAAGGATAAAATAGTAACATGAAAATTAGGATACAGTTTACCTCCTGCTCCTTGTCGTCCTCCTCCCTGTTGCCCTTTGCATCCAAGTCAATGCTCCCATGCACCACAGCTTTGGATCATCAGATGGGAGGTTGCATAATGGCATAGGCATCCTAGCAGCCTCAACCTTGGCTTGCGTGGCTTGGAAATCTTCATCGGCCACATGCAACTACTCTGCTGCCAGGACCTCTGCACATACAACTGCAATATTGTCAGCAACAGAGTCCGCATCTGGCAAGAGCTTGCTTTCTAGGGCATCTGGCGTATTGTCTAAGGGACATTTGCTCCTGTTTCACAGCACGCTCAAGCATTTATCCATGCACAGGCCAAATGCTTTCTCCAAATCATGCAGGAACACATACTCCTCCCCATCCACTAACACTGAGGAGAAGCGGCTTATTTCTACCTCTGGGATAGCCACATCCGTCAGTGGTAGTGGCACTGGAGTGTCACTAGGGCCAGCCGCAACTATGGATTTCTCAACCACTTCCTCAAGACCCCTAGGGTACTTGAGCCGGTGTGCTTTTCCTTCCGCTGCAGGGTTCATGGGTATAACCTGCTGCTCCTTGGTGTCCTTGATAAAGGACCCAACTTGAAAGTGTGGTAAGCAGAGCTCCTCCAGATCAGGTTCCTTGCTCACCAAGAAGATAAATGTTGCGAGCCGAGAAAGGTACTCCACCCCCAACTTGCGCTTCTTGAGCGCTGACACCCCAAGGGCTTGCTCGTCCAAGTAATGGCCTACATCGGTTGCAATTTCTTGGAATCGTTGCAACCGCTTGGAGAATGGGCCATCACCTTTGTGTATATAGCGCAAAAGATCTCAAGGCACCCAGATCCCTGCATGTGGGGGGATAGATACATAATATTTTATGATGTGCTCCTCCATGAACGCAAAAATCTCCTCAAATGCATCCATGTGAAGGGCAACTATGGCGTCAAGGTTAGGGAGACGAGTAAAAAAGGTGTGGAGGTCCAACTTCCCTTTGTATTTGGTGTCCTCGAGGAAGAGGATGAAGCGTGACAAAGGGGTGGATGTGGGTGCAGATGCAGAGGCTGTGCAGCATCCATGTCTAGCCTGGGGTGTAGATAGAGAGCGGAGGAGCTCAAGAGTTGCAAAAGTGAAAATAATGAATGAGTTAGGTGGCCCCCCCTTTTATAATGGACCCTTTTTTTAAGACATGAAAAAAAAGGCACTTTCACCAAAAAATGATTTCTCATCCCAATGCAAAAGATTATATTCAAAGGCATGATTTGCCGAAGCAAATCATGTTGATTACAGCGGGGATCAATATGAAAATTGCAAGAGTTACAAAGTTATAAGATCGATAGCATAGTTCCATCTATCCCCCAGTTCTCCTCGACCTTCGATTTGTCTTCCATTCTCTTCCCAATCTGCGGACATTCATTACAATAAGCATCCAATGATCGATAAACCATGATGTATTGAAAATGTGGTGGAAGGATTCTCACCTTGTGACCTTGTAAACGAAACTGTGCTTGTTGAAGGGCCTCAAAACCCATAATAACCAAATGTTCTCGAACATTACTGAGAGTCCAATGCTTGTTCACTTGGACTGTCTCCAAAGCATCGTTGGGCATCTTCACTACAATGTCAAAGCTTGCAATAGCGCCGTCTACACTCTGTAAGGGATTCCACACTCCAAGCTTGCACATCCAACGATCATAGTGAAATCGTATGTACAAGGAGGTGTGGGATTTCAAATAGCGCATTCCAATACCTGAAGCTCCAACCTTACAACGGTACCGGTCCCCGTTGTGCATGCCCTCCACAAAACCCCAGTCCTCTTCTAAAAGCCTTCCTAATTCCTCGTAATGCGCATCTTTACATACAAGCATTGTGGTAGTCTCCACAAATCCAAACTCTTTAAAAATGTGCACAAAACAATGAATAGGCAAACACCAACTCAAGCCCACAGACCTAGAAGCTTTAGAGTATTTCAAAGAGTTTTGGACATCCATTATCATCTTTTGCTTGAAAGATGCTACCGACCACAAATCTGGGACCGGCCACTCCATACTTAATAAGGAAGTTACTTTGATGGGTTCAAGCGTTCCAAACGCTTGTGTAGAAGTAGGGACAATATAGGAGTGAGAATAGAAGAAAATCCTTCTTTGAACCAGTTTGGTTGGGCAAAGATGTGGGAACATTATTGCTCCAATATCCGCATGTATAGCATTGAATGTGCCGGAGAGACTATGTAGTGGCTGCTCCTCCACCAACGTGGATGGAAATATGACTATAAATGCATGATAAATGTTAAGTATGAATCCATAATAACATTACACTGTGATTTCACACCTAGCTTTGTATTCTCAAAACATGTACTTACAATATGTTGGAAATCGAGGTGGTTGTTGCAAGTGCATGGTTGACATTGAGAAAATATGTTGCACAATGGCTACAGTCCCCTTGTCTTTGCGGTTCTTGAAGCCAAGGAGCTTTCCTTTCCAATGAAGATCCAAGTTTGCACGATTCCGCACACGATGAGGGCCAATAGCAGATGGTTGCATGTATACCCAAGCACCTTTGGTGAGCTCTTGTGGCACCCACTCATCATCTGCACCTCTAGTGTTGTGGCATGCAACTGTTGTGACCTCATCCTTTGGCCGCCTTTGCGAAGTAGAGTTGGCCATGGTTGAGCAAAGAAAACTAGGAGGAGGAGAAGGACCTTTCTTGTTGCTACAATGTAGGTGGGATAAAGTGATATGAGAAGGTGGTTAACCCTTGTGGCAATGGGGGGAGAAGGTGGATAACCCTTGCTTGGTGTGGCAATGGAAGGTAGTAGGGGAGGAGAGAGGAGCTTCCTTGCTGCAACAATGGAGATGGTGTAGAGAGAGAGAGTGTTGAAGTAGAGGATGAGTGTGATGGTTGCAACCAAGGAGGGGTTGGAAAAGAGGTTCTAGAGAGAGAAAATCACTTTTTGCCTAATAACTACTTTTGGGGGAGCTCTGGATAGCAAAAAAAGATTTTTTTATTTTTTTTTAAAATTTTAGGGTTTTTGGGTGCACGTTTTGACTTTTTGAGATCAAAAAATGCTTTTTTGACCATAAAATAGTTTTAGGGGGGGTTTTAGAAGATGAAATTTGAGTTTTGAAAATTTTGAAAAATTTCAAATTTTTGGGATTTTTTCATAACCGGATCAAAAGGGAGGGAAGTTGGAGGTTCCATATAGCCCACCCCCCCCCCCCCCCCACCTTCTCACTAGGTAAGAGCCCATTTAAGAAGTGTCAGACTACTTTGTCCCCCTACATTTTTGAGGGCATAGAGTGTGTCCACCACCCTCTTCTCATTGGCTGGCCTCTAATTAACCTTAATCCCAAAGGGCCCCTAGAGGGTTCATATTTTTCCTAATGTTTTTGACCTAATCATTTTCGACCCAGAATGCACCTAAATGCTTAGCAATGATGCCCCAATACCCCGCCTATGCTTAGTTTTTTATTTTGAAGTGTAAATTCCTACTTATGATGAAATTAGGCCGCGGGTCGGCGATGCCAAAATCTACGAAATACCATGAAATATTTACGTCAATGCGTAGAGCTCTTTCCTGCGGTTGCAATGCAACAAACGTGACTGCAAAATGTGACAACCGGGGAGGGAGTAGGAAGCGCAAGAAGGAGAGAAGTGAGAGTCGTTAGCTCACGCTGTGTATTTCATTATCCAAAAGTTTTTATTAACTTAGAAAAATTGGCTTTTATACCTTAGCCAAGGTTTTTGGTGGTCAAAACTAATAGTCTGGGAGCTCTAACTAAAGATGGATAATAACAGGTTGATACAATCTGGAAGCTTGTAGCCCCAGCTCATCAATTAAAAGGTTTATCCAAAAAATAGGAGTTACAATATTCTCAATTTATCAAAATAATAAGTGTTTTTACAATGAGAGATCCAAAAATGGTATCCGAGTTAGCTTGCTGCTAACATTCCCCCCCTCCTCGCATGTGTCATCCCTTGACACAGCTTTATGGGCTGAAATAGTCTTCGGGTTGACGGCGGCTGGCGAGGTGACCTTTAAGTGCATCTAGAGCCTTTTGGTATCTGATCTCTCTCTATATCTGGCACGTGCAAAAGCTACATAATGACTCTGTTTTTAAGCTCAACTATGGAGTAGCCTACAAATCTTGAAGTCAGGTTGCTAATCACTGGCCCAAAAATCTTCGTTCGCCAAGTGAAGAACCCTGTGTAGAACACTTCCTCAAATGCCAACATATTATGTGAAGGTAAGAACATGCATCGGGCGTAGAAGCCATAGAGGAATTCTTCGTAAGGTTGACCACTTAGATTGTAGCATAAACCTTTATTACCGTCAAGGAATGACATCCATGGGGTTCTTGCTTGCTCTGCTTATGAAAGGCTTCAATGCAAGTGAGCAGCATTCGAAAAATTTTATAAAGCATCACACATGATAGATCAGGTAGAGTTTAAAGAATGCCATGTCGCCTGTTAGGTTTTTCACCGTGTATTCTTCTGTCAACGATCCCTTTTCTGGAGCAGGCAATCTTGGGTAGTTCAGTCAGTTTGGTCGCTTCTTTGTTATTGCCTCATGTGCTTGTTAGGTCCTTACCCTTGGTATAGGACAAAAAGTGGGTTCCTTTTGAAGTGTCATAGGTGCTCTTATGAACAAAATCAGGTATCTTGGATTCTTGTTCAACCGGCTCAGCCTCCACTTGGGGTGGTCTTCATCTGCGCCTTCTACTTGCATGTCTTTGTAAAGCCTCTCTTTGACTTGGAGCAACTCCACCTTTATCAAAGGATATAGTAGGGATTGCTTATGCATTGTGCATTGATTTGATTGGGAGTGAGTTGAGTAACATTGATAGAGTAAAGAACTCTCAACTCCCAATCCATCGCTTCTTTCCACTGCTCATCCACCTCCTGGGTAATCTTCTTTGTGAGTGCATCTTCCTCGGCTTTTGACAGCTGCACCATTGGCATTTCATATGCTTCGGTTAATGGTACTCTAAAATCCTCTTCGCCACCTAGCCCTTCTGGTGGCTAGGTTTCCATCTCAATGAAAGGAACTAAGGGGATATCTATCTGTGGATGTTCTGAAGTTCCTCCTTCTTCTTGCATTTCTGGCCGTCCATCTCTCAGCAGCAGTTGGTTGACTCTCTTAAGCTCGGCTATTTCTTTTAACAGTTCTTCTTCTCGTTGCACCTGAATTAATGCTAGGTCTTTGCGTTGAGATTGCTCCAGTTTTAGCTCTAGCTCGAGGTCTTTGTTCTTTTTCTCTAATGTTTTGTATACTTCATCTGTCCCTTTGATCTAGGCTACTGTGGGATTTTCTCGTATTTGACGCAAAAAAGTTGCATGATCATTTATTCTCTGCTCTGAATATTACAGGGAGACGTTCGCTACATCTAATTGCACTTGAATCTTTTGAACTGACAGGGTTGTAGTTAGAAGTTCGTTGGTAACCTCTGTCAGTTGTTCATCTTTGGCTTTGCATGCATCTGTCAGCTTCATAAGTAGTTCACCTAACTCCTCCATCTCCTTTTGTTGTTTGTCTTGTGCTCGCTGGTGTTGTTCAGCTTCAGCTTTCATTTCTTGCACTTGCTTTTGTAGATCAATGATGACATTTAATCTATCTTCTAACTCTACTTGGAGAGCGTCAATCACCATCTCTAGTTCTTTAGCCTTTGTGTTGCGGCTAAGTGCTGCTGTTCAGAATCTTTCTGTCATATCCTGCATTTGCTTTGCATATTTGTTGACTTGCAGGATTATCTCATCATTGGATTGCCAATCCTCATTTCTTGTGAGCTACCTAGACGTCTCGACAGTCTCTTGTGTCTCTCTCGGCGGCGTCATGGCAACCGGTTGTTCTTGCCCTTGAGGTTGTGGTTAGCCTTTTTCTACTTTGTCATCCTGAGGCTTCGTGGATGCCTTGGCCGTTTCGGGTTGTGTGGAGGTAGAAGGTGTTTCCTTTGTCCATGTTCCTGTGTTTGCTCAAACCTTGTGGATTGCTCTGATGCAAGACTCGCTGCCCTTTCCGGCTCTAGTTTCTGTGCTTTGGCTTGGTCCTGAGTAGTGTCTTCTTTCTTTCATGCTCTGTTTCATTTGTGGGCTCAGTTTCTGTCATTCTATCTACTGGTGATGGTGGTGGGCTTGGCATGGGGTGATCATGCTATTCTATAGCAGGTGAAGAAGGTCGAGGAGACATGTCACCTTGTGCATGCTGGGCTTCTCCTTGCACGATTGCTTCTTCGGCTTGTTTTTGCTGCTCCGCCGCCTCTTTAGCTTTTCGTTCTCAAACAAATCCATTATCTGAAATGGTTCATAAACGAAGAGCTTCTTGGGCTTCTTTCAGCTTCAATGCTTCTGCCTCCTGATACATTTTTTCCAATAACTATGTGGAGTCTTCGGTCTCTTTCCTAGCATGGTGCTTTGTTCTTGGTCCTTTCAGTTCAATGGGTAACCACTTTGCAGGGTCCTTGCCTTGAGCTTGGTGGCTTCATTCATAGAAATTCTTTTCTCTTTCAAACCTGGCATGTTTCTGTTGCGTCTCCTCCTGATGTGCTACCACTGCTTTTATTTTCATTCCCTCGATACGTGCCCTTCTTCCCTCATTATCGGAGCTTTCACTACTATGCCGTTCTGGCGAGCACTCAGCAGATTCTTCATCAGACTTATATGTTCTCTTGGTAGATCTTGTGGCTCAAGGGGAAGGTTGTGCAGACATGCTCCAAGTGTTTTGATATGGGGCAGGTGGCAAGTTGTCTGCCATGCCGATAGCATGGTAGGTAATTCTTGTGAGTACCTCTAGTGCTCCCAGATATGTTATTTTACCCTCTTTCTTTGTCCCTTTCAATGTGGAAAACACGTACTATGCGTGGTCAATTGGTTGCCTGGTTGTCGACTTGAGAACTTGTGTAAATGTGGTGGCAACCACATGATTAGGTGTCGTGTACCTTGGCAGTCTCTTGGCGAGGAAGTGGAAGTGTTGGTGGTATAATCTTGCAGGTTCTTCCACCTGTTTCTGGATGAGATCGGCAAATGTCGCAGCAGTGGTTTCGTTGTTGAAAGTCCTTGCTGTCTTTCTATCTTTTGCCCTCATGGTCATTCCTTCTGTTGGCAGTTTGAGAGCTTCTGCCACTATCTCTTTTCTAATCACCACTTTGACTTTGTTCCCTTGCTGGTCAGAGATTTGGGTGGTTCCATCTTCTTTGATTGTGGACAAGAGCTCATAAGCTTTTTGGAAATCCACTCCACATGGCTCTTGTTCGTAAAACTCTCAGAGACCAAGCCTTCTATTGGCTTCTTTTGTCTCGGGCTTTGCAGCGACATTATAGACTTCTTTTGGTAGAAGTTGCAGTTCTACCTGATGTCCTTCTTCGCTTTTGAATCTACCTGTGAAAACCGTTGTGTTATGCTCTTCAAGTTGTTCTTTTGACAGGTAGGTCGCTTTGGTTGTTTTGACTGAACTGGGGTCCAGAACTGGGGTCCAGTTGGTATGGTGGTAGCTCTTGCAGCTTCTCCTTTTATGAGAGCTTCTTCTTGGCCTTCTCTGCAACTTGCATGGCTCCTGTTGAGTGAATAGAGTATCAATTTTTGAACATGCATAGATGCATAAAAACATGTAAATATCAAATGTATGAAGTCCAAACAAAAAATTGCAACAAAAGTAAATAATCGTGATTATTTATAGCTAAGTAAGTTTTTCAACATTTTGCAAATTTGACATTATAGGCTTGAAGTATGTACCAAATAGATATTCCGAGTGAAATATGGGCTCATTTGGGTGCACATGATGAAATTGGTGCCATATTTAGGCTTTAGGTCCTGGTAAAAAAATTTTGAGATTTTGAGATCCAAATTTGTTCAAACTTGGTTAGCGGGCTTAGGACATCATGTACTTTGGTCCTATGATGGCAAATTTGCAAATTTCTCCCATTTTGGCAAAAAAGTAAATAATCGCGAGTATTAACTTTTTCATCAAAATGAATATTTTTTGTTGCAACTTGGTTTTAGGCATGGTATAGACCCTGTGCATGTGTTTTGAGGTGATTTGGATCAAAAAATGTGGCTCATAACTCAGAATTTTGCTTGCAAGGACTTCTTTGCGTTTTTTGGCAATTTTCCAAGTTATAATTGATCATTTTGGCTCATACTTGAAATTTGGCATGTAATAGGTGTGTAAAAGTGATAGGTGAGGTGATGATACAATTATGATACAATTTTCAAGCTAAATATTACAAAAGTAAATAATCACGATTATTTACAGCAGTCAACTTTTTCTTGCAAAACTTGAAAAATTTGACCTAAACATATTCTATATACCTAAAACAAGTCCTAAATTGAATTTGGTAAACTTTGGTCTTGCCGGCATCACTTCATGCTTTGTCGACTCTGAAATCACCGATTTTTTTGACTACATGGCCCGTAGAGTTGGTTAGTCACTTTTGAGGCTATGGACTTGTCCTCAACATAGTCGTGAAGCAACTCATCCAATTTTGGCCCATTTGGAGTCAGTTTGACCTTGTATGTTGAATTTGACACTTTGTATCCTTTGAGCCATTTTTTGTTGTTCGAGGGCTTGGCTCGATTGATTTTATGAAACCAATCATATACATTGTGTATAGACCTCATATGTAAGCTGTCTGTGGAGTCAAAATCCAATTCTGGCATCTGCCAAAAACCTAGCTTTTCTACTTGGGACCCCCTCGACCCTTGCCAAATGGTCAACTGTTGATATAGAAGTGTTGTATTATGTTGGGGCATGCTACAGTTCATATCTCATCAGATTTGGTTGAGTTGATAGGCCGCTATGGTCAATTTTTGGTCGTAGGTCTTCGTGTATTGCTCGGATTCTAGGGTTTTTTTCAGGGGTTTAGACTAGCTACCAGTCGTACAAAATAGATCATTGATAAGTATAGAACTTACCCCTCATGTATTGTGTGAGACTGAGTTGACTGTGGACTCCGAAAAATACGCGCGAAGAGAATCGAAAAGCTCTCTCTCCAAAGGCAACAAGTGGAAATGAGGTGATTTTACCCTACCTTGGGTATCTATACTTGGACTTCTTGAACCATTTTCCGCCAGATTCCCCTGTTAGTCCTACTAGGCCATGAAATCTATGTTAGACTCAAAAGATTTCCCAATCGGATTCCTGTAGCTCATTCTGCTAGAATTTTGCAAAAGTAGGTCTGGTCGCCTAATTTAGGCTTCCCGCTTCCATTTGTCGATTTGATTGACATTTTTTGTGCTTGTCGCCTTGTCTTTCTGATCACCATTGTGTCTTCAATTTTTTCATCTGAGCTCCTTTGCTATTTATTATTAATTTTTGACATGTTTATTGAAAAAATCAAAGAAAACAACAAAATGCGCTAAAAAAGCAAAGTGAAAATCCAATAATTAAGAAAATCCATTGAAAAAATAGCTTTATTTTTTTTCGTTTGATTTCTCCATTTTTAAGTCTCAATTTTAAGAAAAATGATGAAAAATAACCAAAAAGAACTTTTTTTTTTGATAGTATATACACTATTTACACTCATCGGGGAGATATTACCAGTTAAATTTTCCCTGTTGATGAATTATAAGGGAATTATTAGGTAATTTTGTAAAAAATCACACGTTAACATCAAAGTTTTTCCTCCCTCTTCAAACATTGCCCTTAATTGCTTAGTGCCCTTCCATCCCTCCTAGATAGCATACTCCGGGACGACTGTGTGCATGGGTTGAACAATCGTGTCTATGCATAGCCGTGGTTGGCTCTACCATGCTTTGAAGATCAATGCAGTTCAAACCATTATGTTGTGTAAGAGTTGGTTTTTGAGTAATTAACTCAAGGGTTTCTAATGTCAAGGCTTTCTGATGCTGTCTGTGTGCTCTTTGCTTGATTGTACCATCAGGATGCTTTAGCACACTGATTCCTTGAGCTTTTGGTATCAATAATGACTGTTGTCGAGCTTTTACCCGCCATTGATATCGTGATTTGTCTTGGTCAGAATGGTGTGGTTGAGGTTTCTGAGACTTAACTCTCCATTGCTTGATTGGTTTTCCAGTTTGCGGAGAAGATAAGTGCTCCTTTTTCTTCCAAGTCCATTTTGTGTTAGGCTCCTTGCTCGGAGATGCTCGCCTCTGTGTTTTGACCTTTGGAACAATCTTTGGTATTGTCGATGATGTTTTGGGCACCCAGATTTGAATCGGCTTGTCCTTAAGCTGTGCTTTCGGTACCCAAATTTACCTGACTCCTTGCATGCTACTTGTAGCATTTGCTTGTCGATAGGATGGAGAAGATTGATTGCTTCATGGTTTGTTCTGTTGGTAATTGCCTTTCCATTCCTCCGTGCTTGGTGCAATTGGAACAATGAGTTGTCTGCCTTTAGGTGATAGCTTGAGATGATTGGTATCCCAATCGAGTACTGCCTTGTATGTCCGCATCCATGGAAATCCAAGAATCATTGTCTTATCCATGTGCTCATTTGATAAGCATACAAACTAATGAGTACATGAACATCCATGTACTATCACATTCAAGTTGACTACTCCCAATGTTGGTGTTGGGTTCTTGTCGCTATTCCTAGCTGTTAGAGAGTGACTTATTGCCTTCTTGTACGTGGAATAATTGATTGCATTTAAGCTCCTGTATCGACCAATGCATTTGTGCTATGGTTGTTGAGTTGTACTTTGATGCAAAGGTCCATTCCATCTAACCATTCATCATCTGTTGACATTGCATCTTTCTGCAATTCCCATTGTCAGTCATTTATTTCCAGTGTGTTGATGGGAATAGGTATGTGTTGATTCTTGAGAGCAGCTTTCCTTTTGAGTACCCAAAGCCGAGCCTTCTCTTGGGCTTCATCAATAACTTGCTATCGTTTTATCTTTCTTTGCTTGGCTGCATGCATTCTTTCTAGCAATTCATTGGTTAGAGGAAAATTGTACTTCTTTAAGCGACATCCACTAATCCAATTAGCCATTGGTTCACCATCTAGGGTGGACAATTTAACTGCTCCACTTGGAGATACATCTTCAACGATAAACAATTTGTTTTCCTTTTTCTAAAACTAAGTCCCCTTTTTTGAATATTTTTGTGATTAAATTGGAATCAAAGTTGTTTTTGTTTTTGCTTTTGTGCATAGATGTGTGCTACAGCAGTTAGCCTTTGCTCATCTAGCTTCTCTAAATCTTCAAGTATCTCTGACAATTCATGTCTAGTCCACTCAAGATCTTTAGCTCCCTTTAATGTCGGCAATATAAATTCTATTGGCAATATGGCATCAAGGCAATAAATAAGGTTAAAGGGTGTAGCATTTAAAGCTGTTTTGAATGAAACTCGATAAGCCCATAGAGCAGCATGGAGATTCATTTCCCATTCTGTCCTTCTTGAACTAATCACTTTAGTCAATACCAAGCTAAGAATTTTATTTGTATGCTCAGCTTGTCCGTTTGCTTGTGGGTGATAGGGGGCTGATTCATTATGGATGTGTCAGGCCAAGGGCTAGAACCGACCTAAGGGAGTTAGGGACTTAAGACAAGGGCCGGACTGAAGGTGTGGACAGGGGATCCAGTTAGGGCAAAGGGCCATGGGTTTTGATGAATAATAATGACACACATCTTTGGCACTATATGGATATAAGCTCATAGTTTACACAACGGCGCACTGTGATGTATCCATACTAGTGTACTCGTGCAAGGCACATATAACAAAGGCTCACATGTTTGAGATTGTCATTGAAGCCATGGGCTTGTTATTATGTTCTTTTGCTTTGTATGCATGGCATAATAATATGATAGTTGCACAACATGCATCATTGCATACGCTTCCACTATAGCACTAGCTACTACGTCACGGACAAGCTTAGTTGTTGATGTTTTTAAACAATTTGTTTTTCTGTTTCTTCCCAAGCAACGTGCCATACATCTGCACCCTGATACAATCACAATCACTTACACAGTAAGTCGGTCAAGATGTGACTTATGGTACCTCTCTCTAGGAGGGCGTGGTACAAGTACCCTTTTGTACGCTTATAGGATAAGCTCAGACACAGCCATGGTATGCATTGGCTCATATGCAAGGGGCATACAACCCATTGAATAAGACTTTTTCCTCAGCCCAGCATTCTCTCTTTCTCTCTCTTGTCAACTTTTTGCAGAAAAGGTGAAACTCGACGTGCCCATTAACATTTTTCTATGTCAATACGATAATAGGAAGGGCTAAAAGCCAACAAAAAGGGCTACTAGCCCTCTCTTACCAGCTATTTTGGAATGGCTAAGAGCCATCTTCTTGTAATCCGTCAGTGATTGCTTTCAAGATCGACCCACTCTATTCATTTGCGTACCCATTGATTTTCATGGACAAGCAAGAGTCTTGCCATTCCTGATTTTCTAGGTCTTAATTTTTGCACTCTATCTTTTCAAAGTGCAGATCACGTTGAGTTTTTGAAAGACTTAAACCCCTAAAGGATTCTCTCTACTAAGTGTATAGATAGAGCAAGCATTTTAGACAGCATTTTTGAGTCTAGAGAAGATCTAGTGGTGAATACGATTCGAACTTGAGTGGATCTTTTCTTTTATCTATAGCACTAGGAGTGTCTATATGCATACAGTTTTAGGGTAAGACCAATCTTGTGATTACTCAATCACTTCTTAAAGTGTTGTTGGTCAATTCTTGGGCCCATCACACTTGTACTTTCAAGGAAAGAAGTCCACAAACTGCCAAGGGGTAGTGGCCAAATTTCAACTTCCACAGGAATTTAATGCCACGGGAAAACCCAAGGGGGGTTACAGACATAGGCCAAAGGCTATGTTGGATGCTAGTTGAGCAGTCTTACTGCAAAGATTACCCAAGTGGTTTGCCACTGTTGATTTTCACCAAGGGGTTTGGATTGCACAAGCAACACCCAAGGTTGCATGTGCAATACTACTTGCATTTCACTACTTTTCAATTAGTGTTCCTAGGCCTTTGCAAGCGGGAAATTTGGACAGATGCCTACAAATAAGTGAGCACTATGTTCACCCTCCAGGTACACATCTGATTTGGTTTTATGTTTTCTGGTTTGCTTTTTCTATGTAGGATGCTTAAAATATGTTGGCATCCTTTTTTTGCTCTTCAGAGAGATGACAAGGTCATGTAAGAGCCAAGACTAAGTTTTTGCATTATGCAGTTATAGACCCATTTGTAGGGTTTATTTGGCACATGCTGTCACGTGGGATGCAACATGGTCTAGGAACTCAAGGAGTTTGGTTTAGCCAGTGTGGAGCAAGGCTAATGAGGGTCCCTCTCACTCCTATTATAGAGTGTTAGCAGTTACCTCCACACACAAGTACATCTTGTACTTGTAGGATGTTCTTTTTTTAGACATCCTTAGTTCAGACATAATACACATGTGGCAAATATGAGTCTCTGGGACTGACATTGGCGCCCACTATTACAAGTATGTGTCACGACAAAGTCCCTAGGTGTTGGTCATTTTTAAAAAAAAGACCATTTTCAACACGACGTATCAGGATCAATTTCGGTGGCCTGAAATTGTTGGATACCTAGAATGACTTTTTCAGGTACAAGTAATGATAAATAACATTACAGATGGTTGTTTATACATATAGCAAGGCTTTGAGTTGTTAATGAAAAAGTTTCATTGTTTGTCCTTAGAAGTGATTAATGTTTCACCTTCTATTATAGTTCAAACATTTCAGCAAGGCTTGAAAATGATTGCAACTGAAAGTATTTAGTTTCTTTTTAGAATTATTTACATTCTTGTTTACTGTGTGCTATGCACATCACGTTCTCCATAAGTATTGGCAAGAATGATCATGGGTATCTAGGTTCGGATCTGTTTTTTGCTAAATGCATGCACACTAGGTGTTATGGGCCCTAGTGTTTAGCAAACACTGATTTGGAATGGCATGCATATACATCAAGTTTTTGCTTATGAAGCATTTTGCACTCTATGTGCAGTATCTCTATGAGATTACTTTTGGGTCTACCAATCACCAATAGAGGTCATGGCTCAGTTTGGGTGATTGTGGATTTTTCAAGTTAACCACGATGGTTATGGCAATTGGACTAAAATACTAAAGCCTAATCATAGCCCTAGGTCATGTTAAAAATGAATGGAGTATTAAGACTATCACTAAGAGTTTAGGACTAATGAGAAATGAACCTACATTCACCTAAGGTCAAGGCCAATTACCTAGGGCTTTAAGGAGTTTGACGATGAACTCAAGTCTATATTCTTGTTATGCTCTCTATCCAGTTCATGGGACATCTTTTGCACAACCATTAGCAATTCAGCTCCGAATGGCAAGTTAGTGTTCAATGATGTCACAAATGCGTTGCTCCCTGAAGAAATTCGACGTAAATCTCTCGATGGTGCTAGTCATGGAGATGCATATATGCTGGTAGTTCAACGAAGGCAAGAGGCCGTTGTTTTACAGCTCCGCTTCCAGGATCGGAAAAAGAGCAAAGAAATGCGAGCTAAGCTTCTTTGAAGCCTACACATTTATTGAGTAGTGATCAAGGCTTGTTAACATGCCAAGCTTAATGATTAATGTATGTCAGATGCGGCTTAAAAGGGCCAACAGATGCCTTAATGATGCCAAAAATGAGTATGCTTGAAGTGAGCACAGATGGGAGATTATGATCTAGAATTGTAGTGCTTGAAGTGATCTATTGGCCTATCTTTACGGCTGGTCAATTGGAGCTATGGTGCAAAAGTTATGGCAGTTTGAAGTTTGAGTCAATTACAGATCTGTACCGGATTGGGCAACTGCAGCCGAGGGAGCAGAATTGAAATGAATGCATGGGCTTGAAGTGCTCACTTTGTGGAGCGATCGTTCTTTTCAGATCAGCGATCAGAGTTTCAGTTGCCAAGTTATTGGCCGTTAAAGATTTACTGGGGACCGGTTCCGCACTAGGGTTACTCACTAGTCTGGTCCGCTCGATCGAAGTGCCATCTGGGCGTTTTTGGCTCTCGACCGCGTTTTGGAATGCAATAGAGGAAGTGCTAGAGGAGAATCTTGTCCAAAATGTTATCTCTTGCAGGGCATTGATAGCATGGTATATTGCTAGCAGCAGCAACACTACGACAGTTTACATGTACGCCAAATGTGGTGTACTTCTCATAAAGTACAAAAGTGCTTAAAGAGCTTTGTGATCGGAATTTCATCTCTTGGAATGCAATGATTGCGAGAAAATGCTAACACAATTGTGGCCTGCTAGAGAGAATGTGGTGTTTGGTGATGCTTTAATCGATATGTACGCCAGATTTGATGCCTACTGCATTGCCTTGGCCAGCATGTACGCCAATGCCCGTCCAATGTGGCCGCCCAATGAAAGAAGATATACTGATTAGCAATGCTTTAGTCGGTATGTATGCCAAATGGGGTGTAAAGGGCACCCACCCAAGCTCAAAAAAAA
The DNA here is from genome assembly GCF_014529385.1 of Adiantum capillus-veneris. Taxonomy (NCBI): domain Eukaryota; kingdom Viridiplantae; phylum Streptophyta; class Polypodiopsida; order Polypodiales; family Pteridaceae; genus Adiantum; species Adiantum capillus-veneris. The sequence goes on along the minus strand of NC_140960.1, from coordinate 98,486,249 downwards.
TTGGCCGCCCAAAGGCTCATCAAAGGCCGCCCACCCAATTAAGAGGCACTATGGCCGCCCACTAAGGAAAAGGACGCCCACCCAAGCCAATTGAATGTCCACCCTATTGTAAAAGGGTAATGTGAACCAAGAAATGGGCAATGGCGTGAGTAGACACCGCGGCAACACTGCAGGAGAGATGAGCTCGCACCGTGAACTGTGCTGCTCTAATGACGTCCACCAAGAGATGAAAAATGCTCGGCGTAGTGGGGCGAACCCATTCAGTCCGATTTGCAGTGAATTCTGTGTTGGTTGGGATCCGGCCATGCCACATCATAAAAGCATTTTTTTTGCCTCCCTAGCAATGACGGCGCCGTCGTTGCTAAGGGAGGGAGGGGGTTATAAATAGAGGATTTTTGTTTGCATGAAGGGAGAGGGTTGTGAGAATGTGAGAAGAAGTTGGAAGATCGAAAGCAAGAAGGGAAAAAACGAAGAGTGCTCTCAAGCTTGCAGGAGAAGTGCTCTCTCCCTCATTCTCGAGCAAGCAAGGCGCTCTTTCTCTCGTGCTTGAGAAGCAAGGCGCTCAGAGCAAAAGAAGACAGGGAAGCCGACAAAGCAAGGGAGGGCAAAGAGATTTCTTTATCTCTCTCTTGTGCTCAATCTACCAAAGGGAAAGAGAAGCGAAGGCAAGGAGGGTTATGAAGGGAGGTGGAAAGGAGCAAGGAAGAGCCGTGAGCTCGAGGGGAGAAGGTGAAGCAAGATATCTCTCTCTCTCTCTCGTCCTTGGCATGAAAAAGGTAAGTTGAACGAGTTGGCTTGGTGAGGAAGGCGGAGAAAGGCTTGACCAAGGCAAAGCTCTCTCAAGATCTCTCTCGTTCTCTCATCCTCGGCTAGCTTCCTCTCACTCTCCGATAGATACAAAAGGAAGGGCTCTCGGAGCCAAGTCTCGAAGCAAGGCTCTCGAGAGAGGGCTCTAACAAACAAAGTAAATTTAAGCTCTCTTTCTCTCGTGCATAAGATAGAGAAGAGGGGAGCAAGGAGTAAGTGAGGAAGCTCAAGGCGCTCTTTCTCTCCACTAGGAGACTAAGCTCAAGGCTTGAAGCCGATGAAGGGAGAGCTTGGATGACCAAAGCATGAAGAAGAAGAAGAGGGTTTCTCTCTCTCTCTCTCTCTCTCTCTCTCTCTCTCTCTCTCTCTCTCTCTCTCTCTCTCTCTCTCTCTCTCTCTCTCTCTCTCTCTCTCTCTCTCTCTCTCTCTCTCTCTCTCTCTCTTTCGTCCTCGTCTAGCAAAAGAAGAGCGGCAATTAAGGCAAGGCAAAGCACACAAAGCAGGACAGTAAAAAATAATTGAAGCATGATGACCGACACAGTAAACTTAAATAAAGCTTGTAGAATCTAACGGGACTTGAAGCAGATAAAGCGGTAGAAGAAAATTTCCATCACCATCATCAGCTAGAGATTGGTTTAACATTCTGTTAAGCCCGGTGTCGTTAACGGCCCGGTTAATCTTGTAAATGGGAGCTTAAACTCATAGTTAGCAAATGATCCAAGTGATGGTGTTGTTAACAGTCCGTCTTGGCTAAGATTTGAGTTGTACTCAAAGCATTAATCAATTAATTGAAGGGTATGGTGATTTCCAGAGTCAGTTGCATCAGTTGTTCTTGTTCTCTCTCTCGAGATTTCACAGCTCTCACAGCCAGAGGCTTGGCGCCTGCCGGGCTCACGTTTCGAACACATATCCCCTGACATCTTTGGTGAACCCAACGTGAAACGAACCGGGGTGGGAGGTAAAGATGGAGAATTTAGAGCAGATGATGAAGATGATTGCAGAGCTAAGTGCAAACGATTTTGATCATAAGTCAACAGTTCCAGATTTTTTGAAGATGCTTCAATTGGTTAAGGGATCTCTGCTTGAAATGGAGACCGTAAAGAAGAAAAATCAAATGGATGAAGCTTTGGATGCAGCTTTAAATGCAGTATACGACAAGAGACAAGTCTTTGATGGATACGATCCAGAGGGCTACCTAGAGTGCTATGAGTTGGAAACCAAGGTAAGAGGAATACCTGAAGAGTTAATGATCAGATCTTTTAAGTAGTTAGTGAGTTCACATTTGAAGGAGCAGATTCAAGAAGTTACCAAAGCCTGCAACGACGATGGGGAGTATTTCAAAGAAGCTATTGTACAGGTAAGCTATAAGCATTACAAAAGCTATCAAGAACAGAGTCCAAGTCTACCAAACTACGCAGATATCCGAGGACAAGTACGTTCAAAGTTAGAAGGTGTAATTGATGAGTGTATTTGTACAAGATGCTACCTTCTTACATGCTAGTGATGATGACATAGTTAAAGCTGTGTATAAAAAGTTGGGTTTAGCATATGCCTTGCATGAAGTAGAAGTCTTTGAGGGTGATGCTTTACAGCTTCAAGATACACATGGTGAATTTTGCAAAGAATCTACACATGCAGTTCAAGATACGTTTCAGGATACACAGGGTCAAATTTGTAAAGAACTTATAAATGCAATACAGGAGGAAAAGAAATCAGGGAACAATGAAGTGGCTAGAGCTCAAGAAGAAATTGTGCAGGTGAATGAGTGCAACCATATTCAAGAAGACATGCATGAAGATTCGGTTACAACTGATACTTTTGAGACTCACTCAAAATTACTACAATTTTTTTTGGGTACAGATTCTACCATAGATCTGATTGAAGATATTGGTATAAATTTTGCCACAGAGTTGATTAATGATACAGATGTTATAGGTCAAAGCAAGGCTACTGCTGTTGAGAGAAGCAGGACCATGGGTTTGGCTATACCAGATTTGCCAAATTTGGGTGTACCAGATTTTGAGGACTTGGTTAAGCAAGAGTATGTGCTTGAAGGTCTACAAAATGTTGATTTAGAGGGGGTGCAGACTCCTTCATCGACAAGTTGTTGTGAAGCCGAGCTACCAAAGTGGGAAACTGATCTTGAATGTGATGATGATGAATCAGAGAGGGTGCAGACTCCTTCTTTGACAAGTTTTTGTGACCTAGAGCTACCGATATGGCAAAATGATCATGAACTTGATGATGTTGATTTAGAGGGGGTGCATATTGAAGTGCAATCTCTTGTTGTTGAATATGATTGGTTTCATTGTGCCAATGATACAGACAGGGTAGTAGATGAAATTTTCAATGTGCATGCTAAACTTTGTGCTACGGAAGTGCAAAGATATTTGGATGAGGGTGAAAGACATACAGAGCAGTTTACAGCAAATGTATTTAGTATGCATGTCACATGTGGAAATCTTAGTTTACAGTAGCCTGAGATGTGCAAGATGAAGGAATCTTCTGAAGTGGTGGACCTTGACCTTATGTGCTTATTGGACGAAGCTTTGGAAGGGTTCTCAAATATAGATGCTAAGGATACCAATCAATCTAGAGTCATGTATGAGCAAGTTTGTTTAGATGCAGCTGATGATGACCTTATGCGGTTGTTGGATGATGCTTTACTTGATTTTGAGCCTCTACAAGATAGAGGATTGTTTTCAGATGCATCTTGCAAGCCTAATGAAGATAGATTTTCTAGAGACTTGATGTATCCATATATGCATGATTGGGATTTCAATACTAGTGAGAGTGAAGGTGCACTGCCAATGCTTATACCTGTGATTGATGATCAACAACTGGATGAGACAGCTGCACAGGGAATATGGCAGTATCTAGTGTTACCTGATGCTATATGGGATCTGATGTTACCCTATGATGTAGGGGATTTTGAGCTAGCTTTTGACCCGGGAGGTGACAGATATATGCATGGTCTGGGGCAATTGACTTATATGCCATATGATCCAGGTGGTTTTCATGAAGATTCGTGGGTAAATTTATGTTTATGCTCTACACATTGGAAATTCTTGTATTATCCGTTTGATCCTGGGGGACTACTAAAGTGCAAGCTGCAGATTCAAGAGTAACAGTTATCTGTTGTAGCAGGTTGCATGGTACAAGGTTTTGATTTCTAGATTAAGCTAAGTCAGCAGAGTTTTTGGTTATGCATTCAATAAGATTACATGGCTAGCTTCCAGTTGACTTCTTTGGACAACTGATGAAGTATCTTCACATTTTTTTGAGTTGGTTTTGCTACCAGAACTTGAAGTAAAGGACTTGACGGCCATTCCATGTGCAGACAAAGTAAGGCATACTTGAGCTTGGCAGGGTTCCCTAAAGCGAGCTTAATGGTCAAGCCGTGTGCATCATTGACTGAAGCACTTGAGTCTGGTGGGGTTCACTAAATAGGTTTTCCATTATTTCATGCTTTGGAGATACGGCAGATACGGTTCAAAGAATTTTCATGGGCAGCTACCTAATGATTAAGCTAGAACATTGATGATAGGGTATAAGCCTTATATTAGCTTTCATACCTTTACCAGTTATGTGAGTCTGGTGATAGCAAAGAGCTTAAGGTACCTAGAGCAGATACAGATTGAAGTGCAGTTGGCACAGACCGGAGGCTATGCAGGTTCAGAGGGGGTGGATGTCGTGCAGCTCCGTTTCCAGGATCGAAAAAAGAGCAAAGAAATGAGAGCTAAGCTTCTTTGAAGCCTACACATTTAGTCAGCAGTGATCAAGGCTTATTAACAGGCCAAGTTTAATGATTAATGTATGCCAAATGCGTCTTAAAAGGGCCAATAGATGCCTTAATGATGCTAAAAAAGAGTATGCTTGAAGTGAGCACATATGGAAGATTATGATCCAGAATTGTAGTGCTTGAAGTGATCTACCGGCCTATCTTTATGGATCGTCGATTGGAGATACGGTGAAGAAGTTTTGGCAGTTTGAAGTTTAAGTCGATTGCAGATCCGTACCAGATTGGGCAACTGCAACTGAGGTCACAAAAATGAAATAAATGCATGGGCCTCAAGTGCTCACTTTGTGGAGCCTGTTGGTCTTTTCAGATCAGTGATCGCAGTTCCGGTTGCCAAGATATTGGCCGTTGAAGATTCACCAGGGGCCGGTTCTGTACCAGTCCGGACGGCTCGGTCGGTGTGCCATTTGGGAGTTTTTTTCTTTCGTCCAGGTTTGGAGTGCATGAGCAGTAATTGCTTTGAGGAGTCTCGTGTTCGAAATGTCATCTCTTGGAATGCAATGATTGCGGGATAAACCCAACAAAGGCAGGGCAAGGAAGCTAGACAAATGCAAGATGGGACAACTCTCCAAATGCAATTATGTACACTTGTATCTTGAAGGCAAGCGGCACCATGCAAGATGATATGGGCATCAAATTCATGATGATATTAGTCAATCGCTACTGGAGGAAGGGTGTCATGCAAGGCATTGCCTTGGCTGATATGTATGCCATGTGTGGTGCCCAAGTGTAGTGCCCAAGGGCCATAATCTAAAGGACACCCAACATAGCCCACTTAGACCGGCCGCCCACATTAATTAAATGGCCTCCCGCCCAATTAAACCCTTAGGGGTGTGTGAAGCCAAGAAAAAGAGGGAAATGGGAGGCTGCAGGCAGTGAGCGGCAGCTACGCAGGGATGAAATGGCACGCAGCGGCCTGCATGGGCCTCAGACGGAGACGGGCATGAAGTGGAGTTTGCTCTCCGTGCTCTAGTGCCCCTTTTCAGTAGCGCTCACGTGCGGAACAAGGCATGTCGACGACCGGGCTGCCACATCAACAATGTTGTAACTTGAGCTAGGGCGGGTGGAGCCGGAGGATATCCATGGTGTGGTGCTGAGCAGCAGATGCGAGAGAGAGAGAGAGAGAGAGAGAGAGAGAGAGAGAGAGAGAGAGAGAGAGAGAGAGAGAGAGAGAGAGAGAGAGAGAGAGAGCAGAGATTCGACACAGATATGCAACAAAAAAATAACGCTATTCTATTGCTATTGATTGAGTAGAAATCCTTTTACATTTGGAGGCTAAACTTTTCATGCAAAAACCATGCAAACTCCACTTGTGGAGTGGCTCCTAACTAAAAGTATTTGCATGCCATAGGATATTATTCCCACGGGTTCACACTAAACTAATCTAGGGCTTGGAAACCCAACAATCCCCCCCTCAAGCCCGAACTGGACAAGCAACTCATGATACCTTGAGTTTTTGGTATACTCGTCAACCGTGAGTTTTAGGTTTTCTCACAACCAAGGATTTTTGGTTTATCCATAACCTGGTGCTAGATCAGTAACCCCCCCTTGAACAGATAGGGAGTAGGCTAAATATGTAGCTACCAAAAAATATTGGAGTTTTTGGTTCACTGCCAAACCTTGGGTTTATGGTGTACCCAGTAACCTCATGAGAAGCGATAAAAACAGGCTGAGAACTGACAAAAAATTGGGAGGTCTTACCACTTATCTGTGTGGTGGCAGTGTCTAACCCGTACAAAGTTTTGTTATCATGGCATGACTGACATATGATGAAGTAAAAAGAGGATTTGACTGGAAAGTTTATGATGGTTTTCATAATAGACAAAAGAGGACAGCTCTATGACACCAAAAGTGACAAAAAATAGTTTTAAAAACTTGTACTGTAGTCTCGAAGCATCTTTTGATGTACCTCTTGGTTCTCAAAGCAAAAGGTTGTCTTATGGATGTTTTGCATCTTCCTTAGATCAACATGTATTGGAACAATCTCCATCGAGTTGATTTCTCGAGTACTAGATAGCCCTTTATCTGCTACACACATCCATATAGTCATAGGAACCTTTATTATTGTGTTGAAATGTTTCTCGTTCAAATCCTTGAAGTTGGCTTGATCTTGTTGACAAGGTACTTCACATAGCATTTTAAAATGCTCTTGAACGGGTTGCATGCACCTTAGACCAAGCCTTGCGAAAAATTGCCTCGGTAGGCGTTTTGAAAAACTCTACTGTCACCACCAACCAGGGCCTGCGGGCCTGTGTTTCAATATGCAACCGAGCACAATAGTCTTGATGTTGCCCGCCTGCTTGGATAGGACGTTCAAGACCAAATTGGGTGGCCCTTTTCTTGCAATGTGAAAATCACAATAAAACACAACAAAAAAAATGAGTTATTTGCAGAGCAGGCGAAACAGGGCGTCGATGGAGAGCTTGGCTTGCAGCAGGCTAAGAAGGCCGAACCAGGGCTTGCTGGTATGTCGAAAGTTCACCACATAGCCAGGGCGAAATGAATGATGCCAGGTCTGATCAATTCCCTGCAAGTCGACTGCGCATGCTTCCCTTCTCTAAGCGGCTGTACCCGCACTGTGTTGAGTCGAGAGCCGAGGTTTGAGCCAAAGCTCTGATACTAGTTGTTGTAACTTGAGCTAGGGTGGGTGGAGCCGGAGGATAGCCATGGTGTGGTGTTGAGCAGCAGATGCGAGAGAGAAATGAAATGAAATGTTATATTAACATCTTCAAAAAGGCCAGAATGACCTATGAGACCAAACTGATACAAAAGTGGTGAATCTGTTACAAAGTCTGGGTACCTTATTACTAAAGTACTAAGTGTGAAAAGTGTGTAAGTGTGAAAATAAATGTGAAAAACTAAATACAAAGTATTAAATAAACTTCTTAGGAGCATTTTGGGTGTCTGGCTAGAATGCTTCTAATCCTTTGTTGTAGTCTTCTTCGGTGAAGTGTGCTTCTGCATCTCGGTCGTGGTCGTCTCGATTTCCTAAGCTCAATCGCCCTGTCAATGAGGGTGCCTTTGGTATGGATGAGGGTACTCCTTTGTGATGGTTGTTGGTCTCTTGCTTCTCCTTCCACTCCTGCTTCTCTCGATCCGAAGAAATCTGTGATCTGCCTCTGAGGCTGTAGTGCTTTTTGTCTTCTCATTAGGTTATCCATGTGCCGATGTATTTCCAGTAGGTACAAGCCTAAGCATCTTTGATCTTGGTATTACATGACTCTATCTAGAGGTCCAAAGCCTTCTTTAAATAGGCAATGGAAATGCCCACGTATCTCATAGAATACGGTGCAATGGCATATGTAGTGTAATTCTGTCTCTGGCTCCATAACTTGCAAATTCTGCTCTCAGGTGGGATTCCCCTAAATCTGCCAAATTCAATTTCCAGCTGGTGTGAGGATGTACGAATTTGACCAATAGCACATCTCAAACCATGAGACAGGTGGGTATCCATGTAGCTCGGGTGAATCACAAATCCATCTTCAGATAGTTGTAGGAAGTTTTCTTTGTAGTCGGCCATCTTCGTGCCCAATTCTTGTGTAGGGTCTACCCATGTCGACTTAGTATCCAACAGTATAAGATCCTGACGGATGATTTTATTAATCTCCGTTCGTGTAATTTCCAGTGATGGAGCCTCAAGAGAGTATTTGTAGGGGGGTAATCTTTCCATATTGAACCCGTGTCTCTGAAACCACGAAGACAGTTGCGCATACCAGCATGATGTATCCCCTTTCATTGCTAATTGTCGAGAGGATTCCAGGGCCAATCTAGTATATCGGCAATTATTTGTATCCCACAAACCATGTATAAAGGACACTGATCTGGTAAGAGCTTCAATTTCTATCGGAGGGGCAGCTAGTTCCGCTCAGATAATCGCGTGTGGTACGGAGGCCTTGGCTCTAAGCATTCGGGAAATCATAGATACCAAATGTCTCTCCATTAGCTTCCAATTATCCTGATCCACAGATGGTCCCCAAATCTGGACCCCATAAAGCATAGCCGAAGCCACCACAGTATCAAAGAGACAAAGTTTTGTTCATGGTTCCTGAAATTGCACTTGTGAACACATCCTCTCCAACCCTCCCAAGGCCGCAGAGGCTCTGGACAATCTAGCCTCCGCTGCTTTCTTAAGAGTAAACTTCGGTCCTACAAATACCACACCAAGGTATGTGTATGCATCTGTGTACTCTACTGTATCCTAGCCATATGCAAATGTAGGTGCCGATCTCCTAACCCACTGCGGTGTGGTGTTAAACACCATAACTTTGGTTTTACCCAAATTCACCGATAGTCCGCTGTCCTCCTCGAATTTATGTAATGCATCTAACTGCCTCTGCATTCCATCTGGTGATTCTGCTATCAATACAATATCATCTGCATACAACAACAAAGGGATCCATGACCCTGCAAGCTGAGCACCTCTGTCACCCTCTCTATCAATGTAATCTGATACCTCATCTATATACATACCAAATAAACTAGGGGACAATGGGCATCCCTGCTTTACTCCAACGGTGGAATGAACAATGTCGGAATCCCATTTTGGAGTACGTACATAACCAGTTACTGACCCATATAAGGCCATGATCCCCCAGATAATCTCTTTGGGGACCCCTAACTCTTGCATTCTGCGCATCAATCTGGCCCTTGGTACTGTATCAAAATCTTTCCGAAAATTCACAAAGCAACAATACATCCTTCTCCCTCTTGCTCTTCCTTCCTCAATAATGGCTCTGAGCGTAAGAATATGATCTAGAGTGGAATAACCCCTCCTGAATCCAGCTTGTCCTGTTGCCCTTATGCCCTCATTCTCTGCCCATCTACTCAATTTTTGTTCCAGAATGGATGCATACAGTCGGGTCAATGTGTGACCCACCATAATGGTACGGTAGTTCCCGGGTATCATAGGATCCCCTAACTTGAAAATAGGTACGATAGTAGATAATTTCCAAGATTCAGGTAATCCTTCACACATGACCTGATTAAACAGATGAGCAAGGACTTCTGAAAGTAAATCCCTTGCATGGATCAGATGTTCTGCTACTAGACCCTCATGATCATATGCTCTTCTTGTCTTCATCTTATCAATGGCTTTTTCCACCATTTCCGTAGTAAAGAAAGTACTAGTAGCAGGGCATGGCTCTAGCGGATCTGGTAATGGAGGCTGTCCAGATACCATATATAATGATGTTACATATTGACCCCAAATCTCAAGAGAAGTAATTGTCGGAGGCGATGAGTGCTCGTGAAATAAACGCCAGGCCTCATGTGAGTCCTGACTCAAGAAGAGCTGATATAAATCCTTCTCTAGTTTGGCTAAAAATGCCCTTTTCTTGCGACGTACTATACGCCGAAGAGCAATCCGAGACTGCTTATGTGTGATGGTCCCAAGTGTAAGCTCTTTCTGGACCTGGGTTCTCGTCTCTCTGCATTCCTCGTCGTACCAACTGTTTTGAGGCATGTTCCCAGATCCTCTTTTTTGATCAGGCTGAGTATGTGGGTATGCCTCTTGTGCTGCTCCATGTAGTATCTCTGTTAGCTGAGAAGTAATCTCCTCTACAGTATATACTGGCTCGGCTGCCCACATCCTACTATAGATCTGTTCCACATAGACTGAATCAGTCTCTGGTGTGAAAGTATATCTTGTGTGCGTCTTCTTCCTTTGTACTTGAGAGGCATTGTATTGGAAGGAGATTGATAAGGTCAAGAGAGCATGATCCACTGCAATCCCAACTGGTCTGGGTCCCACCTTAAAGTCCTCGATACTAGAAATAAAGCTTGGTGAAGTCATGACATAATCTACTGTGCTGGCCCCATGCGTGTGCGGGAAGCATGTGAATCCTCCAGATAAAGGGAAATTCTCTAGACCATTAAGTATGGCCAAACCATGTGTAGTTGCCATCTCCATGAGATGTCTCCCATATTCAGCGTGTTCTTTATCCTGTGAGTTTCTAGTAAGCACCCTCTGTGCTAAATCCACTTCTCTGAGCATTTCCTAAGAAGTATCATAGAATACTGCTTGAGAGTTGGCAGTTCTGGCATTAAAGTCTCCTAAGAGAACGATGTCTCCATCTCTATAGAACTCCCATATGTCATTATTCAATATGGATAAAGGGGACTGTCCTTTAGGTGAGGAGTAGACTGATGTACTTGGAGGGAAGTAGCATATAGCGATATATAGAAATCTACCTGTCTCGGCTCTCATTCTCACCCACATATACCTTGCTTGCTCATCTTTCCTGATAATCTGTAGTAGTGGTTTCAGCTCCTCTTTAAATAAGACTGCTACTCCTCCTGAACCCCGGGTACCTCGTAGAGATCTCTTGTCTGGTCGACCAGCTGTTTCCCATAAATACCCCTTCACATGTGGCATAAGCTGTCCTGGTATCTGGTGTGTCTCTGAATAGAAAACTATGTCTCTGTCCCTAAAGCTGTCTGCAAAGGCACCTACATCTAGCCTATATGATCCATTACAATTCCACGCCGCTATGCGGAGCGTCGCCCCATAGGTCTCGCACCGTCATGATGAGCGCTTTTCCAGAACCACTACTTTCCCTCCTCTATAAAAGGCGATTTTCCCCTTTTCTCTTGCTGCCCTGATCTCTGGCATCAACTCTTGCATGTGTGCCACTTGTGCCAATGTAAGGTCATCTCCCAGGAAAATACCGGTTTTCTTAAGAGTTGGCCTCTTCTTTAGAAATTCTTTCCTTATTTCTATATTCGGGAAGCGGAGAATAAGTGCCCTATCCTTTACATTTCCCTCCTCATCGACTCCTTTCTTGCCCACTCTCCATGCACTTGTGTGAGTAGGCTCTGTGATGCCCATGCGTTGTAGTAGTTCCCTCACCTCTTCATCTACATTCTCTTTGTCCTTGACTCCTGTGACCCGCACATGCAGATCCCGAGTCTTCCTTTTCTGCTCTTCCTCAATGGTCATATTAATAATGGTGGAAGTAGGTGTGGTCTCAGGCATCTGGGCCTTCCCTTTCTTCACATCCTCAATCCATTTCTCTGCTTCATCAACCTTTTCTTGTGCTTAACAAGACGTTCCGCCCATGAAGATGACGTTTTCGATTTTTGTTCATCTCCTTCCCATAGAGCTTTCATCTGATCCTTCATGTCCTCGAGCTCCTTCAACACCGAAGGTTGGTCGTCTCCCTTCTCCTTAGTTGCAGATTTGCAAGCCGCAAGTTCTCCTTTTAGCTCCTCGATTATTGCATCTTTTTCCTCCATGTGCTTTTCCATATTTGTTCTCCATGCTTCAAAACTTGCTACTGCCTCATCGAGTTTCTTTTGCATAACGCATTCTGTTACATTTACTTCGGCCTTGATTAGGTTTCGTAATTCCGTTTTCACGATCTGAATTTCCTCATTCTGTATCCCCCGGATCTCTCTTCTTAGTTCTCTCATCATGTCTCCGTACATGGAGTTCTTGTAGCTCTCGGCGTTCACGTGCATTTCCTTCCTGATGTTATCCCTCATATAGTTTAGCTCTCATTTGAGCATCACCTGGACCTTCTCCATCAATAGCTCATCATGTATCCTGGAGGTTTTCCCCAGGCGTAAGGATCTTGGTGATAGTACAGTATCTCTGTTTCTCCGTTTGAAAGTAGCCGTTGTTTTTTTTGGGGTGGTGTAGCTATCTACACCCGGTCCTTCCCCTTCGGTAGGCGGGTCCATCGAACCCGAGCCCCAAATCTGGGATAGGGTACTAGGGTACTAGGGTGAGGGATTGAGAGTATGACAAACTTAACCAGTTTACCTTAAGGCCTTAAATCGCTTTAAATTGGGCGCAAAGAGAAGGCTTAAAATCTCTTTTAGACTTAAAATTTAGCTTAGGGCTTAAAATTGAAATAAACTTAAACGTAGGGGCTCTTGACTTCCTACGCGTAGAACAACAGGGGCGACTCTTGGCCTTGCTACGCATAGAACAGCTTGACATGCTACGTGTAGGACTGCGCGGGACAGACGTGCAGCGTGAGCCTCAGGGCGACATCAGCAGCCCACCATGGTCTCCTTCTCGCGCGCAAAGAGCAGGGGCAGGGGCATGAGCAGCCCGCCATGGTGTCCGTCACGCGCGCAAAGAGCAGGGGCAGCAGCAGTCCTTCACGCGCGCAAAGAGAAGCCCGTCCTCAGCAGTCCTTCACGCCCTCAGAGAGAGCTGCGTGCTCAGCCCGTCATTCTCCTTCAGATCTCATATGAAGCCTTCTGTGAAGGTATCTGTGGAGATTCGGTTAAATTGAAGAGAGAGAGAGAGAGAGAGAGAGAGAGAGAGAGAGAGAGAGAGAGAGAGAGAGTAGAGATTCGACACAGAGATGCAACAAAAAATTATCGCTATTCTATTGCTATTGATTGAGTAGAAATCCTTTTACATTTGTAGGCTAAACTTTTCGTGCAAAAACCATGCAAACTCCACTTGTGGAGTGGCTCATAACTAAAAGTATTTGCATGCCATAGGGTATTGTTCCCACGGGTTCACACTAAACTAATCTAGGGCTTGGAAACCTGTTGAGCCAGCAGAGAATCACACCCACATTTTTGCTCACACCCATCATTTTGTAACCATTGATTGTAATAAATGTCTTTCCGACATTAATTTTGATTTGAGCCATTCATTAAGTAACGGGACTCAATTGAGTTTCCAGCTTGTAATCCCGAAGTAATTTCACCTGCTGATGTAAATAATTAGAGATGTTCTCACCTCCAAGGCTGAGGTATATAAGCCAAAGTTTTGTAATCCAAAGGAGATTCAATTATTAATCAAAGAGAGTTTTTGAGCGCTGTGACTATGTCAGAGAGAGAGAGAGAGAGAGAGAGAGAGAGTCTTATCTTCTTGCTACGCGAGCTACGGGGCCGCCATTGGAGAAGCGACACCGCCATTGTGTTAGCAATGGTGAGAGCTACGCACAGATACCAAGAGTGCGCGCTATCAGCTTCTACGTGTGGTAAGTTCCTACGAGCTTCGGTGTGAGTTTTCTTCCAACTCGTGTGTCAGAATAGAGCGTGCTGCATATCTATAGAACCACAACGAGTAGAGCTACGCATTAGTACCATCGGGGTCAAGTTTCGGTCACCTGTATTTTTCGGCCTGTCTTCATACGCGTTTACCGCACGGAGTGGTTATAGGTTGATTTTGCAGTTCAAGTCTTTAGGGTTTTGTTCTTACCTAGTGTATAGACTTCCCCTTGAGTTTGAGATCGATTCAATGATTCTAGATCCTGTTTCGTATAGCATTCGTTCGTAGTACGGATTTCAGTCACTTGCATATTTTAGAACTTAGATTTGATTTCCTTAGTAGTGATTGTCATTAGAAGGTCGAGTAGGTGATTTGACACCCACCTAGTTGTTTCCATGCGCCTGCGGGTCAAGCTCCGTCCTCGTCTGACAAATTCTGTTGTTGGTTGAGTTCTCGCTATTTAGCTTCCGCTAGCGGCGTAACCGCCTTAACATTTGGCGCCGCTGCCGGGGACAAGAGCCCTAAGTAGGTGACCTTAGACTAATCCTACGAGGTGAGTCGTATAAAATACTTTGTATACTTTAGTTAGAAAAGATCTAGGAGTGGTGGACTCCGAAGGTCTCGAGAGATACTAGGAAGTGGGGTATTCCTGGGTCTTCCGTGTTGACAGTATTTTTAGTTTAGTTTAGATTAGATTGTTTTTGATGGTGTTTAAGTGGTTGTTGACATAAAAAGCATTTGCTACTCCTTGTGTGGTAGTAAATCTCTTTATATTTTCAATTGCAAAAAATCCATTTTATGATTAGAAGTAGTTTAGGTAGGGCCTGATTTGATCCTGATCTAGAGCTATCAATTGGTGTTCTATGTGCTTGATGTGTTTGATTGCATGTTAGATCACTGAAAAAGTCGCTTTGGTAGTGAAATATGCAATAAACAAAGTTCAGAAAAATTTTCTGTGTAACTGATTGTTGCTGAGCACTTAAAAGAGCTATTGGAAGAGTTCTGTGCTGAAAAACTGGAAATCTGCAACTTTAGACATCATACGCGTATGATGTCTTAGGACCTAAACAGAGACTAAAATTGAAAATTTGACATTGCCAGAGTGTTTAGAAGGAGGGTTTTACCCTAAGATCAACTTAAAACAAGAGCATTAACACTCAAAGAAACCCAAAAAGACAAGTCGGAGTCCAAGAAACGCAAAGAATAGGAAATTTTGGATTCAAATCTTGTTTTTACATTCAAAACCAGACAAAAACACTTGAAACTCAATTATAAACATTGGAGAAGGCTTAAAACCAAAAATAGTCAAAATCTAGGACAAAAGACATCATACGCGTATAATGTCTTTTGGCACATCCACTGCTTATTTTTGATATCTGACCTGACAAGATTGTTACAGGCACTGTAGGAAGCATAAATATCAAGTTTGGACCCAAATTGATGAAAAAGACAGCATACGCGTATAATGTCTTTGACCTAATTTTGGACATATTTTGATACTTTGCTAACACAGATCCATTGTAATAGTTGTCTAGAGGTTATATTTCAAGTTTCATCCCTTTTGGATCACAATTGACCCAAAAAACAAGTCAAAAGCGGAAAATTGCCAAGAAAAGCCTAAATTAGCCATAACTTGCTCAAACAGAGTTCAAACTGAATTTTGTGAGTGAACAGAGCATAAAGGGGCCACTGAGAGTGAGCATAACCAAAATAGTCAAAATCTGTGAAAAAAGACATCATACGCGTACAATGTCTTTTTCAGCATAACAGTAACAAAATTCTCACTTGATGAAACTGAAGATGTCCAACTGACAAGATTAAACAATTGACCAAGTATCAGTCAGCTTGGATCAATTCTGACCACAAAAACTTGGGGAAAACAAATTGCTGAGACGGAAAGTTACAGTCCTTTAGGGGAATTGATGAATTTGAGATCGGGCAGGAATCTCCGGAATAATCAACCAAAACAAGGGGAACCAGCAAGTGCCATATCAACCGAGGGAAGTGTAAACCAAAGTTGGGTGCAACCATTAGAGCCGATCTTTGAAGGAAGTGTCTCTGATACTTCTTCGGAGAGATCTTATGAGATTTTCACCGAAAACTTGGAACACTTGAACTTGAACAACAGAGAAAATATGGCAGCAGGATCATCAAACCCTTCCGCCTCCATGAAGCTATTGTTCATAAAATACCAGTACGACAATGAGCAAGGTGCCAAGATCTACAAAGATGGAATGGACCGCTATTGTGTAAAGATAGAAGAGAGACCTAGTGAGTTCAAGGACTTAGTGCCTGTGAGCTATAGCGGAGATAGATATCTAGATGACGAGGGTACCATGTACTTGGTAGTCCTAAACCCTAACATTGTGGACAAGTGGGGATTGATGGGCACCAAAGCCAAAGTAGATGAAGAACTTGAGGAGAAGGCACCAATAATGAACTTCCCTGATGCGAGGTTAAGAAGAGAGAATGAAACTACAAGGATCAACACTGATAACATCTATGTGGGGCTATACAAATATAATAATGGGGAGCAAGATCTCTATTATAGATGTGAAGAACCCTACACCGGAGAGTTGACAGACAAAAAAAGACTCTATGTCTTTACCTACACAGAGGGATCGGAAGTGAAAATTGCCGCTTACGATAAGTATGGCAGGCAATACTCAACAATGGGCAAGAAAGAATTAGAAGGATATACATACTTTGGGGGACCACTACATCAATATTATGTTACTTCTAGCTCACATAGACCAGCACCAACAACGGGAGTGCAAAACTCTATGACAACAGGAGGACAAAAAACTCAGGTTGCTGACTCTTTCAGTCAACCTTGGGACTCGAAGCTCGGACCAATGGGATCATTACATTCCAGAGAGTCAATGGAGACGAATCGAGGTAGTGCAGTTCCAATCCCCACCTATACCACTCCAGGTCCAAGGTTTGAAGCGGAACCATCACATTTACCTCCCAGTAGTAGATTCAGGGCAGAGGAACCGACAAGGGTAACCCATGAAGTCCATGATGCTAGAGAAAGCTTTAGCCAAGACACAGGAGCAATGAGATTGGTAGCAGATCATAGACGTATGAGACCATCTCAAGTAGCCAAGTGTATGCCAAAGAAGTATGGTGGTTCAGGAGATCCGTATGCACATGTGTCACTCTTTAAGCAAGTCTTAAGAGCTGAGCAGATAACAGATTTCCATACACAATACGAGGGATTTGGTCTTACTCTAGAAGGTACTCCATTGACATGGTTTCAACCAATGAACATAGGGGGATTCCATGACATTGACCCTTTGCTAAGAGAGTTTGCTGAGGAATTCTCAAAACGAGGGATTAAGCACAATACGGTCTCACAAATATATGCTTTTAAACAGAGAGAACACGAAAAGGTGAAGGAAGCTTCACTTCGCTTCAAACAATACATTGAGAGATGTCCAGTACGAGAACGACCACAAGATGACAGACTATCTGTTCTCTTTATTGAGGGACTGAGGAACGACACTCTCAAGAAGGACTTGCACTTGAAAGCTTGTACAAGTTTCGAGCAAGTAACGAGAGAGGCATTGTACTTAGTGGATAATTGTACGGTTTATGGAGAGGTGTCAGCGGATACAGATTTTGCATCCAGTAGCTCCTCCTCCGTAGCAAGCGAGACTACCACTAAAAAGAATGTTCAAACAACAACCATGCCAAATGTAGAGCAAATGATAGAAGATGCTCTAAAAAGGATGGCACCATACCAAAAACCATTGCCAAAACCACTGAAATGGTGTGTGATTGAGCAAAAATGGACAAATCATCCAACAGAGGAGTGTTATTACAACAAAGGGTATGTAAGGGAGCACCAGTATGCACCTCTTGCTCAATTAACACCACCTCAGATACATCCAGTACCTCGATACCCAACGGGAAATGTACCGGGACCTATGGGGATAGAAAGACCGCAACCGGTATTGGGACAACAACCACCTTTACCAGGAGCAAGACCAGTGGGCATTAGATATGCACCAACCTTAGAGAATCAGGAAGAACAAGCCTTAGTGCCTGTTCAAGCCTATTACGAAGAATCGGGTGCACACATGTCTCCGACAGTGTATTACCCACCAGAAGAACCAAAACAACCAGAACCATGGGGCATGATGGGGAATGTTGGAACACCAACAGTTACAAGTGCTTCTGATGAAGAGAGATACAATATGTACGCAAGAACCTTGATGTTCATAGCTCAGGGAGGGTTAGCAGGACAGAGACCATCCTATCCACAAAGGACGAATCAAATGGGACCAAGACCAGCACTATGACCCTGTTACAAGTGTGGAGGTGACCATCTGATGAATGTTTGCCCACATACGGAAATCATTAGAATAAACGCTTATTGCACTGAGTGTGGGGTTACTCACTTCATTGAGGATTGTTCAAAGAATCCAAACAAAGTGCAGAAGACGACATTGAATATGTTAGAAACTATTCCTACCAGCAGTGGGTCTGAAAATGAAACTCTGATACCAACGCAAGTTCTTACTAGAGCTCAAGCTAAGAAAACCACTAGAGAACCTGAGAATGGAAAGTTAGCGACTGAAGTGGTTAGTCAAGGACCGCGGAGTCAAAGAAACACATGGAAAGCTAGAAAAGCACGCATGAGGTTGAGAAAAGAACGTGAAGACGCTATTCTAGCTGAAGAACTAAAGCAAACTAAAGCTAGATTAGAAAAACTTGAGAGTCAAAACAGGAAACGAGAGATGAGCCCGGAAGGAACGAAACAAAAGAGTATCAAAGAAACAACGAGCTTAAGCTCAGGGGGATCAGTGCTAGTCGACAAAGTACACGAACCATTGGACGCACTGATGAGAGCTTACGAAGCTAGGTTAAAGAACAACCAAACATAAGAACAGAGGTGGATGACATACCCAAACACGGAATTGGAAAAGCAGAGACTTGAAATGTGCCAGAGAATGATCGAGACTGCACAAGCCTTATTAGAACCACCAAAAGAAACAATGAATTGTGGAAAGGAAAACCCAATTCAGCAAGAGACTATCATTTCACGGGTAGCTGAAAAGACTCCCAGTGCACAAAAGCCTGAAAATACACAAAAGGATGATCGCATAGTATTGAACACAACCGATCAGGAGATAGAGATTTTTCATCCAGTCATACAGAGGAGTTACGAGAAAGATGAGGATTACAATGAATTTTGGAAACAAGTGAGAGAGGCAAACTTTGCAAACGAGCTAAGTTGCCAAGCTAATCAGACAAATTGGGAAAAGGACATCAGGAATCCTCCCATAGTGGAATTTGAGGCAGGCTCTCAAGTAGACTTGGATCTGCAATCTTACTGGGGAGATGGGGGCTCTGTTAGAACAATGGAGAGCAAACCTCATTCACTGAAGACCTTACCTTCATACTTAGGAGAGTATGAAGCAAAATCCGAGATTAGAGCACTTCCCTCACGAAAAATCTCATCAGAAAAAGTCATGGACTCGCAAGGATTGATAGAGATTTTGTCAACACCAGTGACATGCACTATCACTCTAGCTGAGCTTTTGAGGCTAAGACCACATATGTGGACCACTGTAGGAAAATGCTTGGAGAAATTCGGGATAAAAGATCCAACATCGAGATTGCAAGAGAGCATAGAGGAGCTGAGCAAACCACAAAAGAACGCTAAGCCTGTACCGTTAAACAAGGTCGGAGAGTATTGCGAAGGTGAAGAGAGGGAATACAACCTTACCAGTTGAATTCCAAGGAGTGAAGACGATGGCAATACTAGACAGCGGAGCAGGGGTAGCCATTGCTACAAAAGAAATCTGGAAAAAATGGGGGAAACCAGCAATAAGGAAGACTAGGTTGAAACTCCAATTAGCAGATGGACACATGGAGAAACCTATGGGGTTATTAGAGAAAGTTGTAGTGACTTCTTGCGGCATTGAATACGAACATACTTTTGCTATTGTCGATTTTGCCAAGGAGAATAACTATGATATCATATTGGGAAGACCATTCATGAGACAGTTGAAAATGGTCCAAGATTGGGGCTACGATCACATATACTTGAGAAATATGGAAACCACTACACGTGTGAACCTGAAAGACCATAGCTACAAAGATGTGAACCGAACACCGGTAGAGGAGTTTGATTCAGCTACTTTGGCGGGATCCGAATTTCCAGCTTGGTTAGGTAAACCCAAGGAGTTATGGATGTGTGGAGCTTCGAAATGTGGAAGTCTGAAACGAGAAGAATGTGTTTTAGAAAGGGCTATCGAAGACGAAACTTATGTAGGAGAACCCTTTCCAGAGGACACGTTTGAACCATTAGAATGGACACACATTCTAGCAACCCTAGATGTTTGCGCAATTCCGGATGGTCCCACAACGAAATTTTGCGACAAGGACGGGTACGACGTGGTTCCGTATTTCATGTTGAGAACTGTACTCGAAAAAGAAACTGAAAAGAACGATACACTGGAAAAGGAAGATGAAGAAGAGGTGTTTCACGACATTCCCAATCATCCAGAGTGGGAAAATGAAGCAGACAACGAGTCAACGGACAATTCAAGCGGAAACGAAGAAACTATAACGGATGTCCGATTTTATGATTTTCCGAACCAAACTAAACAACGCCAGAAACACTATAGAGCAAAGAAAAAAACAAAAGGGGTTAGAACCAATCCGATGCCTAGAATAAGAGGAAAAATTCAATTCCTAATGCTAGTAAAGGCTGAAGATTGTGTTAAGGATAAGATTTCTGGAAGAATGAGAGGCAGTGATCAAAAGAGCTTACGAAAAGACAAAAGAGGCTCAAGAAATCAAGTTCAAAATAATGGAACGAAAACTAAAACAGAAAAATCAAAAAAGAACAAGCGCAACAGAGAATACACGGAGTCCAAGTTAGAACGTAGAAACAAGTACAGAGAGCTCAAGAAAACTCTAAAGGAAGTTTGGACGATAGAAATTGAGAGTGGAGAGGACGAAAACGTCAAAATCAAGGAAAACATGGATGTTCCCTCTCACTACAGGAAATTCACAATAGAGGATAGGAAGGTGATATTAGCCCCACCTATTCGAGAGAGGAAGGAGAACGAATCTTATGACGGACCGGAGGATGCAAAAAAAGTTGATTTAGCAGCTCCAGGTGAGACGCCTAGACTGGAGTACATAGCCACAGATTTGTCTCCAAGCGAGGAAGAGAGACTTTTGAGTCTTCTCAGAGAGTACAGGGATGTGTTTGCATGGTCTTATAAGGACTTAAAGGGAGTTGACCCATCGATATGCCAACACTCAATCCCACTGAAACAAGACGCAAAGCCTAGCAGACAGAGACCATACACATATAATGATACTTTTGCTAAGCGAATCAAGGAGGAGATAGATAAGCTAATGGAAGCTGAATTCATATACGAGATTGAACACACTGATTGGGTATCTCCGATTGTGGTAGTACCTAAGAAGAACGGAAAACTCCGAGTGTGTGTCAACTTAAAGAAAGTGAATGCTGCAACAATCAGGGACAATTATCCCCTGCCGATAACTGATCATGTTCTAGAGCGTGTATCAGGGAAAACAGCATACTCCTTTCTTGATGGTTTTTCAGGATATAACCAGCTAGCCATAGCACTGGAAGATCAACATAAAACAGCTTTTGCAACGGAGTGGGAAATTTATGCTTATCGGGTTATGCCTTTTGGTCTAACCAATGCTCCCGCAACCTTCCAGAGGCTGATGACGCATGCTTTCAAAGAATACTTAAGGCTGTTTCTCGAAATATACATGGATGACTTATGTGTACATTCTCTTCTGAGAGATGAGCATCTAGAACACCTAAGAAAAGTATTTGAGAAATGTAGGACATATCGCATTTGTCTCAATCCTGAGAAATGTGTGTTTATGGTCCGACAGGGCAGAATTCTGGGACATATTGTCTCACAAAACGGAATATCCACGGATTTAGAGAAGATAAAAGTTATAGTGGATATGCCTAGACCAACCAATGCGAAACAAGTACAGAGCTTTATGGGACATTGTGGATATTATAGACGATTCATTTACATGTACGCTATAATAGGCCAACCACTTTACAGGCTAATAGTGAACTTTGAATGGACAGAGGAGTGTGAGGAATCGTTCAAGAAATTGAAAGAGGCACTCATTACTGCTCCAGTCTTGAAATCACCAGATTGGGAGAAGATATTCCATGTGCACATAGATGCTTCGGCATATGCAATAGGATGCATTCTGGCTCAGCCAGAAGAAGGAAACATGGATTTTCCTATCTGTTACGCCAGTCGACAGCTCAACCATGCAGAGAAGAATTACACCACAACAGAGCGAGAAGGATTAGGAATGATCTATGCTGTGAAGAAATTTCGGCATTATCTTCTAGCCAACAAGTTTGTGTTTTTTACGGATCACCAAGCCTTGCTCTACCTAGTGAATAAACCATGCAATACCGGGAGAATAGTGAGATGGTTCATTATCTTACTGGAATTCGACTTCACGGTAGTAGTAAAGAAAGGAAAAACACATCTTAGAGCTGATCATCTTTCGCGATTGACGAATGGAGAAGACCCTATAGGAGTAGATGACGACATGCCAGACGCGTACTTGTTCAACATAGAAATGATACCTAAGTGGTCTCAAAATGTCGTTAACCTATTAACCTATGGAGGAGAGTTCGATAGAAGAGAATACAACCTGAAACATATTGCTATTCAGCAATCCAAGAATCTTCAATTGATTGCAGGAAGGTTGTATCAATTGGGAAATGATCATGTTTTACGACTATGCATCAATCCTGAGGAATATAATATATATCTGCGCGAAGCACATGTTCAGGAATGTGCATTTCATTGTTCAAGAAGGAACACATATAGGAATTTGTTACAATTGGGAGTCTATTGGCCAGGAATGAAAGAAAGCGTACATGAATATGTCACTGTATGTATTGTATGTTCATCAAAACCGCCAGCCGAGTATTCGACATTATATCAGATAATGATCGCTCCAGAATGGAGTCAGTATATTGTTGAATATCTCACAAATAGAACTTTCCCAGAAGGAACGTCAAAAGCTCGTCAGAAATCTGTAGAGACAGAAGCTAGAGATTACGCTTTAATAGGAGATCAACTCTATAAGAGAGGTAAAGACAACCAGCTTAGGATTTGCGCATCAGAGTCTGAGTATGTGATAATCCTGGAGCAAGCTCATGGAGGAGTAGGTGGAGGCCATTTCTCAGGTGATAAGACAGCAAAACTTGTCTTAGCCGCAGGAATATGGTGGCCAACATTACATATGGACGCTGAGGAATACGTTAAACGGTGTGATGACTGTCAGCGGACCAAAGTACCACTTAAAAGAGATGATATGCCGCTTAGACCAATGATGGGGGCAAGAGCTTTTGCAAAATGGGGGATTGATTATGTCGGACCCATTTCACCTCCTGCATATAAGACTCATGCACAATACATCATTGTGGCTACAGACTATCTAACAAAGTGGGTCGAAGCAAAGGCAACTCAAAAAGCAGATGCCAGGACCACGGCACAATTTCTGTATGAATACGTCTTTGTACGATATGGATTGCCAATAGAAATTGTGAGTGATCGAGGCACACATTTTATAAATGAAGTGATAAAGATCCTTCTAGATGAATTCATGGTAATCCATAGGAAATCAGCCCCGTATCATCCACAAGCAAACGGACAAGCGGAAGCAACAAACAAAAACATATGCACGGTCCTTACGAAGATTGTATCTGAGTCGAGAACTGACTGGGACCAGAAGTTGCATTCAACATTATGGGCATATAGGGTAGCATATAAAACATCAATAGGAACGACCCCATATAACATGGTTTTTGGGCTAAATGCTATCTTACCAATAGAATTCTTGATTTCAACCTTAAGGGTGGCTAAGGATCTAGAGTGGACCGGGCACGAGCTCTCTGATAGAATAGATGACCTGGAAAATCTAGATGAGCTTCGCCTAAAAGCAGTAGCTTCCATCTACGCTCAAAAAAGGCGACAAAAGGAATTTTTTGATAAGCATGTGCGGACTAAAGAGTTTAAAGTTGGGGACTATGTCCTAGTTTACACTCTGAAACAACATGCTAAGAAGCTTAAAAAGCGAGGGATGGGACCTCTGGTGATTAAAGATCTATCACCAAGTGGAGCTGTCAAGCTTGCTACATTAGACGGAGAAGAAATGCCCAATTGGATTAGTGGATGCAGAGTGAAAAAGTATCTGTTGCCGCTAACACAAGACATGCTTTTCAAAATACATCAAGAAAAGCTGCGTGTCCAAAAAAAGAAAAAGATTGTAGAGGAAGCGCAAGCTGAGGCGAAGGAAAGAATGGAGAAAAGAAGACTACTGCGTCAGAAACAGCGCAATGAAGGAGCAATACGAATAAACGCAGTTAGTATAACAGAAATGGGGAATGACAAAGAAGAACCCATCATTGAATGCAAAGTAGGGACCAACCAAATCAAAGCCAGAGCACTATTGGATTCAGGAGCTCAAGCTAACCTACTTTCACTCAGTTTGTATAGACAATTGACAAATGACACGAAATTACAAACTGCCAAGCAAGAGTTAAAAAGTTACTCTGAGAATCAATCAAAACTGTCGGATGCACAGTTTTACATATACAGATTAACCAGTATGTGTATCCTCATATGTTTTACGTGGTTGAAGACCAAGCTACACAACATCCATTATTGCTAGGACAACCATGGCAGAAGCAATACAATGCAATGATTGACTGGAGTTCTAAATCAGTGCTTATCAAATACGAAGGTGAAAGTCAATCAGTTAAGTTCACCAAAGGAGAAGAGCCAACTCCAAAGGACGAATCCAAAGACAAAGATAAACAACAACCAGAGAAAAAGAAGAAGCAATGGCAACCAAAAGTTTCTATACAACCGGATTACTCTTCGACGAGGAATTCTCAACAGTGGATAAGGAAGACAAGCAATAATATAACAGCTCAACCTTGGAAAAAAACGGAGTCAAAGTTGGTATGGAGACCAAAAAAGGTTGTGCCAGAGAACACAAAGGTGGAAAACAGAGTCTTCAATACCAGACAACAGAGTGATTCCAACAATCAAGGACAGTGAAACAGATCTGGATTCCAAAGAAGTTCATGACGGCACAAAGCTATAGCAAGCAAATTTGGATCCCAAAGATTTGTAAACAGGAACTCCCTTCAATACAATCAACGGAAACTCCTAGGTATTTCAAGGCGAGGAAATCAACACACAGAACAAAGCAGGTTTGGGTCGCAAAGAGTTTGTGGCAAGCACAAGCAAAGCGGAAGCAGATTTGGATTGTGAAAAAGACAACAAGGTAACGAAGAATCCATCTACTGATTCTACTACCGAAGTGCCAAAACCAACCCAAAACCCGACCACCAATCCTTCAATCAAACAAAGAGCAGCTTTATTGGAAAGAATGTTGTATCGTCGCTCTACAATTGCATTGGGAACTTATGACCAAAACAACTACAATGCTTCACCCACAGACACTTCATAGTCGTCCGGGAGGACTCAGACTAGGAGGGGGGGAGGTATACAGGAGCTACAAAGCAGCTACAAGCGGAAAAAACAAAGAAAAACAAAAATTATATTACAAGGGCAGTGTCTTACATGATTTTGTAATTTTTTATGTTTGATTGCGGATATTGATAATATTTATGCCCTTATATACCTTGTTTTGCAACAAGAAGAGATCAAATGATGAATTTGGGTCTCTAGATGTGTAAATATCACTAAATAAGAGTGTTTTTGGAGCTAAAAAGTGGAAAAAAGTGGTAATCCAAGTCCAGAAATCACAAAGAAGTGTATATTCATATACACAGGGTTACCATCTATTTATCGTGTATGTTTGGAATTTTTTGGCTTCAATTTGCTATTTTCCTTTATTTTTTATGATTTTCTTAATAAAAATAAAAGAAAAATAAAAAAGCAGGTGAAATGAGATCGAAAAAAAAGAAAAGAATAGACGGTGATGGTCCTAATGACAAGGGCAACCCAGGATAAAAATTGGGTACAATTCTGAAAAAGTTGCGGAAAGCCCGAAATGACAGAATTTTGGCAAAGTGGACAGATTTCTCAGAAACAGGTCAAACGGAGTCCAAATTGAGAAATTTCAAATCCTAAAGTGCATTTCATGACGAGATAGGAGCACATGTCAAATTTGGTAACAAGTGATCCGGGAAGCCCGAAGTTAAGTATTTTTCACTTCACTTTCAAGTTCATTTCCACTATTACCTTCTTAGAGAGAGCAAAGAGCACACAGGAGCATCCGACCTTCTACCGCCTTCTACGACTACTACGAGAGCTCAGAGGACACCAGACATGAGAGGTAGACTCGTTGCCATAAGCTTTTGATGCTTATTGTTAACTTTTGTCGCGAAAACTCACCAAAACCAAGAAACAAGAGCAGACGGGGAATGGGGAAGAACGCTAGGTAGGGGCACAACCGCCTAACCAAACCTTGCAAGAACTTAGAGGTGGGTTACCCTAGTATAGGAGATGAGTTTCTAGCACTCAAAGCTCGAGAAAGAACGACTGGAAAAACCCTAGGTCAACAGAGCCTGCAAGAGGCAAACAGAAAAAAGTTGTCGGAACGACACAAAACTTCTCAGGAAGCTTAACAACATCGAGGGCAATGCAACCATGGAGTATCTCCGGGTTTGGATCACCAAAAGTAGGTCGGAACAACCGATCGGCTGCGGACACACAAAGCGTCATTTTGGCATAACGGCTGAAATTGACGACCGAATGAGATGAAACTTCACGAGCAGTTTCAACTATACATGGATGACTTATGTTTGCAAGCAAAACCCAAAAGAAAGCTGATTCACTTACCGATGGTGAAAAAGACGCTTTCGGGCAACCAAATGGAGAAAGACGGAGAACGGGGAGCCAAAGTCAAGTCCAACCAACTGGATGGCTTCACAACATATCCAATGAGCTGGAAAAGCAACTCTCAAGAAGAAAAGTTGAAGAAATTCAACTCCAAGGCAAAAAGACGACTTCGGAGACTGAAATGCCTATAAGGGGGCTTTTTATCTAAACTGATGACTTTTTAAGTTGAAAACTAGTTAGCAGGGCTT
Organism: Adiantum capillus-veneris; assembly: GCF_014529385.1. NCBI lineage: Eukaryota > Viridiplantae > Streptophyta > Polypodiopsida > Polypodiales > Pteridaceae > Adiantum > Adiantum capillus-veneris. The sequence continues at coordinate 98,459,570 of NC_140960.1, read as the reverse complement.
AGGGCACTAGCACAAAGCATTCTTTGCACAAAAAGACCAACATTTCAAGAAAAGACATCATATGCGTATGATGTCTCACAACATGAATTTCACATCCATTTCAACCTTTGAGTGCATAGCCTCATTCCATATGTTAATCACATCCTATGAACCAAGTATCATGAGAATTGGAGTTAGAAAACCCAAGGAAAACCAAAAAGACACAAAGTAGGCCATAAAATTGATTTTTGGTCCTAATTTTGTCAAAATAACTCCAAACTCATTGAAACTTTGTAGGATTGTTGATTAACACATCTACAAGCTATCTGGAACCAAAAAGCACCATTTTGACACAAAAGACATCATACGCGTATGATGTCTATTTGCACTTACAGAGCAAAAAATGCTCATTTGTCATCATACATCCATTATATATATCTAATACATGCTACATATGAAGTTTGGAACCATTTGGTCAGGTGGATCACCCCATTAGCCCAATTAAGAGAAAATCCTTCATACAAAGCCCATTTTTGTCCCAAATCCAACATATTCAAGTCCAAACCAAGATTTGAGTATAAACAGTCCTTCACTAGCACATGGAGAGTCCACAGAACCAATCCCATGAAAAATTGATGAAAAAGACATCATACGCGTATGATGTCTCCAGAGCCATTTTTAGTCCAAATTCTATCCAAACTTGATAAATCCACTGAATAAGCCTATCTAAAGCCAAAACCAAGCTTATAGAGAAAATTGGTCCAAAAATACACTAAAAGACATCATACGCGTATGATGTCTCACTATGTGATTTTGGCACCTCAGGGCTTCAACCACCAAACAGAAGTGTTCTACATGCCATTTGAAAGTAATCCACCAAGTTTTACCCAATTTGGATCATAAAATCCAATTCCCTTTCAAAATTTTGCCAAGAGCCTGAACCGGACTAAACTGGCCAAAACTTGACCAAATGGTATCCAAACTCAAATCCAAGCATATGATACTCATGTATACACTATCAGCTACAAGCACAACCAATATGAAGTCATTCTGACACAAAAGACATCATACGCGTATGATGTCTCAAGCATGTTTTTGAGCCCAGTTTGCATATTTTTTCACCTACATTGCATCCTTAGGCCCTGAATAGCTCATGTTTCAATTTTCAAGTCATTTGAATAGTTAAAAGCTTCATTTCGGCTTTAAGTACTAAAAAGACGTTAACTTCTGTGATTGGAGTTACAGGATCCATGGATTCCGCTAAGTCATCGGCAACTAAGAGAAAAAGACCAACCATCAAGGATGCTCTTGCAGAAGCAGAACCTTTTGATATTCCAACAGAAACCCTCAAGCCAACCAAGACTTGGGTGGAGGAAGCAGTACTAGAAAAAGAGGGAATAAAGATCTACCAGGGGACTTTCAAAGATCCTCAAGGGCAATCGGTCGATGTACCTATGATCCCACGAGAATTAGTGGATTATAGCAGATCAGAGAACATCAGCAGATACCTGGAAAAGGCTGACTTACACAGGTTCTTCACCTCGAGACCATCAGGTGTAGACACAAGAAGAGTGTATGAGTTGGCAACATCCATTCAGAAGGATGGGAAAGCCACGTTGACAGCCATGGATGGAGAAACAGTTGAAGTACAGATCACTCCACAGCTCATTGCAGATGCATTGAAGCTGCACAACAAAGGGAGTTCTGTCAGAGAAAGAAGGGAGGCCATAGAGGTCTATGGATCAAAGAAACAAAATACAACCTACGGAGATATGGCAGATCAACGAGCGGCAACCCTTTGCCGATTATACAACCAGTTTTTCCATGTGTGCAGTAAAAGACCGCAGAAGTATACTACACCACCCCATGCCATTGCGACAACCATCACATGGGCACTGAAGAGCAACATGCCAAAAGAGGTGAATTATGCTCAATACATCCACGAGCAAGTAATCGCCATGCACAACCAGAAGCCAAAGTACATAGGAGGAGGAGAAATCCTAACAAGAATAGCTTATGAAGCTATTGGAGCTAGGGATCAAGGGCCACGGGTTCCCTCCCAGAATGAGTGGCTTAGAGAAGCCGATGAAGAGAAAGAACAGCAAGAAGTATCCAAGAGGGCGTCCACAAGAGCACGCCGAAAACTAGAAATAGTTTTAGAACCTGAAGAGGCTGTGGACGAGCCGCTCAAGAAGAAAGCGAAGAAGAAGGCTGATCCCAAGCAAACCAAAAGTCAAAAAGCCGCAAGAATTGAAAGGCTGGTGGAGCAGTTTAGAGCGGAAAGAGCTCTAAAGGGGGACTTTGAAGAAATGTGGGTGCCAGACCCCACTAAAGTCGGAACCAGCTCTACCAGGCCACATGTTGATCAATATGATCAATATATTAGAGCTTATGAGGAGTCGGAGGCCATACTAGAGCAGCAGCCTGTCGAGCCTTATACTGAAGAGGAAGTACAGCTTTTAAAAGCTGAGCTGAAAAAGGACCACAAGGAGAAGAAGGAAGTAGATGAGTCTATTGAACTTCGAGAGAAAGACGGGCAAGCAAACAAAGGGAAAGCCAAGATGACTGAGGACAATCAGCCCTCCTTTACTGATGTACCAAGCCCGAAGAAGACGGAAATTATTGTGGAGGAGACCACAATAGAAATAGAAACAGAAGTTATGGAAAAGCCGGAGACCGGGACCAAGGAAAAGGAGATAGATCCAGTTCAGAAAAAGAAAGATGATTATGAGGATCTGGTAGCGATTGGATATAGTGAAGAAGAGGCCCTGGAGGCAGTTTATGGGATATCCCTACGAAAACAAGATGATCGGAAAGGGACGAAGGAAAAGACAAAGGGTACAATGGAGAGTGAAGAAAAAATGGACGAACAGAACATACTAGAAGAGCCGAAGCCATTGGAGGTGGTGGCAGAAAGAGCTGTCAAGTTGACAGATGAAGATGAAAAAGACATGCACATGGTGCATGAACTGCTCAACAAGATTAAAGAAAGATCCAGAGCAAAGGAAGTAGCAATTGAGACAGCAAAACAAAAGGAAGCAGAGTTGCAGAAGAAGTTAGAGAATGCTATGACTGAATCTGAAAGTCATAAAGCATCACTCTACGACGCAGAAAGCAAGAGAGACGGCTTGATACTCCAACTAGCCGAAGCTTCAAGAGAGGTAACAAGTTCACAGGAAGCAAAGGAGCGAATAGAAGATGAGCTGGAGGTAGCCAAGGATGAGCTCATTGAGCTAAGGGAAAGAGTTGAACTTCAAGAAAGGACAATCACGAGACTCAGGACAACCCCTAGAGCTAGCAGAGCAGGAACAGAACAAGAGGGAGCCCTCGTACCAGCTCTGGAAGATCAGGTCAGAAGTTTGCAAAGAGAGCTAAGGTTAGAGCAAGTGCAAAGATTGCACATGGCGGAGGGATCATTGGCTGCAGAGGAGAGGCTCACATCAGAAAACCAAACACTAAGGACAGAAAATGAGGCCCTCCGCAAACAGCTCCAAGACCTCCAAGAGCAACAAAGAAGAGAAACAGAGCCACCACAAGAAGAAGCAGGGGGAGCAGCCATAGAGCTACCAGAAACTGGAGAGGCAACCAAAATTGAAGATCCAGCCCCAGTTCAAGAAGTGGCCTCGACTGCCGGAATCTCTGAAGAAGAAGAACAAAGGCTCCAGGACCAAATAGAAAAGTCAACAGAGGAAAGTGCCAAGGCGGAAATGGAATGGGAAAGGAGACTCCTCATCTCCATTAGACTTCAAGGTTTAGACACAAAAGTGCTCCATGAAGAGTGGATGCAACCCAGCCTGCCTTTCCCTCTGATGAAATTTGAAGTGATAAAGACGAAAAAGAGAATAGAGGAGGAGCAGTATGTCGCTCTTTACGAAGGCGACATCACAAAGGATGAACAATCAAAGAAGATTGTAGATTCTCAACCTAGATGGAGGAAAGGTTGGCTGAACAAATACCCAGCCTACCTCATCTACTTGGTAGAGGCTCCAAAGGAGATTCGGGAGGATGCAACCTTTTGCCCGGTGCCAAGAGTCAGAAACTGGAAAGAGCATGGCAGGATTGCGGAAAAGAAGCCAAATTGGCTTAATTATCCCAGGATTCCAGGACCAAAGGAAGGAGAGAGAATAGGTAAAGCCTACATGGTGAAAACCCTAACGGGCACCATCAAACTCTTTACTGGCTCTCCTGACCTTTCGTGTCAGATGCTAAAGAAAATCTGCAGGACTCTCTTAGCATGCATTGAAGTGTTCGCGCCACATAAAGCCACTACCTCGAGTCTACTATCGACGGCCGACACAGTGACGGATATGATGTATGATCTTTCATTGCAGCCATCACCAAAGGTGTTACATCTCTTATACCAAAGAATTATGTTTTTGCCTAGCTTCCACATGCAAACATTCGAAGAAGCTTTCTACACCGGCTTTTTCACTCACGAAAGCAAAATATTCGGCCCAACCTTGACCATCGGCAACCTACGCTATGAATCACATTTGCAGATGCTCAAGATGACAGGACTCTATTGACCAAGCCTAAAAGTCATGTCAGGGACGACATGAACGCAGAGGGGGGGAGTGTTGAGCCAGCAGAGAATCACACCCACATTTTTGCTCACACCCATCATTTTGTAACCATTGATTGTAATAAATGTCTTTCCGACATTAATTTTGATTTGAGCCATTCATTGAGTAACGGGACTCAATTGAGTTTCCAGCTTGTAATCCCGAAGTAATTTCACCTGCTGATGTAAATAATTAGAGATGTTCTCACCTCCAAGGCTGAGGTATATAAGCCAAAGTTTTGTAATCCAAAGGAGATTCAATTATTAATCAAAGAGAGTTTTTGAGCGCTGTGACTGTGTCTGAGAGAGAGAGAGAGAGAGAGAGAGAGAGAGAGAGAGAGAGAGAGAGAGAGAGAGAGAGAGTCTTATCTTCTTGCTACAAGAGCTACGGGGCCGCCATTGGAGAAGCGACACCACCATTGTGTTAGCAACGGTGAGAGCTATGCACAGATACCAAGAGTGCGCGCTATCAGCTTCTACGTGTGGTAAGTTCCTATGAGCTTCGGTGTGAGTTTTCTTCCAACTCGTGTGTCGGAATAGAGCGTGCTGCATATCTATAGAACCACAACGAGTAGAGCTACGCATTAGTACCATCGGGGTTCGGTCACCTGTATTTTTCGGCCTGTCTTCATACGCGTTTACCGCACGGAGTGGTTATAGGTTGATTTTGCAGTTCAAGTCTTTAGGGTGTTGTTCTTACCTAGTGTATAGACTTCCCCTTGAGTTTGAGATCAATTCAATGATTCTAGATCCTGTTTCGTATAGCATTCGTTCGTAGTACGGATTTCAGTCACTTGCATATTTTAGAACTTAGATTTGATTTCCTTAGTAGTGATTGTCATTAGAAGGTCGAGTAGGTGATTTGACACCCACCTAGTTGTTTCCATGCGCCTGCGGGTCAAGCTCCGTCCTCGTCCGACAAATTCTGTTGTTGGTTGAGTTCTCGCTATTTAGCTTCCGCTAGCGGCGTAACCGCCTTAACAAAACCCAACAAACAGGAGTTTTTTTTATGCCTCCCTAGCAACGACGGCACCATTGTTGCTAAGGGAGGTAGGGAGTTATAAATAGGAGGTTTTTGCATGCAAAAGAGAGATATACGAGCAATTTTGAGGGAGATGAAGCAAAGGGGATTTGGGAGCTCGAAGAAGTAGAAGAAGAAAGCTTCTCTCTTCTCTCGCTCTCATTCTCGGAAGAAAACAAAAAGGAGACTTTCTCTCTCACTCTCGACCTTGGTGAAGCGAGGAAGGAGGAGAAGAAGGTAATGGGTCCTTGGCTAGCAGAACAAAGTGATGGCTCTCATGTTGAAAGGCAAAGCGGATCTTGCTCTCGTGCTTGAGAAGCAAAACCAAGGTTCTCTCTCTCAGCATAAGTAAAGGAATCAACCTAAGTATAGAACCAAGAGGAAGAGAGGATACGAAGGAACGAGAGGAGGGCAAGGCGAGGTGGAGCAGAAGGAGCTTGCACTAGGGTGCTCTCTCTCTGTCTCTCTCTCTCTCTCTCTCTCTCTCTCTCTCTCTCTCTCTCTCTCTCTCTCTCTCTCTCTCTCTCTCTCTCTCTCTCTCTCTCTCTATCTATCTCATCCTCGGAAAGCAAGAAGCATTGAAGGAGAAGGGTAACGAACAAGGGCAAGGCGAGGTGGAGCAGAGAAGGGGAATACCAAGGAGGCTCGAACGATCAAGGGCTCATCTTCGGAAAGCAAGCAAAGCCTTCTCTCTCTCTTTGTCCTCAGCATGCAAAGGAAAACGAGGAGAGGAGAGTGTGGGGAGTTGTGACAGAGATCGCAGAAGAGAGTCCGGAAGCTTGGAAGGAAGAACAAAGGTCTCGCTTTCTTTCTTTTGCGTTAGCAAAGCAAGGGCTTTCTCCTGTTCTTTTTCTCGTCTTCGGTTAGCAAAGCAAGAGGATAAGCAAGAAAAAAGAGGGGTCGAAAGATTGGCATGGGGCATCAACGTGTTAAAAAGGGAAGAAATAAGCAAGGAGTCGAAGGCAGAAGCAAAAAGGATTAGCAAAGCAGGAAGTTTCAGGTTCATTGATAATAACTGATGCTTGATGATTGAGGCAGTGAGCAAAATTGAAACTTGCAAAATCTGCGAGGTATTTGAAGCAGATGAAGCGACGGGAGGAAATTCCCATCACCGTCATCATTTTAAAGATTGATTAAATAGCTTATTAAGCCCCGGTGTTGTTAACGGCCTGGCAAATCATGTAAAACGGGAGCATAAACTCCTAGTTAGCAGTTGATCCAAGTGACGATGTTGTTAACATGCCACCTTAGCTAAGAATTAAGCTGTACTCGAAGCATTAATCAATTAATTGATGATTACGACAATTGTCAGAGTTGTCAGTGTCTCTTGTTCTCTCTCTTTCACACCTCCCACAACCAGAGGCCCGACGCCTGCCCGGCTCATGTTTCAAACAAATATCCCCCAACACCGTGACAGGAACAAATACAAAAGTAAAAGTAGAGAGAAAAATCCTCGTAGTCCTAGCAGACACAGAAACTCAAGTAGAGCCCACAATGCCAGAAATATTGAGTGTTACTATTGCCATAAGAAGGTCCATACAAAAAGGATTGTTACATTTTCCTAAGAGATCAAAAAAACATGCAAAAATATAATTTTGGCAAAGGAAAAAGTACGGTAAAGATTGAGGAGCTCAATATGATTGAGTCTCCCATACCTACCACTATAGTAGAGGGTGCTCCTTCTCCAGTGATGAACATTATGCCAACAGGGATTCATGAAGAGGTGACAACAGATCCCTCAGATGTTCTCATTTTCACTTCAGATCTCATGCTATATGCTTTGATTGCACATGATGAGGGTCATGCATATAATTGGATTCTTGATTCTGATGCAAGTTTTCATGTCACACCACATAGAGAGTGGTTTTCCTCTTATGCATCCATGCATGGCATAGTCAAGCTTGGTGATTCTTATGAGCTTGAAATTATTGGCATTGGTGATGTGAAACTTCAGATGCATAATGGCACTACTTTTGTGTTGCAAAATGTCAGACATGTTCCCAAGCTTACAAAGAGCTTTCTTTATATAGGACAATTGGATGATCTTGGATACACTACAACTTTTGGTGATCATTCTTGGCTGATCCGCAAGAACATGATAAAAGGTTGTAAAACGGATTCCTATACTCTATGTTTGTTTTGAGTGTTGACGAACACTCTATCTATGTTAATGAGCTGCCGTCTACTGAGTTGTGGCATAGACGTAGGGCATATTAGCCAAAAGGGAATGAAAACACTTCACTATTTTGGCTACTTACTTGTGTTAGATTACACGGACTTTCCAATGTGTGAGCATTGTCTATATGAAAAATATACTAGGTTGACATCTTTGCTATTGAACAAGAAACTAGGCAAACCCTAGACTTAGTGCATAGTGATTTGTGTGGTCCAATGCATAAGGAAGAGTTCTTTTCTATGTTCCAAAAATTCCTTGCCATGGTTGAGAACCAATCAGGAAAAAAGCTCAAAGCTTTTCGCACGAAAAATGGTGGAGAATATATCTCCATGGAATTTAAGGATTTTTGCAATCGAAGAGGCATTGGTGGCAGTTTATTGATCCATACACACCTGCAAAATATGGGATAGCTAAAAGAATGAATGGCACGGTTCAAGAGCGAGTTATCTCTATGATTTCTATGGTGAAGCTTACGCCAAAGTTTTGGGGAAAAGCTGTTCTTTCAACATTGCACATCATCAACATGTCACCTAGTTCTCTTTTGAATTTCAAAATTCCAGAGGAATAAAGGACTGGGAAAACGTTAAGCTATGAGCATTAGCATGTACTTGGATGTGAGGCATATGGACATGTGCCCAAAGAACTTTGGTGCAAGTTAGATCCCAGGTCACACAAAAGCATTTGCATAGGCTATGGTGCAAATGGAGAGATGGGCTATCGTCTCTAGCACCCATAATCCCCCAAAGTCATTCATAGCTCACACATGATTTACAATGAATAAAAAATGCACAAGAAGCCCATTACAAAATTTGAGTATAGACGAGTTTTTTTTTAGGATGTAGCCTCTGAACCAACTTAGTTCAGTAGCATTGCACCTAATCCTCAAGTTCAAGATACTATTATTTCTCCGGAGAGTCAAGCATTGAGATGCTCTGAAAGAGAATCACGTGCGCCCGAGCGGTTTGAGCTTGGTATACACTACATTTTGGTCACTGACAGTGGAGATTCAACCTACTACAAAGAAGCTATAGGAATGGATGATAGCGTTAAGTGGGAGCAGGCTATGCAATTAGAATACAATTCGATTGTGGCTAATGAGACATGGGATTTGGTTGAATTATCAAAAGACAAAAATGATTTACCTTGCAAGTGGGTATACAAGAAGAAGTATACAGTGGAAGATCACGAGCCTAGGTACAAGACTCGTCTAGTTGCCAAGGGTTTCAAGCAGCAAAAAGGTGTGGATTTCGATGAGATTTTCTCTCCAGTAGTCAAAATGACTACACTTCGCACTGTGCTTGGCTTGGTTGCTATCCAGGACATGGAACTTGTCCAAATGGACGTGAACACATCATTTCTTCATGGGATCTAGATGAAGATGTCTACACGAAATAACCAGAAGGTTGCGTATGTGAAACCCAAAAGCCAACGAGGGAAGAATTGGTTTGTAGGCTTAAAATGACACTCTATGGCCTCAAGCAAGGTTCAAGGCAGTGGTATAAAAAATTCAACAAATTCATGCAGTCTCAAGGTTACATAAGAAGTCAAGAGGATCACTGCTTATACGCAAAGAGGTTGAACGATGGTTTTTTAATCATCTTGATCTTGTATGTAGATGATATGCTTATCGCAAGAAAATCAATCAATTGAAAAAGATGTAAGCATTCAGTTTTCCATGAAAGATTTGGGAAATGACAATCACTTTCTTGGTATGCGCATCAAGAAAGACAAGCAACGTGGAATTCTTGAATTATCTCAAGAAACGTACATCCACAAATTCTTCAACGTTTTAGTATGCAGGGGGGGAAGTCACTGAGTACCCCAATGTAAGCATGCCCCAAACTTAGCAAGAAAGATTCTCCCAAGATAGTTGTTGAGAAAGAGGAAATGGAAAAAGTGCCATATTCTTCCAGTAGTTGGCAGTTTGATGTATGTTATGGTAGCCACAAGACTAGACGTTGCACATGTAGTGGGAGTGGTTAGTAGGTACATGGAAAAACCTGACAAGAAGCATTGGGAAGTAGTGAAGAAAATCCTCAGATACTTGAAGGGTACAACTAGCAAGTGTTTATGCTTCGGAAATAGCAATGCATCTATTGTAGGTTACACGGATGCAGACTATGCGGGTTGTGTGGATCGTAGAAGACCCACATCTGGCTATGTGTTCATGTTTGTTGGAGAAGCTATCTCTTGGAGATCGTGTCTACAATACTACTTGTCTTCATCTACCACTGAGGCAAAATATGTTGTTGTGTTTGATGCAAGCAAGAAAGCCATATGGTTAGCTCGTCTAGTGGGAGATTTGGGAATTCACAAGGTTCCAGTACTGCAGTGTGATATTCAGAGTGCCATTTCTTGGCAAAGAATCCAGTGTTTCACTCAAAGTCAAAACATATAGAGGTCAAATACCATATCATACGAGATGCATTGGCTGGCAAGCGCATCGAGCTTGTTAGACAACCCCGTAATTGCTCTCACGAAGAGCCTAGCCTTGGACCGATTTACACATTGCATAGAACTTATGGGTGTAGGATGAAGCCTAGGTGATGCTTCATCAACTTTGTATAGACTAACTATACTGATGCCACTATTGGACACCATGACCTTCAAGTGGGAGGTTGTTCGGATGTAGGCCAAGTGGCCGTGGGAAACCACCCTTGCTCTTATTTTTCCCTAATCAATATAGGGAGATAAAGTGAGAGAGTTGACTCTCTCTCACTTTCCTCTCCGTTAGCCCAACTCCATGTCTGTGTTTCATCCCCTTCCCCAATTCTCTTCTTCCCTCTCTTGTATGCATTCCTCACACGCGCACTCCGCCAAGACAACCCCCACAAGCAAGATCAAGCATGAAAACATGCTAAGGATGTGATTTCCAACTCACACACTATGGCACCAGTCTCCCTAAAAACTCATGTTGAGACCAGCTGTTAAGCGGTTACTCCAACGTGCCTATATTTTATTGCAATAAAGCGAGAACCACATACAAAATTGTCAATTCATTGGATGTAATTGACCCAGCTAGTGCAAGGAGGCTATAAGAGGTTGCCAATCCCTTGAAAAACCATCTCATAGCTTACTCCTATCGAATATCATCTCTGGTCATTCTAAGTCACAAAAGCTAGTCTCATATCTGCAAGCCCTATATGCGCATTTGACTAAGTTAAAGTGCTTCAAACAAAACCAAACTCATCACAAAGGGAGGCAAGACCTAGTAGAACTTATATATGGTCTCAAACCCCCCTTTCCAAAACTTGGATAAAAAATCAATGCTTAATAGTTGATCTAATTTTAGCAGGTTCGTTTCAATTAATAGCTCCATTTAGGGGAGCTCTAACCTCTTTTATGCTCGGAATTCAAAACAAATGTATAAATCAAGAAAATAAACCAAACATAGCAAGAGGTTTTCCATGCTAAAAACTGAGAAACATCACAAGAGACTTATATTGTTGCAAAGAGTTTTCACCTGTGAACACAATTTCAGTGAATGGCAAATGCACTTTGTACAAGGAAAAAACAAGCAAATGAAGCAAGAAGGTAGGTAGAGTACTCACGTTATCAGTGTGCTCCTATTCATTATGCAAAACGTTGAGTGATTTTTACAAAAGTTGACCTATTTGCTTGGTAAAAAGGTCAAAATAGTTTTTGAATCTTACAAACTCAGTGCCCATGATAAATCAATTACCATTTGGAAGCCGTTGCTTGCAATCTAATTAATTAGACTCTCATTTCCATTGGTAAAAATAATGAATTACAAAGGAGGCGAGAAAAAAATTGTGGAAATGGTTGTTCCTATGATGGAGAACTAATTACAAACATGCCTCTAAGAATTAAATTAGCTCTTTATACACGCACATAAACATCCACAACAGTAAGCTCTAAGTTGGTCACATTGTGCACTTAAAGCCGGATTACACCATGGAAGAGTGAGAGGAGTGGGGGAAGAGCACACTCTATATCGAGGAAGAGTGAGAGACAAGCCAATAAAAGTGAAGACAAACATTGGCCCTACTAGCGTTGGGAGAAATGAGGGTACTAAGGTATATTTAGGGAGCCATCTCTTCTCCTTGTTTGTAGGGTAGCTTCACCCAATCAGAAGTTGATTGATCATTGATATCCACCCTTAAAAATTCTCTACTTCGTAAATGTAGCAATGGTGTGACCAAGGCCATTTCCTCTCTCTCAGTGCCACTATTGGTATGGGGCAGCTCAACTCTTATGAAGAAGTTGAATTATTTTATTCAAGAGATTCTTTGTTGGATTTTTCTCCTCTTTGGAAACAAGTGAACTTGAAATTTGGACTTCTTGTCCTTCTAAGTCAATTGAAGAAAGTTGAAAAAGGGAGTCCTTCTTTGGAATTTTGACTTGTTCTCTTTTTTTTTTGGCATGCTAAAGGCCTTTGTACCTGAAGGGTTTATAAAGGTCGTTCAATTTTGTGAGACAAGTGTCCTAAGGCACTTAGAAGCTTTTTAAAAAAAATCATAGCTTTTAAATGCTATTCTCCTCAGGTGCAAAGATCCATTCACTTTTTGGCATGCTGAAAAAGGCTTTAAAAAACAAATAAATAAAAAATATAACAATTTATTCATACGAGTTTGATTCCATGATATGAGTTTTTTTTTTTGAGTATAGGATGAATTAAACTCAAAAAAAAAAAGACGAGTAGAGCTTAGGAATCTTTGTTCTCCATTGTCGCCATATGAGAGATGGAGTAGCAAATCGTGAAAGTCGAGATATTGATAAAGGGTTCTTTCATTCAAGGAATTAAAAGAAAATCATTTTATTAAATTGCTATATTATTTTTGATATCTATTAAAACTATCTTTTTTATAAAAAAACATTAAAATATATTTTGGTTTTGTTTTAAATATGTCTTTTTATTTTACTTATCTTTTAAGTTATTTTGTTTCAGAATGCTAATGTGCAATGTGCACCCTTTACCTTATTAATGAAGTGAGCCTTTTCTAATATAGAAACCATCTATGATTATATATGTATAATAGATAATACTATTTTATATTAAAACATAATAGAAGTTCTAGATGATTGTAGGAATTTATTTAAATTGACTCTCTTTCATCCCCCCTTAACTTAGTAGGCCTTTGTGCCTCCTCACGTAGTTTAAAAGAAATGCCCCAGAAAACTAGGGCTTAAGGCTTGGTTTTTGGTCCGCTAAAAATGTCTTAGAGAACAAAGCATCATAGTGCACTCATAGAAGGTTGATCTCATGATATGAGGTATTGTAATATTTTAATTTGTGAAAGAATCTTTTCATTTAAGGACCTCTTAAGTTCATTTTATTAAAGTGTTTTATTATTTCTTATTATCATTGAATTCTAAGGGAGAGGTTCTTCTATAATTGCTAGCTTCACGGAGATAGTACTTGAAAGCCAAGAATTGATTGTCTCCATTAGTAAAATGAAAGCCTCGACGATTGGTATTGGGCAATTAACTCCGCTCTGACGAGATAAAAATGACATGTTGAGGGTTAGTTGATTGCTACTTGGGAGGCCCGGTTGATGCTCTATGTAATATGATGACCCTCAAGGCTCGGTACAAGCTTGAGGTATCTTTGTACATTATTTTGATGAATTCAATACTAAGACCCACTATTGTGAGTTCGGGAGAGAAAAAAAAGTCCAGGGGAGAGGTTGCTCCTCCCACATCCTTTTGGGAGGGCAATCGGTTTCTTACACTCATTATTGTGAGTTTGGGAAAAACAAAAGTCCAAGGAAGAGGTTGCTGCTCCCACCTCCTTTTGGGAGGGCAATCGATAGCCAGTCCATGCATATTTTTAGGGTGGGGATTTGGTGCCGAAGGAGAGCAGCAAGTCACCCCGTGGTAGCCTTGGGCTTTGATGTGACATGTCAAGATGGTGCGAGGCTCCCCAGAAAAGCGTGACTGTGTGTGATGATGATGGCTGCTATGGCGTTGTTGTGGGCCATCTCGTGGCTCACTACTTTTTTATTTTTGGTGTCATTGGGTTGGTGATGTGGGCTTCAGATCGTGCCCGAATCTTGGCAAGCTTCTCCTACTTCGGAGGGAGAGAGACAGGTAACAACTGATTTCTCGTTTGTGGCAGTCGAGGTGTATTAAGGCTCCTTCGCTTGTCTGTGTTGCAGTTTACTAGTCAGATGTGGTAAGGTGGAACCCTATTTGCTTGAAACTTTGGCCTCCTCTGCCTTACCACACCTCCTTTCCATGATACCTATACCCCCTACCCTAGGGTAGATCGGACTCGTCGAGAGACATTTAGTCACAAGATAGAGATAGACCTCTTTTAGGCAAAAATCTTGCATAACCAGGATAATGCTCTAGAAGGAAAAGCACCAAGTCCTTGCTGGGCAAGAAGACGAGAGAGAGTGTCATAATAACTAATATCTAATTCTCCTAAATGATTTTCTCATGTTAAACTGATCATTTAATATGGGGAAGTTCCAGGGGAGAAAAAGCTAGAAAATATTGACTAAGCTAGCAGACTGGCCACAGTAGGGATCCAAAGGGGGGGCCATTTGCAAAAGAGCAATGTTCAACAATGGGCTTAAAAGACCCTAACGTTCAGCCCATTAAGACTTCCAAAATGCTAAGGTTCCAAAATGCAATTGTTGTGTCCAAAGGTCAAACTCTAGGGAAATTGGATGCTTTGTGTGTGTCCCAAAAATTCTTCTCAAGTCCTACATAGAAGGGGGCGAGCCCAAGAAGTAGGGGATGAGAGAGAAACACACACACACACACACACACACACACACAAGCTTCCTTTGTACACAAGGGGAAAGAGGGACACATATCAGCTCCCTAGCCCAGATGCCCACAAGGTGTACTCAAATCTTATTGGATGGCCTTGGAGGTGGATCAATGAGAATTAGGCTAGAGTAAATCTAGTTTAATTAATTTAGAAACACTTAATAAAAGAACCAATAAGAATTAAGCTCTCTAGAAGACTATTGGACAGTCTCCCAAGGGGTCCAATGAGCATTCAACAACCCAATGTTGCTGATTCCTATTGGCCAGGAGGCAAAGGGGTCCAATGAGAGTTTAGTTTCATTTATTAACTACCTAAAGCTCTCGCAAAAGGGAAAGGGGGACACATGTCATAAGGCTATCACTTATGCTTCTTAATACTCATTGGCTAAGCCTGGAAAGGGCCAATAGGGTGTGAGCATGAGCAAATAGCAAGAGGAGTCGACCAAGAGAGAGAGGGGGACTGATTTTTCAAAGGCATTATCACTTACACACTGACACAATCTCATGTGTGAAGCAAGAAGACTCTCTCTCTCCTTCTCAAACTTTAACACAAAGCTTACCACCTACTCCAAGTTTGTGAGAAGGGAGGCCTACACCAGCAACTTTTGGCTTTGTGATGCAAATCCAACCAAGAGCCAAGCTTCAATGCATGCTCATCTCCTCTACCATGCTAATTACTAAGCTAAGCTATGCTAATATGAGTGATTATGTGCGGAGATGTACATCTTTCTCATAAGAATACTCCTTACTCTTAATCTACTCTCATACCCCACTAGCTCTCACCATCTTCGAAGGTGTGTGAGGTCTTGGGTCTGAGACCGTGAGGGAATGATGTTGTGTTTGATAAGTGTTTTGCTTAGTGCATGAAGTTTCCATCTTCATTGCACTAACTAGTATTGAAGGAACACAAAGAATTGTATTGTAAAATGTCTCTCTTGATGGGAGAAACCATAATACAAAGCCATTTGGAGGGGGGACCGGTTGCATGTAAATCCGGTCCTCAACTGTTGTCAATAGCTTAATTTCTCTCTCTTTTGAAGTATTGTTCATGCTATCTAACTAGGTGATTATCCTTTTTGTTGCTCTCTCCACCCAAGCACTCTTGTTATTTTGATAGGAATCTATTCTAATGAAATGCTCACTATGTTCATGCTATATTCCGCTACACACAAGTTACTAGGCCATTAAACGTTACATTGGTATCAGAGCACAAGGTTTCTCTTTTCTTGCTCAAGAAGGGAGGTCCTCAAGATAGCTATAAATGGTTGGTATTATTAATTGCATGTGAGTAAGTAGAATAGGGATTTTTGAGCCTTGCAGTGCGCCTGCCTTCATGCAGATAACGGGGCATCACCGTCGAGAGCTATGGTCTTAATAGTGGAGTCCTACGGGGCTTGCCTACGGCTTAACCAATATTGAGCTATTAGAAGCTTGACAGGAGCCGGTACTGTTTTGGTGTTGAACAATCCTCTCTTCTACTCCTTGCAATTAATGGTATTTGAGCCACGGGTACAATAGCTTGAGTGCTTTTTCTAAAGGGGTAAAGAGAAGTAGCAACTAGGGCTTGAAGTGCCAAAGTACACCTAAAAAGTTTACACCTAAAAGTTGCTAGAATGGCTGACAATAGTAAAGAGAGTGAAATTAATGTTGATAACCATGGGCAATCCATCCCTTCAAAGTGAAGTGCAACGGCAGCTTCGTGCTCATGGAATTCTCCAAGCTCCCCACCATGACGAGAGAGCACCTAGGAAGCCTCCTTGTGAGACTTCCAAAAGAGGCCTCTCTCCGACTCCGGAAGTAGAAGAGGATCCATATGAAGGGCTAAAAAATTTGCTCCTTGATGATGCATCTCCTTCCCAAAGGAGAATTCAAGTGCCCCCACCGAAGGAACGAGAAATAAGTGAGTCTCTTGCCACCTCAACAGAGATGGCTCCACGAAGACGATGGGCTAAACGCTCTCCATCACCCCCAAAACGGATAAGACCATAACACACTTCTCCACACCATAATTCAAAGAGGGAGGACAAAAAGCAAGAGAAGAAAAAGGCGAGAAAGAGGACACCCTCTTCTCCATCTTCTTCATCCTCTTCCTCTTATGAAAGTGATGGTGAAGAAAAGAAGATCAAGGCAAGAAAAAGTCGAGAAAGAGGTCACCCTCTTCTCTATCTTCCTCAAATTCTTCACCCTCTGAAGAAAGCGATGGTGCAACTTTTGAACCATAAAAAAGAAGAGGCCATAGGAAATCCTATGCCACATGGAAGAAGTCATCCAAGCTCAAGAAGTTCAAAGAGGGAGGTAAGAGCATCTCTTTCCTTACCTACGATGGCACTTTCAGTGCTACGGACAAAGTCTTGGCCTTTATCCAGCAATTCGATGCAGCATTTGGAGATGAGGGCTTCACGGAGTCCTCTAAGCTACACCATGTAGCTATGGACTTTCAAAAGTCCTCCAGGCAATGGTGGTCTAGCCTACAGGCCAATGGTGAAGCTCCACAAACATGGAAAGCTTTAAGAGCTTCCATTATGAAGCAATTTTTGGCCACCGATGCCAAAGACAAAGTACTCACCGAATGGCAAAGCTTGAAGCTCTCTCCCTACGAATCCATTCACAAATATGTAGACAAGTTTTGGGACTTACAACTCAAAGACACTGTCTTCAAAAAGTTGGATTTTGGAAAGCAACAATTTTGTGTGGGATTAATTGAAGAAATGGAGGAGTATGTCAACTCCCAAAGGCCATGCACCATATTGGCGTTTATACACCATACTATGGTGGCTTTTCAAGTCAATTTCCAAACAGGGGCTAAAAGAAATTATAAGCCCACAAAAAACAAGGGTTCCAATGAGCCTAAGGGGAAGGACAATGTCCAAAAGTCTCCCAAGGGCAACTCCAACAAAGATAAATAGAGGGGAGTTTACAAAGGCAAAAATAAATTCTCTTTGGAAGAGCTTGAGCGTTATCGCAAGGATGACCGTTGTTTCAAGTGCGGCGAGCAAGGGCATGCATACCGCACTTGTCCCCAAAAGAACACCCACCATGAGCCTCTTAGGGCTACCTTGGTTGAAATCCAAGAGGAGGAAACTCGCCACAAAGAATCTCCTCTATGTAATGCTTGGGGAAAGGTAAGAGAACATGATGCTTTTATTCTCTTTAAACCTGGTTCTACTCACAATTTCATATCCACAGAGTTGGCCACCAAGCTAGGCATACAAGCCTATGAGATGGGAGATGTCCTACCCGCAGACGATGCTTTCAATGGGCAAGAAGCTTCAGCCACTCCCTTAATCGGGAAATTGAGGCTCCATGCCCAAAGCTATGTGGACAAAGAGGACTTCTTTATCTCTCCTCTCAAGCATGAAGATGTAATCCTAGGGGCACCATGGTTTGTTCGCATGGCTGCCAATGTTAAATTCCCTGAAAGGAGAATCTCCTTTAAGTTCAGGGAAAAAGATATGTACATAGATGCTAAGGAAATGGGTAACACCACATCCATTGTACATACACAATCTTTCAACAAGTCAATAAAGAGCTCTATTTCCGTGTACATGATTTTTGTTAAACATTCTCAAAATGAACCTAATTCTTTAACAAAAGAAAATATAAAAAATCACAAAGAATTAGAGTTATCCAATATTCTCAAGGGGTTTCAAGATGTCTTTATTGACGACATCCCTTGTGAGTACCTCCTAAATGAGGTAATGATGACCATGCAATGAACTTCTTCCAGGAAGTTCACCGCCTAACAAACCTCCTTATAGAGTTTCTCAAGCTCAACAAGAGGAGATTATGCAACAAGTGCATGAGTTAGTTGAGAAGGGCATGGTTATGCCTAGCTCATCTCCATTTTTCTCACCAATGCTATTAGTGCAAAAGAAAGACGGCACATATCGCATGTGTGTCAACTATAGATCACTAAATAGGATCACTAGCAAAAATAGATTTCCCGTTCCACGGGTAGAAGACCTATTTGCTAAGCTACAAGGGTCCACCTACTTCAATAGGAATGACCTAAAAAGTGGCTATCATCAAATAAGGATAGTTGATCAAGACATTGTAAAGACCGCATTTCGCACTACGTTTGGTCTTTATGAATATATTGTCATGCCTTTTGGCTTGACCAATGTACCAGCCACATTCAACCGCTTGATGGAGAAGCTACTCAGGCATCACTGAACCTTTACTGGAGTGTTCTTTGATGATATCATCATCTACTCTAATTCATTAGATGAACACAAGCAACACCTCCAGAGAATATTTCAAGTTCTAAGAGAGAATAAACCTTATGTTAATCAAAAGAAAAGTGAATTTTTCTTGCAAGAGATTCAGTATTTATGTCACACTATCTCTCAAGATGGCATCTAAATGGATCCATCAAAGTTAGAGGTAATAAAAGGATGCCCTAAACCAAGGAACCTTGGTGAACTAAGAAGATTTATAGGTATGTGTGCATACTATAGACGCTTCATAGAAAAGTTCTCACTAATAGCAGGACCATTACATGACCTAACAAAGAAAAAAGTTAGGTATACATGGTCTGCCAAGGAGAACAATGCTTTTGAAAAGCTTATCCCTCAACCTGTGCTTACGCTACCGGATCTCTCAACGCCATTTGAGGTCCAATGTGACGCTTGTGGTGATTGCCTTGGAGCTGTTTTGCTCCAAGAAGGGCATGCCATTGGCTATGAAAGTCGAAGGCTCGACCCTGTTGAGCAAGCTCTAGGCATGTATGAAAAGGAACTCCTTGCAGTTCTACATGCCTTAAACTCATGGAAGCACTATTTATTCTGCGAACGGATCACCAAAGTCTTAAGTACTTCATGACGCAGACCAAGCTCTCCAACAAACAAATGAGGTGGGAAGATATCCTTTTTCAATTTCATTTTCATACTGCTCACATTGCTGGCAAGCATAATCAAGTAGCTGATGCACTCTCAAGATGGCCGAGAGTAAATGTGGTTTCCATAGCAACTCACAATGATGTATCTTCAACGATAGATGAGTATGATATTGATCCCGATTTTAGATATGTGATTTCAGCCCTTGCATCAGGGAAGAAAGAGGAACCATGTACTTTACAAGATGGTTATCTTCTCTATGGCAATAGAATATGTGCTACAAACTCACTATGTGAGAAAGTAATGTATGAATCTCATGCTCCTCCTTATGCGGGGCATAGAGGGATTTAGTCTACCCTAAAGGGGATTGAAACATATTTCCATTGGCCTACCATGAAAGCAAACATACAAGAATATGTTTCTAAATGTGTGGTATACCAAAAGACGAAGTTGGATAGAGGGAAGCAACCTGGATTGCTTCAACATTTGCCAATCCCTAATTCACCATAGGAGAGCATATCCATGGATTTTATCTTTGGATTGCCTAAGTCTATCCATGGGAATATAGGAATATGGACGATAGTAGACAGGTTCAGTAAACAAGCTCATTTTATACGTGTCAAAAAGACTATCAAAGGCCATCAAATGGAAACCCTCTTAATATCACAAATCTTCAAGTACCATGGCTTGCCAATGTCCATAGTGTTGGATAGAGATCCAAGAATGACCAGTAATTTATGGAAGGGTCTCTTTGAAATTTCAGAGACAAGGCTCAATTTCTCTTCGGCCTATCACCCACAAACGGATGGCCAAAGTGAAATAGATAACCTAACAATTCTTGATCTACTAAAATCCTATGTAACGGAAGTAGATCAAAGATCCCAATGGGAGAAGTACTTACCCTTAGTGGAGTACGCCTACAATAAGATTGTACATACTTCCATGGGAAAAGCACCTTTCAAGGTAATTGAGGGAAGATCAAAAAGTCCCCTGGTACTTAAGGTACACGGGAAGATCTTCACTACAGATGAGTATAGCAGAGGCCTACAAGAATCTTTCCAAAAGATTAAGGATGCTATCTCTATCTCACAGCAAAGGCAAAAGGCTGCTGCTGATAAGCAAAGAAGATTCCAAGCCTTTAAAGAAAATTATTGGGTCTTACTCAAATTTCCCAAGGCTCGATTAAGGCGCACGACGGGCAAGAATCCTACTGGACACCAAAAGTACTATGCTAAGTTAGCAAAAAGGTACTATGGTCCCTTCCAGATTCTTAGGCCAATTAATGAGATGGCCTACCAACTCAAGTTTCCCAACCATTGGATCAAACACAATGCTTTCCATGTGAGCCTACCAAAGCCTTAAAAAGGAGAGCCACCACAAGAACCAACTATTGAAGACCCACCGAAGATCGAGGACCAAGAAGAGGTGCTACAACCCGAGTCCATTCTCTGACATGAAGACAAGGTACTAAGAGGCGGTAAGACTATCCAACGATATCTTATTAAGTTTAAGAATTATCCTTTTGAAGATGCCAAGATGGATTCAAGGCATACAATTAAAGGATAACCTAAACCTTGTCAATGCTTACAATGCTTCCCTAGAGTAAGCAAATGTACAAATATTAAAAATGAATAAAGTTTTTGTCTTATAAGAGTCTCTTTTTATTTATTGTGCACAAAAATGAAGTAGTATGCATGCTTAGATCAAGTTTGTGGAGATGACGTCTCCCGAACACCAAGTAGAGCTTGTCATTCTACTATGGAAGATTCACAGGACTAGTGTGCAGGCATGCTTGCGGCAGCTTAGGCTCTCAAGCACCAAATGGACTAAACTCATCCATACTGGAACGATGTCATAGGGTAACATAGGGATCCTCTACCCGTTAGGAAAAGGACTAATGAATGTGCTTTATCTTCTCTACCCCATAGTCCAGAACGACTATGATTTCAAGAGAGAGGTAATGTCATAATAACTAATATCTAATTCTCCTAAATGATTCTCTCATGTTAAACTGATCATTTGATATGGGGAAGTGCTAGGGGAGAAAAAGCTAGAATATTGGTTAAGCTAGCAGACCGGACACAATAGGGATCCAAAGGAGGGAAATATAGGGATCCAAAGGGGGGGCCATCTGCAAAAGAGCAATGTGTAACAGTGGGCTTAAAAGACCCTAAGGTTCAACCCATTAAGACTTCCAAAATGCTAAGGTTCCAAAATTCAAAGGTTGTGTCCAAAGGTCAAACTCTAGGGAAATTGGATGCTTTGTGTGTGTCCCAAAAAGTCTTCTCAAGTCCTACATAGGAGGGGGCGAGCCCAAGAAGTAGGGGATGAGAGAGAAACACACACACACACACACACACACACACACACACACACACTCACAAGATTCCTTTGTACACAAGGGGAAAGAGGGACACATGTCAGCTCCCTAGCCCAGATGCCCACAAGGTGTACTCAAATCCTATTGGATGGCCTTGGAGGTGGACCTATGAGAATTAGGCTAGAGTAAATATAATTTAATTAATTTAAAAACACTTAATAAAAGAACCAATAAGAATTAAGCTCTCTAGAAGACTATTGGACAGTCTCCCAAGGAGTCCAATGAGCATTCAGTAGCCCAATGGCTTGCCTAATTCCTATTGGCCAGGAGACAAAGGGGTCCAAATGAGAGTTTAGTTTCATTTATTAATTACCTAAAGCTCTCACAAAAGGGGAAAGGGGGACACATGTCAGAAGACTATCACTTATTCTTCTGAATACTTATTGGCTAAGCCTGGAAAGAGCCAATAGGGTGTGAGCATGAGCAAATAGCAAGAGGAGTCAACCAAGAGAGAGAGGGGGCTGATTTTTCAAAGGCATTATCACTTACACACTCACACAATGTCATGTGTGAAGCAAGAAGACTCTCTCTCTCTCCTTCTCCAGCTTTAATGGAAAGCTTACCACCTACTCCAAGCTTGTGAGAAGGGAGGCCTACACCAACAACTCTTGGCTTTGTGATGCAAATCCAACCAAGAGCCAAGCTTCAATGCGTGCTCATCTCCTCTACCATGCTAATTACTAAGCTAAGCTATGCTAATATGAGTGATTATGTGAAAAAATGTACATCTTACTCGTAATAATACTCCTTCTTCCTCTCAATCTACTCTCATACCCCGCTAGCTCTCACCATCTTTGAAAGTGTGTGAGGTCTGGGATCTGAGATCGTTGATAGATATTTTTCGGCTCTCTGTAATTGCCATAGTGAGTTACCTCACCCTACCAAAATCACCTAAACACTGTGGCTATTCTTACCTTTTCATTGTACATAGGCGTGTGTGAGTTAGGAAATTTTTTCCATATCTTCTTAAAACCCTCAGCTAGCTAGTAATTTGGGCTAGTTGAGCAAAAAAAATTAAATAAATTCAAAAATAAAATATATTATGATCCATTTGTGTGTAAATATTGCATTGTATATAGAGCCTAAATCTAAGGAATTTTCATAATTTTGGTATTTATTTAAATATTTCTACCTAGGTGTGCGTTATTTGCCTATGTATGCTATGTACATTGACTTACCATTACCATCATTTTGCATACTCTTTATTCCATATAAAAATATCTTCACACAAGATTCTCTTATTTTTGGTGTGAATCCACTCTAAGGGAAAACTTCAAAAAATACCTTTCACCATCAGTCATTGCCTTTTACTAAATTCCTATTTCCTAGAGGTATTTTTTCTTATCTCCTGTAAATAAATATACTTCAATAAAAACAAATGAGGGTCCCTTTATTTGATTCCTTATATTTTCGTATATCTCTTTTTTCCATTTAATATTTATATATAGGTGACACTATTCTAGATTCCACAAATTATTTATACAGTATCCTGTTTTTTTTCATCATATTCCATATATTATATTTATCCATAATCCACAACCATGCATATTTCCAAACCCCTAAGAATCAATTAGGTCATGCTCTCATGCAAGGAGGGGCTCACCTTTGGAGCCATATGCAAATTCAACAAAAGGGGGGCCATTGAAGACTTTTTTGTGAAGAAAAACATGTATTTTGGTGGGACTTTTTATATCCATCTCCACTCCGAATTTGAGGTTGCCGTCAAAGAGAAAATGTGGAACAAAATCTGAATAATCACCTCAAAAATTTTGGTGATTTTTGGACCAATCACCAATGAGCTATGATTTTTTGAGTGGACCCTAATCTGTCCACTTTTCTCACAAGTAGCCCATAGTCTTCTCTCACCTCTTTCCACACTTCTACACACACACACACACACTCATTCCTCTCAATCCCTCACTCAAACCTGCACCTTTCATGGTTTCTCTCACCTTCTTCATCATTAACCTCGCATTTTACTTCCATAGCTCTCATATGAGCTCTACATGTACGTACACCATCTCTATGCCTCTCTCTATTACTTCCAAAGTACAATTCCATCTTACACCTTCTCTATATACATGAAAATCAGCATGTAAACCGTGCTTAACCTCTAGAAATTGAGAAATCTCATCAACCGAATTGCCATTTTCATCGCGGTAATCAACCTTGACGGCGGTGGCATAAGGAAGAGAAGAAGAAGAAGATGATCGATAGTCATTTTGGGAACCTACACAAGTAAGTACTTCTTCAAGCTTCACCCCATCACAAGGATTTCCTCACTTCATTCAACCATCTTACCTCAACCATCCACCTCATTCTACCCATTGTAAATATAACGTTAACTTTCTAGTGATTACTAACATACTAACACAAAATAGCCATTGACCTAACCATAAAAGGCACCTCACCTCAAGATATGTGCATAGTAACTCTCTCTCCCTCTCTCTCTCTCTCTCTCTCTCTCTCTACTTAAAACTCTACTTTCACCTTATCTACCATCAATAATGCTCTCTTTTGAGCCCACATCTATGACTCAAGCAGACAAAGAAGGCCCGCAATGTTTTGATATTCGGAAAAAATCATAATCCTGATTTGTTAGCTTGTAATTTAGGATTTCTAAATAATCTTAATGAGGGTCTTCAACCTATAAATAGGCCCCTCTCATTTTTGTAAAATAACCTCCAATATCTCACATAGCACCCCAACACTCTATGCGTGAGGAGAGACTTATGCGTAGCAACCACTTTGTGAGCTTCACTTTTCGT
The DNA here is from genome assembly GCF_014529385.1 of Adiantum capillus-veneris. Taxonomy (NCBI): domain Eukaryota; kingdom Viridiplantae; phylum Streptophyta; class Polypodiopsida; order Polypodiales; family Pteridaceae; genus Adiantum; species Adiantum capillus-veneris. Next base: position 98,435,109 of record NC_140960.1, on the reverse strand, counting down.
GTGAGAGAAGCTTTCAAGCTACACATTCCAAGTGAGAGGGCGTGAGTTCAAAATCTCAAAACCACTATTGTATATGTTCCTCCATCATCAATAAATTGAGGTTTGGTGTATCAAAGACGTGATTCGACGTTCAAATCTTCGTCCTTCCACTTGTGCAATACGGTTTGGTGAATTCAAGGTGACTTGTGTATTTTGAGTTTCTATCATTTGATCTTGTTTTAGAAAGTGTTTTAGTGTCTTTTCATTGCCAATTTTGTGTCCATTGTAAGAGGGTATTGTGGTGAGAGGTCTCCCACACCCTGAGACATGTGTGTGTGTTGGCAATGTTTATCATTCACTAAGCATTGAATGAGTTTTGTACAAGCTCTACGACAGCATCATAATGAACTATCTCCATTTTCAAGTCACAAATAAGGTACTACGCAAGATCCATTCCTCTCTCTCTTCCCTTTGCTCTAGCTCTCTCTAGTCCATTTTGTGTGTTTCTTGGTGTGAGGTTGCTTATGTGTGTTTTGTGGCGCATCTTCTTGGTTGTGACAAAATCTCTCTTGCGTCCTAGTTTGCATACCATAACTAGGTGGTGCCCCTATCTTGTTTGGGTTTGGCTGTGGGGTCGTTGTTGTGTTGTGCTTGTGGTTGTCCCAACCCCAATTGAGCAGCACGGGAGCCTTGAGGGGTGTTTAGAGGTCGCCTCTCTTGTTGTCCGCCCCGGACCGCCTCAATTTTGGTGCCCCCACTGAGGAGGGCTTGTGTATGTTTTGTGTAGGCTCAATATTTAGCATAATCAAGTAGCTTGCATGAATCACAAAGATTTGTATGACCCATTTGTTCCTATTGCAAGGCAAAAGGTGCATATCATTGTAAGCACAAAATTACAATTTCAGCAAGTGATTCGTGGACTTTTGGGCCCTCTTAGGTTGTCCGAGATAAATGTTTCAGTAAATCCTTTTATTTTGCCTCTCATTAGGTACGACCTTAGTTTGGATGTCTACATTTTTGTTTTGTTTTAAGCATTTGGTCATGCATATAACATGGATAATGCCCCAGGAATAGTGGATTTTCCCTTTCATTTCACTCCACACATTAGAATAAATATTGCAATTAGTAGAAAAATCCATTTTCAACAACGTATGGTGTTCATGTTTGGTGCCCAAAGAGTAGGAGAAATTCTCGCATCACCAAACCCTGTCATCCTGCCTCTTATTGATTATCATGGGTCATTGGATATGAATATTTTTATTTTGTTGTAGAATAAATTGCAATTTAGAAAATATTATTGTGTAAATCTTTTTTAAGAAAGAAAAACAAAAGTGTGTTGTCACTTTGAAACTGATTCAATGGAGGCTCAACGCCAAATGTCCGGATATCCTCTTTTCTTTGGAGAGCCTGGAGAGGATGTAGAATTATTTTTAGCAAATTTCAAAATGTCTTGCCGTATCAAGAGGATAGTAAATGATTAAGAACGTGTAGAAATGTTTGAGGTGGTCCTTAGGAAAGATGCTAGTACTTGGTTTGACTCTTTGCCTGAGGAAGTTAAAGGAAATTACACGGAAGTTGTGAATCATTTCAAGAGATACTTCTTTGATCCCCAAAACACTCAAAAGCTATGGCAAGACATTGTTTCTCACAAACAAAAGGACTTATTTGACTACTACATGTATAAACAAGAGTTTCTACGTCTTTGGGCTGTATGGGTGAGAAATGTTGCTAACCCTAGTGATGGTGCAGAGTTCTTAAAGAAGGAGAGGTTCATAGCCGGTCTCTTTCCCACACTCAAGGTAAAAGTTGAGGCGGGAGCACCTGCTACCTTTGACGCAGCTGAAACTAGGGCTATTGAGAAGTATAGGAAACTCAAGTGTCTAAGAGGAGAGGTTCCAATAGAGGGTCCTAGACCTAAGGGAAAATTGCAAGGATCAACATCTAGAGAGATTCCTGAGGTAACGTCTGAAGTGATTGAGAAGTTAAATGAATCTTTAAGCAACCTATCAATTTCTCTTCTGCTAGGGTACCACTGGGCCTCGAATGGTTTGTCCCCACATTTGCACCAAGATTTAACTCAGATTCTTTGTCCTCAGAGTTGATTCCAAATTCTGACCCCGAATTGAGTGGGCTATAGTCTTGTGAGACTCTACTGGTTCCAATGTCAGTCAAGCCTTCATCTTGTGGGGTCAACAGTAGCTATACGCATTGCTTCTGTTATGTTTAAAGGCATGAGTGGTGGCATTTCATCTCCCTCAGGTGTTACCCAGGTTGTCCCCCTATTTCCCCAAGTGTCTATGTTTGCTGCTAGGTGGACCCAATCCACATTGTCAGAATCAGTCATCCTAGGTAGAACATCCATATAAGGAGAATCTTCCTCAACATTAGTGTCCATTTTACATGTGTAACAATACTGCAATGGGGCCAAGTGAACTATGGTTTCAGATCTATGATCAATTATAAATCTGTTTCCTAGAGGATGTGCTTGACCAGTTACAAGATCTACTCAAATAACAGAGTTATGGAACTGGAAGTAGACATGGTTTTTAGACCAGTCATGCACCATTTTTTCTTCCCTCATGAAAGGACGTCCTAAGATCAGATGCCATAGTTTTTGGAGAAATCCATAACAATGAAGGTATTTCTTATTTTGTGTCCAAAGACCTCGATCTTGAAATCTTCTAGCATCCCAATAGGTTTCACAATAGACCCATTGTCCATCTTTACTACTATGGTTGTGGTCCCAAGGTGAGGTCTTCCCACAGTTTCCCAGTAATTTTTAGTCACAATGCTAACCCCAATGCCACCGTCAATGATTACCTTCACAATTAATCCCTTGGTAGTGATTGGTATGGTCCCATTAAATTCATCGCCTTCAAATCATTGTCCCAACTTGTTAACATGTATTTCTACAACACGGTTCTCATCTAGGTTGGGTTGTAGATCTAAGTGTTCCTCCTGTATTGGCATCTCCCTAGCTCCATCCATCTATGTAAATTATGGTAGCCTGCGACTTTCAGTTCTCCATTGAGTAAAGCTCAAAGAGATAAGAATAGCTCGGGGTCGCCATATAGTTTGGACATGATGGTGGTTCTAACTTCTAAAGCCATGAAATCCATCAATTTGGCAATGTTTAACGGCATCTTTTGGGCTTCAGTCCCTTGACGTGGAAAAGATGGGATCTCCATTTCTTCGATAGGGTCAGGTAGTCCCTGTGTAAACATTCTCTCCAACAAGAAGGGAGTACGCCCACTTTCCCATGACTTCAAGTCACTTTCTTCTTGGATGACACTAGGTATGGCTAGGGGTCTATGGACTTTGTGAGGTTGTTGTTGCATGGGGAACACTATGTCTGTAATCTGGATCTGCCTAGGTGCTAGCTTCATATCCTTGACTCGCTCGATCTCCTCTATAGGGTTTGGGTAAGTTCCTATCTTATTCTTGGATCCTAGCCATTGTGGCTCATGACGATCTTCCTTGTTGGTTTCTTTCCTAGAAGTCATTTTGGTGTCCATGGTCTCACTTGAATCAGAATCCTCTTTAGCGTCGTTCATACATACGGGGTCGTCATCAGTCCATATGTTGGTCTTTGAGCTGGGGTCTGACTTCGTTGCTTTTTGCGATCTCTTCCTTCGTGTTTTTCTCTTCTTCTGAGATTGGGCAATTGATGCCGTGTCTCTTTCTTCAAGAATATAATTTTGTTTTTGGAGCATCGATCGTGTGAGTACATTTACTGGTACCACAGGTGTACTTTGTGATGGCTCCTCCGTAACCTCAATCAAGTTTAATGGCGGGATCTTCGGTGCATTAGGATTATTCGGACATTGGGCAATCAAATGATCTATACCACATCGGTTACACATGAGTATCGGCATTGTAGACATGCTCGCTTGATTGGTTTGCATTAGTGTCGCATTCTTTTGTAGCCTAATAGGACACTCGGCTACACGATGTGGACCTCCACACTCATAGCATTGAAGAGGTGGTCTCTTGGCAGTGTAATTGTTATTTTGGCCTCTTGCACCAAGAGCAGCTACTTGATAGAAAGGTTTGATTTGTCCCCAATAGTCCTCCATGTAATATTGTGACTTTCTTCAAGTACATCAATTCCATAGGCAATATTAGGGTCTATAGCTTCCTCACAGCCTTCCAAACAAGCACACTATAAGAAGAGTTGTCTCTAACCGCTAACATTGCCACGAAAAACAAAGGAAAAGGAGAGAGAAAAATTTGCAGGAGCGGAAATAACTGCGGCTTTGCACACGGTAGTGGTTTGTCAGCAATAAGCGCGGTAATAGTCGCGATAATATATTTGTTGCTATTACCGTGCCAGTTGTCACAGATATTACCCCGCTTATTGCTGGTACACGCCAATTCAAAAGTAAAGGTGCTCATTTGGGCCACCCAACTTTGGGTGGCCCAAATGAGCACCTCTATTTTTGACCTGCATAAAACAATGAAACATCAATTGTTTTTTGAAAGAGTATAAAAAATACCAAAGAATTGAAATTGAATTTACTTTACCTTGACAATTTAAAATTCAGAAGATCAACTATTTAAAAGAGTTACAATAAAAAGTAAATAGTTGTATATACATTGTGCCTTGGGACTTTTCAAAACTTTAGACAAATTTTTTTTCTATCTAATCCTCCTCTATCTCGTCGTTGTTCAGAGGCACGTATGTTTGATCACTTAGGTCAAGGCATCTTTGACGTTCCAGTAAAAGGTATTCTTTGTGTGAATAACCGCTTAAGCAGGGAAAATAAGTGGTCACCTTTTAAAGACAGTGTGAATATTCAAACAAAAAAAAACTCTGTGTGCATAGACAACAGCGTCGAAGGAAATTTGCTTCCGCATAGCCAGTAGAGGTAGAATGGGGTGATTGTCTGGTGTCGAGAGTTGTGGTTTAGGCCTGGACGAAGCTGATGATGGTGGTTGTGATAAGATTCTTACAGGTCGAGGTCAACAAGCTCCCTATCCTTTCAACAAGCAGCAGGTCTTGCAGCGTATCCACTCGAGCCAAGGCCGCCACGAGCACAGACCTTTAAGGCTCTGATATTAGATGTTGAGCACACAGCTATGGAAGTGCCGATGGTGAGGGGCCATGGCTTGGAGTAGCATGAAATAGATGAGGAATGGAAAGAGAATTCGCCACAGAGAAAAATAATACACTATTGTATATTGATGAAAGCCTTTACATATATAGGAAGTCTAGATTGATTCCAACCATCCTTTATACATGCAATGTCCAGTAGCCTTTGCATGCGTTAAGAGTCTGTTCCCATTTGGGCTTGACACCCAACACTTAGGGATTCACTTATTTCTCGTTCTTTGGATTCCTTCTCTTGTATGGGAGAGAGTCTTCTTTTGAGGGTGTCATCGAGAGGCCTCCTAAGCTCTCTCTCCTCTTAGAGAGGAAGGTAAATCCCATAAGCACGAAGTTGTTGAGTAACTTTGGCTTGCAAAAAGTGGGGTTGCCCATAGCTTCCTGCAACCTAGTAACAAGGTATCTAACAAACATGGGGGCATCATCATGTGCAAAATCAAAGTTATCAATGTTCATTTTACTCTCTTGGTTATTGTCAGCCATGCTATTTAAACTTATGTATAGATTACTTTGTGCTTTTGTACCCTCAAAAACCTTAATCGCTACTCTTGTTTACCTTTGAAAATAAGTTCTCAATTGCAAAGACTGTGGAGAGGGTCTAACATTGCTTGGTTGATTATGGTTCCTGTTGAGCTTGCTCGTAGATCTATAGATTCTCCCATCAAGAGAGACTTGGTACCATACAATCTTTGTGTTTCTTTTGTCACATAGGTGATGCAATGAAGATGGAAAGCTTCATGCATCACGAGCATAACATAGACTTTGTAAAAAGTATTAACCATCACCAGCCTCAGCCCCAAGGCCTCAAACACCTTCAAAGGTGGAGAGAGCTCGCAAAGAATAATGAGGGTAGGGAAGAGGAAGACAAAACATGCATAGGAGAAAGAAATAATTCCTCACTTATAATCACTCTTCTTTCTTAGCATACATAATAGCATATTAATGAAGATGAAGAAGATGGAAAGCTTAAGCATTGGAGCATGGATCTTGGTTAGATTTTTTCATTCCACAGCCAAGAGTGTTGGTGGAGGATCTCAACTTCTCTACAATCTTGGAGAAGGAGATGGAGCTCTTGCACTTTGCAACTCCACAATGAGAGAGAGAGAGAGAGAGAGAGAGAGAGAGAGAGAGAGAGAGAGAGAGAGAGAGAGAGAGAGAGTGGGGGATAGTATACCCCCCAAGCTAGCCCCCTCCTTGCTTTGGTAGACCCCCTCCTCTAGCACTAGCTGGCACTTGATTAAACCTCCTCAAGCTTGGCCAATCATATGCTTAGTGCATATCAAGCAACAAGGGTAGCCTTGGGACAAGTGTCCCCCTTTCTCTTTGAGAGAGAGGACTGCTACCATCATATACATGTGGTAGTGATGTGTGTGAACACGTTAGGACCGCCGGGGCATTTTTTCCCTCTTTAGGAGGTTTTTTTCCCCGTGCATTGTATATACGCCTATCACTCTAGGGCTATCTATCTTTCCATTGCACACTAAGTAATATACTCTCAGTGGTGTGCCTTAAGCTTCCTTTGTCTTCTCAAAGCTGTGTGTGTTTCCCTACAAACCTAATTCCAAAAATTGGTATCAAAGCAGGTTGCGTCCTCCCGGGCTTAGTCGCCAGCAACTCTAGCACATGCCTACTCACTTTTTCCAATTTTAGTTAGCTTTGGCGAGCGTTCGCAAGCAACCAAAATTTTTGGGAGAGCTCTTAGAGCTTAATGTGCTTAGATTTTTGATGCGGGCTCATTTTGGCCTCCTTTTCCACTACTACAGGCAATATTGCACATGCTATTTTGTCATTTTGTGCAAAATTTTTGTCACTGCCAATTACTGCATAACAGGTCCCATGCAGTCTACTACAGGTTGTGCTATATAGCACATGCTGGTCTCACTCAATTTCTCCTCACTTCGGGTAGTTTTCACATCAGGTGCAAACATTTTCCATGGCTGACAAAAACATAGATGTGTTCAAGATGTTTGCTAATGAGGACAGATTGGATGGGGACAATTACCCTATGTGGGCTTACATGATGCAACATGTTCTTGTGTCAAAGGGTGTCTAGAATATTGTGCAGGACATCGATGTACGTCTTGGTCTGAGGATGTCGGTGATGTTGAGGATGTTGCAGGTCTTGCTGGAAGGATTAATGATGTTAGAGTTGTTTTTCCTACGGCAGAACAAGCTTGTTTGGTATGTAAAGGATGCACAAGCTCATGTGTTGGTTGCATTGTTTGTGAAGCGCACCATTACTCCTCACATTCATTCAGCAAAATCTAAAAAACAGGCTTGGGATATTTTGGTTGGTCTTTATGCAAGCCGCAATGAGGCAAACATTGCATTGCTGCATAAAGAGCTGGAGTCGAAGATTATGCATGAGGAAGATGATATGGACACTTTCCTTGGTGGTATCAAGGATGCTAATGAGGAATTAGTATCTGCAGGAAAGGTCATTTCAGATAGTTCCCTTATGCAGACTGTTCTTGATGCCTTGCCAAATTCTTACCAGATTTTTGCTAGTACTTGGAGACCTATGACCCAAGGAAATCCTGAAGTTGTCAAGTTTGATGCATTATGCACATTGCTGCTGCAAGAGTCACTTTCTAGAAAAAATAAGACTAGACAGTGTGCAGTTGAACATGCTTTTATTGCTTCTCAAAGAAAGGGTGGTAATATCAATGCAGCCACTTCTTATGGTTCTTTTGTGAGTGACAAATCACATGTTCCTAATGCTTCGCTGGCAGCAATTCGTCTGGAAATTCTGGTGATAAGGGCAAAAAGAATATGCATTGCCATTACTATAAAGCAAATGATCACTTGATCAAACAGTGTCCTAAGTTGAAGGCCAAAGAGGAAAAGAAGAAAGAGGGTGGTTCCACTGCAAATGCTAGTTTCACTACAAATGCAACTATTGTTGAGTCTTCTGTGAAAGGAGACTACGATGTTGATGCAGAATGGGATTTTAGTGCAGAGTGTACCTATAATCCTGTTGTCCATGATGCATGCATGTGAGTTGCTGCAGATTCACATGTGTGGTATTTGACAGTGGTGCTACAAAGCACATTACCTCACATCGTGAATTGTTCACCTTTCTTGAGTTTGTCCCTCATGGGAATTCAGTCACTTGTGCCAACAATACCTCTTATCCAGTTCAAGGAGTTGGAAAGATTATGCTTACTATTACAAATGACAGTTCTTTCACACTTGCTGATGCACTTTATGTACCTGGGATCAAGAATTATCTTTTGTCTGTATCTGCACTTGCTAGACTTGGACTTGTAGTCAAATTTGTGGATGAGAGATGTACATTTCATGATCTCAGTTTTGATGATGAAATTGTCGCATCTGGCCTTTTCTGCCATGGGCTATATAAGCTCACATTGTATAACAAGTGTGGAGAAAAATTTGCAAATGCAGTTTCAGATTCAAGGGTTGTTTCAGATGCAAAATTGTGGCATGCACGTTTTGGGCATCTGAATTTTGTTAGTTGGCTGCGTTTGTAGAAATCTGATATGGTTGCTTCTTTGCCGCCTCTTGAAGCACCTATCAAACATGTTTGTGAAGGCTATATTTTGGGTAAAATGCAGCGTGCTAAGTTCAAAGGATGGGTCAAATCGTGCTACATACAGGTTGCAACTTGTGCATAGTGATGTTTGTGCGCCTATGCAAACTTCTTCCTTGGGAAATTACTTGTACTTCATGACTTTCATTGATGACTACTCCAGGCATGCATGGGTATATTCATTGAAAGCTAAGTCCGAAGTGTTCTTGTGCTTCAAGCAGTTTATTGCTATGGCTGAAAATGTCTTAAAATGTACTATGGACACCCTTTGTTTTGATCGAGGGGGGGAGTATATGTCTCATGAATTTAATGCATTTTTGGCTAGTCGTGGGATAAAACACCAATGTACAGTGCCGTATACGCCTCAAAAAAATGGTGTTGCTGAGAGGAAAAACAGGTCTCTTACAAAAATGGCAAGATGTATGGTCAAGAGTCAAGCTTTACCACATTTGTTTTGGCTCGAAGCTGTCATGTGTGCCACTTATGTACTCAACAGGTGTCCTACAAAAGCGTTGCAGCCTATGACTCCATATGAAGCATGGCATGATAGAAAGCCATCTATTGAGCACATGCGTGTTTTTGGTTGTTTGGATTATGGTTTAGTGCCACAAGCGTAGCACAAAAAATTGAATGACAAGGCTGTCAAATGTATTCTTGTTGGTTATAATGCTGAAAGCAAAGGCTACAAGTTGTACCATCCACAAACAAAGCATATTTTGGTCTCTCACCTGATGTTGTGTTTGTGGAAGATTTTGTTTAGCCTTTGCTGTCATGTATTAGAGACAATAATGTAAGTTCACAGGACAAAATGGAACTTTGTTGCCTCTTTTTAGTGGTGGAAGTAAGAACGTAAATTCCAATGAGAAAATGTAAAGTCTATAGGGGTTTCTGAAAATGTTATAGGTCAGCCTATTACTGATGCAGATGTACATGATGTACTTGATGAGGAAAGGGATGAAAATGAGCAAGCTAGAGGTATGCCAAAATGGTTGGTGCACACTTTGTGTGACAGTAAATTGGATGCACCTTTGTCTAGTTGTACTTGTTCAGGCTCTCATCGTGCATCTTATGCATCAGATTGTTATGCTTTGGCTGTGTCTAGCTTACGTGATGTTGAGGAACCTCTATCTTTTGATGAAGCAAAAAATACAAAAAATTGGATGGCTGCCATGCAATCAGAATAAGATGCACTTATAGAAAATGACACGTGGACTTTATGTGATTTGCCTCTTGGAAAAAAGGCCATTGGTACGCAGTGGATTTACAAGTTGAAACGCAAGCCGGATGGTGAGATTGATTGCTATAAGGATAGACTTGTTGAAAAGGGTTATGCATAGCAAAAAGGCATAGATTATGAAGAGACTATTTGCTCCCACTTGTTGTATGACTAATGTGCGTTTTCTATGTGCATTGGCAGCTCATTTGGGTTGGGATGTACATCAATCAGACAGTGTTACTGCTTTCTTGAATGGTGACATATTTGAGGAAGTTTATGTAACGTAGCCTCGTGGTTTTGTCAAGAAAGGACAAGAGGATAAGGTGTGCGAATGTATAAAAGCTTTGTATGGGTTGAAGCAATCTCCTCGTGCTTGGTATGAGAAGGCTGACACTCATTTGGTCAAATGAGGTTTTCGTAACAATCCAATAGAAATCACATTGTATGTAAAGCATGAGGGTGATGTAGTTCTCATTGTGGTTCTTTATGTAGATGATTTGGACCAAATAAGAGACATACTGCTGAATTTAAGGCTGATTTGAATGCTACTTCAAGATGAAAGATTTGGGGTTGTTGCATCATTACTTGGGTATACAATTTAAGCAGTGTGATGGTGGTATTGCCTTTTGTCAAAAAAGATACATAGAGGCATTGATATGTAAATTTAGACTTGAGGATTGCAAACCTATTTCCATTCCCATGATGGAAACAGGTTTGAAATTGAGTCTTCATTATGCTGATGATCCTGCAGATGTCACTCTTTACCAAATTTTTGTTGGATGCCTCATTTAGGTATGCAACATGAGGCCGGATGTTCAGTTTGCAGTCTCACAGGTGAGCAGATTTATGCATAGCCCATGGTCTAAGCATTCGCAGGCTGTCAAGAGGATTTTCCGCTACTTGAGTGGCACTTTACATCTTGGATTTTTTTTTATCCCAAGGGGGGATCATTTCCGCCAGACTTATATGCTTTTTTGGACTCAGATTGGGCTGGTTGTTTTGATACACGAGTGTCCATTTTGAGTTGTGAGGCTGAGTACAGGGTAGTCTTCACAGCTATGGTTGAGTGTGTATGGCCTAGACGCCTTATGGCCGATTTGGGTGTTGGACATGACACTGCCAACACTATCTACACTGACACTCAGAGCGCATTGGCAGTTGCTTGGAACCTAATTTTTCATGCTCGCACAAAGCACATTGAGGTGCATTACCACTATGTCAGGGAGAGACTCTCAGCAAGAGAGATCAACTTGGCTTATGTGCCAACACTGGACAACCTTGCAGATCTTTTCACAAAGGCACTGTCTTGTGAGAAGTTCGAAGCTTTTTGCAAAGCTTTGGGCTTGCTCCCTTTTGTGGACTGATCATGTCCTCAAGGCATGGCACTTTCCTTACTCATGTTCCAGATCTCGTTCACCGCATCACTACAAGGGGGATTTGTTACCATATACATGTGGTAGTGAACACACTAGGACCGTCGGGCATTTATTCCCTCTTTAGGAGGTTTTTTCCCCCGTGCATTATATATGCACCCATCACTCTAGGGCTATGTATCTTTTCATTGCACAGTAAGTAATATATTCTCAGTTGTGTGCCTTGAGATTCCTTGTCTTCTCAAAGCTGTGTGTGTTTCCCTGCAACCCTAATTCCAACAAGGACTTGATAAATGTATACATAATTAATTAAATTAGCTAAATTATCATTGGACCCCTTGGGAGGGTAACCAATAGGCTTTAGGCACACTATGAGGGCAACATGAGGAGGAGCTTGACAAGTGTCCTATTCACTTTTTTTGTACCAAGCTTGCCTTGTGTGAGGGTGTGTGTGTGCTCTCTCTAGCTCCTACAAAAAGGGCTCACCCCCTCATGAGTAGGGATCATGTTGACTTTCTGGAACACCTCAAGCCCCTCAGGAACCTTAAGTCATGGAGAACCTTAGCACCTTAGTCATTAAAAGCATCTCAAGAACCTTAGTCAGCAAGCACTAAGCACCTTAGCCAGCAAGCACGACAAGCATCTCAAGCTTGCGTAAGGTCAGAGGACTTTTAACACTAACCAGAGGAGGTCTTTAATGAAGCTAACCCTAATGTCTTTAAGCTTTATTAGCTAGACTTGCTCTTTGACAACCCATCTCTCATTTGGACCCCTTTAACCTTGGCCATGTGTTGAGATAGATCCATAAGCACATGTCTATATTCTAACCCTTGTTCCCGTCTATTCTCCCACATTAAATGAGATTCAATTTAATATGAGAAAATCATTTGGATTGGTTAGATATTAGATTTTATGATAGAAGCCTTCCAAGGTTCAGCTTAACCAAGTGTCTACTCTAGCTAGAAGGCTCGTTTGGGGCGGGACTAAATATGCTCAAAGAATGTCCAAGGTTGCTTGGAGTATTTTTTGTATGCATAATACCAAAGGGGGGCTGGGTATCTTAATCTCAAAAACATGGCTACTAAGATGCTAGCTAAGTGGATAGTCAGATCCACCACCTATTCAAGTTATTGGGCTTGTCTGATTAAAAGGAGTACTCATAACATGCAGGGATACAAGGCTAGGACTAACCTCACCCTCTCGGATCTCATCAATTCTCCTTTTGAAATCAAAGATAATTGGAGTCAATCACTTCCAGAATGTGGAATGCATGGTTTGAAGTTAAGAGGAAGGACCATACTTCCCGCTCTACCTTCATGAATCATCACTTTCTTATGTAGGATTCCATATGGATAGGGCACATACTTCATAAACCAAAAAAGCCTCCCTCCATTAAGGCTCGCAAATGCTACAAGGCACTAAGTGAGAGTTTTCATCTGCATTTCATCCTTAGTCAAATGGTCAAACTGAGATTTACAATCAATTAGCCTTCAATGTTTTAAAGTCATATGTGCATGATCAACAATCTCATTGGGAACAATACCTATCATTGGTACAAGCAATTTTGAATGACTCCAATTCTAGTGCCATTGGTAGAACTCCACATGAGGCAACATTTGGCCATCCGTTCTAGACTTTGTTGTCTAGATAGTTAGCGAGTTGCATGATCTCAATGTTGTGAGCCGGTTACTGAGAATGTGAAGCTTTGGCTAAGCAAGACTAAGGAATATTACTTAATGTTACCATATACATGTGGTAGTGATGTGTGTGAACACACTAGGACCATCGGGGCATTTTTTCCCTCTTTAGGAGGTTTTTTTCCCTCGTGCATTCTATATACGCCCATCACTCTAGGGCTATCTATCTTTCCAATTGCACACAAAGTAACACACTCTCTATTGTGTGCCTTGAGCTTCCTTCTCCTTCTCCAAGATGTGTGCGTTCCTCTGCAACCCTAATTCCAACAATTGGTATCAGAGCAGGTTGCATCCTCCCGAGCTTAGTCACTAGCTACTCTAGCACACGCCTGCTCATTTTCTCCAATTTCAGTGAGCTTTGGCGAGCGTTTGCAGGTCGACAAAAATTTCGGGAAAGCTCACAGAGCTTAGTCTACTCAAAATTCTGGTTTGGGTTCATTTCGGCCTCTGTTTCCACTACAAGTATAATTGCACAGGCTATTTTGTCATTTTGTGCAAAATTTTTGTTAGTGCCGTTTTTTGCATAACATGTGCCTTAGAGTCTTCTACGGTTTGTGCTATATAGCACGTGTTGTTCTCACTTTTTTCTCCTCTTTTCAGGCAGTTTTCCCATCAGGTGCAGCATTTACCATGACTGACAACAACATAGATGTGTTCAAGATGTTTGCTGCTGAGGACAGATTGGATGGGGACAATTACCGTACGTATGTGGGCTTATATGATGCAACATGTTCTTGTGTCAAAGGGCGTCTAGAATATTGTGCAGGGCATTGATGCACGTCCTAGTTCTGAGGATATAGGCGATGTTGAGGATGTGGCAGATCTTGCTACAAGGATTGCTGCTATTAGAGTTGTTTTGCGTACGACATAACAATCTCGTTGGGATGTAAAGGATGCGCAGGCTCAGGCATTGATTGTGTTGTCTGTGAAGTGCACCATTGTTCCTCACATTCATTCAACAAAATCTGCAAAACAGGCTTGGGATACTTTGGCTGGTCTTTATGCAAGTCGCAATGAGGCTAAAATTGCTCTGCTGCATAAAGAGCTGGAGTCGAAGATCATGCATGAGGAAGATGATATGGACACTTTCCTTACTAGTATCAAGGATATCAATGAGCAACTTATTTTTGTAGGTGAAGTCATTTTAGACAGTTCCCTTGTGCATAATGTTCTTGATGCCTTACTAGATTCTTACCAGACTTTTGCTAGTACTTGGAGACTGGTGACCCAAGGAAATTCTGAAGTTGTCAAGTTTGATGCATTATGCACATTGTTGTTGCAAGAGTCACTTTCCAAAAAAAATAGGACTAGACATCATGCAATTGAACAGGCTTTTATTGCTTCTCAAAGAAAGGGTAGTAACAGCAATGCAGCCACTTCTTATGGTTTTGAGTGGCAAAACTTCTGTTCCCAATGCTTCTGTCGCGGCAGCACTTCTTTTGGCAAATTCTAGTGATAAGGGCAAAAAGAAAATGCGTTGCCATTATTGTAAAGCTATTGATCACTTGATTAAGCAATGTCCTAAGTTGAAGGCCAAAGAGGCTAAGAAGAAAGAGGGTGGTTCCACTACAAATGCAACCATTGTTGAGTCTTCTGTAAAAGGAGATTGTAATGCTGATGTTGATGTAGAATGGGCTTTTAGTGCAGAGTGCACTTACAATCCTACTGTCTATGATGCATGCATGTCAGTTGCTGTAGATTCACATGTGTGGCATTTCGACAGTGGTGCTACAAAGCACATTACCTCACATCGTCAATTGTTCACCTCTCTCGAGTATGTCCCTCATGGGAATTCAGTCACTTGTGCCAACAATGCCTCTTATCCGGTTCAGGGAGTTGGAAAGATTGTGCTTACTGCTGCTAATGGCAGTTCTTTCACACTTGTGGATTCACTTTATGTACCTGGGATCAAGAAGAATATTTTGTCTGTATTTGCACTTGCTGGACTTGGACTTGTAGTCAAATTTGTGGATGATAGATGTACAGTTCATGATCTTAGTTTTGGTGATGAAATTGTTGTATCTGGGCTTTTGTGTCGTGGGCTGTATAAGCTCACTTTGTGTGGACAAAATTTTGCAAATGCAGTTGCAGATTCAAGGGATATTTCAGATGCAAAACTTTGGCATGCACATTTTGGTCATCTGGATTTTGCCAATTTGCTGCGTTTGGCAAAATCTGATGTGGTTGCTTCTTTGCCGCCTCTTGAAGCACCTGCCAAACATGTTTGTGAAGGCTGTATTTTGGGTAAGATGCAATGTTCGAAGTTACCAAAGGATGGTTTAGTTCGGGCCACATGCAGGTTGCAGCTTGTGCATAGTAATGTTTGTGGGCCCATGCAAGCTCCGTCCTTGGGCAATTACCTTTACTTCATGACTTTCATTGATGATTACTTGAGGCATGCATGGGTATTTCCGCTTAAAGCGAAGTTCAAAGTTTTTATGTGCTTCAAACAATTTTTGGCTATGGCTGAAAATGTCTCGAAATGTACTATGGGCACCCTCCATTCCGATCAAGGAGGGGAGCATATGTCTCATGAATTTAATGCATTTCTTGCTAGTCGTGGGATAAAACACCAATGTACAGTGCCTTATACACCTCAACAAAGTGGCGTTGCTAAGAGGAAAAACAAGTCACTTATGGAAATGGCACGATGTATGGTCAAAAATCAAGCTTTGCTGTTTTTGGATTGAGGCCATCATGTGTGCCACTTATGTACTAAATAGGTGTCCTACGAAAGCTTTGCAGTCTATTACTCCATATGAAGCATGGCATGATAGAAAGCCTTCTATTGAGCACATGCATGTTTTTGGTTGTTTGGCATATGCTTTGGTGCCACGAACACAACGCAAAAAATTGGATGATAAGGTTGTCAAATGTATTTTTATTGGTTATAGTGTTGAAAGAAAAGGTTACATGTTGTATCATCCGCAAACAAGCGTATTCTGGTTTCATGAGATGTAGTGTTTGTGGAAGATTCTGTTCAGCCCTTGCTGTCATATACTAGAGACAGTAATATAAGCTCATAGGACATTTATGACACTTTGTTGCCTCTCTACAGTGGTGGAAATACGAATGTAAATTCCAATGAGGAAAATATACAGCCTATGGGGGTTTCTGAAAATGTACAGATCAGCCTATTACTGATGTAGATATACATGATGTACTTGATGAGGAAAGGGCTGAAAATGAGCAAGCTAGAGCTATGCCAAAATGGCTGGTGCATACATTGTGTGACAGTAAATTGGATGCATCTTTGTCTAGTCGTACTCGTTAAGGCTCTTGCCATGCATCTTATGCATCAAATTGTTATGTTTTGGCTATGTCTAGCTTACATGATGTTGAAGAACCTATGTCTTTTGATGAAGCACAAAATACAAAAAATTGGATGGCTGCCATGCAATCAGAATATGATGCACTTATAGAAAATGACACATGGAATTTATGTGATTTGCCTCATGGCAAAAAGGCCATTGGTACGAAGTGGGTTTACAAGTTGAAATGCAAGCCGGATGGTGAGATCGATGGCCATAAGGCTCGACTTGTTGCAAAGGGTTATGCACAACAAAGGGCATAGATTATGAAGAGACTTTTGCTTCCACTTGTCCTATGACTACTGTGCGTTTTCTATGTGCATTGGCAGCTCATTTTGGTTGGGATCTACATCAATTAGACATTGTTACTACTTTCTTGAATGGTAACATATTTGAGGAAGTTTATGTAACAGAGCCTCGCGGTTTTGTCAAGAGAGGACAAGAGCACAAAGTGTGCAAATGTAATAAGGCTTTGTATGGGTTGAAGCAATCTCCTCGTGCTTGGTATGGGAAAGTTGGCACTCATTTGGTCAAACAAGGCTTTCGTTTAATAGTCCAACAGAAAGCACATTGTATCTAAAGCGTGAGGGTGATGTGCTTCTCATTGTGGTTCTTTATGTACATGATTTGTTGATCACTGGACCAAATGAGAGACATATTGCTGAATTCAAGGCTGATTTGAATGCTACTTTCAAGATGAAATATTTGCGGTTGTTGCATCATTACTGAACCTTGGGACTCGAAGCTCGGACCAATGGGATCATTACATTCCAGAGAGTCAATGGAGACGAATCGAGGTAGTGCAGTTCCAATCCCCACCTATACCACTCCAGGTCCAAGGTTTGAAGCGGAACCATCAAGGGGGGATCAATGCCGACAGACTTACATGCTTTTTCGGACTCAGATTGGGCTAGTTGTTTTGACACGCGAGTGTCCACAAGTGGTTTTTGTTTCATGCTTGGCAGTTCATGTATATCATGGTTGAGCAAGAAGCAACCTATTGTGGCCACTTCGAGTTGTGAGGCTAAGTACAGGGCAATCTTCACAGCTACGGTTGAGTGTGTATGGCTCAGACGCCTTATGGCTGATTTGGGTGTTGGTTAGGACACTGCCAACACTATCTACACTGACAATCAGAGCGCATTGGCAGTTGCAAGGAACCCAGTTTTTCATGCTCGCACAAATCACATTGAGGTGCATTGTATATACGCATTGTATATACGCCCATCACTCTAGGGCTATCTATCTTTCCATTGCACACTAACACACTCTCTATTGTGTGCCTTGAGCTTCCTTCATCTTCTCCAAGCTGTGTGCGTTCCTCTGCAACCCTAATTCCAACTCTTAAGGCAAGCTAACAAGCATCGTCAAGATGTTACTATCAAGCTAGGCAATGACAGGATCTGCTTTTCAATGGCTCATGTATAGTTGGATGTCTTGAAGTATTGAGTTCCTCCAACTTGGAAAAAAGTTCATTCACACAACCAAAGGATAGATTAAAGGAGTTAGCCATGAAGTGAGATGCCTTTGCCTTGGTGGATAATAGCTGGATGTCTTCAAGCAGTGTGTTCCTCCAACCTGGAAAAAAGTTTATTCACACAACCAAAGGAGAGGTTAAAGGAGTTATCCATCTTCTCTTTAGACATTCTCCACCAAGGCAAAGGCATCTCACTCCATGATTTTGCCTTGAAGGCATACGAGAACTTCACCAAACTTCCACAACTAGATGTGTCTATAAGCTAAGCTAAACAAGAGATGGGACTTGCAGTGGAGTTCAAAACAGTGTATCTACAGGTTCAAATGCATATGGGGTTTTGCAATACCTATCCTGCATAGTTTTTTGGCTTGACTGACCATACATCAAGGTATATGGACTTCTCAAAGAGCCTACAAATTCAAGATTGGTGATGGCAAGTGTAGGAGGTGCAATGAAGATGAAGACTCGCATCACATCTTCATAGGTTGCCCTTACAAAAAAATCAAGCTCAAAGCCTCAACATTCTTAGGAAATGCTGCAATGAAGTCCATCCACAAGATTTTTCTGTCAAGAATTAGTGTTAGGAGAATGTCACAATCGGGATATTGCTCTTTGGAATTTGTGGAGTTCAACCTACCTTTGGTCATGCTGGGTACAAAGAACACAAGCCATTTTCCAAGGGAATTTCGAGGATAACTCTTTTCAGTTTTTAGTAGAGCTGAAAAAGGTTTCTATTTTCAGTATTAGCCATATGAAGGATGTATTTGATTACCCGTTAAATTATATTCAAAAATGTGTTAAATGGAAAAAAAATAGAGAGACACTATGCTTAAATTATGAGAGACTACTTATGGCTCACCCTTGCATTGGTTTGATGTAAACCCCTTCATTTATGGGATGCCTCTTTCGCTTCCTTTGAGGCGAAGTTGTACATAATTTCTTTACTTTAAATCCAATCCCTCTTCTTTAAATTAAAAAGTGATAAAATCACCAGGTCTGCCATGCATAATAGAAATTTCTTTTTGACATGCAAATTTTCAAGCCCTCTTTCATATGTTTTGTGTAATGCGATCAACTTATATAATTTGCCATATATAACGTTAACTTAAAAATATAAACACAAAAAATGACAGGCAATTTTGAGATTCTAGCATGTCAAATGACATGAGGTTTTTTGAAGCACTTGTTTTGATAGGCAAAATAGCTCTTGACAAAAAAATTAGACGTCAATTTTAGTTCTTGCTCTGAGTATAAATCCTACTTTAAAATCTCTACATCTCTAAGCTTTTTTAAAAAAACATAAGCACAGAGAATTGAATTAAAAAAGCACCCTTAAGCTCTACACCTTAAGCTATGCTCTAGACTCTACTTAAAAAATTCTACATCTTTAAACTCTAGAGCCTCTTTGACAAATTTAAAACTCTAGATTCCTAAGCTGTAAATCCCACTTTAAAAGCTTTAAAGTTCTAAATCCTAAACCTCTAGTGTCTCGAGGTGACCCTTCCCCTACCTGTAAGTTCATGTAATCTTTTCACCTTTTTGGCTTGCCCAAAGGGCAAAGGCTATAGAGATCACTTCTCTTTTTGTTGACTAAAATAGGAATAAAATTGAGTTGTATTTTCAAGTATTTTTTGATAGACTTAAAATGTTGATTGGTTGAAATAAGATAGTGGACACTCATTGAAATGAAGAGTGTGTAAATCTAATGATAGACATGTCTTGAGTTTTAAAAAATGAAATGAACGCTCATATATCAAAGAAAAGATTTTGTGTTGCCCAATGCCTTACAAAGCATGAAAAGTTGACAGCCTTATATGTTAAATGATAAAGCTTAGAGACTCCACAAATCCCAAGAGTCACTTTTTCATTTTGAAATTTGAGAAGTTCTTTTACCCATCTTTTCATTTTGAGAATTTCATTGACGGTTGAAACTTGAGGTAACAACTAAAGTTGTTATTTGTGTTGGTTAAAACTTTATGAAAGGAATTTATCTTTTAGAGCTTTAATCTTTAAATTTTTTTTTTTGAGATTTTAAACCTAATCCAATGAGAAACTAAATTTTTTTTATTAGAAGGTAAAAATTTGAATTAAAGAAAGTGAAAATGTTACATGGATCCACAGGTAGGGGGAGGGTCACCCCGAGACGTTAGAGTTGTAGCACTTACTAACTTAGAACTTTAAAGCTTTTAAAGTGGGATTTACAACTTAGTGATCTACAGTTTTAATTTGTAAAAGGCGCTCTAGAGCTTAAAAATGCAGAATTTTTAAAGTGGGGTGTAAAGCATAGGGATCTAAAGCTTATGGTGTAGAGCTTAAGGATGTTTTTTTAATTCAATTCACTATGCTTATGTTTTTTTTAAAAGCTTAGAGATGTAGAGATTTTAAAGTGGGATCTAGCCTCATATCAAGACCTAAAATTGACCTTTTTTTTTTTGTCAAGGGTTAGGTAATAACTAAAGTTGTCATTTTTGTTGGTTAAAACTTTATGGAAGGAATTTATCCTTTAGAGCTTTAATCTTTAAAGATTTTTTTTTTGAGATTTTAAAGCTAATCCAATGAGGAACTAGAATTTTTTTTTAATAGAAGGTAAAAATTTGAATTAAAGAAAGTGAAAATGTTACATGGATCCACAGATAGGGAGAGGGTCACCCGGAGACGTTAGAGTTTTAGAGCTTACTAACTTAGAACTTTAAAGCTTTTAAAGTGGGGTTTACAACTTAGGGATCTATAGTTTTAATTTGTAAAAGGCGCTCTAGAGCTTAAAAATGTAGAATTTTTAAAGTGGGGTGTAGAACATAGGGATCTAAAGCTTAGGGTGTAGAGCTTAAGGGTGCTTTTTTAATTCAATTCACTATGCTTATATTTTTGTTTAAAGCTTAGAGATGTAGAGATTTTAAAGTGGGATCTAGCCTCAGATCAAGGCCTAAAATTGACGCTTTTTTTTTGTCAAGGGTTAAGTAATAACTAAAGTTGTCATTTTTGTTGGTTAAAACTTTATGGAAGGAATTTATCCTATAGAGCTTTAATCTTTAAAGATTTTTTTTTTGAGATTTTAAAGCTAATCCAATGAGGAACTAGAATTTTTTTTAATTAGAAGGTAAAAATTTGAATTAAAGAAAGTGAAAATGTTACATGGATCCACAGGTAGGGGGAGGGTCACCCCGAGACGTTAAAGTTTTAGGGCTTACTAACTTAGAACTTTAAAGCTTTTAAAGTGGGATTTACAACTTAGGGATCTACAATTTTAATTTGTAAAAGGCGCTCTAGAGCTTAAAAATGTAGAATTTTTAAAGTGGGGTGTAGAGCATAGGGATCTAAAGCTTAGGGTACTTTTTTAATTCAATTCACTATGCTTATGTTTTTTTTTAAAGCTTAGAGTCGTAGAGATTTTAAAGTGGGATCTAGCTTTAGATCAAGGCCTAAAATTCACACTTTTTTTTGTCAAGGGCTATTTTGCCTATCAAAACATGTGCTTTAAAAAAAACCATGTCATTTGACACGCTAGAATCTCAAAATTGCTTATCATTTTGTGTGTTTATATCTTTAAGTTAACGATATATATAAAAAATTATATTAATTGATTGTATTACACAAAGCATATGAAAGGGTACTTAAAAAATTACATCTCAAGAAGAAAATTTTATCGGCCTGACATGATTCCATACATTATGTTTTTTGTTTATCCTATCAAAACACCACTTTGATACTCTTCAATCCTTCATTGCGATCAACATTTATGTGCTATCTGTAAATCACTTTCTCTATGGATCAATATGATTACCATCTTAGTAGTTTTTTGTTTCACTTTCATGTTCTTTATTAATTTCCTTAATTTGGCAGGTCTTGTGATTTTATCATTTGTTAATTCAAAGTCTTACCTTCTTTAAAATAAGCCCTCATTGGACTTTACTTTAAAAGTTCTACATCCTTAAGTTCTAGACTTGGCTTTAAAATCTTTAAAAATTAAAATAAAAAATCTTAAAAGATTAAAGCTCTAAAGTATAAATTCCTTCTTAAAGTTTGAACTAACAAAAATGACAACTTTAGTATATAACCTCTAGTTAAATAGTTTTAAGTGAGTAAGAAAGAAAAGGTGGGTGAAAGAACTTCTCAAAATGAAAAGTTAACTCTTAGGATTTGTGGAACCTCCAATGCTTTATTATTTAACCTCTACATTTCAAGCTTTCAAAAGGAAGCCCAAAATCCTTTCCTTCGTAAAAGAGCATTCATTTTATATTTCAAAACTAAAGACATGTCTCTCATTAGATTTACACACTCTTCATTTAAATGAGCGTCCACTATTTTATTTCAACCAATCAACATTTTTGACGTATCAAAAAATGCTTAAAAATATAACTCAACCTTTTTCCTATTTTAGTCAGCAAAAAGAAAAGGCAACTCTATAGCCTTTGCCCTTTGGGCAGGCCAAAAAAACTTAGCTCGGCATACTCGTGTCTATCCCAGTGGAATAGGGGCCTAAGAGGGCTCGTCCATAGGCCCGCTAAATGTCCCTGTGGAGGGCCCTTATAGCAAGAAGCAGCCTCCCCATAGAACTTTTTGCAAAATATAGATGACGTTGCAAATTTTTTAGAAAGGTGGTGTGTAATTTCGTTGGAGGGTGCGTGGAGCATCCCCTATTCTAAATGAATCACCTTTAACCGAGTACAACACGTTGCTACCCTCCACACTATCTCGCACGAGCATGCTCAAATGGGATCACGGCTCAGATGATGTGGGCCATCGGATGCACATTTGGTAAATTCGGGGCGTTTGGTAAATTCGGGAAGAAAAGTAAATTCGGGCAGGCTTGTAAATTTGGGTCAATCCACACCCCAGTCTCGAAACCCCGATCTCCCCACCACGAGCCATGTGCACTAACCACTACACCCTCATGCGTACGCTGAAATATAAGCGATTCGAGTATGTCATATTGTAAATGTGGGCCGATTAGTAAATTCGAGCAAATTGGTAAATTCGGGGCAACCTCAGATTTGACGGTCCATAATTGACGCGCCTCGCCTTTTCCTCCTCCACCATTGATCCCATTTGACCATGCACGTGTGATATAGTGATGAGGCGTTGCTGCTACCATTTACATCCTTCTACCAGACAAGATTAGGTGGTTCATCATCGTCATTATATGGCACGGCTCCAGCCAGAGGCGGATCTATGGTGGAAAAGACAATCGAAAATCGCAATGCAATTTCAACCGTCTGTCGACTCGTGAACTAAGGGTGAACTCGGGGCAAAAACGACGCCCCAAGTTCACTCCTAGTTCACCCGCCTCGCGGGGCGTGGATCGAACCCGAGACATCTCGATTGCCACACGAATGCCCTACCACCACGCTAGGACGCGTAGCTGCCCATGTTGTCATGACACATGATCGCATCCTCGTTTACCCACCCCTAGTCCCCTAGTTCACTGCATGATCCGACGACTGAGATTAAAACCGCCTTGCCCTCCCAAATTTGGGCCCTAGATCCCCTCTAAGCCAAAGCCGTGCCATATAGTGACGAGGGTGGTTCATAGCAACATTCTCGCAGATTATGTATCCTGTTTCAAATTGAGAGGGCCGTCAACCCCCTAAAATCTGCAAGCCCTATGGGGGAGCCCTCTAATAAGAGAGGAGGGGCTCCATTTGTAGTCTTGTTGCTGTGCTACATTTAGTTTGGTAAACGGAAGTCATGTGTCTTTTCCTGGGCAGCGTTGGAATTTTCAAAATGTAGGGACTACGTGACACACAATGGGCGAAGGCCGAGAGCACTCAGCAAAGGCTAGGACGCACGCACTCGTCAAGACCTCCCGCGCACACACAAATACACAGACACGCACTCTTCGCTCTTTCTTTCTCTCTATCTCTCATGCACCCACGCTACAATTAGAAAAGCAGGGCAGAAGGAAGTGGCACAGATCATCAGCTGGAGCTCTCTCTCTCTCTCTCTCTCTCTCTCTCTCTCTCGCGCGCGCGCACACACACACACACAGTTTCCTAAATACATGGCCATAACCGCAAGTA
Organism: Adiantum capillus-veneris; assembly: GCF_014529385.1. NCBI lineage: Eukaryota > Viridiplantae > Streptophyta > Polypodiopsida > Polypodiales > Pteridaceae > Adiantum > Adiantum capillus-veneris. The sequence goes on along the minus strand of NC_140960.1, from coordinate 98,411,382 downwards.
CCCGCCCAAATGGCAAGCTTCTGCATGCTTTGGTCCTCAGCTTCCCCACCCAAGGACACATCACACCCCTTACCCAGCTCTCCCGCAGGCTCGTCCGCACCAAGGGCTTCATCGTCACTTTCGCCATGACTGAGCATACCTCTGCTCGATCTCCTCGCTCGCCTGCAGCGGGCCGGCTCGGTGTCGAACCACGTCCTTTTCCCGCAACAGAGGCGGAGCTAGCAGAGGATGAGATGAATTCAAGGATTCACATCGTCAGTGTCCCTGACGGGCTTCCCCCACACCACCCTCGCGATCGTGGTTTTGCCGACCAAGAACAAGCGATGTATGGTATGCGCCGTCCCATCGAGCTCCTCCTCCGCAGCCTGCAATCGGATCCCGCATCGGTTGTGGATTGCATCATTTCTGACATATTTGTAACATGGTCTTTTGAAATGGCATCTGCGTTTGAGCTGCCGCTGGTCGCGTTCTACACCGCCAACGCCACCTCCTGCTCTGTGCTCTATCATACCAGGATGCTTATGTCCAAGGGCATCTTACCTTTCAGAGGTGACCTTCAGAGCTTGGGGTGTGAATGGTGGCATATGGGCATCTGTCTGTATTTGTTGTTCCTTTGTTGCATGGTAGAGGCTATGCACAAATTTCTTATTTTGACATGATTCTTCTGTTTGCATCAGCAGATGAGGATTGCACCCCCATCGATTGCATCCCTGGAGTGCCTTCTCTCCTTCCCAGCGAATTCCCTCCTTCTATGCAGTCTCAAGACATCAGCCTGCCTCGATTCCGCTTCACGCTCCGCATGTTCGAGCACATCCACGACTGCATGGGCCTCCTGCTCAACACAGTTTATGAGATGGAGATGGCGGCGATCGACGCATTGCGGGAGAAGCTTACGGTGTTCACGGTGGGCCCCCTCTTTCTGCCAACAAAGGCAGAAGAGCCATTACCTACCCAGTCTGATGTCACATTTTGGGAGGAGGATGAATGCGGAGTGTGGTTGGATGGACAAGCGGAGGCATCGGTGCTGTATGTGTCGTTCGGAAGCATAGCGACATACAGCGAGGAGAAGTTCCGAGAGCTAGCAGAGGGGTTGCAGGAGAGCAAGCAGCCATTTCTGTGGGTGGTGAGGAGGGATGCATTGAATGGGAAGACATTGGAAAAGGCATTGCCAGAGGGGTATATGGAGAGGGTGAAGGGGAGGGGTTTGATTGTCTCATGGGCACCTCAGCTAAGAGTGTTAGCCCACTCTTCTGTGGGGGGCTTTTTGACACATTGTGGGTGGAACTCTATCTTGGAGAGCATATCTATAGGAGGCGTTCCGATGCTTTGTTGGCCTGACATTGCGGACCAAATGGTGAATCGAAGGTTGTTGGTGGATCAGTGGAAAATTGGGCTCGAGTTTGAGCAAAACGAGGGCGGAGTCGTAGCACGCAAAGAGGTTGTACGTGTGGTGCATCGGCTACTTTTGTCAGACGAAGGCAAGGAGTGCCGGCGGCGGGCGGCGGAATGGAAGCAGTGCCTAAGGAGGGTGGTGCAAGAGGGTGGCTCTTCTTCTAGCAACCTTGAACATTTCTTTCAAAGCCTGTTGTCATAGGTCCACGTGATAGACTAACCGTCGTATAGCTATAGAGATAGAGATAGAGACTATAACATGAGTGTGGCACATCATAGCTATATAGAGACTACCATGATATAATATAATTATATTATATACATGTAAAGTTTACACAAACACAAACCCTGATGTACATATTGTATGATGATGTTACATTAAAGATAAAGGTGCTTTGGATAATGCTTTTTGCCCAAAGGAATAAGAATCAGGATAGGCTAGGGTTTGATGCTTGACTTTTGCAAAAAGACAAGCAAAACCTCTCTCTCTCTCTCTCTCTCTCACACACACACACACACATATTCTCTTATAATTGAGCAAATTAATTGCATGACACCTCAAAGTTATAATCTAAAGAATGATTTTACTTGGGATATGATGAGAAAGAAACGACTCTTTTGACCCTGGAGTCTGGATAGGAGAGATTATCACAAAAGGGATTGTATTCAGACACCTGGGAGCCTCCATAGGGGTGGACGTAACCCATAGGCAAAGATTTTAATGAAAAAATAAGCTCAAAAATGAGAAGAGGGGAGTTTGTTCTCCTCCCCTTCCAAAGCCCGATTAAAGTGATTAATGCTTTTATGATCTCGTATATTGCTTTCTTCAGCCTCGTGCTCAAAATGGCTAAGTGTAACCGGAAAGAATTCTTAAAACCAGTAAAAAGGTTTCTTTGGAAGAACAATACGAAAACCTCCCGGCCATGGCAATGGGCTAGATGGGAGGTAGTTGCTCGCCCGGTAGACCAAGGAGGGCTCGGCATTCTTAACCCTGTATCCCCTGTTGAGAACCTTTGTGCCAAATTTAGGGTCTCATTGGCTAAACAGGATCGGCAAGCTTGGGCTATCATGACCAAGGAAATGCTTGATGCAGTAAAATTGGGATCGAAAGGGGGAAAGTGCAAGGGGGTTGTGATGCACGACAAACTTCTCGCCCCGAAGTGGTCTTATCTTAGATCTGGTGGACTCTCAGGGGAGCTAATGAGAAAGTGAAAAAGAGCAGCTGAGCTTTTGGAATGAGGGGAAGCAACTAGATACTTTAAAAATTCCATTTTGCACTGGTCCCCTTGGCTCTTTAAATATTAGGGCCGCCACAAAGCCCCTATTGGATAGAAATGGCCAGGAATGTGAATAATAAGGGGCTCGTTCGACTAAAGCAATTCTGGGATGGCAACAGGAAGTGCTAGAAAACTGCTGACTCTTTAGTCATCCAATTTCAACTGAATGGCCTTGAGATCTTACTAGTCTACAGGGTGATGAAAGAGCTTGATAAGGTGGTGATGCCAATTTGTGAATCCAACTTTGAATGGGACGCTTGGAGATAGCCTGGGAGTATCCTCTTTTGGAAACCACATTCTAAAGGCATTTACCATGCATTAATGCACGAGGCTAATTGGTGTAGCCCCCTCAACAAATTATGAAGAGGCATTGGATGGAAAAATGGTGGGAGGGAGTCATGGAGAGCATCTGGAAGCCAAGGTGGCCTCAGTATATGAAGATATTTCTGTGGAAAGTGATGTGGGGTGCTCTGTTGACGGGCGTAAAGATACAAGAAAGAGGAATCGGGTCCGATCGTTTCAGAGGATGCCAGACAATCGGTAGCATGGCTGGGAAAATATGCAAGTGGATTCAAAGGACATGGCAAATTAAGTTCTTCAAGACTGATCTGTTCTTTGGTAGTAACAGGGTGGGAAGTCCTGCTCTTCTTGTCGACACTCAAATAATCAGGTACTACTTGGCAAGCAAGGAACCGTCGCGTGTTTAAGGGGGATCTGGCTGTGGCAAGCTTTTGTGAAATCATACAAGAGAGCAGAGTGATGATCCACACGATCGGAGGCAAACAAGCCTCAGAGGACTGGTCTAGAACAATACATGTCATGATGACATCTTGTAATAAGTAAAGCCTAGGAATAGTTGTGGTTTCTCTGTCAAGCAAAAAACTTGTAATCCTTTGACCCTCAAGGCTCGGTCTGAGCTCGAGGTTCGTGTACATTTCTGATGTTCTTAATACTATCCACTCACAATTGTGAGTTTTGCCCAAAAAAAAAAAAAGGATAGGATGAGAAATACACCTATCAAGCATCATTTTAAAGTATGCTTTATGCCCTGTACTAAGTAGAGGTAGTGTTTGTTTTCAAAAATAGGCATTTACTACATTTTTAACCGATTAAAATTGCCAAATTCCGGCTAAATTTCGAGCTTGCTTTCAAGAAAAGCATTGAAATTTTAGAAGTTTGTGTTACCACTAGTTCTGTAGTTGGACATTTAAATGTCTTGAGATACTTTAGTGTTCTTTTTTCCTATCAACTTTTGGCAATTTATTTGTCAAGTTAGAAGCAAGAAAACTACACCTTGTTTCTATCACACGTTGATTATGAGACAAAAATCATGTCAAAATACAAGCTCCTTTGAGAGAGTTAGCATAAGTTCTAAGTTCGAATTTTCATTAAAATTTAAAAGTGTTTTGTAAAAAATATTATGAAGTGTTCATAACTAATTGTAATTCGTTAGAAACTAAAATTTCAAAACAATATTATAGTACTTTTGAAGGATTAATTTTTGAGCCACTTGTAAATTGTAAGCCAAATCCGGTAATTGAAAGGATGTTGACAAAGAAGAAAATGTTGGCCTTCTAAAAGTCCTCCCATGAAATTGGGTTGTTTTAATGTATTCTGACAAATGCAAATGCCTCTACAGATCAAAACCAACATACTACATATGTCTTGGGGTCTCTAATTCATTGAAATCATGTAGATTGAATCTAATTTTGGGGTTCTTTTTTTTTTTTTGCAAAACTCAATTGTGAGTGGATAGTATTAAGAACATCACAAATATACACCAACCTCGAGCTCGGACCGAGCCTTGAGGGTCAAAGGATTACAAGTTTTCTGCTTGACATAGAGACCACAACTACTCCTAGGCTTTACTTATTACAAGATGTCATGTATTGTTCTAAACCAATCGTCTGAGGCTTGTTTGCCTCCGATCATGTGGATCGTCACTCTGCTCTCTTGTATTATTTCACCAAAGCTTGCCATAGCTAGATCCCCCTCAAACACACGGCGGTTCCTTGCTTGCCAAATATGGTGAAAGAAGTAGTACCTAATTATTTGAGTGCAGACAAGAAGAGCAGGACTTCCCAACCTGTTACTACTAAAGAACAGATCATTCTTGAAGAACTTACTTTTCCATGTCCTTTCAATCCACTTGCATATTTTCCCAGCCATGCCACTGATTGCTTGGCATCCTATGAAAAGGTGGGCTAGGTCTTCACTAGCTATTCTGCACCTCGAGCAACGATCGGACCCGATTCCTCTTTATTGTATCTTCACACCCGTCGGCAGAGCACCCCACATCACTTTCCACAAAAATATCTTCATATACTGAGGCCACCTTGGCTTCCAGATGTTCTCCATGACTCCCTCCCACCGTTTTTCCATCCAGTGCCTCTTCCATAATTTGTTGAGGGGGCTACCCCAATTAGCCTCGTGCATTGATGCATGGTAAATGCCTTTGGAATGTGGTTTTCAAAAGAGGCTACTCCCGGGTCATCTCCAAGCATCCCATTCAAAGTTGGATTCACAAATTGGCATCACCACCTTATCAAGCTCTTTCATCACCCTGTAGACTAGTAAGATCTCAAAGCCATTCAGTTGAAATTGTGTGGCTAAAGAGTCAACAGTTTTTCAGCACTTCTTGTTGCCATCCCAGAATTGCCCAAGTCAAACGAGCCCCTTATTATTCACATTCCTGGCCATTTCTATGCAATAGGGGCTACGCGGCGGCCCCAATATTTTAGAGAGCCAAGGGACCAATGCAAAATGGAGTTCTTAAAGTATCTGGCTGCTTCCCCCCATTCCAAAACCTCAGCTGCTCTTTTGCACTTCCTCATCAGCTCCCCCTGAGAGTCCACCAGATCTAAGTTAAGACCACTTTGGGGCGAGAAGTTTGTCGTGCATCCCAACCCCCTTCCACTTTCCCCCTTTCGATCCCAGTTTTACTGTATCAAGCATTTCTTTGGTCATGATAGCCCAAGCTTGGTCCTGTTTAGCCAATGAGACCATAAACTTGGCACAAAGGGCCTCAGCATGGGATACAGGGTTAAGAATGCCGAGCCCTCCTTGGTCTAACGGGCAAGCAACTACCTCCCATCTAGCCCACTGCCATGGCCGGGAGGTTTTCGTGTTGTTCTTCCAAAGAAACCTTTTCACTGGTTTTAAGAATTCTTTCCAATTACACTTAGCCATCTTGAGCACGGGGCTGAGGAAAGAAATATACAGGATCATAAAAGCATTAATCACTCTAATCCGGCCTTGCAAGGGGAGAAGAAAAAACTCCCATCTTCTCATTTTTGAACTTATTTTTTCAAGGACCCATTGAAATCTTTGTTGTGGGCTACGTCCACCCCAACGGGGGCTCCCAGGTGTCTGAATACACTCCCTTTTGAGATAATGTCTTTAGTCCAGACTGCACGGTCAAAAGAGTTGTTCTCCGACAAGGATATTAGTCTTGACTTCTCTATATTGCACTTGAATCCCGAGGCCACGGCAAATGTTTGCACAATCTCCAGAGCTCTCCTGACAACTTGAGGGCACGCCTTCAAGAATAGGAGCAAATCATCTGCGAACATTTTGGCCAGTAGCTGGTCGTTGCCCGATAATGCAAGATCTTGAATCTCTCCCCTCGCCGCACTGGCTTCGAGCATCGTAATGAGAGGATGTGACCCGATGGCGAAAAGCAAGGGGGCCAGGGGACATCCTTGCTTAATAGACCTTTTAACCTCAAAAGAGCCCACAATTATGTCATTAAACAGGAGCTCTGATTGGCTGCCAATGTCTAGTGTGCATATGAGGCGACAAAGGCGAGGCCCAAAGCCTAGAGCTCCCATGAATTCTTCTATATAGGACGATTATATTCTATCATAGGCTTTGTTTGTTAGGACACCGGCAAGGCTGGACTAGACAAGGGCAGGGCCGGGCTAGGCGGTGTGGAACGGGGAGTCCAACTAGGGCAAAGGGCCAGGGGCTTGCCTATATAATGGGTGGTTGGGTGGTGGACTCTCATGCTCTAGCTTCCCTTGTCTTACACTAGTATCAAAGCTCAGGGGGGAGGAAGGAGAAGAAGGGTGGAGGGCATGGAAGCATGGTCTCATCTCTCTCTCTCTCTCTCTCTCTCTCTCTCTCTCTCTCTCTGGAGGGCCGTGGTGGCAGGGCGTGTTGCATGATTTCGTCTCACTTTCTCTGTGGAGGGCGGTGGACAAGCTTCATGAGGAAACTCTGCTACAAGGCGGGCATGGCCCCTTGAGTAGAGGCTAACCGAGCGGGAGTAAACCCTAAGCAAGAATTTGGGAAGCCGATAAGCACCGCGGGCAAGCCCACTTAGCGGGAGGAAGGGTCGACTTTGACCTACATGAAAACCTGCACGGAGAGGCTCTCTGGATGCACGCTGGTTACGGCAGCAACCTTCGCTTCTGCTGCACGGCTGCAAGACGACCACACAGGCGTAGAGGAGCGCTTCCCTACCTGCAGAGTCGGCCATGGCGACAGCAGAGAGTTGAGTTTCTTTTTGAAAAAAAAAATTCCTTATGTTTGCCCTACCCTACTAAGGGTTCTGGCCCACTGTCCCATTATTCGGGCCCAACCAAGCCACATCACACGTCATCGACGGCAACATCACATGACATCGACAGGCGCCACCATCTCCGAAGTCGAGTAGCGATCATGTAGCACCCCATGGGCAGTCCGCCATAGCCACACCTTTGGAAGTTCCAAGGACACGCAGGTAGTGGGGTACAAGCTCTTCAATACGGAAAAGCTTTCGAAACTCAAGGCTTCGGTGAAGTTCAAGGTAACCTTTCTATATTTGTTTTTTCTCAGTTGATTACCCTTATAGCTTATGCAGGGTGGCATAGTTGCCTAGTAATAATGGTCCATCCAATTGTGATTGGTATTGCAAGCAGCATGTATCTGTACACACGTACCATTCAACAGCATGTGATTGCCAACACTTTGATTCCCGAGCTCAGATAGAGGACCGAACCTACAATTGGGTGGTTTCAATCCCAAACCACAACCTACGGTAACTACCCTTGTGTTAGGCAGGGCTCGTGCTCAAGTCAGGTGAGGCCTGTGCTTTGTCCACTCAAGGTGCTCGGCAAGGAAAATCATTAATTATTATTTCACGATGTTGGTCAGCACGACTCGGATTGAAGTTCACGGCAGGATGTCTGCCATCAATCTAATCAACCAAGTTTATGATCCTCGGCAAGCATCTTTTGATGCAACAACCAGATTTGTTGCTCGAATTGGGTCTTCTGCGACAGAGGAGCGCATCTCCATAGCTTGCATTGGCCATTGAATTTCTTCGCAATAGCACAACTTACAAGCGCACGTCTCTCTCTCTATCTGCATTCAGTGCAAGGTCACTTCTATGCCTATACAACTTGCTAAACTGCGGGAGAACTAAGCTATCCTTTTCACTATTGAGCACTCGCACGATTCTCAATATCATGTCTTTTGGCAAGGCCCTTGACAGCATGAAGTAGAGTATTTATTGATCATGTGCTTGATAAACTCTCGTATGCAATGGAATGGATGATCACGGCTATCATTCATAGCACCAGGCAGGTCTGAGATGCATAACTTGTGCGTGTTCTCCTAATTTTCACTTACATTTACAATTCGACACGGTCGATTTTTTGTGCATGAATGACAAGGTCGCCTCTCTTTGCTATGACATCTATCGTCAGAAGCATTTGTTGGCAATGAGGCCAGACATAGTTTTATGAAGCAAGGCTTCAATTTCTACATCTTGCATTGAAGCTGGTCATGTTTGGCATATGCTATGAGCATACACAATGGGGAAGGAATAGGAAAGGTGTTTGTAGGTGGATTCAATTTTGCAGGTTATGGCCTTATGTACCAGACGGGTGTATAGGACATACGAGGGCGTCTGTGCAGATATGGCTATGGGCCGTTTTGGAATGAGTTTTCCTCCCAACTTTCATGACAAATGGTTGCTGCAACAATGACCAGGTTAGCCAAGTTTAAGTTTTTCTTGTTTTTTCCTGTTTACACTCTACTTGGCAATTACTGTCATTGTGCAAAGCAAAGTGCTTTGGCAATTTTACATGCAGCAAGGCTTCGGGGAACTGGCAAAATAGGGAATATCAATTCACTGAATCCCTACCAGTCTAAACTGTGCAAGGCACTTATGATTTTGGTTCTCACGGTTGAGGGCATCACTCTCTGCAAGGGCTTACCAGACGAGATGCAAGGCATGCTACTTAGGTGGATTCAATTCTACCGCCTCGTGAATTACGCTTCCGCTATCACACTTGCAACTCTATCATGGACAGACTAAAAAAGGGATTGTTTAATATGATTGTTGGTTACTATCAACATACAACAACACTAAAAGGAACCTAACTCTAGGACTTACTTTACGGGCAAAGTGCCGATGCTAAGTCGTCCTCATACAATCACAACCCCTGCATGGTAGGTGGGTCGGAATGAGTTTCTGTGGAATGCTTATACGATAAGCTGCAATTTAGACATTCGATGCGTAAGAGCACACAACTTGCGTACACCCTCTAAAAAGTTAAGGAAAGTTCCTTAGCCCAGCATGCTCGTGTTCTCTCTCTCTTTTCTCTCTCTTTAAGGGAATAGTGCAAATCGTCTAAGAAGCTTTTGATACATGTTTTGCTCGTGAGTCAGCCTGAGCCACGGTGCTCTATCTCTCAGTTAAAATGTGACTAAGATGCTACTCAAAATAGTCTTCATTGGTTCATCCACTGAGCACTAATTTGCACAATGGATATGTGCCACACACGCTGGCTAAGAGCCATTGTGAAATCTCGGGTAAGACCCAATTGTTGGTATTCCTTGGATGATTGTTCTCAAGATCGAACAGCTCTACAAGGAAGTACACATCGACGTTATTGGACAAGCAAGAATCTTGTCATTACGAATGTCTAGGGTGACATTTTTGCACTACATGTTTTCAGTGCGACACTCAAGTTGAGTTTTTGATAATCTTCAACTCACAACAGTTGATCTCTACCAAAAAGTATCGATGCAGCAATCAGTTGAGATAGCATGGCTGTCCATAAGAGCTAGGCATTTCACTTTCGTTGTTTTCCAGCTCCTTCTATAGCACGACGGAGTGTCTATGGACATACTATTTTGGGATACGACCCCGTGGATGCTTACTAAGTCACCCCATAGGCATTGAGGATCATAGTTTGATCTTTCTCCGTTGCACTTTCAAGGAAAGAAGTCCGCAATCTACCAGGGGGTACTGGACAACTACAACTTTTCAAGATGATTTTCATCATTCTGTACACGGTTAACTATGTTGGTTACCGTTACTTGCTAGTTGAGCAGTTTCTACAAAGGGTCTTACCAAGTGGTTGGACTACGTAGGTTCTATCCAACGGGTTTGTATTGTGAAGGCAACACCCAGGGTTTCCAACACAATGTCGCTTGGTTTTTTCACACATGGGCGATGTACTCCTCTGCATTTGAATACGGCTAAGTGAACATTCAGTTCAATCTCCAGATACACATCTATTGATTTGGTGTTATTCTAGTTTTTAGTATGCATCGCTTGGGTGTTTCAAGTTGTTTAAATACGCTTGAATATTTCAGGGCCATGCCAAGGGCATGTCAAAACAAGTATTTTGGGCCGTAGTGTCCAATGTACATTATGGATTCACTTTGGCATATGTTGTCACATGGGATACAACATGGTCTAAAGACTCAAGGAGTTTGGTTTAGCCAATGTGGATCAATGAATGAGGGTCCTCTCACTCCCCCTATTTCCAATATGTGTCACGACACAGTCCCTAGGTGCTGGTCAAATCTGTTTTCTAGACCATTTTCAGCCCGACATGTTCGGAGCAATTTCAGTGGCCAAAAATTGTCGAATACTTAGAATGACTTGTCCAGGTACAAGTACTGCTAAACAACATTACAGATGGTTGTTTATACATATAGCAAGGCTATGAATTGTTAATGAAAAAGTTTTATTGTTTGTGCCTAGAAGTGATCAATGTTTCACCTTCTATTATGGTTCAGACGTTTCAGCAAGGCTTGCAAAAGATTGCAACTGAAAGTATTTAGTTTCTTTTTAGAACTATTTACATTCCTTTTTAATGTGTGCTAGGCGCATCACATTTGCCATAAGTATTGGCAAAGATCACCATGGATATACAGGTTCGGATCTGTTTTTTGCTAAATGCATGCACACTAGGTGTTATGGGCCCTAGTGTTTAGCAAAGACTGATTCGGAATGGCATGCATATTCCTCAAGTTGTTGCTTATGAAGCATTTTGCACTCTATATGCAATATCTCTATGAGATTACTTTTGGGTCTACTAATCACCAATAGAGGTCATGGCTCGGTTTGGGTGTTTGTGGATTTTTTAAAGACAACCACGATGGTTACTCCGGACATTGTTGATTCCTCAACAGTGTTACACAATATTGTGATTCCCATTTACCAGTCATCTGGGAAGACTGTCTGTAAACCGTGAGAGAAAACACATCTCAGTACTGTCAATTATCTAAGGGGATAGGCAGATTATAAAGAATAATCTTGGGCTAAAGGATATGCAAAGTGCGTACATTAGCACCAAGCAATCCAATTAATAAGCATTTATTGATCTTCTTGGAGTTTACTTACTATCAGTTAACGCATGTTGCGACTAGGTAGTCTCTTCATGTATAAGTCACGTTCTCAACCTAGTCACGTTCTCAACCTTGACACTCGTAGGGTGGGATTTTTCACTGATGAAATTTAAGAACATATCAAGGACTTACACTTGGCTGATGATTTGGGTCAGAAAGTTACTTTTACGAAAGTGAAAAGCGGTACTCTTTCAGGTACATCTTTGTCGTGATAGCTCGTTTAGCATGCTCATGTGCGTTCTAAATGGATTCTACACACTAGATGGTTGCAAATGGACAACAATGGGAAAATCAAGATGCTACTTTGGGTTTCATTGAAGCTCCTGCGGAACCGTGTTCTGGGCAACCAAACAGCTAGAGCCATGAGGGATGCCACTTGGGAAAACATTAGTGTTCTTAAGAAGAAGTTCTCCACTTTTGTTTTTGAGGACGAAAACTCTTCTTAAGGGGGGAGTAATGTCAGGACACCGGCAAGGCCGGACTAGACAAGGGCAAGGCCGGCCTAGGCGGTGTGGAACGGGGAGTCCAACTAGGGCAAAGGGCCAGGGGCTTGCCTATATAATGGGTGGTGGACTCTCAGGCTCTAGCTTCCCTTGTCTTACATTGTCGAGATCCAGCTGCAGCAAGATGCACTCTTTCTTGGAGAAGGATGCATACTCTATTCCTACCATTGTTGCCAAGATATTGTCATATATAGATCTCCCTTTAATGAACCCGTGTTGATGGGGAGAGATGATCCGACTCCGGAGGGGGGCAAGTCTGAGAGCTATCACCTTGGCAATAACTTTGTATTCTACTGACATCATCATAATGGGACGCTAATGTTTAAGTTGAGAGCAACAGATCTGTTTGGGGATGGGATTGATAAGCCCTCTCTTAACACTTTCATCCAACAACTCTTCGGAAACATCTTGATCGGCCATCCGTGTGACTGGACCTTGAGATCATCCCAATATTCCCTGAAGAATTCAGCCATCAGTCCATCCCAACCGCGGGACTTTTCCTTGCCAAGAGCTTTTAGTGCCACTGAGAACTCCTCCTCAGAGAAGGCCTTTTCCATGCAGTTGGCTTCCTCCTGGGGAACCTTCTTTTCAAAACTCCCAAAAAGACGCTCGAGCTTCTTCCACTTCTTGATATTGGGTCTCTGGCTGGCCGATAATCTGGCTTAGATACTTGAGCATAAGTCCAGCCATCTCATCTTGGTTTTGAATTGTATTCCCTTTCTCATCATCTAGCACTTGCACGTGGCACCGACTCTTCCTCACTTTCAGAGCCCTAAAAAAATGTGCCTGGTTAGAAGGCTCTAGTTGAAGGAAAGTTTCCCTAGAGAGCAATCTCGCCTTCTTGATTTCCTCCAGCTGTTCGTTGGCCAGGTGAGATTTAGCTTCAAGCCATCGCTTGTGCTCATCCTCGGTAGCTAGTCCGGCAGCCTTCCCAGAGGCTAATTGCGCTACCTCCTCTGTGAGATGTTTGATTTGTGCCTCATTGGCTTTTTTAACCCGAGGACTCGAAGTTTTGATAGCTAAATCTTGGGGTTCTTAATTCATTGAAATCATGTCACTTGAATCTAATCTTGAAAATTTTAATGCGCTTTTTTTTTTCAAAGTTTTCAAAAACATTGAAATTAGTTTTGGATGCCCAATAATGTTTATACAATGTATGTTGACATGCATATTTTTTAAGAATTAAAATACAAAATTTCTCTCATGTGCAGTGTGAAATATTGCTATAATCCAATCATTACAACTTGCTAAAGCATTGTTTACTCACTACCTTAAGTATCCATGGATAGTGTAAGCATTGTAGCACATTGTAAAACTCACAAATGCATTAAAAAACCCTTTTTGCTTGGCATAAAAGTGAACTAATGGAATTGCCATATTAAGGCACTACTTGGGGGCAAAACTCACAATTTGTGAGTGTATTGTATTAAGCACAACATGAAATTTCAAAACAACATCAAGCTCCGACTGAGCCTTGAGGTCTTGAAAATTACAAGTTGGATTTATAGTCACCGGCTTAACAAAGAAGGTGAACTGTAGTCCTAGGCTTTACTTATCGTAGGTTGACAATATAATAGCATGGGTAGCCCCAGACCAGTCTTTTGAATCTTGCTTGCATTCGAGCGTGTATAGATCACCACTCCGCTCTCTTGTATAATATTTGTGAAGCTTGCCACGTCTAAAATTTCCTTCAAATACATGACGGTTCCTCGCCTGCCATATATGATGGAAGAAGAAGTATTTAACAATTTGAGTGCAGATGAGAAGAGCAAGACTTCCCAATCTCTTTCCACCAAGAAACAGATCAGTCTTGAAGAATCTATTTGCCATGTCATTTGGACCCACTTGCAGATTTTCCCTGCCAGACCTATGATTGCTTGGCATTCCATGAATAGGTGGGACAGATCCTCACTAGCTATCCTGCACCCGAGGCATTGATCTGACCCAGCTCCTCTCTCCAGGATCTTTACACTCGTTGCTAGAGCACCCCACATCACCTTCCATAAACATATCTTCATAAAGTGCGGTCACTTTGGCTTTCAGATGTTCTCCATGACTTCCTCCCACTGTTCTTCCGGCCATTGTCTCTTCCATATTTTGTTAAGGGGGCTAGACTAATTATTTTCGTGTATACTTGCATTATATATTTCTTTAGAATGGGTTTCCATAAAATACTACCTCCGGGCCATCTCCAGGCATTCCACTCAAACCCTGATTCACATATTGGCATAACAACATTGTCAAGCTCTTTTATCACTTTGTTAACTAACAATATCTCCAAGACATTTAGTTAATACTGGGTTTCCAGAAGGTTAGTGGTTTTCCAGCTTTACTGTTACCATCCCAGAAGTGAGCTAGCCAATTTAGACCCCTATTATTCACTTTCATGACAGTTTCTATCCAATAGGGGATTTGTGGTGGTCCTACAACTTTAGAGAGCCAAGGGGACCAATGCAAGATGGAGTTCTTGAAGTACTTGGTTTCTTCACCCCACTTCGACACCCCAGCCCCTCGTTCGCACTTACTTATTAGTTCCCCTAATATGCCCCCCCTAGACTTAGGCCAGACCACCACGTTGGGGCTAAGAGTTTGTCATGAAACTCTACTCATTTCCACTTACCACCTCTCGAACCAAGTTTAGTTGTATCTAACATATCTTTGGTCATGAAAGCCCAAGCTTGGTTCTGTTTAGCCAATGAGACCACAAATTTGGCGCAGCGGGCCTTAGCATGGGCAACTGGGTTAAGAATTCCAAGACCTCCTTGGTTCACTGGTCGAGGGATAGACTCCCATCTAGCCCACTGCCATGGTACGGAGCATTTTGTGTTATTTTTCAATAAAAATCTTTTTACTGGTTTACGAACTCTTTCCAGTGACACTTTGCCATCTTGAGAAGTGGGCAGGTGAAGGCAATATATGGGAGCATAAATTAATTTATCACTATAATCCAGCTCGGGAATGGGAGAAGAGCATATTCCCACCTTCTTATTTTTGTTTTGATTTTTTCAAGGACCCAATTAAATCTTTGTTTGTGAGTTATATCCACCCCCATGGGGACTCCTAGGTCCATGAAGATATTTCCTCTAGAGACAATCTCACCTGACCAGCCAACAAACATTCGAACAATGTACATAACTTTCCTAAGGATCTGGGGACACGCCTTCAAGGAGACAAGTAAATTGTTTCCAAATAGTTTTCCAGGAGCTGGTCATTGCTCGGTAGATTCAGGCCTTGTAACTCCCCTCGTGCAGCACTGCCTTCGAGCATCGTGATGAGAGGATGTGATTTGATGATGAAAAGCAAGGGGGGCAGGGGAATCCCTAGTTAATAGACCTTTTGACCTCGAAGGAGCCCACACTTTTATCATTAAATAAGAGCTCTGAGACTGGCTACTAGCCCTAGTGTGCGAATGAGATGATATAGGTGAGGCACAAAGCCCAGGGCTCCCCTGACAGCTTCTATATATGACCATCGCAGGGGGTTCACCATTCAATACCCCCCTATATAACTTGCATTTGGGGGGTACTAAAAAAACCTCTCATTCAACATGTCTAAATGAATGAATTGAATATAAAAACCCCTTATATTAAAGTATCTCAGTGCCTAATTTTTTTTAACTTTAAAACCCCTCCTTTTGAACTCATGTTATACATTAACGTGATTACATAGTGCACCCCTGAGATGACCATGTTATTCTATCATAAGCCTTATCAAGGTCAAACAATAGTAGACTGCACTCTTACTTAGTGAAAGCTGCATATTGGATGGCCACCATTGTTTCCAAGATGTTGTCATAAATGGATCTTCCTTTAATGAAACCATGTTGATGGGGAGATATGATCCTATTCAGCAGGGGGCCAGTCTGAGGGATACTACCTTGGCAATCATTTTGTAAGCTATTGTCATCATTGTAATAGGGCGCCGATGCTTAAGTTGAGAGCATCAGACTTGTTTGGGGATGGGTTTAATAAGCCCTCTCTTCACACTTGTATCCAATGACCCTTTCATAATGGCTTGGTTAGCCAACCGTGTAACTGGGACCTTGCGATCATCTCAAAATTCTCTAAACAATTTAATCATCATCCCATCCCAACTGAGGGACTTTTCTTTTCAAAGAGCTTGCAATGCTAGACTCTAGTGAACATTCGTCTTTGGAGAATGCCCCTTCCAAGCGGTTGGCTTCCAATTGGGGAATCTTCTTCTCAACACTCTCAATCAAAGTTGCTCTGGCTTCGTCCACTTCCTGGGACTGAATCTTTGGATGGCCAATGATATGGCTTAGATAGTTTAGCATTAGATCATCCATCTCATCTTGTTTTTGAACTGCAATCTCTTTATCATCATAAAGCGAGTGGACGCGGCCCGGACTCCTCTTGACTTTCAAAGCCCTAAAAAAATGTTTTGATTGGAGGCTTCCGCTGGTTGTAGGAAGGTCTCCCTAGAGAGCAATCTCACCTTCTCGATTTCCTCAAGCTGTTCATTAGCCATGTTAGATTTATCTTTGAGCCATCACTTGTGCTCCTTCTCAGTAGCTAGTCCAACAGCCTTTCTTGAGTTTAGCAGAGCCACCTCCGTTGTGAGATTTTTGAGGTGTGCCTCATTGGATCTTTTAATTCGAGGGCCTGAGATTTTGATCGATTTTTGAATGCTTCGAGCAAATAGATCCCAAGCCTTAGGTTTATTGAAATCCACATATTTCTTGAGCTTACCGAATGCTTTCTTTGTGAGGCTTATGAAAAGATGGTCTTTGAACAGGTGTGACCGTGTTATAAGAATCTTTTTCTCCCCTTTTGAGGTCCTCCCCTTCCATTTTTCTTTCTTGAGCTGTATCTATAGGGGAAGGTGATGTGATAGACTTTTTGTTGAGTTCACCTTCATCTCTAGCATCGACAGGATCTAATCAGCCTGATGAGAGCAATAGCATGTGTCAAGCCTGGAGGCGGTGAGGGCATACTAGAGACTTGTGTAGGTGAACACAGGCATGCTGTTCGGCCCACCTCCCACAAATCAACCATAGCCCACTTTTCACACAAGGTCAACCATTTAGATTTTCTAGTGCTAGCCTACATCTAGCAGAACATGTTCTATCCTTGCTCTTCTCTACCATGTTTTAAATCTCAACCATAAGACACTCCCCTTCTATAGGAGTATCCTTGAGATGCATCCACAATTTATCTCTATCCTTTGCATTGCAAGGGCCATACACATTTACAATGATGAGGGGCTGATCATCACACCTAATTCTACCTCCAAGGACTCTGCCAGATGGGTGGTTAAAAACCATCTTTGGTACCAATTCTCTGTCTACAATAAGGAGAATGCCACTGAGTCCTTCACTTCCTTCCCCTTAGAATACAAGAATTTTACATAAATCCTGCTTTCTCCTGCTATGAGAATCCAGGTGGTGTTCTTGGATGGCCTAAAAATTGACTGCTTTCTCCTTCTTAATTTCGTCCTAGAAGAGGGCACTCTTCTTTTGGGTCTTCAATCCCTTCATGTTCCAATATTGGATATTGAGAGTATCCATCATTGGAAAAGGGGAACAAATTTTTCAACATTTGATGCCTATGTATCCACCATAGTACCAGACCCCAGAGAATCCGGTAGCTCTTCAGAGTTTAGGGGCTCTTTTTTATATAGTAGCAGTTCAAAGGGGTTGCAGAGAGGGATGGTAGAGGTCCCTCTTTTTAGTGGGTGGGGGGTGGGGTGGGGGGGCTTTCCCTTTCAAGGCACCAGTAGCTTCCAGTTCATGGATTCTCTTGCCACTACCTTCACCCTCTTCAGACCTAGAACTTGAACGACCGACATACTTATAATTGTTATAAGTTTAGGTGCAGCCAAAGGAAAGACATAAATATTTTCATTGTTTGGACCCTCAGTGATTTTTGGTGTGATACTACGCTTCTCCACCGACTTCTCCTCCATTTTTGTATCTTCTTTATTGCAAAACATGGCCTCTTTTTCCTCCCCTACTTTGTCTCTTCATTTTTCTTTGTCTTTTTCTCAATCTCTTCCACGGATGCTTCCCTGGGGTTGCCAACCCCTAGATTGGACGCTTGCACTTTAAGATTGGTAATTTCTTTAGCCTTCATGGGACAATCCTTGGCAGAGTGGCCAAATTTGTTGCGCTTGAAGAAAGCCCCAAAGTAGGTTCCAAAATTGAGAGGGATTGTTATAAGCCTTGCACCAACATTAATCACCATGTTCTTAGGTGGAGTCCTAGCAACATTCCAACCTATGCAAACCTAGTTGGAGGTCTTGCTTGGACCCCTCTTGTTAGGAATAAACTAAGGTGTTCCCAACTGACTGGAAAGCAACCTGATGTTATCCGAGAGCCAACTAGGCAAACCCACAAACTCAACCCATATAGGATAAATCCCCTGGAGAGACTCAACCGAGTCAAAAATTGGCTCCCACATTTCCACACAAACAATTGTCATGTTAAAGATAAGGGGGCCTTTATCAAGGATTTTTGAGACATCTGAGCTGCCTTTGAATCCGATTGAGCAGAAGCCCTTGGTGAGGTAAGTAGTGTTTTCAATTACCCCCCCATGCCCAAGAATTTGAGGAACCTGAATCCATTGGATCAGCTCGAATCTATTTGGGACTCTCCCACTGCATCCAAACACAAGTGTAAGCTTAGTTTGCAAGGCTAGTTGTTTCTTGATAAGTGCTGGTGGAATCTCTACAGTGATTGCCTCTGTGGCCTTAAATTGTTGTGGAAGATATTTCTTCAGAGCACTATAGATCCGATCAGCCAAACCTTCTACCGAAACCCCACTACATTTGACTTGTGAGCTAGATCTTTTGCAGCCATTTGAGCCTATCTTAACTTTCTATTATCCTCCTTCAGTTCCTGTTCAAGGCAAGCCTTGTCGTTCTTCAGTTTTTCATGTCCCCAATCACTTGATGACCCAAGTGATGTGTCTTTAGCAGCGTCCTTGTAGTGAGGACCCTTCAATATGCTTGCGAATGAAATGTCTGCTTTGAAGTTGAGGTACCGACTGACTCTCTGCTTCCATTAGCAAAAATCGTTCCTTGAGGCACTCGTGCCTTCAGGGTCTTTACCTCAAACTTAAAGCCTTTAGCAATAGACATTTGATTGGATGCTTTTTCATTGACTTTTTCAATGTGGGTCTTCCCTATCTCCGGTGTTTTATCATCACCTTGACCCCGTGAAAGAGCTTCACCCATTCTAGAGGTTTCATGTGCTGATCGTGAATTAACACATGAACGAGGTGTGGTCGCACTATCACCTTCGTCCATCAGTGCATCGCCCTCTTCCGTCGTCGTCTTTCTTGTTGCAAGCTGTTGTGATAATTTTTTATGTCCTTGTCCACTGGCAACGTCCATGGGCAAGCCATCTACTTCCATGTCTAGCAGAGGTAAGGTGGGAGATAGCTAAATGTTGGGATGCACAAGGAGGGGGGAAGCCAAAAAAAAAAAACGATTAATAGCTACAAGAGGGGGAAGCTAAAACACGACTAATAGCTACAAGAGGGTTGGTTATCACAAAAGGATTAAAAAATATTGAATAGGTTAAGTTATTGAAGGCTTCATCGGCAAGATACTAAGCGTGTGCATTGCAAACCCACTATGCAAGGGCCGTAGTAGAGGTCTCCACCCAGGTAAGGCATAGAGTAGCAACAAAAAAAAGTCATACCAAACTTGGGCCGCGATGAGGTCACCCTTCGTTGTTGCAGAGAATCAAGGTTCACCACCTGCAGGCAGCTCACACTAGCTCAAGACCACAATAAGACAACACTAGACACTTTCTGTAGATCTAATTGTCAGTGCTTATTGCAACCCTAAATGCCATCACTCAACTCATGTACATTCTCTCCCCTATACAGCTTGTCATGATCTTTTCCTTTTCTTTGCAGAACTCACAATTGTGACTAGGTTATATTGATAAGGTTAGCAAACAACAAGTTTCTGTCATGCCCGTGCCGAGCCGTGACAACTTCCCATGGCCATGATTACATCGGCTGAAAGGGGAGATACCCCATGGCAAGAGATGAGGTCACATGTTTACCCAAGAGAGTCATCCATAGTAGTGTCTAAGGCCTTGTTCCACTCATCTGAGATAATCTATCTCCTATTGTCAATGATCGCCTCCTTGCTTTCTTGGACTATCTTCATAAACATAGTTGTTTCCAATGTGCTCTCAAATAACGTACCGTTCCTTGCCTTCCAGACTTGACAGAAATAGAAATATCTCATAATTTGTGTGACGATAAGAAGTGATTGGCTCTTAAACACCTTCCCTCCGAAAAAAAGGTCATTCTTGAACCATGCTTTCTAGACCCATTTGCAGATTTTACCAGTCATGCCACAAATCGCCAGGCACTCCTTGAATAGGTGAGTGAGGTCTTCACTAGCCAATTTGCATTGTGGACATCTCTCCGGTCCAATGCCCCTAATGCACAACTTCACCCTAGTCGGTATGGCTCTCCATAGAACCTTCCATACAAACACCTTCATCTTATGCGGCCAAAGGGGCGCCATATATTCCTTACAACTATCTCCCACCTTGCCTCCGACTCGTGTTTTCCCCACTTCCTAGTAAGCGGAGAGAACCAATCCTTTGAATACATTAGTGTATATTACCTTTCCTTGGTTTGAGGTTTAAGAAAGTGTTTATTCTTTGACCACTGCCAACCTTTCCACTCAAGCCCGGATTCATCGTTCAGCAGGCACACCTTGAAAACCCGTTCTCGAGCTCTGCTGATCAACAACCTTTCTGTCCCATTCACGTTATACTATAGAGCCAGTTGGTTCCTTCCTTTCCAATTACAGTTGTTGTAATTCCATAGTTGTCCAAGACGTTTAATATCTTTGTTATTGGTTTTCCTAGCAGCTTCTCTCCAAAAGGGGATCAGCTGGATGCTTCCAGCCTTGGAGAGCCAGGGGGACCAATGAGATATGGAATTTTGAAAGTATCTAAACAACTCTCCCCATTCCAAGGTCTCCGTTTCTCTGTTGCATTTTTGAGCGAGTTCTCCTGTCATATCGCCAAGTTTAAGGACGGCCCAGTGAGGGGCAAGCAGTTTGTCATGCCCTTCAAGCCCTTCCCACTGACCACCTTCCGAGCATACCTTATATTTATCTATCATAGCCTTAGCCATAATGGTCCAAAATTGGTCATGTTCTGCGAGTGTAACCACAAGCTTGGTGCACTGGGCTTCCACATGAATGCTAGGGTTAAGAATCCCGAGACCGCCTTGCTCCATAGGTCTGGCAACGGTCTCCCACTTAGCCCGCTGCCAGGGCGTTGAGTCTTCAGTGTTGTTCTTCCAAAGGAATCTCTTAACTAGTTTCAAAAACTCTTTCCAGTTGCATTTGACAAGCTTAAGCAATGGCCCATTGAAAGCTATATATGGAAGTAAGAAAGAATTGATAACCTTTATTCTGCTCGAAAAGGGGAGGAGCACATACTCCCACCTTCACATCTTGCTCTTCAACTTCTCCATCACCCAGAGGAGAAGCATATTCAGTACCAACCATCACTGCCATAATGTTATCATAGATCGACCTACCCTTTATAAATCCATGTTGGTGAGGAGTGAGAACTTTGTCTAAGAGGGGGGAGAGCCTCAGGGCTATAGCTTTGGCGATAATTTTATAGGCAACTTAAATCATCGTTATAGGGCGCCAATGCTTCAATTGGGAGGATCAATCTTGTTTATCACTAAAAAATATTTACAAAATCATTCAACAAATGGTGAGATATATGATGAGAAAAGTTAGAGAAAGGGTGAGCTTGTAAAGAGAGGTTGAAGCTTTTGGAGAAGTTGACATTCACCTCTTTACAGCACCGATAGAAGAAGCGGTCAGCATGGCGAAGTAGTGCGTGTCGATGAAGCTATGTTATCTTCAAACCTTGGAAAATTCATGATAAAGCCTTCATTTGCAGAGGTTAACCTTGGATTTTTGCTGATTTTTTGAAGTTCTTTACAAAGATGAATAGAGTATGGTAATATGGACATATATGTAGAGAGAAAGGGGGACACATAGGGTGTAGAAATGCAGGATGATGGCTATGGAGGTGTGAGAGAAGTGG
This sequence comes from Adiantum capillus-veneris, assembly GCF_014529385.1. NCBI lineage: Eukaryota > Viridiplantae > Streptophyta > Polypodiopsida > Polypodiales > Pteridaceae > Adiantum > Adiantum capillus-veneris. The sequence goes on along the minus strand of NC_140960.1, from coordinate 98,389,516 downwards.
CAATGGTAAAAAGGGTGAATTAAGACATGGGAGTTGTAGGTTTGGGAGTGGGAAGGAGAGGGAGGAGTGTGTGTGAAAGAGGAAAATGATAAAGTGGAAGAGGGAGTGTGGCTGCATAGCATGGGCAAACTGGGGTCCACGAATAAAATCATAGCTCACAGCTCGTAGCTCAAAAAAATATGAAAAACTTTGAGGTGAAAGTTCAGCTCACGAGCCACAACTTTTGTTTGTATCACCTTTCCAAATTTGGGGAACATGTGATCTTTAAAAATTCAGCAAAACCGACTGTTTTTTCCACTGCACAAGGTCCTTGTGAGGTCCTTCTTTGGATTATTCTTTTGAATACCTCCAAGAGTGAGCTCCCCATGGTGCATGCATGCATGCCACATACCCTTGACCTTATTTGGTAGGTCTATAATTGAAGATATTGTTGAGATCATGATATAAGTGAATAGTACAACTAAAAAAATCAAATATTTAGGGGTCTAAAAAAATATGTACATGTCAAATATAAATAATATAGGTGGAAAAAATATAAAGGGGTCAAAATAAATCTCTCTCATTATAAGTCTACCATAAAAAGATGAATATTTTTGGTGTTCTAATTTATGAGAGTAAAAGAGAATAGATGTCAGAAGGAAAAATCACAATAGTGAAAAAATATACACATAAATAAAAGTAGTTTTTTTGGATTTTTGTTGGGATGGAGTTACACCAAAAATAAGAGAAGCTTGCATGAAATTATTTTTATATGGAATAAAGAGTATTCAAAACGGTAAGAAAAAATATGTTAATGATGAGTCAATGTACATAGCATAAATAACACACACCTAAGTATAAATAGTTAAATAAATACCAAAATAACTATAAAAAATCATTTTATTTAGGCTCTATATACAATGAAATATTTACACACAAATGGGTCATAATATACTTATATTTTTTATATATTTTTATTTTTTTTGACTCAACTAGCCCAGTGACTAGCTAGCTGAGGGTTTTTAAGAAGATATGGGAAAAGTCCCCTAACTCACACACAGCTATATACAGTGAAATGGTAGGGATAGCCACAGTGTTTGAGTGATTTGATAGGGTGAGGTAGCTTACTATGGCAATTATGGAAAGCCGAAAAATGGCTATCATTAGCCCTCCCCCAGGTTGATGGTATATTCATGTACCATCATAGAGCATCTCTTCCAAAGAGAGTGATTCAGAGTCCTTGACGAGATCTTCATTGTTTGGCCCCTCAGAATTTTGGCTGGAGTTGCACTCATGCTTCATGTAACAATACTTCCATGAGACAGCTGCCCTTTGACAGATCTTTGGTAGATCCTTTGGTAGAAGGCGACTCAAATAAGGCTTCAAGCGATACCCGTTTACCTTCCTGGAGTGCTCTTTCCCATTCAAGTCCATAAGTTGATAGTAACTTGAATTGAAAGCTTTATTAACTATGTATGGCCCTTGCCATCTAGTTTCAAATTTGGCATCAAAACAATTGTCGAGTCGATTGTCATACCTTAGCACAAGATCTCCTTCATTGATGCCTTTGTCCTTTAGTTTCTTGTCAAGCTTCTCCTTCGCCTGCGTAGCTTTCCTTTTGGAGCACTCGTATGCTGCTTCTCTTTTCCACTCAAGCTCAGCTAAGGTAAGAAGTCGATCCATCCATGCTTCTTGATCATCTTGTGCTGCTTTGCGATGAAGTCGCATTGTTGGAATGTTGAGCTCAATTGGTTGTAAATCCTCTTGACCATAGACCAAGTGAAATGGTGTGAACTCCGTGGCTTCCCTATATGTGGTTCGATATGCCCACAAGGCACCATCCAAGAAGTCATCCCACAAATTTGTCTTGTTTTTCACCATCTTTCTAATGATGCCTGCAATGACACCATTAGCTTTTTCTACCAGACCATTGGATTGGGGATAGTAGGGTGTACTATGACGATGTAGAATGTGAAGTTCTTCACAGACTTTTGTAAGCAAGCCCTTTCTAAACCCTGGACCATTATCAGAAACAATCTCCAAAGGTGTGCCAAATCAACAACAAATGTGAGTGTAGACAAATTTGCTCACTGTTCTCTCATTTACCTTTGCCACACTTTGTGCTTCTACCCATCTTGTCATGTAGTCTATGGCCACCAAGATATACGATTTCCCATTTTTAGTCCTAGGCAATGGACCCATAGCATCAATGCCCCATTTTTCAAATGGACCATTTGCAAGGTCTAACTGACGTGGACCATGTAACAAATGATTATTTCCATTAATCTGACAATTGTGACAGCTTTTACACCAATGTTGAACATCAATGTGCAAGCTTGGCCAAACATATCCGGCAAGCAAAATATTTTTTACAGTGAGTTCTTGTGCAAAATGACCACCACACGCTTCCTCATGCAAACCTTTTAGAATGGTTGGGATTTACTCAATAGTTGGTACTCTTCTGCACACTTGATCCTTCCCTCTTTGGTAGAGGGATCCTTCTAGGAAGAGATACGTTCTTGCCTTCTTCATGAGTCTCCTCTTCTGAGCCTTCGTGAAGTCTTGTGGAAACTCACCCTCCAAAATGTAGCTAATAATGGGAGTCAATCACTCCAATCCCTGGTATCTCGGTTGCTTGACAGTTGCTGCCACCATGATGACCTGCACTTCTTTCTCAATACATGTAACTGCTTGTTGTGCAAGTAAATCGGGAGCTTCATTTTGTTTCCTAGGAATATGATATAGTTGCACTTCTTCAAACTGATTAAACATCCTACGAATGGCATGAAATTTTGTCCTTAGGCTTTCTTTCTTGCATGCCCAAATGCCTAAAATTTGCTTCACGATGAGAAGTGCATCCTCTTTTACCATGAGACGTTGTATACCTTGGCCAATGCATATCTTTAAACCATGAAGTAGTGTGTCATATTCTGCTTCATTGTTGCTAGTTGAACCTGGTAGATTGACCTTCTGTTGCATGACCACTTTTCCACTTGGGTTGAGCAATACTAGCCCTCCCCTTGCTTTTCCTGTGGCTCGTCGAAAAGCTCCATCAAAGAACAAGGTAAAAGCATTAGGAATACTTTTAGGTGGTGGCAATGGTAGGGTCTTTACTTCAGGAACCTTAATCTCCTTCTCATGTACCCTATAAGTAAGGATCCATGCCAATTGTGCATGCACACTATCTTCTACTTTGAAAGAGTATTGAAACTCTTGCAATTCCATAATCCACTTTGAGATCCTGGGGCTAAGATTCATTTGAAATGACACCCAAGGAAATAAATTTTCTGGAGTGAGAATTACAAAAGGTTTTGGTAGCAAGTAGGATCTAAACTTTCTCACCGCAAACATGAGAGAAAGCATCATGAGTTCTGCCTCTGTGTAGCCTCTCTCCAAAGCATTCATGACCCTACTAGCAAAGTAGATGGGTCGCATCCTGGTACTATGGGGATCTTGTTGTAATAAAACTGCACCAATTGTTTCCTTCCCAACACTAGAGCTAACAAAGAATGTGTACTCCCAACAAGGAGGCATGAGTATTGGTAGCTCTGACAAAATGACTTTAATGTTACAAAAGTACTCTTCAAGCTCATAAGACCATGCAAATTCTACTTGTTGTGTCAACTTTTGCAAAGGATGAAGCAACTCCGAAGCTAATTGAATAAAGCGTGACATATACTTCACCTTTTGAATGAATGAGATGACCTCTTTGAGATTCTCGGGTGATGGGAGCTCAATAAGAGCCTTTGCCTTTGAAGGATCCACCTCAATGCCTTTATAGGAAACCTTGTGACCAAGCAAGATCACTTCATCCTCACCTATGTGACACTTGTCGGGGTTGAGTTGACCTCCCATGTCGTAGAGCTTCTTTAAACCTTCTTCTACCCTTTGTAGATGCAATGATTTTGAGCTATAAATGTAAAAATCATCAATAAAAACCCTAATGGACTTTCCAAAGAATGCTTGAAACACCATGTTCATGAAGCGTTGGAAAGTTGCAGGAGCATTTGTCAGTCCAAATGGCATGACTCTAAAAGCATAACAACCCCAAGGAGTGATGAAGGTTGTTTTCAACCGATCTTCCAATGCGATACCTATTTGAAAGTAACCCGAGTAGCCATCACACACAGTGTACTTCTCATGACCAGCTACCTCATTTAGTATCTCATCTTGAAATGGGAGGGGAAAGTGATCTCTTTTTTTTGCCTCATTGAGGGGACGGTAATCCACACACACCCTCCACTTGCCGTTTTTCTTAGGAGTGACATCAACGGGAGAGACCCACTCAGAATTCTCCACTGGATAAATGAAACCTGCTGCTAGAAGATTTCTTACCTCCTTGAGTAGAGCCTGCTCCTTGATGACTCCTAGCCTTCGTAGCTTGTGAGCCTTAGCTGTGGCCTCTTGCTTCAACTCAATTTTGTGTTGAACAACATCTACTCCACGCACATCGGTGTAGTCTTCTAACATTCCTTCATCTTGCACATTTTGGTTCTCTTGAGTACCTACCTCTTCCAAACCTTGAGAAGAGGTCTCCTGGTTGTTTGGCTTAAACCTTACCCCCATGACTTCGATGGAAGACTCCTCTTCAGTAATGCTGTCGCTACTTTCTCCTTCTGAAGTGCTATCGGTCCAGCCTTCCTTCGTCTCACTTTGAGATGATTCTTCATGGAGCTCCTCTTGGCGTTGCTCCTTCATGTCAAAGACAACCTTCTTATGATTGTCATTCTTGCAAATTAGCTTTCCACTCTCCCAATCCTGCAAAGCTCGCATTTTCATTAGCCATGATCTCCCTAGGATAAATGGATAACCATTTCCTTTCGTAGACATAACATAAAAATCCACTGCCTTCTTAATGCCAAAGGCCTCTACAGAGACATTTTTACAAATGCCTACGCACCTAGCCTTGCTATTGTTTGCCATTTTGACTTTAATTTTAGGTATCTCATGGATGTGCATGCCTAGTTTTTGCATGAGTCCCTCTGTCATGATGCAAATTTGTGCACCCCCATCCACTAGACCTTTCCTAACCAATCTTCCTTTGATGTAACAATCTAGCACAGGTGTGATATCCTCATTCATTTCAGTATGTACAATTTTTACAACAGGAACACTCTCTTTTATCTTTCTCCTAGTGCTAACTGCCTTCGTTAAATCCCTCCTAACTTGTGGGCATAATGCGAGAAACTGAGGCCATGAGATATTAGGACCCTTACCTCTCATGTCTTCCAATAGGTTGTATGGAGCCATACCATGTCCAAGAGGGAAGTCTTGGAGATTGATACGACGTCGAGTCCTCTTAGCTTCCTTGGTCTCCTTTGCCTTCTTGCCTCGTCCATGGTCACTCTGTGATGTGACACCTTCTTTCTCTTTACCTTTTCCTCAGCCATGCTTAATGCCATTTGTTTCCATGTCAACCTCATTTGAGTTTGTCACCTCTACCACATGCACATTTGGGTCTGGCAAAGGTGGAACTCCTTCCACTCCTTGTGGAGGTGGTCTTGCTCCATTTGGCCTTTGTAGAAGCCGTGGTTGCTGACTAGTTCCTTCACCTGCATTCATCACTGGGTAATTCAAGTTAGGTCTCCCTGGTTCCCCACGGGGCCAAGGACAATTATACATCCCATGTCCAGACTCTCCGCAATTCCAACATTGCAAGACTCTCCTAGGTTGTGAATCTCGCTCTTCAGACTTCTTTGCTTGTCCCTTTGGACCTACAGCTTGTGCAAGGTGAATTGACAAACTGCTTAAAGATTCATTTAACTTCTCAATCACTTCCACCATTACCTCATGAAGCTCCGTAGATGTTGATGCTTGTGACTTACCTTTGGGTCTAAGACCTTCTATTGGAACCTCCCCCCTTAAGCACTTGAGTTTCCTATATTTCTCAGCAGCCCTAGTTTCAGCTGCTTCAAAGGTAGCAGGTGCACCAGCCTCAACTTTTATCTTAAGGTCAGGAACTCGGCACCATCACCAGGGTTAGCAACATTTCTCACCCATACAGCCCAAAGACGTAGAAACTCTTGCTTGTACAAGTAGTAGTCATCTAAGTCTTTTTGCTTATGAGAAACAATGTCTTGCCATAGCTTTTGAGTGTTTTGGGGATCAAAGAAGTATCTCTTGAAATGATTCACAACTTCCTTGTAATTCCCTTTAACTTCCTCAGGCAAAGAGTCAAACCAAGTGCTAGCATCTTTCCTAAGGACCACCTCAAACATCTCTACACGTTTTTGATCAGTTACTATCCTCTTGATACGACAAGACATCTTGAAATTTGCTAAAAATAATTCTGCATCTTCTCCAGGATCTCCAAAGAAAAGAGGATATCCGGACATTTGGCGTTGGGCCTCCATTGAATCGGTTTCAAAGTGACAACACGTTTTTGTTTTTCTTTCTTAAAAAATTTACACAATAATGTTTTCTAAATTGCAATCTATTCTACAACAAAATAAAAATATTCACATCAAATGACCTATGATAATCAATAAGAGGCAGGATGACAGGGTTTGGTGATGCGAGAATTTCTCCTACTCTTTGGGCACCAAACATGAACACCATACGTTGTTGAAAATGGATTTTTCTACTAATTGCAATGTTTATTCTAATGTGTGGAGTGAAATGAAAGGGGAAAACCTCTATTCTTGGGCCAATATCCATGGTCTATGCATGACCTAATTCTTAAAACAAAACAAAAATATAGACGTCCAAACTAAGGTCGTACCTAATGAGAGGCAAAATAAAAGGATTTACTGATGCGTTTATCTCTGCCAACCTAAGAGGACCTAAAATTCTACGAATTACATGTTGAAATTGCAACTTAGTACTAACAATTATGTGTACCTTTTGCCTTGCAATGGAAATGAAGGGATCATACAAATTCTCGTGAGTCATGCAAGCTACTTGATTATGCTAAAGGTTGAGCCTTCACAAAAATACACAAGCCGTCCCTCAGTGGGAGCACCAAGGCGGTCTGGGGTGGGCAACAAGAAGAGCGGCCTCTAAACACCCTTCGAGGCTCCCGTGCTGCTCAATTGGGGCTGGGACAAGCACAATCAGAGACAACAACAACCCATAGCCAGAAACCAAACAAGAAAAGGGAAACCACCTAGTTGTAGATGCGAACTAGGACGCACGTGATATCTCCTTGTACTCAAACGCACAAAGAGAGGGGAACGCAAGATAGCCACACACACCAAACACAAACATTCACCAGGCCAGAGAGAGGTAAAGAGCACAAATCAACTTAGTCTTAGCCTTAAAGACTAGATGCACACAACGCTTGATGAGAAATAGAGAGACAACACAAAACTTGACCTTGTTGCCAATACACAAATTGTCTTAGGGTCACGGGAGCCCTCTCACCGAGCACCCTCTTACAATTTACCTTTTAGGCAAACAATTCAACAAGCCCTCAAACCACTAAGCATGAAATGGCACAACAAACTTCAAGGACAATATACCTTCAACCACCTGATGAGCCAACTTATCAAGTCAATTTGGAGAGAAGAGTCGTAGTTGCAGTATACAATTGCACCCAAACCTTGAATCTTATTTATGGACAAGAGTAGACTACAAGTGTGATTGCAGAGTATAGTATCACTCCACTCCTCTAGATGGCATAACTAACTTCAAGCTTCTCCATGCACCTATGTGTAGTGATGGAATAGAGCACTCACAATGCACACACTCTACACAACTATGCTTGAAGAGTGGGGTGTTATGTGTTGAGCATGGTGTGGTGTAGTGTCATCATGTGATGATTTACAAGAGAGAGAAGGGCTCTATTTATAGGTTTTAGAAGCCCCGATTTGGATTAGGCCTAATTAAGTTTATTTAAAGGAATAAAATATTATGCATATTTTTATTTATTTTAATGAGGGTGGGTCTCTCTTGTCCTTTGAGTCACATGGATGTGGGCTCAAGGGAAGAGAATTATTGAGGATGAAAGGAGAGAGGGACTGAGTGAATAATTTGGGAGGGCCTACTCTAGTAGAGGGTGAATTTTACAATAAGGTTAGTGGTTAGTAGTTAGTAATTATCACTAAAAAATATTTACAAAATCATTCACCAAATGGTGAGATATATGATGAGAAAAGTTAGAGAAAGGGTGAGCTTGTAAAGAGAGGTTGAAGCTTTTGGAGAAGTTGACATTCACCTCTTTACAGCACCGATAGAAGAAGCGGTCAGCATGGCGAAGTAGTGCGTGTCGATGAAGCTATGTTATCTTCAAACCTTGGAAAATTCATGATAAAGCCTTCATTTACAGAGGTTAACCTTGGATTTTTGCTGATTTTTTGAAGTTCTTTACAAAGATGAATAGAGTATGGTAATATGGACATATATGTAGAGAGAAAGGGGGACACATAGGGTGTAGAAATGGAGGATGAAGGCTATGGAGGTGTGAGAGAAGTGGCAATGGTAAAAAGGGTGAATTAAGACATGGGAGTTGCAGGTTTGGGAGTGGGAACGAGAGGGAGGAGTGTGTGTGAAAGAGGAAAATGATAAAGTGGAAGAGGGAGTGTGGCTGCATAGCATGGGCAAACTGGGGTCCACCAATAAAATCATAACTCACAGCTCGTAGCTCAAAAAAATATGAAAAAAAGTTCAGCTCACGAGCTACAACTTTTGTTTGTATCACCTTTCCAAATTGGGGGAGCATGTGATCTTTAAAAATTCAGCAAAACCGACTGTTTTTTCCACTGCACAAGGTCCTTGTGAGGTCCTTATTTGGATGATTCTTTTGAATACCTCCAAGAGTGAGCTCCCCATGGTGCATGCATGCATGCCACATACCCTTGACCTTATTTGGTAGGTCTATAATTGAAGATATTGTTGAGATCATGATATAAGTGAATAGTACAACTAAAAAAATCAAATATTTAGGGGTCTAAAAAAATATGTACATGTCAAATATAAATAATATAGGTGGAAAAAATATAAAGGGGTCAAAATAAATCTCTCTCATTATAAGTCTATCATAAAAAGATGAATATTTTTGGTGTTCTAATTTATGAGAGTAAAAGAGAATAGATGTAGGAAGGAAAAATCACAATAGTGAAAAAATATACACATAAATAAAAGTAGTTTTTTTGGATTTTTGTTGGGATGGAGTTACACCAAAAATAAGAGAAGCTTGCATGAAATTATTTTTATATGGAATAAAGAGTATGCAAAACGGTAATAAAAAATATGGTAATGATGAGTCAATGTACATAGCATAAATAACACACACCTAAGTATAAATATTTAAATAAATACCAAAATAACTATAAAAAATCATTTTATTTAGGCTCTATATACAATGAAATATTTACACACAAATGGGTCATAATATACTTATATTTTTTATATATTTTTATTTTTTTTGACTCAACTAGCCCAGTGACTAGCTGGCTGAGGGTTTTTAAGAAGATATGGGAAAAGTCTCCTAACTCACACACAGCTATATACAGTGAAATGGTAGGGATAGCCACAGTGTTTGAGTGATTTGATAGGGTGAGGTAGCTTACTATGGCAATTATGGAAAGCTAAAAAATGGCTATCATTAGCCCTCCCCCAGGATAATGGTATATTCATGTACCATCATAGAGCATCTCTTCCAAAGAGAGTGATTTAGAGTCCTTGACGAGATCTTCATTGTTTGGCCCCTCAGAATTTTGGCTGGAGTTACACTCATGCTTCATGTAACAATACTTACATGAGACAGCTGCCCTTTGACAGATCTTTGGTAGATCCTTTGGTAGGAGGCGACTCAAATAAGGCTTCAAGCGATACCCGTTTACCTTCCTGGAGTGCTCTTTCCCATTCAAGTCCATAAGTTGATAGTAACTTGAATTGAAAGCTTTCTTAACTATGTATGGCCCTTGCCATCTAGTTTCAAATTTGGCATCAAAACGATTGTCGAGTCGATTGTCATACCTTAGCACAAGATCTCCTTCATTGATGCCTTTGTCCTTTAGTTTCTTGTCAAGCTTCTCCTTCGCCTGCGTAGCTTTCCTTTTGGAGCACTCGTATGCTGCTTCTCTTTTCCACTCAAGCTCAGCTAAGGTAAGAAGTCGATCCATCCATGCTTCTTGATCATCTTGTGCTACTTTGCCATGAAGTCGCATTGTTGGAATGTTGAGCTCAATTGGTTGTAAATCCTCTTGACCATAGACCAAGTGAAATGGTGTGAACTCCGTGGCTTCCCTATATGTGGTTCGATATGCCCACAAGGCACCATCCAAGAAGTCATCCCACAACATTGTCTTATTTTTCACCATCTTTCTAATGATGCCTGCAATGACACCATTAGCTTTTTCTACCAGACCATTGGATTGGGGATAGTAGGGTGTACTATGACGATGTAGAATGTGAAGTTCTTCACAGACTTTTGTAAGCAAGCCCTTTCTAAACCCTGGACCATTATCAGAAACAATCTCCAAAGGTGTGCCAAATCTACAACAAATGTGAGTGTAGACAAATTTGCTCACTGTCCTCTCATTTACCTTTGCCACACTTTGTGCTTCTACCCATCTCGTCATGTAGTCTATGGCCACCAAGATATACGATTTCCCATTTTTAGTCCTAGGCAATGGACCCATAGCATCAATGCCCCATTTTTCAAATGGACCATTTGCAAGGTCTAACTGACGTGGACCATGTAACAAATGATTATTTCCATTAATCTGACAATTATGACAGCTTTTACACCAATGTTGAACATCAATGTGCAAGCTTGGCCAAACATATCCGGGAAGCAAAATCTTTTTTGCAGTGAGTTCCTGTGCAAAATGACCACCACACGCTTCCTCATGCAAACCTTTTAGAATGGTTGGGATTTACTCAATAGTTGGTACTCTTCTGCACACTTGATCCTTCCCTCTTTGGTAGAGGGATCCTTCTAGGAAGAGATACGTTCTTGCCTTCTTCATCAGTCTCCTCTTCTGAGCCTTCGTGAAGTCTTGTGGAAACTCACCCTCCAAAATGTAGCTAATAATGGGAGTCAATCACTCCAATCCCTGGTATCTCGGTTGCTTGACAATTGCTGCCACCATGATGACCTGCACTTCTTTCTCAACACATGTAACTGCTTGTTGTGGAAGTAAATCGGCATCTTCATTTTGTTTCCTAGGAATATGATATAGTTTCACTTCTTCAAACTGATTAAACATCCTACGAATGGCATGAAATTTTGTCCTTAGGCTTTCATTCTTGCATGCACAAATGCCTAAAATTTGCTTCACGATGAGAACTGCATCCTCTTTTACCATGAGACGTTGTATACCTTGGCCAATGCATATCTTTAAACCATGAAGTAGTGTGTCATATTCTGCTTCATTGTTGCTAGTTGAACCTGGTTTCAAAAACTAGTTTCAAAAACTCTTTCCAGTTGCATTTGACAAGCCTAAGCAATGGCCCATTGAAAGCTATATATGGAAGTAAGAAAGAATTGATAGCCTTTATTCTGCTCGAAAAGGGGAGGAGCACATACTCCCACCTTCACATCTTGCTCTTCAGCTTCTCCATCACCCAGAGGAGAAGCATATTCAGTACCAACCATCACTGCCATAATGTTATCATAGATCGACCTGCCCTTTATAAATCCATGTTGGTGAGGACTGAGAACTTTTTCTAAGAGGGGGGAGAGCCTCAGGGCTATAGCTTTGGCGATAATTTTATAGGCAACTGAAATCATCGTTATAGGGCGCGAATGCTTCAATTGGGAGGAGCAATCTTGTTTATCACTAAAAACTATTTACAAAATCATTCACCAAATGGTGAGATATATGATGAGAAAAGTTAGAGAAATGGTGAGCTTGTAAAGAGAGGTTGAAGCTTTAGAGAAGTTGACATTCACCTCTTTACAGCACCGGTAGAAGAAGCGGTCAGCATGGCGAAGTAGTGCGTGTCGATGAAGCTATGTTATCTTCAAACCTTGAAAAATTCATGATAAAGCCTTCATTTGCAGAGGTTAACCTTGGATTTTTGCTGATTTTTTGAAGTTTTTTACAAAGATGAATAGAGTATGGTAATATGGACATATATGTAGAGAGAAAGGGGGACACATAGGGTGTAGAAATGGAGGATGAAGGCTATGGAGGTGTGAGAGAAGTGGCAATGGTAAAAAGGGTGAATTAAGACATGGGAGTTGCAAGTTTGGGAGTGGGAAGGAGAGGGAGGAGTGTGTGTGAAAGAGGAAAATGATAAAGTGGAAGAGGGAGTGTGGCTGCATAGCATGGGCAAACTGGGGTCCACCAATAAAATCATAGCTCACAGCTCGTAGCTCAAAAAAATATAAAAAACTTTGAGGTGAAAGTTCAGCTCACGAGCTACAACTTTTGTTTGTATCACCTTACCAAATTCGGGGAGCATGTGATCTTTAAAAATTCAGCAAAACCGACTGTTTTTTCCACTGCACAAGGTCCTTGTGAGGTCCTTCTTTGGATGATTCTTTTGAATACCTCCAAGAGTGAGCTCCCCATGGTGCATGCATGCATGCCACATACCCTTGACCTTATTTGGTAGGTCTATAATTGAAGATATTATTGAGATCATGATATAAGTGAATAGTACAACTAAAAAAATCAAATATTTAGGGGTCTAAAAAAATATGTACATGTCAAATATAAATAATATAGGTGGAAAAAATATAAAGGGGTCAAAATAAATCTCTTTCATTATAAGTCTACCATAAAAAGATGAATATTTTTGGTGTTCTAATTTATGAGAGTAAAAGAGAATAGATGTAGGATGGAAAAATCACAATAGTGAAAAAATATACACATAAATAAAAGTAGTTTTTTTGGATTTTTGTTGGGATGGAGTTACACCAAAAATAAGAGAAGCTTGCATGAAATTATTTTTATATGGAATAAAGAGTATACAAAATGGTAAGAAAAAATATGGTAATGATGAGTCAATGTACATAGCATAAATAACACACACCTAAGTATAAATATTTAAATAAATACCAAAATAACTATAAAAAATCATTTTATTCAGGCCCTATATACAATGAAATATTTACACACAAATGGGCCATAATATACTTATATTTTATATATATATATATATTTTGGCTCAATTAGCCCAATGACTAGCTAGCTGAGGGTTTTTAAGAAGATATGGGAAAAGTCCCCTAACTCACACACACCTATATACAGTGAAATGATAGGGATAGCCACAGTGTTTGAGTGATTTGATAGGGTGAGGTAGCTTACTATGGCAATTATGGAAAGCCAAAAAATGGCTATCACTATAAGCACACTAATGAATATTTGTTTGTTTATCATACATGTATGCAATGACTGGCCATTTGAGAATGAAATCAGATGTTTATAGTTATGGAGTGGTGTTGCTCGATTTGTTAACTAGTCATGTCCTTGTAGATATGAAGAGACCATCAGGACAAGGTGTTTTAGTGACATGGGTAAGTAAACATTTTGCACTTGGTATATGAGTCTGAAATGGATCATGAAGAGTTTTTCTGGTCGGTTAAATGCAACTTGAGCTTTGAAGTAAAAGTGTTTGCTGTAGACAGCTAAATAAGGTGTACATTAACAAATCCTAAGTTTTCAAGCTTCAGGGAATGTAGCATTTTACTAGTGCTAGTTCAATCCCATTGCACCTTGGCTTGGGAATCTTCTTTCCACTATCAGAATATAAATGAAGTGTTAATAATCCTTATGAAGGATATTTTTTTGTTTAGTATTTAATGTAGATTTGTATATTCGTCTATCTATTTGTTGTCATTTGTGTACTTACAGGGCTCCCTATTATAGCCTCTGGTGAGTGGATAATGGCAAGAGTTTCTTGCATGTGTAATCATGGTGTAGTTTTGAACCAAATTTTTGGACTCATTAGATATTTTGGGAAGATAGCCAAGGATGTTGATGAGCTAGAAGCTTGTCCTGTGTGTTGCCTGCCTATGTTAGAAAACCATATACAAGAACAAGGTTTGGTGAGATAGTTGAGTCTGTTATGCATGTAACTGTGGTGAATGTGGTAAAGCTAAAGTGGATTTCCACATCTAGGTTCTTGTTTCTCTTTACACTCTAGTTGTAGCACTTGCAAAGATTTCTTGGTTTGAAGTCTTGTGACCTTGCTTTGTAGACAAGCGAGAGGGTGGCTGTGAAAAAGTTAAAAGGAATAAATCTAGATAGCAATACCATTATAAGTGAAGTTTTTCATGATTGTTTATTAGCATGCCATTATTTTTTATTTAGAGAACAATCCATTTCATATGTGTGCCTTAAATCCCATGTGGGACGCCTATTGAGTAGGTGGCTGTTGGGTTCAAGCCCTTGTCGGTCAACCCGTGGGAAAAGCCTCTTATAGGCATGCAGTAGAGACCCAGTTAAAGTAAAGATTTCATGAGTAAAAGGTGTGGTTGATATCACCTTTCAAAAACTATGTAAAGACCTTTTTAATGGAATTATGTGCAGTAGCGTGTTCTCTTTTTGCAAACTATGTCGACTCCTTCTCTCTCTCTCTCTCTCTCTCTCTCTCTCTCTCTCTCTCTCTCTCTCTCTCTCTCTCTCTCTCTCTCTCTCTCTCTCTCTCTCTCTCTCTCTCTCTCTCTCTCTCTCTCTCGTCTTTCTCTGCACGCCCTGCACCACCATGGCTCCATAGCCCAAGACCTAACAACTGGTATCAGAGCCCTACCGGGCCTCGACACTCGCCTCTCGACTCTCGACTCTCGACTCAAGCTCGCGGGTACAGTCGCCTGCAGAAGGGATTATGAAACTGTCGACGTGCATGATTTCGGCCGCAACCAGTTGCAAAAGCTTCGCCCTGGCCTTGTGGTGATTTTTTGACATATCAGTGCTCCTTGGTTCGGCCTTCTCCGCCTGCTCCAAGCGTGACTGAAGAGTATTAAAACTCAACTTGTTTATGTCGAAGCTCTAGTACCAAAAGAAGATCTCATAGCCATTTTGTTAAAATGTTTGACTGACAAATTTCATCAGATGATTATTGTTTTAAAAGAGAAAGATCCACTGCCCTCCTTGGATGGTATCATCAATTCATTGCAAGAAGAAGAACGCAGGGTACCTAGTACCAATTCTACTATTTTTCCCAGTGCATATATAGTCTCGAATGCCGTATCCTCCACCAGTTCTTCTGATACTTCCAGTGCATATGCAGTCACTAAATGTGCTGCTACAACAACTTCATCTCGACCATTCAATGAAACTAGATCTTGTGCCATTTGTGGGCGCAATAATCATCAGACGAAAGACTGTTTTCAAGAAGAATCCTTGTGTTCACTGTGGTAAAACAAATCATCCCTCAAATAGATGCTTTCAAAAGGGTAAAAATCAAATTCATGTGGTTGAGGGAGACACTGAATCTCCAATATATTTTGTTGACAAGGAAGCTTTTTAGATCAACTCTTTTCATGTTGTTTATTCAAAACACATTGTACGGGCTATAGACACTGCCACACATGAGTGGTAAGACCTCCCAAATTACCAGTTTTTTTTTTTTTTTTGCTCAAGTCCTCTTTTGTCCTACTTCTCATGAGGTTACTGGGTACACCTTAAACCCAAGGTTTGGCAGTGAACCAAAAACTCCATGTTTTGGCATCTAATTTTTTGACCTACACCCTATCTGTTCAAGGGGGGGTTTCCTATCATAGCACCAGGTTATGGATACACCAGAAATCGTTGGTTGTGAGAAAACCTAAAACTCACGGTTGACGAGTACACCAAAACTCGAGGTATCATGAGAGGGTCTTTCTAGTTTGAGCTTGAGGGGGGGATTGTTGGGTTCAAGCCCTTGTCGGTCAGCTCGTGGGAAAAGCCTCTTATAGGCATGCAGTAGAGACCCAGTTAAAGTAAGGATTGCATGAGTAAAAGGTGTGGTTGATATCACCTTTCAAATACGATGTAAAGGCTTTTTTAATGGAATTATGCGCAGTAGCGTGTTCTCTTTTTGCAAACTGTGTCGACTCCTTCTCTCTCTCTCTCTCTCTCTCTCTCTCTCTCTCTCTCTCTCTCTCTCTCTCTTTTGTCTTTCTCTGCACGCCCTGCACCACCATGGCTCCATAGCCCAAGACCTAACAATGGCTAGTATCGATTGTTTTGAGATTGAGATTTGTATCAATTTACAAGGGAAGTGTTGTCCATTTTTTGACAAATTACATCAAATTGATTGGTTTATTTTACTCTATTATTCATTATATTTGTTGCTTTTCATGGTAGTTTGTTCTCTCAAATGAAAACACACTACAATCTACACTTTTGTTTATTTTCAAATCAAATGTATTTTTGCAAAAGCATGTGCTTCTAAAATTGTTGTCTTAATAGTATACATAAAATAGTGAGCCATTACATTTTGTACAAAAATCGAATGAGGGGAGATGGGTCATTGTGAAAACATCCATATCTTGTTCGTATGTAGGGGGTAGGTTAGCATGCAAGATATCGTATATAGGGGGTTTTCTCTAATTTGGATGCATGCAGGTGACATCCCCCCATTACTAATAATGAATCCACCGGTATTGTACTCTGTGTGTGTGTGTGTGTGTGTGTGTGTGAGAGAGAGAGAGAGAGAGAGAGAGAGAGAGAGAGAGAGAGAGAGAGAGAGAGAGAGAGAGAGAGAGAGAGAGAGAGAGACCTCCATTGCTGATGTGCTATGTTGTGTGTGTGCGTGCATGTGTGAGAGTGAGAGTCACAACTCTGTGTTCGGCTTCCTCTCTCTCTCTCTCTCTCTCTCTCTCGCACACACACACACACACACACAGAGGCTATAGCTCTCTCTCTCTCTCTCTCTCTCTACCACCACCACCACCACCTGCTGCTATAGCTCTCTACCACCACCACCACCACCACCTGCTATAGCTCTACACCTTGAGCTGGCATCCACTACGGGTCTTGGCCGCTTACAGCATTTACTCACTGGTGCGTTAGGTGACCGACACGGAGGATCTCTGCCAGTGATTCTACAGCTGGACTACACTTATAGTGCCAGCCTAGTACGCTTCTAGCGAGTTCACACTTAGTGACCGCATGTACATATGTGCTACTTTTCAGCTTTAGCACTTAGTCATTTTGTACTCTCTTTTCTGTAAAGAAGAAGAAGAAGCTTTCCATCTCTGTGTGCTTTGTGATTGTCTTGTGTAGCTCTCTTGCATCCTCATTCTTTACATGGTATCAGAGCCTGGTGCATGCAAGAGAGGATAAGAGAGCAAGAGCATCACAAGTTCCTGAACAGGTCTCCAAAGTGCAGTATACAGAGATTTACTGTACAAGTACAATGGTTGTATGTACGCTTGATTGTGGACACTTGTTGAGTGTAGAAAGCGTTACAGGTACCACGATAGCAGGTTCAACAGATTTGCAGGTTTTTGCAGATTGCAGCTATTTTGTCTTAGTGCTTCAAGATGTCTGACGGTTTCAGTCAGATTGTTACTGAGAAGCTTGAGAAAAATAACTACCCTGCATGGATGTTCAGAATAACAAATTTCCTAAAAGGAAAAGGTTATTGGGACTATGTAGAAGGAGACAATGAAAAGGAACCAGAGATTCCCGAGGCAAATGCTACAGCAGAACAAAGGAAAGCTTTGAGGGACTGGCAACAAGGCCAGAGCAAAGTGATGTATTGGCTTTCTATGAGCATCACAGATGGCATGATGGGCTATCTACAGGATGCTCAAACCCCTTCCATTGCATGGAGAAACTTAGGCAGAGTGTTCGAGGTGAACACCAAGGCCAGGAAGCTTCAACTAAAGTCGGAGCTAAATCAGGTTAAGAGGAACAACCTCTCAATCAATGATTATGCTTTGAAGATCAAGAGTATCATTGAGGCTCTTGGATCTATTAAAGTCTCAGTGGAAGACGATGACATTGTCCGTACATGCTTGGATAGTCTAGGAGATGAGTATGTACATTTTAGGTCTTCCATGAATACAAGAGATGACATCCCCGTGTTCCAAGATTTGATTTGTATGCTTATTCTTGAGGAGAAGAACCTTGACACATGTTCTTCTCATGGCAGAAATAATTCTGAACAGGCCTTCTATTCTAACTCCAACAGAGGTAGAGGTAGAGGTCGTGGTCGAGGCCCAAGGGGTTGAAGGGGCCAATTTCTGGAAGGTCAATCAAATCAAAACAATACAGGTGGCAGGGTAAACCAGTCTCAAGGCAGGGGGAGTCCAAGAGGTCGTGGTGCAGGATCAAGCAGGCAACAACATACCCCAGATAGTAGAGAATGTTGGACTTGTGGTGAAAGAGGTCACATGTCATGTGACTGTCCAAAGGGAAAAGCAAGTGGAAAGAGAGAACAGGGCAACTATGCATCTACTAGCAGAGATGCAGATGACAACAAAAATGAGCGCATGTTTGTTATGCAGCATGTAATGAATACAATGACTACAGAGAATTCCACCCAAGATGATGTTTGGTATGTGGATTCAGGTGCCTCTAATCACATGACGTCTCGTGGAGAGTGGTTTAGAGATATGCGCAAACCAGATGTGTCAGGCTATGTGCAGACAGGAGATGACACAGCTCACCCCATTGCTCATGTAGGGGACATACCTCTAGATACGAAGAGTGGGAAATCAAAGTACTTAGCAGATGTACTTCATGTCCCAAACATTACAAAGAATCTTGTTTCTGTTGGACAAATGGTTGAGCAGGGTTTGTAGGTTCGCTTCAATCCAAATGGCTGTTATGTAGAAGATTTCCAGAATGGCTGTAAGCTGATCACAGAGGGCAAATGTGTGGGCAGAATGTTTACGCTGAATGTAGACATGCCTGAGGTAAAAGCTACATTATTTGCACAGGGCACAGGTGTTGTGGGTGATGTTGACATTTGGCACAAACGCATTGGCCATGTCAATGAGCAGAGATTGCGCAGCATGCAATCAAAACAAATTGTAAAAGGTTTGCCCAAATTCAAGGTGGATGGTATGCATAAAGTGTGTGCAGCATGCCAGTTTGGAAAACATTCAAAGGGCTCATTTCCACATGAGCACAATGTATGTAAAAAGCCACTTGAGGTGGTGCACACAGGTGTTTGGGGTCCAACCGATACTGCAAGTATACATGGTTGCAGGTATTATGTCTCTTTCATTGATGACCATACAAGAAAAGTATGGGTCTACTTCATGCGTAACAAAAGTGAAGTGTTTGGTCACTTTCAGGACTTTAAAGTCATGATTGAGAAGGAGACATATATGCAAATCAAGACATTGAGTTCAGATGGAGGGGGAGAGTACTTCTCCAATGATTTTTCAGATTTTCTGTGAATGCATGGTATACGCAGGCAGTTTACATGCAGATATACTCCACAACAGAATGGGGTCGCAGAAAGGAAAAATAGGCACATTGCAGAGGTTGCACGTGCATTGATGAATGAGAAGAACATGCCTCATCATTTCTGGGCTGAAGCCGTAAATACAGCTGTGTACATTATGAACAGGACACCTACAGCTGCGGTGCATGATGTAACACCTGAGGAAAAGTTTACAGGTACAAAGCCTGATTTGGCACACTTGAAAGTGTTTGGCTGCATAGCTTACGTGCATGTACCAGATGAGTTGCGTAGGAAATTGGATCCTAAAGCAGATAAATGTATTCTTGTGGGATATTCCCTTGAACAAAAGGGGTACAGGTGCTACAATCCTACTACACGAGAATTACGAGTGAGCAGAGATGTAGTCTTTGATGAGATGAGCAGCTGGTACAGTAATGCACATGGCACTATTGGGGCTGATGTAAAAGATGATGTGGTTGTACAAAATGTGAGGCCACAGTCACAGGTTTTGAGTGGACCACAAGAGTCCTCTTCTCGTGGCTCTGTTGAGAAACCATGGAATGGTAGACTACGTACGCAGGTTACTCCACCAACAGGTACAGGGAATGTATCACGAAAAGGAAAGGAAAAGGTTGATGAACCTCCCTTTATGGTTGATGCATCATCAGGTTTTTCACATGTAGACATGGATTCAGATGGTTCTGAACAAAGTCTTGATGAGGAATTTGGAATTCCGGCTGTCAGGACACCTGGTGTAAGGAAAGTACAAGAAGATGCTAGAGGGCAAAGGAGTGACCCAGGACCGCGCAGATCTAATAGAGTCAGAAATCCAGTTCATAAATTGACTTATGATGGGTATCTAGCGCATCACCAAGCCTACATGGCTAAGGTGATACAGGATGTGGAGCCCACATGTTTTGAGGATGCAGTTGGAAATGTGCATTGGGATGATGCAATGAATGAAGAGATGGCTGCATTGGAAGCAAATGACACATGGGAGTTGGTGCCATTGCCAAGTGGCAAGAAAGCTATTGGCTGTAAATGGGTGTATAAAACCAAGCATAAGGCTGATGGTAACATTGAGCGTCACAAGGCAAGGCTGGTCGCAAAGGGTTATGCACAGACGTATGGCATAGACTATGAGGAGACCTTTCCTCCAGTGGAAAAGATGACGACTGTGAGAGCTGTCATAGCAGTGGCTGCATCTAGAGGATGGATTATGCATCAAATGGATGTAAAGAATGCCTTCTTGAATGGTGAGTTGCAAGAGGAAGTGTATATGGATCAGCCACCTGGTTATGTCGATCCAGGTTACCCAGATTATGTATGCAGACTTCTCAAAGCTTTGTATGGTTTGAAGCAGGGCTCTAGAGCATGGTATGACAGGATTGCCAAGTATCTTGTCAGTATTGGTTTTAGGAGAGCTCATGCTGATCATTCACTCTATGTACGTGAGAGTGATGTGGGGATTGTGGTCATTACCATATATGTAGATGACCTTATTATTGTTGGCGACAATGCTATGGAGATTGACCATGTGAAGGGTCTTCTCAAACAGGAGTTTGAAATGAAAGATTTAGGTGAGTTGCACTACTTTCTTGGCATTGAGGTGATCAGGACTCCAGAGGGTGCATGGCTATCACAGAGACAGTATGCTTTGGACATGTTGTCAAAGTATGGTATGGCTGATTGTAAGCCAATTTCTATTCCCTTGGATGTGAATGCAAAGATGAGTGCAGAGAAGGGTGATGTTGTTGAGGATGTCAACATGTACAGAAAGATTGTGGGTAGTCTAATCTACTTGACTATCACGAGGCCAGACTTGAGCTACACAGTAGGCTTGGAGAGTCAGTTCATGCAGCTTCCGAGGAAGCCACATTTGGATGGAGTACGATGCACACTTAGGTATGTGCAAGGTACTCTTGACTACGCATTGTTCTATGCAGCAGATGCACCATTAGCATTGTATGGGTATACAGATGCAGATTGGGCAGGTAGCATTGTTGATAGGAGATCTACGAGTGGCTTCATGTTCTCTTTTGGGAGTGTTGTTGTTACTTGGAGCAGCAAAAAGCAGCCTACTGTTGCTTTATCGAGCACAGAGGCCGAGTACAGAGGTGCAGCAGTTGCGGCGTGCGAGGTAGCTTGGCTACGCACATTACTTGAGGACTTGGGAGTGCAGGTGGACCAGCAGATTTTCATTCATTGTGACAACCTCAGCAACATGAAGTTGGCTAGGAACCCAGTGTTCCATGCCAAGACCAAACACATAGAGGTCCATTACCACTACGTTCGAGAGCGAGTGTTGGCGGGCGACATCGACTTGGTCTACATCAGCACAGAGGAGCAGATAGCGGATATCTTTACCAAGGCCCTCAGAGCTGAGAAGCTTCGACGTTTCCGGACTATGCTTGGACTCTGCGACATGCAGAGCTCGAGGGGGAGTGTTGAGATGTCGAGCTCTACACCTTGAGCTGGCATCCACTACGGGTCTTGGCCGCTTACGGCATTTACTCACTGGCGCGTTAGGTGACCGACACGGAGGATCTCTGCCAGTGATTCTATAGCTGGACTACACTTATAGTGCCAGCCTAGTACGCTTCTAGTGAGTTCACACTTAGTGACCGCATGTACATATGTGCTACTTTTCAGCTTTAGCACTTAGTCATTTTGTACTCTCTTTTCTGTAAAGAAGAAGAAGAAGAAGCTTTCCATCTCTGTGTGCTTTGTGATTGTTTTGTGTAGCTCTCTTGCATCCTCATTCTTTATATGTGTGTGTGTGTGTGTGTGTGTGTGTGTGTGTGTGTCTGTGTGTGTCTGTGAGAGAGAGAGAGAGAGAGAGAGAGAGAGAGAGAGAGAGAGGTATCCTGCGGTGGTTGTGTGTGCATCTGTGTGTGTGTGTGTGTGTGTGTGTGTGTGTGTGTGTGTGTGTGTGTGTGAGAGAGAGAGAGAGAGAGAGAGAGAGCAAGAGATCATGTGGCTCTTTTCTGCTACACACATGCGTTAATTCTCTCGGCTCTTGCACTTTGAGAGAGAGTTGTACTCCGCTGTTGTACTGTGTGTGTGTGTGTGTGTGTGTGTGTGAGTGAGAGAGAGAGAGAGAGAGAGAGAGAGAGAGAGAGAGAGAGAGAGAGAGAGAGAGAGAGAGAGAGAGAGATAGAGAGAGAGAGAGAGAGAGAGAGCGAGAGATCCTGCGACTCTTTCCTTCGACACACATGCAGTAATTCTCCAAGCTCTTGAACTTTGAGAGAGGGTTTGTACTCCGCTATTGTACTATGTGTGTGTGTGTGTGTGTGTGTGTGTGTGTGTGTGTGTGTGTGAGAGAGAGAGAGAGAGAGAGAGAGAGAGAGAGAGAGAGAGAGAGAGAGAGAGAGAGAGAGAGAGAGAATGAGCGCTCCGTTGCTGATGTACTGTGTGTGTATAGCTGTTTTAATTAAAATAAATAACACACCAATGAACAAGATGTTCAAAAAGACGACTGGCTAAAGATGTCTAGGCAAAGATAAGTACAGAAACAACTCAGTCTTTGATTCATAACTGTACAACATAATAAGAATGAAGTATCATTCCAAATGAATTTGTACAAAGGTATCAGAACTATCCCAATTGAATCATCAAGTGTTTTCAAAGTCGGAGTGCAGCAAGCTAAACCTCTTTAACCCAAGATAGAATTCTTACCTGCATCCATATAGTAAAGACAAGAGATATGTTAGATTTGGCTATGTATGGCAAGATTCAAAGAAGCTATCAATTGTTATCCATGTCAAACTTAAAAATTATTAGACTAGCTACTGTCTATACAAAGTAATCCTACCAGAATTGCTTCATATGTTAAAAAAGTTAAAAATTAGCCTTTTACTGTGAGAGGAGGCCGACTACTCCATACCATCCTATCCAATTCTTAAGTTTAAATTTTTGTACAAAAAAAGACCTAGGTTTAGGTCATCCTTAGTTACACGAGTAATCGTTTACTTTTGCAATAGGCCTGCTTACCTATCAGCACCCATTTCAGTACCATTCAGAGATTTTTTTTGGTAACAAAATAGCAGTTGGATTAATCTGCCTAGGAAGTACCAGCTAGTGTAAAAAATGGAGCTCATTCTTAATGGTAAAAAAATGCTTTTAAGTCATCCCTTAATCAATGCCATAACGAACCATCTATAAGGTATAACACCAAAAAGTTTTTTGATAGATTTCTACTCAAGCATTAGTGAGTAGGCCTAAAGTATATTTATCCACATTAAAGCCATAGTTGGCCATAAAAATATAACCAGATGTAGTGAAAAAAAGGGGATATTTATCCCAACAAATCAAGTACCAAGTTGAAGGTACAAAATCTGGCTACAACCAGTTATACTCAAACCAAACCAGTTCAGTAACGAGGCTAGATCAGAATTTTAAGCCAAATCTCTTTAAAAATAGATTATATATACAATCAAACAAAAAAAAAACCAAACCATACTCCTAGTAAATGGCAGCAAGCTGTATGTCACTTTCTCTGCATATCAAGGTCAGTATGATAAAGTCCAGCTAGGTCAGCAAGGAGAAAAAAAATTAAAAAATAGCCCAGGGCAGTATAAGCCAGAGCCAATGATGTCCCAGTCATAACCATAGCCAGAACCAGCTAGCTCCAAACCATACCTAGATATAACTAGTTCATGAGAGTAAGAACTAGGCCAGAGAAAGATCAGGACTAAGCCAGAAATCCAAAAAAATCCAGCTAGTAACCAGTAAGTAGGATGTAGGTTTATACGACCAGTATTTGGTTAATCTGAAGAGATTAAACTTGTAAAGAGTCAAAGGAATATGCCATGGAAACCTCATGAGATATAGATATAGGCCAGACATCAAGAACAAGAAGTTTCTAAGTATTCCAATACTTTCAGCAGGTATGCACACTCATCAACATTACATCAAATGCCAAAAAGGGTTTCCTTTTTAGTTTTACAATAATAGCAGCACTATCAGCCCAGAGAAGTACCAGCTAGAGTCAGAGAAGCACTAGCTAAAGCCAAAGCCAAAGCCAAAGCCAAAGCCAAAGCCAAAGCCAAAGCCAAATCCAAAGCCAAAGCCAAAGCATAAAGCAGGCCACCTCAAACTATACCTAGATATAGCGAGATCTGTATCCATATGTCGGTCGGATTCTATACCAATTTTTTAGTAGAGCATCAAAACCAGAATAAGTATTGACGGGAGAAAAGCAAACCCCGAACCCCGACGGCCTCTAAAACACCGGGGACCAAATGGCGCGCCTCGAGCCTGTCATGGTAAAGCAAACAGGGGGCACCACCTAGCTTGAGCGGCTAGGACGCAAACAACATACCACCATAACAAAGTTTTCATCTAGGAGAGATGGATGCTTGGGAGTAATGATGAAGAGGAAGGGGAATGAGATCAAGTGTGTGAGAGAGAGAGAGAGAGAGAGAGAGAGAGAGAGAGAGAGAGTGTGTATAGCGACTTAGTACTTAGGTACCAGAGAAGGATGGTGAATCCGCACACCCTTCACACATACACAAGCTCACTCCAAACACAAGACTAGGTGGCGATTCCGCACACCTCACATGGGCAAAACATTGCAAGAAAACATACTCACAAAACCTCAAGCTTTATTTAGAGAATAAGGCGATGAAATGGGGAGCAAAGGGTAGGGGAATGAGAAGGGAGAGCGTGGTAGAGCACATGGCGGATAGGTGGGAGTTGATGGCGAAGACTCGCACGAGGGTTATGGCCATCATCCTTCATTTAGTTTCCCTTCAACTTCCATAGCCCAAGGGTGTAGAGGTCATGCTCAAGACGAGCATGGTGATTGCGGTGATGGTGATGGTGTGGGTGTGTGTGTGTGCACTAGGCACACACAGTGCATAGTGTGTTCTTTGGTGATGTTGTGTGTGTTTTGTGTGATGGTGACCCCTCTTTATATAGGGTAGGAGGGGGGAGAAATTCTAGAATTTAGAAATGAAGAAATCATTATCTACACAGGCCATGTGACTGTGGGCCCCACTTGTCTGGCTGTGTGTATATGTGCCAGAACAGCAGTCTCATGAGAGAGAGACTAAGAGAGAGAGATGGGTTGATGAAAAAAAGTGAGAGGTGACATGGAGAATACAGTAATTACAAGAGGGGAGAGAGGGGAGTGTGTTCAGAGGTGAATCTGTGTGCAGATGTGTGTGAACACAAGAAAATCAGGTAACCACTGGGTGGGGATGGGTCTGTGGGCACCTTTTTCAGTGAAACTGAGTGTGTGTGAATGTGGGGGAGGCCATCTGGCTACAAGACAAGAGAGATTTCAAATTTTAGAGAGAGAGGGGGGTATTTGGATCATGGGATATGATAGGAGAGAGAAAGGGGGGGTGGGGTATACTATTTTGGAAGATATGATAAGTTGCATGTGAGTTAGGGTGCATTATTGGTGAGTTAGAATGCATTATTGGTGAGAGGTGGGGTAGCTTGAGGGGAGAGAGAAAGGAGAAAGGACAAGGGGAAGAGAGAGGGGGTTGACCTTTTGAGTGGTGGAGAGGAAAAGGGACACACGACGGGGCATCAGTGAAGAAAAAGGAGGCAAGGTGGGGATGGGCTGCCCCGCAGGCATGAGGTGGCCAATTTTACCTTTCTCATATATTTACATAGTCATACTTTATTTTTTTCTTACTTTTTCCAATGATTTTTATCACTCCCTCCCTAAGAGGGGGTTTTCATGGGGTGGGGACGAGAGAAGAGGGGTATGGGAGCTTGGCTTGTGAAAAGCCCCCATCATTAGCCCTCCCCTTTTGGCTAGAGGCATTCATGCCTCTAGCTCATCTGTTTCTTCTTCCGCTTAGCTGTAGGATCCGATATCGAGTTGCCTTCTGAACTATCCATTCCATTTGGCCATTGGTGAGATTTCTAGGATATTCGTTGATCTGTAACAGGTCCGTGTGATAGCTTGTTTCTTGGAATAGTGTCGGTTGATTAAAGGGGAAGCCCATGGCTTCCAGAACTTTGTGCCAGTGTCCTCCTGGATCCCAAGTGAAAAATAGGATCATTGTTTGCAGTGTCCGAACAATAAAATTTGCATGCCAAATTGAATCAAATTTGTAACCACCAGTAGTGAGAGGGGAAATGAGCATCTTGGCTCCTGCAAAGACAGAACTGAAAATTATGATTCCCAAGAGTGTACCAAGAATCCACCATATATGGCCGCCTTGTTGGTGTGGTGAGCTCAAGTTGTCTTCAGAGTCCTGCTTACTGCCATTAGAAAAAACTGCAAGCATATCATGCTTCTTTTGGGTGTGCTCAAACATGTCAGCTTCCTTTACTGATGCTAATAGCAAGCCACCTACCTTGCGGCTTAAATACAAGTGTAATCCACTAACCTTTCCCCAAAGAGAGGATGCACTATTTGTAAAAAAATTGTACCAAATTGCAAATGAGGTCTTTATTCTTGCATTCTATCAGGCTTTTGTCTATCCATGGATCCTTTGCTCTTATCTCCATGCTGATCTTCTCTCTATATGTTATAGCAGCTAGCCATAGCCATAGGTCTGATGCATCCCATGCAAACACAATGCTGTGTTGTGGAGGAGTTTGGAACATCCTTAAAAGGTTGGCAACATATTGATCATCAAACTTACTATGAACATCCTCACATAAACTGGAGGCATTACCCATCTCCAAGTTTATAACATCTTTTAGTAGACTAGAGGCATTACCCATCTCCAAGTCTATAACACTACACAATAAAGTCTTGCTCGGCTGCCAAGCCTCTGGAGAAATATCCAACTCCAAACCTTTAGTCATACTTACCTCTTTGTTATGGTCCTCTAGTGAAACTGCCTTGATGCAAGATTCCTTTAGCTTGCTACACTGTCCTGGGTCCATGCTGGTGCACAGGCTTCCGTTTTCAAAGCCCTCCCCTTTGCTTGATATGTTGTCCATCTTCTGCAAAGCCTTGCTAACAGGATGGTTTTCCTCTTCTCTTGTATCTTTCATGACCTTTGCATTCCTCTTACTCTGACGAGGCCTAATCAACACTTTACACCTTCTTACCCTTACTTCCCAATGCTGTCGATTGATCGCTTTGGTGCCTATTTCATCCAAGGTTAAAGATGTACTCACATTTGTAACAAAATTTTCTTGACTTACCTCCCCCACCTGGGTAGCATCTTTTGATTCTTTAACCTCTTGTTCCACTGCTTCAGTTCTTTGAATAGTCTTCTTACTTAATCCTTCTTCTATTACACTCATCTTGACCTCTTCTGCAAGACCAATGATACTTGGTGTGCGGGTACCAATTGGTGGTGGGCGTAGGATGATTGTAAGTGGTGATTGTGGTGGTGGTTGCATTGGTGACTGGCGTCGAATTGGTGTGGCCAGTTGTGGTTGCACCGCTGGTGATGGGATTTGAACAGGTGGTATTGGTTGCCTGAGTGGCGGTGGTGTTCTTGGTGGAGAGATCTGATTCTGTCTCTCCCCTCTATTGAAATTCTGCCTCCTCGGGTGTGGGCAATAGTACATTTCATGGCCATCTTCCCCGTAGTTGTAACAGTGGTACTCTGGGTTCTGCCTTCGTAGTCCTCTTCCTTGTTCTGGGTTCCTGCCAGGTGCATGCCCTTGCTGCACCAGATGCACAGATAAACTCTCTAGTTGGGTGGTGATACGACTCAGCAGGTCTTGCTCTTCTGATGCCTCCTGTGGTTGGACTCTATGATTGGCTGTTGCAGTCACTGGGGTTGGTTGGGCCGAGCTTGTTTCCTCTGACTCGTTTACTCTTGCTTGCATGCGTAGCTTCTTGTCTTTAAGGCGGGCTACTTCGACTGCCAACTCATATGTTGCAGGAAACCTTCCCTTCACCTTCTCTCTAAGCGGCGACCATAGACCAGCAATGAAACGGTCCTTCTTTAGGAAATTAGGCGCTCCTTCACCTTCCTCCAGCGAGGCGACCCATCTCTCCCATAAGTCCACAAATTTGGACTCGTAGGTGGCATACTCCAGCAGGCCTCCCTGCTTTAATTCTGTCAGTAACTGCCATAGCCTCTCCGAGGTTGTGCCTCCACCAAACCTCTTTACAAAAGTAGCCATTAACACATCCCATGAATTCTTGGTGGCCTGGGGCAATGCATTATACCAGGACTTGGCCTCTACTTTCATCAGTAGAGGAAAAATTCTAAGTCGTGAAGCATCATCATCTTTGTTGGAGACGATACAAGCAATGTTGAAATCATCCAAAAAGTCGGTGGTGAGATCCTCTCCCTTCTTTCCACTGAACGTGGGGAAAGAAACACTTGCCATGACTCAAGAAATTACAAACCTCTTTTTTTCTTTTTTTCTTTTTTTTCACATTACATTAACAGTGCGGCTCATAGCAGCTTTTTTACAAGGGTGGGTGGATAGGTTAAAACAAGATAAAGATAGAAACATTAAAGGAATGATGGTAATCTAATATGGGGAGAATGATAGGGTTCGGGGAATTGAGGATTTCTCCTAGTACCGCCGCACCGAATATGTGTACGATCTTCTGTTGGTAGAAGACTTTCCTATCTACATAGATATTCACATGCATATGCTGCTCTGAACGGGAATGTCATTGGCCCGTTTTCCATCATGCACAGAGGATGAAATACTTACTTATACTCTTATTGTGCCAGTGTTGATGAGTCGGCACATCCACAAGAGGTCGTCGCCTTTCATGGGCTCTACCTTTCCTTCGTTGCTCAGCACGTACGGGGTGATGGCGACGCGTCTGACCACTCCCAGCCTCTTGGCTAACAACAATTGCAGGTAATTTCCGTAGTCGGCGTGTTGCATGAATTCTACTCCATTCAGTTGCAACTTGTCCCCAGCCCACTGGGTTTCTCCCGTGGTAGAGAGCTTCTTCAGGATAAGTTGTACAGGGAGGGGAGAAAGATCCTCCACTCTCTTTCCAAAACAGTGAGAGCAGTAGCCGAACCACTCTTCTCTAGGACATGGGAATCTTCTTACCACTTCTTCTTCGGATTGTCGAAGTGGATTGGTAGCACTCGCATGCATCGTGCAAATCGGTAGGTGACCTTTCGCTGCTTAGCTTCGGATGACCTCCTCTTTGGAAAACTGGGTACAACCCGGATTTCTGAGCTTGAAGCACTTGCTTGGCCAGATCCTTCTCCCTTCGGGGTCATGTGTTTCCAGACTTGCTTATCTTCTCCTTGCCTTTGGCTGGAGCAGCCCCTTTAGGCCACTTTGGAGTTATAACTTTGACTGTAGTTTCTTTAGGGAAAAGAGGTCTCACCGTTTGCTTCCCTTCCTTGATGTGAATGACTTCTTTACGATGAATGTCAATGTAGATGACTTCAGCCCTTTCGCTGCCTTCGTTGCTGGCACTCATTGACAGTGTGCCTTGGTTGACAACAGTGATGGCACTTCACCGACCTCCCACCTGATGCTATCAATTTATAGTTAGAACGAGCGACACGAGATGGAGAATTTACCTCTTGAATGCTGACGACACTGCAGCCTGGCAGTAGCACCTCAATGAAGGCGGCTAGTGCCTCCTTCGTCTCTTCTTCTTCCGTCCTCCAGTTAAAAAATTCCTTCAGCCATTCGTCCATGATTGATAGTGGGCGTCACTTTCAGCATTGTAAACTGAAGGGTCTTAGAAATCCCTCCTCCGTGGGGGCACCAAATGACGGGAGAAAAGCGAACCCCGAACCCCGACGGCCTCTAAAACACCGGGGACCGAATGGCGCGCCTCGAGCCTGTCATGGTAAAGCAAACAAAGGGCACCACCTAGTTTGAGCGGCTAGGACGCAAACAATATACCACCATAACAAAGTTTTCATCTAGGAGAGATGGATGCTTGGGAGTAATGCTGAAGAGGAAGGGGAATGAGATCAAGTGAGACAGAGAGAGAGAGTGTGTGTGTATAGCGGCTTAGTACTTAGGTACCAGAGAAGGATGGTGAATCCGCACACCCTTCACACATACACAAGCTCACTCCAAACACAAGACTAGGTGGCGATTCCGCACACCTCACATGGGCAAAACATTGCAAGAAAACATACTCACAAAACCTCAAGCTTTATTTAGAGAATAAGGCGATGAAATGGGGAGCAAAGAGTAGGGGAATGAGAAGGGAGAGCGTGGTAGAGCACATGGCGGATAGGTGGGAGTTGATGGCGAAGACTCGCACGAGGGTTATGGCCATCATCCTTCATTTAGTTTCCCTTCATCTTCCATAACCCAAGGGTGTAGAGGTCATGCTCAAGACGAGCATGGTGATTGCGGTGATGGTGATGGTGTGGGTGTGTGTGTGTGTGCACTAGGCACACACAGTGCATAGTGTGTTCTTTGGTGATGTTGTGTGTGTTTTGTGTGATGGTGACCCCTCTTTATATAGGGTAGGAGGGGGGAGAAATTCTAGAATTTAGAAATGAAGAAATCATTATCTACACAGGCCATGTGACTGTGGGCCCCACTTGTCTGGCTGTGTGTATATGTGCCAAAACAGCAGTCTCATGAGAGAGAGACTAAGAGAGAGAGATGGGTTGATGAAAAAAAGTGAGAGGTGACATGGAGAATAAAGTAATTACAAGAGGGGATAGAGGGGAGTGTGTTCAGAGGTGAATCTGTGTGCAGATGTGTGTGAACACAAGAAAATCAGGTAACCACTGGGTGGGGATGGGTCTGTGGGCACCTTTTTCAGTGAAACTGAGTGTGTGTGAGTGTGGGGGAGGCCATCTGGCTACAAGACAAGAGAGATTTCAAATTTTAGAGAGAGAGGGGGGTATTTGGATCATGGGATATGATAGGAGAGAGAAAGGGGGGGTAGGGTATACTATTTTGGAAGATATGATAAGTTGCATGTGAGTTAGGGTGCATTATTGGTGAGTTAGAATGCATTATTGGTGAGAGGTGGGGTAGCTTGAGGGGAGAGAGAAAGGAGAAAGGACAAGGGGAAGAGAGAGGGGGTTGACCTTTTGAGTGGTGGAGAGGAAAAGGGACATACGGCGGGGCATCAGTGAAGAAAAAGGAGGCAAGGTGGAGATGGGCTGCCCCGCAGGCATGAGGTGACCAATTTTACCTTTCTCATATATTTACATAGTCATACTTTATTTTTTTCTTACTTTTTCCAATGCTTTTTATCACTCCCTCCCTAAGAGGGGGTTTTCATGGGGTGGGGACGAGAGAAGAGGGGTATGGGAGCTTGGCTTGTGAAAAGCCCCCATCAGTATGTATGTATAAAATTTTACACATAATTTACGACAGTACCCGCAAGATCTTAGCTGTAGTAAGATCATTACAAAGTCAGATAACCAAGACCCTAAAAAGCCAACCAATAATCCGTAGCAGGCAATAGGTAAATCAAAGCAAAACAGGCCTCCCCACCTCAGTTTAGAGATAACAATAGACAGTCATGGTAATATCTGCAAATTGTATGAATCATAACCAGATTAGAACGTGCAATTTCCAAGCTTAGATTTCAGGAGCAAATTACTTCCAATGGTTTTGTATGTAAGCCAAAATCTTTTCTCAAAAGAATCCCCATGTAACTCTCCAAAAGAGCATGAACCACCACATAACCATTCAAAATACAAACCAGTGTCCAGTAATTCACCAACCTCAATAGACAGATTGAGCCAGATAACAATAGATAATGATGGTATTATCAGTGAAATGTATGTATGTATGTTGATTTTTAAGTAAAAAAGACCTGCAATGTTTCAAAAATAGTTTCATGTACTATGTCCAAGCCGTAATTGAAATATACATCCTTAGTCTAAGAATGTTATCTAATACTATTTTGTTCAGTCAAGCCCAGCAAAGTGGGAAGAAAAAAAACCCAACTCTGCCTCGGTTAGTAGTCTAGACAGAATCATTTATCCAAAAAGTTTTCAACCAGAAACCGCCTTTATGAAGCATCCTAAATGAGCAGTTCTTTCTAAATGTTAAGAAAAAATCCTGTTTACAATCACCCAACAAAGCAAGGGTTTTATCTTAAGCATTGAGATAAAAATTATATAAAGCCAGTGAGGTAACAAGAAAGGTACACAATAAGAACAATGAAAAAAACCTTTGAAGTGGAAGCCATCCCAATCATCAGTACAGTGGTGGCTGACTGTAGAGCCAAGCACCCCTCTTGCACATTCGTCTCCTATACCAAGTCTAAGTGAGGGAGGAAAAAACCTCACCTTATATAGTGGAAGATGGCGAGGAAATCCTTAAAAACGCCCTTAGTTATGGATGTGTCGCAGCCACCTAGCCTCAAACATGAAGCTAGTTTTATTGCCAAGAATCATTATCACGAGATGGAGCACCCACTGTCCAGCGAGATTGTGAAGCACCATGAGTGAAGGGGGAGAGAGACCCATCGCGACAGAAATTAGATGCAATAACCTTGCATTGGGGAGGACACCAAGTATGTGCCTTTAAGAAATAAAAGGGGTTAACCTTTCAATTATGCACCCTTTAAGGGTTAAGGTATTAAGGTAATGCTTCCATTGAGCACTATTCTCTGGAAAGTGGTATATCAAGCCATGCTTACCAGGATAACACAGCCCTGAGCTATGACAATATCTAAAGAATAATGTTAGTGTAGCTAGATGCCTCAAACATAATTATATAAAGCTAATCAAGTGTGTGTGTGTATAGTTTGATGAATCCATCTTAGTCAAATGCAATGACCATGTGTGTGTGGGTGTGTGTGTGATTCAGAGCACAATCAAAAACCCCTCTAGATGCAATCATGGTCAAATGTTGTGACCAAGTGTGTGTGTGTGTGTGTGTGTGTGTGTGTGTGTGTGTGTGTGTGTGTGTGTGTAAGAGAGTGAGGGTCATAGCTCTGCGTTCGGATTCCTATCTCCCTAAGGCGCTAAGATATGCCACGCTTCTTGCTGGAACGCTGAGGGGCTTACGGTAGAGGTAGTTGTGTAGCTTCTTGGGGGGCTTAGGCGGCTTGACAAGAAGCAGGTGGAGGTGGTTGTGGGGAAGGGGCGGGGATGGAGAGTGGGTGTGATGAGGATGAGGGGGAAGGACTCTCCTTTGCTGAAAGTGGCGCTACCAAGGAATTAGAAAAGGGTATGAGAGGGCCGCCAAGGGTGCGGAGGTCTTTGTGGGCAAGAGGAAAAAGCCGCCAGGTGAGGAGGCTCAATGAGAAAGGATGGAAGGGGGATAAGCATGATTGAGGTGAGACCCAACACTGGAGTTCCAACACAAGAGAGGAGGAGGAGTAGCAGGGGCGTGGGGAGGATGATGGCGTGGAGAGGGCGGGTGATGCCCTGCAGAGCAGGTGTGGAGAGAGAGAGAGAGAGAGAGATAGATTTTATTATCGTCCTCGGAGGTCAAATATGACCTATGGGACCAAAGTTACATGGGATGTAGTATGTGTATGGCTGATGAGTGACTCTCGATGCTCCAAAATTGTAGTGATGAGAGTCGCAATGGAGAGCCCACACTTTGGCTGGGAGAGGAAAGTGTGTAGGTCTAAGTTATCGTTGAAAATGTGAGAGAAGCAAGTTCGGATGTGATCAAAAGCTGAGCACTCTAGTAGTATGTGGTACTCAGACTCTCGAACTTGCAACGAGCATAATGTGCACAATCGATTTGACTCTTCTCCATTGCCCCAACGCCCTATCTCACATTGAAGGAAATGGGAGCTAAGCTGAATTGCTGCGATAGTGTGTATCGCGGATAAGGGAATAGGCTCAAGCATGTAAGTGTGAGTACGGTTTCCTCTCTCAGCGAAGAACATGGTTTTGTAGTTGGGGGCAATATAGGTGGTGTAATGTATGAAGCATGATCCACCGGATTTCTCCCAAGCCGTAATACGTTGGCATTGTAGAAAAGCTTCATTCACTTGAGAGTCAATTGAAGCATCATGTAACAAGTGTAATACATCCCATCTCCCAAACCACTTCTTTATGTCTTGCATCCATCCCGTGCTCAAAATCTTGCTTTCATGTGTCTTTTGAAATTTTTTGCTTGCTTCCCATGCAATTGTAGGAAGTCGATGTGAGGGGTTTTGACGCATCTTTATCATGTACTCCACAACCCTTTCCATGCCCATAACCTCAATTGGAAGAGATCCCGACTCAAGAAGTAGGAGCATATATGGTGTTTGTGTCTTAACTTGGAGAAAGTTTGTAAGAAAACGCTTTTGGACATTCTCAAACTCTTTCCAAGTAGACTTTGAGATGCTCCCGCCCCACACTTCAACTCCATAAAGAAGAACCGGTGTCACCAATGCATCAAAAAGATACTTCTTGAGAACCCAACACTTGATGTTTCCCACATTACACATGTTCTCAAATGCATAATATGCTCTCTTTCCCGCTTCCAAACGACGCATAGCACATTCATGCCACTTGTGATTGGATGGAACCTCAAGGCCAAGGTACTTAAACCTCTCAACAACTTCAAGTGTCTCGTTGTTGTACACAATGCATGGCTTCTCCTTATGGTTGGTTTTCACAAGCATAACCTTTTTTTTGGATTCATTTACAATCAGCCCACTATGCAAGCAAAAGTTCTCAAGGACAACCATAAGCTTTTGTGCATCTTCTAAAGTGTGTGCTAGAGGCACTACATCATCCGCATACAACAAAAGCATGATTACCGCATTGCAAATAGTGACCTCTTCAATGCCTTCTTCTTGTATAAAGTCAAGTACCATTTGTTCCAATTGATCGATGCATAGACCAAAGAGAGTTGGTGACAATGGACATCCTTGTTTAACCCCAATAGTGCTTACAAAAATTTCTGAAATTTCTCTTCCCATGCGCAATTGACAAATCACCTTCTCATAGATTCGAGAAACCGCAAGCATAAACTCACTTGGCACTTGGAGTTCTTCCATCCTTCTCCGCAAATTGTTACGTGGAATCATATCAAAGGCTTTCTTAAAGTCCACAAAACAACAATACAATCGCTTGCCTTTCAACCGACTTTCCTCCATGAGAACACGAAGAGTGACAAGATGATCAATGGTGCTATGGCATCGACGAAAACCCGCTTGTCCCTTTGCACGCTTGTCATTCTCTTCAGCCCAATCACTCAATTTCATCTCCATTATGCACCCAAACAACTTTGCCATAAGAGACCCAATCATTATAGTCCGGTAGTTGCTTACATTCTTTACATCCCCTCCTTTATGCAAAGGCTTAACCCAATTAGTACTCCAATCATAAGGCATACCATGTTGAAGTGCAAGGTTGAACATATCACACATCCACTCATGGGTAAAATCTCCCGTCCATTTGATCATCTCCGGCTTGATACCTTGAAGATCTCCCGCTTTGCGAGTGGCCAACTTTTCAAGCCCACCGCATACATCCTCAATAGTAAAAAAAGACGGCATACATGGGAGTGAACCATAAAATGGCATTTTTTCAGTATTTTCTTGCTCATATAATTGCCTACAATGTGTGTACATATCCACTAGACTCAAGTTACCAAAATTCTCAACCCGCTTGCCTCTCAAGTTTCTCCAAAATCTTCCACATGCATGTGCCTTTTCTTGGACTTGAAATTCTTGTTGCTTTACTTCCCATCTTCTTCTCTTCTTTTGAATCAATGCCTTGTATGTATGCAAATGACTTTGATAGTTGTCTTTGTCCATAGTTGCATCAAGCTTTATCAAGGACTTTCGAGCATCTTGACATTCTTTATTAAACCACATTTTGCGTGATCTATCTTTGTTGATACCATGGAGATGCTTTATGGCAAAGCATTCTTCCGCACAAGAACAAATAGCTTTCTTGAAAGCCTCCCATTTAGTTTCCAATGGTGCATCACATTGAAGCTTTGTCATCCATAATTTTTACTCAACCATTTCAATGTACATTGGTGCCCATTTGAAATCCATACATAGTGATAACTTCTCTTTCCTTTGGCTGAGATTATCATGCTTAGTTGCTTCTCCACATGAAAGGTCAATACATAAGGTGCGATGGTCGGATTCCGGGGTCCATTGACCAAACATAAAACTCTTTATGTGATATATGATGGCTTCAGAGAGTAGCATATAGTCAATCACACTATCCCCATTATGTCTCCTACATGTAAATCCATTGGTTCCACTCCACAAAGATACACCATTGGCAATGAGCATACCCGTGCTATTACACATGTGTAAAAGTAACTTTCCATAGTGATACGGCTCTTTCTCATCCATTGAAGTACGATCATACAAGGGAACTTCCTCCAACTCCCTTGAAATGTATGGCATGTCAAATTGTTGAGTATCATGTTGCAATGTTTTTGTGCGAGCATTCATATCCCCAAATACAATAACATCACCTTCACCTTTGAAATAAGCAATGTCCTCTTCCAAATCAGAAAATGGTTGATCTCTATCCATGCAAGCATAAAAGGGAGAATCATGATGAGGAATGTAGCAACCGGCTACAAAAATGGGTGCTCTTTTTGGTGTCATAATTTTTAGCCATACATAGCGTTTGTACTTGTCATCTTTCACAATTGATACAAAATCTTCCAATCCTTTCTTAACCATACATGATAACCCTCCTTGTCCTCTTTGTTGCTTGAGATTCTTTGACCACATCAATGAATGTACATTGTAATCCTCTAAGCCGTTAATCCTTTGTGTATCATGCTCCCAAGTTTCAACAAGAAGTACAACATCGGCTTTGCTTGTTAGTTCATCAATGCCAACCCCCGCATTCCATGGGTATCCATTACAATTCCAAAAGCATATTTTCAATTGTAACTCGGTCTCATAGGTCACACATCCCTATTTGCTTGAGAGACTTGCCTCCTCCTTGGGCACATTTTCTTCATGAGAGATCTCCTTGTTTTTATTATTCTTTTCCTCATATGCCTTGCGACGCATATTTTGTTGCTTAATAGTGCAATCTTCACATACAAAACATTTTGTATCCCTCAAATAGATCCAACTATTATCAAGGATAATCTTTCGCTTGGTCTCATCCGGCATGGTGCATACAATTGGCCGTTCTCCCAAGCGAGGAGCTCCTTGCTTCCCCACTCTATGTGCTCCATAGACCATAACTCCGGACATACCAAAGTGGGTTTTGAATAAATCTTCAATAACAATGGCAAGAGAAGGAGGTGTCTCTAACTTCTCTTCGGGAATTCCACGAATAACAATGTTCTTGGAACGTCGCTCCCGTTCCTTCAACTCCTCCACATCCACATTCTCAACATTCTTTGTTTGAACCATAGCTTGCATGAGTGAGGAATTAGAAACCACATTGCTACCACATACATCAGCCCAAGACTTGTTTGTGCATACATTTTTCATGTCGCATTCATCCCGGCTCATAGTGTCAAATTTCTCCTCTTTCAATACATGGTCATGCTCTACTTTGCTCATCCGCTCCTTCAAAGCATTCAAGTCCACAAGAGAGCGTTTACATTCCTTGACTTCCTCTTCAAGTTGCATCAAACGTGTTGTTTGCATCTCAAGTATCCTCTTGAGATTCTCATTCTCAACCACAAGTACCCTTAGTGTGCCATTCTCCATTGCAAGTGCTCGTAAGTCTTCGCCTTGTTTGTTTACGGTCTCTTGCAATGATACCAAGTACGCCATGATCATGGTTTCCGATGTCGTTGGTTAGGTGGTTGTGTTGCTATCTCCCCACTTAGGAGATTTTGGATCATTTTCCACTATGGTTGTGGACCTTGTTGAAGAAGAAGAACCCTTGCGAGTGCCGGAAGACATTGTATGTAAAATAGGAGATGAGAATCAATTTTGTTGAACGTGTTCACTTCGAAAATGCTGCTACAAAAACGCCTTCCATAACTCTAAAAATTTCTGTCTTTCCATCAATGCGTAGAGGACTTTGTGCTCTTCGATTGAGGCTATAGATCACCCAAATCGGAGTTCGGATGAAGAAGTTATGATCAAAAGAGTGGACTGCTGTCTACTAGGTCAAAAAACGGCTGCGTTTTTTGAGAGAGAGAGAGAGAGAGAGAGAGAGAGAGAGAGAGAGAGAGAGCTATAGGGTGCACGCATGTGTGTGTGTGTGTGTGTGTGTGTGTGTGTGTGTGTGTGTGAGAGAGAGAGAGAGAGAGAGAGAGAGAGAGAGAGAGAGAGAGAGATAGATTTTATTATTGTCCTCAGAGGTCAAATATGACCTATGGGACCAAAGTTACATGTGATGTAGTATGTGTATGGCTGATGAGTGACTCTCGATGCTCCAAAATTGTGGTGATGAGAGTCGCAATGGAGAGCCCACACTTTGGCAGGGAGAGAAAAGCGTGTAGGTCTAAGTTATGGATAAAAATGTGAGAGAAGCAAATTCGGATGTGACCAAAACTGAGCACTCTAGTAGTGTGTGGTACTTAGACTCTCAAACTTGGAGTGAGCATAATGTGCACAATCGATTTGATTCTTCTCCATTGCCTCAACGCCCAATCTTGCATTAAAGGAAATGGGAGCTACGCCGAATGGCTGCGATAGTGCGTATCGCCAACAAGGGGATGGCTCAAGCATGTAAGTGTGAGTATGGTTTCCTCTTTCAGCGAAGAACATGGTTTTGTAGTTGGGGGCAATATGGGTGGTGTAATGTATGAAGAGTGACCCACCGGATTTCTCCCAAGCCGTAAAACATTGGCGTTGTAGAAAAGCTTCATTAGGCTTGGGAGTCAATTGAAGCATCATGTAGCAAGTTTAATGCATCCCATCTCCTAAACTACTTCTTTATGTCTTGCATCCATCCCGTGCTCAAGCTCTTGCTTTTATGCGTCTTTTGAAATTTTTTGCTTGCTTCCCATGCAATTGTAGGAAGTCGATGTGAGGGGTTTTGACGCATCTTTATCATGCACTCCACAACCCTTTCCATGCCCATAACCTCAATTGGAAGACATCCCGAGTCAAGAAGTAGGAGCATATATGGTGTTTGTGTCTTCACTTGGAGAAAGTTTGTAAGAAAACGCTTTTGGACATTCTCAAACTGTTTCCAATTAGACTTTGAGATGCTCCTGCCCCACACTTCAACTCCATAAAGAAGAACTGGTGTCACTAATGCATCAAAAAGATACTTCTTGAGAACCCAACACTTGATGTTTCCCGCATTACACTTGTTCTCAAATGCATAAAATTCTCTCTTTCCCGCTTTCAAACGATGCATAGCACATTCATGCCACTGGTGATTGGACGGAACCTCAAGGCCAAGGTACTTAAAGCTCTCAACAACTTCAAGTGTCTCATTGTTGTACACAATGCATGGCTTCTCCTTATGGTTGGTTTTCACAAGCATAACCTTTGTCTTGGATTCATTCACAATCAGCCCACTATGCAAGCAAAAGTTCTCAAGGACAACCATAAGCTTATGTGCATCTTCTAAAGTGTGCTAGAAGCACTACATCATCCGCATAC